>NC_133328.1:247585393-248185393 GCF_042186555.1 Aquarana catesbeiana | reverse complement strand
TAAGAGACTAGAGGACTTATACTGCTGCCTGCAGTACACTGCGCCCAAATGCGATATCTTCATGACCTTTTACATCTACTTGATAGAATCTGGTAAATGTAGGGACTGAAGACCAAGTTGCGGCCTTGCAGATTTGAGCCATGGAGGCTTGGTGATGCACTGCCTAGGAAGTACTAACAGCCCTGGTGGAGTGCGCTTTAATATGAAAAGGTGGAATTTTCCTCCATAAGCTTTCAACCATAAGCTTGAACAATCACTTGACGAATCCATTTAGAGATAGTAGATTTCCATGCCGCCTGTCCTCTCTTAGGACCTTCTGGCAACACAAACAAAACATTGGTTTGAGCAGTCACCTTCAAGAAGACCTTGACTGCTCTCACCACATCAAGAAAATGTAGTGACCTTTCTTTCGCAAAACGAGGTTCTGGAAAAAAAAAATGAAGGCAGACAATATCCTGGTTTAAATGAAAACCTGACAATACCTTCAGTAGGAAATTAGGATGAGGAAGCAATACAACCTTATCCTTAAGAATAATCAAATATGGCTCTTTACAAGAAAGAGCAGCCAACTCTGATACTCTTCTTGCAGAAGATATGGCGACCAGAAAAAACTGATTTCCTTGTCAAAAGGACCAAGGGAATATCTTGCATCAGCTCAAAAGGCTATTTCTGTAATGCCAACAGGACTAAATTTAAGTCCCAAGGGTTCAGGGGTGACATAACCGGAAGATCAAGCTGCGTTACCCCCTGAATAAAGCTACGAACCAGAGAGTGTGAAGCAAGTGGTCGTTGAAAAAAATACTGATAAGGCCGACACCTGGCCTTTGATAGTACTCAAGGCCAGCTTCATTTCTAATCCCACCAGTAGAAATTCAAGGATCCTACCTATGACATATTTCCTGGGGTGCCAACCCATGGATTCACACCAGGAGACATATGCCTTCCAGACTCTATAATATATGACTCTGGAGGCCAGCTTCCTAGCATTAACCAAAGTAGAAACTACTGAACCTGACAGCCCACGGTCTTTCAAAATGTGGGTCTCAATAGCCAAAGCGTTAAAATTAGCGTTTGTAAGGTAGGATGGAATACCGGACCTTGCGAGAGAAGGTCTGGCCGTGGTGGTAGGGTCCATGGGTCCCCTACCTCCATCTTTACGATCTCTGCATACCAAGATCTCCTGGGCCACAATAATCACCTCCTTCCCTTCCTGCTTGATCCCACGAAGAAGGCACGGAAGCAGAACAAGAGGGAACGCATAGATCAGTGAAAACTGATCCCACGGAAAAACCAAGGCATCTGTTCCACATGCCAGCGGATCCTTTGTCCTTGACACAAAATTGTCGATCTTTCTTGTTGAACCTGGACGCAAACATATCCAAGTCCAGAATTCCCCATCTTTGACATATTGATATAAAGAGGTTTGGGTGAAGAGACCATTCTCCCGGGAACAACTGTTGGCGACTCAAGTAGTCCACCTGCCAATTCTCTATTCCTGGATAGGCAAGGAATGTTGTCTTCTGCCCAAGACAGGATATGATTCACCTCTCTCTGGGCCGAACAACTTCTCGTGCCCCCTTGGTGATTGATATAGGCCACTACTGTGGCATTGTCGGATTGGATCTGGACAGGACAATTCTGTAATCTGAGCGTCCAGGCTTTCAGTGCCAGACGAGCCACCCGAAATGATGGACAAGGTCATTTCTGATTTGGACCATCTTCCCTGGACAGACGCTTCTTCTAGGACTGCTCCCCAGCCCAGAAGGCTGGCATCTGTTACCACTTTCCAGGTAACTGGTAGAAAGGATTTTCCTTTTTGGAGATTCTTGGTTATCAACCAACTAAGGCTTTGACGCACTTTTGGGCATAAACGCATTGGGAAGTCTAGAGCTTGAACCTTCTTGTTCCAAGTTGACAGGATACTGTTTTGCAGCAGTCTCAAATGAAACTGAGCATAAGGAACTGCCTTGAATGATGCCACCATCTTTCCCAACAATCTCATGCAAAGTCCAATAGAAGGTTCTTCTTTGCATTGACCACCTTAATCAGTTCCTTTATGGAACTGATCTTTGCCTGGGGCAAACACATCCTCTTCCGAACTATATCTATGATCAGACCCAAATACTCCCAATCTCCTTGATGGTTTTAAGGAGGATTTCTCTAGGTTGAGAATCCAACCTAGGTATTCCAGGTAGCTGACTGTGGTGACCAAACTTTGGTTTAAGCGGGCTACTGAATGATCTATCAAGAGTAGATAGTCTAAGCTAGAATCGTTATACCCTGAGCCCTTAACCTGGCTAAAGGGGGAGCCAGGACCTTTGTAAACACTCAAGGTGCAGTAGCTAGACCGAAAGGCAGAGCTACAAACTGAAAATGAAGATTTCCTATCTCAAAGTGTAGATATTTCTGGTGAGAGGAAAAAATGGGTACATGGAGATAAGCATCCTTGATGTTGATTGACGCTAGCAGTTCTCCACCTTGTAGCATGGAGACCACTGATTGGATTGACTCCATGCGAAAAGAGCGGATATTCAAAAACCGGTTTAGATCTTTGAGATCTAAGATGGGTCTGACAACCTATTTGGTTTTGGTACCGTGAAAAGGTTTGAATAAACCCCAACCTTCGCTCTTCCATGGGGACCACCGATATCACCTTTTGAGACAAGAGATGATCCAAAGCCAGAAAGAGAGACTTCTTTTTTTTCTGGATATCTGGGAACGTTTGATCTGAAAAAACGAGGGACGGGAACTCTCAGAGCTCTAGTTTCTAACCTAAAGATATTGAGGAAGCCATCCATTTGTTTCGACACTGTTCCTGCCAGACCCTTGAGAACTGCAGAAGTCTTCCCCCCACTTGAGTGAGCGGGGACGCCCCTTCATAAGGAGGTTTTAGTATTTCGTTTTGTGGGTTTCCTCCCCCAGGGCCTCGGTTGACCCTGGGGTTGACCTTGAGATCTACCTCTTGAACTTGACGGTGGAGGCCGTCGTGACTGCCTGGAGGCTGATGCTCCTGGCACTGAAGAAGCTTGTTTAAAAGAAAAATGCTTAAAAACTTCTTCTTAACTGGTAAAAGGGATCTTTTTCCATTAGAAATTCTTTGGATGTATTTATCCAGATCGTCCCCAAACAACTGTTTACCGTGAAATGGAAAACTAGCCAAGAGCTTTTTGCATGGCGCTTCGGCTGACCAATTTTTCAACCATAGAATTCTACGCACATGCACCAGCCTGAGCACAAGCCGTGAAGCCTGGAGAATAGAATCTCTCATAGTGTCTACTGTAAAACATAACGCCTCTGATAACCCGGCCAAATCTTGGGCCTGTTGATTAGGAATAATCTTGAGCACCTGTTTAAACTGGTCTTTAAAGGACTGACATACATCGATCGCTGCCAGTGCAGGCTGAACCACTGAACCTAACAGAGAATATTGTTTTTAGATAGGAACTCCAACTTCTTATCTGTTGGATCCTTCAGCATTTGAGAATTGTCTACTGGACAAGTCAAGTTTTTATTAACAGAGGATATAGCAGCGTCAATTGCTGGAATCCCCCATTTTCAATTAAACTTTTCCTCCATAGGATAAAGTGTTAAAAACTTTTTTTGGAGGAAAAAACGGTTTATCTGGGTGCTCCAACTCAGAATACATATGTTTTTTTAGTAATGAATGGATAGGAAAAGCATGAATAGCTTGGGGATGCTTTAGCGAACCCAACAAGAAGTGGGCTCATCGACTGACTCCGCTACTGGCAGCAAAAATGTGGAGCGGACCAATTCAGAGATTGTACTAACAACCTTTCTTGTGAACCTGATCCTTTCGTATCAAAATCTTCCGAAGAGGAGTCATCAGCCTCTTCCTAGTCTCCTGAGAGAAATTCGTCATCTCTCGCCCCGTTCCTCAGTTTGAGGGTCCTGGGTAATAGAAGGGGACCTGTTACACTTAATCCCACTCTAGGGTGCGACTAACGCTTCAATCTTTTGTTCCAAGCCTAAAACGGTCAAAGAAAAAAACTCTTAAATAATATATACAGGGGCTAAAGTGTTAAGAGCAGCTGCAACACCCGACGTCCCTGATGGCTCACTCTGACCAGCCATATCACTCTCAGGGGAGGATGCCATCTTTTTTTAGATGGTTCTAGGCTTCCTTGTGGTCGTAGAGGTCTTTCTATAGCCCTTTTTTGGGGCGTTTTTACCCCCCCTTCCGAACATAGCCCGATGCACAAAGCAGAGATACTACCAGAAGGAACGTATCCGCTGCTTGAGCAATAGTCCAGCCCTGCCGCTGCTATTAATGCTCAGCCTGATGTAATAGTAAATGTGTCAAAAGGAATGCCCGTGTCACCAAAACTCTTTCATGCCCCTCTTGCGTCCCTCCGTCAGCTTGCAGCAGCAATATTGGTGCTTTGCTTTTAAAAAAAAACATTCCCGTGCTGGACGTTGGAGGAAGCCAACGCCATGCTAAGCCCCGCTCCCCTCCATAGCCTTCGCCACCCCCTCTTTTTTTAAATAAGAACTTTCCCACGCGAGCACAGGCCTCTGATCCTACGGGATCGTCTGTGAGGGGAAAAATGGCGAGTAGAGAGCCTGGAAGCCGCCAAGTAGAGCAGCGTGCTGATCGTTTTTTTTTTTCTTTCTGTTTCCTCCTGACACTCTTCCTCGTGAGGAGGGGGGAGTATAGCCCAGGTGGGGGGTGTCTGAGGAAGAGGAAACCCCCCCCCCAGACTTACCGGAGGTCTGCTGCTGGCTGGAGAGAAAAAAAAAAGCCCACTGCTCTGGACACAGCGTAATCTCTTGAGGAAGCATGAGAAGGTATGTGCTCCATACAGTCCCCAGTGGTGACACTTAGGCATGACAATATTTACTAATTAAAGGAAAATTAAAGGAAACCCGCCACAGGGTTTTCTGTGGTAAAAACCAACAGACCCAATCTTCACCCTTCAGTTGTGGGTTCCGATAACAAACCTTAAGGAGCCAGGGACCCTTGGGGAACCTACAATCCTGGACCTGCAATAGCATCCCGCCAGTAAACTTTATGGCCTTAATACCAAAAGTACTGGATCCCGGGAACCAGCTCTCTAAAAAGAGACACGTTTCTTAGGACATGAGGCCCGGGTACCATTCAATTCGGCCTAAAAGACACTTTGAATGGATCCTGCATAGCTAGCCCCAGCATAGCACATCTTTACTCATGGCCAACACCTTAGACACTGGCGGAAAAACTGAGGTACTCCCAGTAGTGGGAGGGGTTATGTAGGGAGTGGACTACTTGTCTTAGGGTGTGCCAGTGTCCATCACCTGAAGGTGGCCTATAACCCACGTAGTAATTACTATGGCTCTGTGTCCCGTGATGTACAATAAGAAATAAAGAAAGATGGAGGGAAGAGCCCAAAAGGCTTCTTCCCCCCCACCCAGAGTTCAAACGGAACATTTCCTGTTTGAAGGAGTAAACGCAAATACTGACCAGTTCAGCAGAGGGACTTCCATTTAAGTATTTTTTGGTGATGTGTTGCCTTTTGGAGACCGTGCCTATCTCTCATATACTGTCCTGGAAGACGATTTGGAAACACATATAGATGTTATTTTTAAGACTTCTCCTACAAATTATGCTAACAATATTTTATGTTGCTGTTAGACTAGTACTGCTGTATTTTTTTAAACCGATGATGCATGTTAGTTATTACAAAAAAACTCAATATGAGTTTTGTATTAAAAATGCACTTATGCAATCAATTTAAACTTACATGAAAAGCAGCTACGAAGAAAGTGAGGGCTAAAAAATAAAGATTGGTATCCACGAAAATCCCTTTTACTTCATCTGCATCTTTTTCTGAAAATCCTGCAAAGAACAGCATTCCATCATATGCAGTACAATTTCTCCAGCATGAGTACACAGGAAGAAACAACAACAAAAAAATGAAAAAAAAAAAGTGATATTGTACTTACCATAAAACCCTGCTCTTGGAGTCCACTGAGGGACACAGTGGGGGGAGATTTACTAAACTGCTGCACACAGCACCTGGTGCAGCTGTGCGCAGTAACCAGTTAGCTTTTACTAGTGATTCTGGGCTGTGTATTGATGATGCGGACAAGAGGCATGTCTATCACACGCTAGCTTGTATTTCTACATCATCAGTACACAGGTTGACTAATAGGGGGAGCCCTGCAAACGGTTATATTCAGGAAAGGACTATAGAGTGCAGCGCCCATGCTTTTGGGGGTACATATAATTACTTTTTCCTAGCTAGTGAGGCAGTCCCATAGCTGGCTAATGCTATGGAATTCTTTTGAAAGTCCAGCTAATCTTTAAAAGGCGTGGAATTTATTACTTGGACACCAACTCCAATACCTAGTGATTCACTGACTTTAAAACAAGCATGTAGCCAAAGAGGTTTTAAAAGTCCTATATTCTGTCCATGTTCCAAGCTCAGTAGGTAGTGAAACCATAATCAGACTAAGCCGCAGAGCCTTCACCTCTACACTAAAGCAGCAATAGCAACTCTTATACTGCTATTCATCTTGGCTTAATTTAAATGTCGCAAGAAAAAAAATCATGCCATAAACAGTACTGACTTTCTTTTCAGAAAATACTGTTAACTCAAGTGATACACATGAACAAGTAACAGAATATAAAAACAAACATGTCATCAGGGGCAGAAAATGTATAATTGGATTGTGTGCAAACATAATAGCTTTGTCATCTTGCCACCTATATGTACATTCTAAAGGCAAATTAAACAGCAATATTATAATATCTAATAAGTACCTTATATTAAAGTTTAGCATAGTATTCCTACTGCGCACCTATACTTCATTGATGTCCATGCAGCAAAGCATTTTGTTAAGGTAAAGAATTATCAGACTGACTTTGGAGTTTAAAGCGGAGTTCCACACAAAAATGGAACTTCCGCTTTTCTGAACCCCCCCCCCCCCCTCCGGTGTCACATTTGGCACCTTTCAGGGGGGAGGGGGGTGCAGATACCTGTCTAAGACAGGTATTTGCACCCACTTCCGGCATAGACTCCCATGGGAGTCTATGCCTCTTCCTGTCCCTCCACGCTGTCTCCTGGGAAACACACAGCTCCCAGGAGATAGTGGGGACCGGTTACGATGCGCAGCGCGACTCGCACATGCGCATCGGGAACCGGGAAGTGAAGCCGCAACGCTTCACTTCCCGATTCCCTCACCTAGGATGGCAGCGGCAGCTGCCGAGAACCAAGCGGGTTCTCTGCGTCGCCTGCCGACATCGCTGGACCCTGGGACAGGTAAGTAGCCATTTATTAAAAGTCAGCAGCTGCAGTATTTGTAGCTGCTGCCTTTTAATATTTTTTTTTTTGGCGGTTTAGGTGGACCCCCGCTTTAAATGAACAATATATTTGGTAATTTACAGATGCCCTTTTAAAACATGACCGTGCAATCTCCAAAGGCACTTCAAAAGGGTTCTCCCTTCTATCTCTATGGTGTGAAAGATTTCTCTTTTTAACATACTCAAAAATTTCAGTGGATAATAAAAATTACTAATGCTTGTCACATTACTTTCACGTGCATATTTGTTATACCAGCTATTTCACAAATGGATTAGACACTTCCTGAAAGGTTACCCAAAGGAATGTCTCCGCCATGCCATTGTGATTCCTGGAAGCTATACTGACAGCTATAATGACATTCTAGTTACTGAACATTTTTTGGCAGGTTCTGTATTGGACGTCTGCTGTGTCAGTAACACATCTAAAAGTGAAAAGGTTTTCAGTGGGGGAAACATAAAAAAGTTATACCATTTACATTATTTAAAGGTGATTTTTAGATGTACAGTGCCTTGCAAAAGTATTCGCCCCCTTTGGCATTTTTCGTGTTTTGTTGCCTCACAACCTGGAATTAACATGGATTGTTTGAGGATTTGCATCATTTAATTATTTATATATATTTTTTAAAATATTTTTTATTGAATTTTCACAGATTTACAAAATGTGACACAGTGGCATACATTACAGAGTAACGAGAAACAAAGTTTACAGTTAAATCTTAATGTACAAAGTTGTACCGAATATGACCCAGTAACAAAAACCATGGATATAATCTTTGCTTGTCATTGCAGAAAGAGGGAGGAGATTAATTCGTATGTCTTGAGTGAAAATTTCAGAGTAAACAAATTGAAGTATTATGACAATGATGGTTTATCATGAAAAGTGAATCATTGGTTCCTATAAACGGGAGGAATACAACTGGGTCTGTGTGTGGTTTGAATCTACCGACCGTTTGAAGTTACCGACCGTAACAGCTTTATCCCCGCCGCTGGGCACCCCTATAGGGTACTATCTGTGCCCAGTGGGGGGGGAGTATAAAGAAGGGCAATTCTGGAGCATGTCGGTTCTGGCTAAGTAGATTATTAAGGTTTCTGGGGTGACACTTATTGTCTTTAAGCGGCCTCAGAAGTACCTCTTAGGTTGTAGGGGTTATAGTGTTGAGGAGACAGGAAAAGTAAAGGGGGAAGGGAGACGGAGGGTTATGGTATTTTGTTTACTTATTTATGTATTTATTCAGGTATTTGTGTTCTCGTGCTATCGTCTGGGTCAGTACGAGAAAAACCTGTTGAAATGTTTGGAGCTTGAGATAATTTAAAATGAGACCAACATGCCCAGGTATTTTTGTATTTAGATGGTGCGTCGGAAGATTGATGGATGAGATTTTCCATTTCCGCCAATCTGTCAACCCTCTGAATCCATTCCAAGACAGTGGGGGGAGATGTGCTTCTCCAGTGTACAGGGATACATAAATTTGCGGCGTTAATGAGATGTAGGACCAGGGATTTCTTGTGTGCATGTTGTGGAAGTGAGGGCTGATGAAGTAGGTATTGGGCAGGAGTGAAGTCAGGGGTGTATGTCGTTATCTGAGTAATTAAGCGATGAATTTCAGTCCAATAGGGTTGGATGAGAGGGCATTCCCACCATATGTGAAGTAGTGTACCTTTTGTGGCATTGCAACGGCAACAATGTGGAGAGAGGTTTGGATGGAATTTATGAATTTTGTCGGGGGTCCTATACCATTTTGTAAAGATTTTATATCCGTTTTCCTGTGTTGATATATTGAGCGATCCTTTATGTATATGGTTGTGAACGTGTTTCCAATCTTCGGCGGTGAGGTCTATATTTAGTTCATGTTCCCATTGTCTAACTAAGTTATCATTTTTAATTTCCTGAGCTGAAAATAGGAGCGTGTATATGGATGAGATAAGGTGTCTTTGGGGTTCTATACTGTTGCATAAGAGTTCAAAAGGTGTGAGATCCCTGTGTAAGTCTGCTTTGGACTTTAGGCTGTGAGTGAAGTGACGTATCTGTAAGTATTTGTAGAAAGATATGTGGTAGTCTGGAAATTTGCAAATCATGGCCTGGTACGTCATGAGAGTTCCTCGATGGAACAATTGTTGTAGTTTGAGTCGGGGTCTGTTTGGGTCTATCGTAGGGTAGTGTAAGTATACTCCCGGTTCGAAGTCTGGGTTATCTTCCAGAGGTGTCATGGGACCAGGTGTGGGTGTCAGCTGGAGCGGTTTGCATGCCGCTTTGAAGTTCCTAAGTGTGGAGTTGATGAGTGGATTTAGTGTTGCTTCTTCTGGTATTTTTTTTTGATTAATCCATGGTAAGAGTTTTATCGGGGTAAATGCGTTTTCGATATGCACCCAATCTTTGTCTGTGCTGTGAACATGCCAGTCGACAATTCTGGAAAGATGGCAGACCCAATAATATTTTTGTACGTCTGGTATGTGTAGTCCCCCTGTAGTTTGGGAGTTTTCAGTCTATTCCAATTCAGCCTAGGTTGTTTGGATGCCCAGATAAAATTCCTACATAACCTTTTGTATGTAGAAAAGAAGGATATAGGAAGTTGTATGGGGATGGTTTGGAATAGATAAAGCAGTCTGGGTAGTACATTCATTTTAAAAATAGCTGTCCTACCAAACCATGAAAAAGCTCCTGTAGTCCACTTTTGTAGGTCATTTTGGATGGTGTGCAGGATGGGTAAAAAGTTTAGTCTATAGATATCCGTCAGTTTGGAGGGTATTTTAATGCCTAGATATGTGATTGCATGGGGTTCCCGGCTAATTGGAAAGTTTTGTTTGCATTGTGTGACTATATCAGTTGGTAAAGAGATGTTAAGGGCTTTGGATTTAGAGAAGTTTATTTGTAGGTTGGAGGAGGGATTTGAAGATCGCTAAGTCCTTTAAAAGGTTGGGTATGGTAGTAATCGGATCTATGAGGAAGATTAGGATATCGTCCGCATAGGCCGCTACTTTAAATTGTCTGTGATTAATGTCCTTTGATGTCTAGATTTTCTCTAAGTTTACGGAGTAACGGTTCCATAGTCAGTATAAAAATTAGAGGGGATAAGGGACATCCCTGACGTGTACCATTGGATACAGAGAAGGCGTCCGACAGGCAACCATTTACTCTTATCTTAGCTGTAGGTGATGAATATAAAGCCATAATTATATGGATTAATTGCTGTGGTAAGCCTATAGAGTGCAAGGTTGCTTCCATAAAGTCCCATGCTACCCTGTCAAATGCCTTCTCCGCATCCAAGGATAGGAAAAAGCAGCGCGTTTCAGAGGTGGTTAGCCAGTGGTGAATATCTAAAGCTTTGGTCGTTTTGTCACGGGCTTCCCTTCCGGGAACAAAACCTACCTGCTCCGTCGATACTAATTTAGGGATTAGCAGTAGTAGAAGGTTGGCGATCGCTTTAGCGTACACTTTGACATCTACATTTAGTAGGGAGATTGGACGGTAGTTGGAGACCATGGTAGCATCTTTACCCGGTTTAGGGATGAGGGTGATGTGTGCTTCCAAAACGTCTTTGGAGGCTATACTTGAAGGTGTGAGGCTATTAAATGCTTTGACAAGATGGGGGATAAGTATTTCTGAAAAGGATTTGTAGTAACCGACCGTAAGTCCGTCTGGACCCGGACTTTTGCCTGGTTTCATTTGTTTTAAGGCCAGTGCGATTTCATCCGACGTCAATGGGGAGTCTAATGTTGCGGAGTCTTCTGTTGTGAGGGGGGTGGGGGCATATTGGGCGAGGAACGTTTTAATTGCCGACTGTCTTTCCTCCAGGGTGTTGGGCGATTGAGGGGTGCGTAAGTTGTATAAGTCTGTGAGGTAGTGTACAAATTGTTTTGCGATATCTTCTGAAGAGACAAAGGTTTTACCAGTGGGGTCTTTGATTGTGTGTATAGTGTGAGCCGCTTTTTTAGCCTGTAGAGCTCTAGCTAAAAGCCTCCCGGACGTATTGCCAAACTCATAGAAGCATTTTTGTTGTAATGTGTATTTACGTTAAATTTTTTTGTGTAACTCCTCTAAAAGTTCATTTCTAGCTTGTGTCAGTTCCGTTAAAGCTTCTGAGGCTAGGGATTCTTTGTGTTTTTGTTCCAACTTGGAGATGCGTTTAGTCAGTTCCTCTAGTTTAGCTCTTTTGAGTTTGTTTCGTTGCGCCGCCATAGAAACGAATGTACATCTGATAACGCACTTATGTGCAGCCCAGGGTACTTCTGGAGAGGTGTCGCCTAATCCATTTTCGGTGAAGTAATTGGTAAGGTGTTGGGAGATAGTGTTCGAGACTTCTGTATCAGTGAGTAGGGAGTTATCCAAGCGCCATATGCGAGAATGTACCCTTGCATTGGGCATGTGTAGGGTCATGGTTATGGGGTTGTGGTCCGATAGAACCATCGGTTCAATAGTTGTTTTCTGGAGAAGAGGTAGATCGCCTTGGGAGAGAAAGAGGTAGTCAATGCGTGAATATTTAGAGTGCGGTGGGGAAAAAAGGTAAAGTCCTTACCATTAGGGTACATTGTGCGCCAGGTATCGTGCACTAGAAGGTCACTGAATTGTGTTTTAATAGCACAAAGGGCTCTATACGTGAGAGAAGAGTGGCCATTGGAGGTATCGAGGGAGGGGTTTAAAGGGACGTTAAAGTCTCCCCCGACTATTAGGGTACCTGAGCTGAAGGTCATGAGTAGTTTTAGTGTGGTGCGAAAAAAGGTGACCTGTCGCGTATTTGGAGCATAGAGGTTAGCTATTGTGATTTGCTTCTCATGTATGGTACCTTTTATGAATATGAATCTTCCTTGGGGGGTCTCTTTGGACATCAGTTACATTGATTGGGCAGTTTTTAGATATGAGAATGGAAACCCCTTTTCATTTAGCTTCATTATTGGTCGCGTGATATATTGTCGGGAATTGTTTGTCTTGTAGTTTGGGGATTGCGTCTGTCCTAAAATGTGTTTCCTGGATAAGTGCAATATGGGTTTTGGATTTATGCAACGAGGAAAGTAGGAGAGATCTTTTTTCGGGCGTGTTTAGGCTGCGTACATTTATAGAGCGGAGCTTGAGTGAAGTGTATGATTGCGTCTCATCTGTTGATGCGTGTTTGGGGTCCATGACTTCTGTCGGGATTGGGGAAAAAACCGGGCAGAGGGAGTAGGGACAGAGTACAGGCGCTCTATTGTTAACGTGTGTAGCCTGTATCGTGGTATGTAGAGCTCCGAAGAACAACCGAGGAGGCAACAGGGATATTCATCTATCCCGTTGTCTCAATTCGTAAAAAGAATCTGTGTTTTACAGCGCAGGGGCAGCGTGCAACCCATGATAAACGGGCTGGAACACTACACCGTTACTGTGTGGGGGTTGGTGTAAACCTGACACGAGAGGGCTGGTGGATGTGTGTAGTATGTGGGTGTCCTGCTATCTCTCGACCATGGAAAGGAATGATAGGAGGAGTGTGCATTTTTGTTAAGAATGTGTACCGAGATGCCTTTAACTAAGCAGGGGTGGGTTAGGAGCCTGCAGATCATGTGTATGAGGCTGGGATCAGTCGATCCGAAAATAAAAAATGTGGATAAGATAAAATACCCATAACCCCAATAACTACGCTCTCATATGTGGGCAACAAGAATGTAAGCCTTAATTTTAAACTCTGAGTATGTGAAAATCGGACTGCTGGCGTCGCCTCCATGCCTTCATGAGGCATGGCGGAGACTCCAGAGTGCGAAGTCCAAAGTATCATGCAAATCATTTGGCGAAAAGAATGATTGTAAATTCTATGACCTGAGCATTTAAACGTGCTTTAACAAACAGTAATAAACATTTAGTAAATTATCGCTGTATGAGTAAACCTACTGTGAAATAAGAATTCACGGGGTAGTATAACCTGGAAAAGTACCTGTGCCAGAAGGCCTATTGCAGAATTCTGCGCAGGAGTAATGACAAAAATATAGTGCACCCCTTTTTGTTTTATTTTCCCTTTTCCCCTGCATATCTTTAGCTGGAGAGTCAAATTAAGTCGATATGCTATCATATATTAGTACCGGAGAGTATTATTGGGATCATTGCATCCAGCCACAGTTATGTGCGAGGGTTTGCAAATACCTCATGGGGTCCTGTGCCAACGCTGATGTTAGTTTCAGCGGTGTCTGCAGTCCCAGTCTCCAACGTAGAGGAGTCATCAGACAGCCCTCTGATCGTGCCGGCTGCAATAAACTGAGAAGCTACGTGCATCCACGTCTGGGCAAGTGGTTAGTGTTCATACTCTGAAACCATCGGTAGATAGTCCCTTGATCATCCATCCAGGGTGTTTCGGTTGGTGTGTAGAACTTCGTGGTGTAATGGGGCCGACGGGTATCCAATGCGGGAGCAATCTGAGATGGAGGCTGCGAGGGATTCGCGCATCAACCTAGTTTCTTAGTGTCCCGGATCTGTGGCTGAGCCTTAGGTGAGTCGGACATGTAGGCCGGTAGGTATCGTGGCTCATAGTGCATAAACCGACCTTTGGTATGGAAGCGAAGGATTCAATAATGGCTGACTTTGAGAGGACAGAGGGACGTCAGCGGTGATCATAAGATTAGGCACATAGTTCCGGTATCAGAGTGTAAAGCATCATGGGGATTGTAGTTTGCAGCTCTTGTACATAAACATGATGCTGGGAGAAGGGCAGCCGAGGGCTAGCACAGTTCTCATTGATGAAATTATTCCAAGTACACATATTCCACATAGACCTTTCACAGGTGATTGTTATCAGTGTTAAGAAAGTCAGAAACGTGTGAGCCATAAAAAGCAACATCAACATAAAAAAAAAAGAAATCTAACCTCAGTAGGGGGATAGGAGAGCTGAACACAGCGCGACCGAAATGTTAGAGTACTGTGAAACCGAGTACCTCCCAGGAGCTTCAGCGATCCCGTCTGGCTCTCCTCGAGGTGGGTGAGTCGGTTGCGCTGAAGTTGCGGTGGTGGGTACAGTGGGCACCATGATGCGCCGAAGTAGAGGGTGATCGTCTCCTCCTGTGTCCAGAGTTCAATGCCTCCATGGGTTCTTCAGGTTGGTGTTCCCTTCGTACGGCTGAGCGGTGAAAATCTGCGTACCAATTAGGTACCTCCACTGTAGGGATGTTTAAAACAAAAAATCCTCGGATCTACGCAGATCTAGACAAACCTTGACTGCCCAGACAACGTCCAATGAATGCAGTCGTCTCTCTTCTGCTGAGCGAGGCTGAGAGAAAAAAGAAGGCAAAATAATGTCCTGATTTAAATGAAAGGCTGACACTACTTTTGGCAAAAAGGATGGAAGGGTCGTAACACGACCCTGTCGTGGTGAAGGATCAGGTATGGTTCCCTGCAAGAAAGGGCTGCTAACTCCAACACCCTTCTAGCCGAGGTAATGGCCATCAGGAACAGCAAGTCTAAAGGAATTTCCTTGATGGGTTCAAACGGTTGTTTCTGTAACACAGTTCAAGTCCCAAGGACACATAGGTGACCTAATGGGGGGAAGCAAACGAGTCGCCCCTTGCATAAAGGTTCAGACTAACGAATGGGATGCTAAAGGCCTTTGGAATCTGCTCCGATTGCCAGAGGATCCCTTGTTTGGGACACAAATTGCTGTAGCTTGTTGCTGAACCTGGATGCCAATAGGTTGACCTCTGGCCATCCCCAATGCTGGCAAATTTCCTGGAACACTCCTGGGTGTAGGGACCATTCCCCCAGGCAGATCTGCCTTCTAGTTCTCTACTCCGGGGATATGGACTGCCAATAGAATCGGCACATGTCCCTCTGCCCAGGCTAGTATGTGGTTCGCCTCCTTCAGAGCTGAACAACTCCTGGAAACGCCTTGGTGGTTTATATAGGCCACTGCAATGGCATTATCGGACAGGGCAGTATTGAAGCGCTACTGTCCAGAACCATAGGGCCAGACGTACTGCCCGTAATTCCAGGATGTTGATGGGCAGGATCTGTTCTGTCCCTGACCATTTCCCATGAGCTGTGAGCCCTTCTAGGGTTGCACCCCAGCCTGAGACATTGGCATCTGTAGTCAGTACTCTCCAAGTGACCAGGAGAAAGGATTTTCCCTTTCGCAGGTTCTGATTCTGCAACCACCAGTTTAGGCTAAAGCGTGCCCGAGGAGATAAGCACATTGGATAACCCAGGGCTTGTCCACTTCTGTTCCAATCCAACAAGAGGTCTTGCTGTAAAGGCCTGGAACTGGGCATAGGGCACTGCCTCGAAGGAGGATACCATCTTCCCTAGAAGACTCATACAGAGCCGAATAGAGGGTTGTCTGGTGCCCCTTATCTGTTGCTCCTAAACCTTCAGGGCATAGATCCTTACAAGTGGCAAAAGTACTCTTGCTTGAACCTTATCTAGGACCAGACCTAAATACTTTAGACTTTGAGCTGGTTTCAAGGCTGACTTTTCAGTATTTATGATCCAGCCTAAGCTTTTCAAAGAGCCTGTAATGAGTGATCTCTGAGCAGGAGATCTTCCAGATACCCGAGCACCAGGATCCCTTGGGCCCTTAAAACACCCAGTACTGGTGCTAGGACCTTTGTGAACACCTGGGGAGCTGTAGCAAGCCCGAAAGGTAGAGCCACAAACTGAAAATTACGTTTCTCTACTGCAAAAACGTAGGAGGCTCCGATGAGGCTGAAAGATAGGTATGTGTAAATATGCGTCTTTTATATCGATGGAAGTTAGAAAGTCTCCCCTCTGGAGTGAGGCTATTACTGAGCGGACAGACTCCATCCAAAAGGACTGTATCAGTAGATACTTGTTCAGGGATCTTAGGTCCAAAATGGGCATTGTGCCCCAATTTGGTTTTTGAACCGTAAACAGTTTTGAGTAAAACCCTGTGCCCCTTTCGGATACAGGAACCTCTACAATCACTCCTTGATGCACTAGATGATGTAGTGCCCAAAGCAATAAGGTTTTTTTGGAGGATCTGAGGGAACGCTGGATCCTAAAAACCTCTGAGGGGGAACCCCCCGCAACTCCAGCTTGTAACCGTGAGATATACTTGAGGTGACCCACTCGTCCTGAATTATTATTCTCCAAATGTCCGCAAAGTGCAGCAGCCTTTCCCCACTCGAAGGAGTAGGGGCGTTTCCTCATAAGGAGGGCTTGGTGCTGGGTTTAGAAGAGCTTTGGACCCAGGGCTTCTTCTGGCCCTGCGGCTTGCCCCTGGCCCTAGCACCCTGTTGGCGGCGGAACCCTCTTGACGCTGAGACATTTGAAGAAGCAGTCCCTGAGGTTTTAAACGAGGGACGTCTGGTCCTTTTCTTCACAGGAAGTAGATACCGGTAACTCTTCCATCCGGAAATCTTTTGGATATAGCTGACAAAATGATCACCAAATAAACATGCCCCATGAAAAGGGAAACCTGCCAATAACTTTTTACAAAGAAGCTCAGCTGACCAGTTCTTAAGCCACAAAAGTCTGCGCATAAGTACAGACAAGAGAGCCAAACTAGAAACCTGCTGTATTGAATCCTTTAATGCGTCAACAGCAAAACACAGCGCTCGAGGAATATCTGTCTTACTTTCAGACAGATCATCCTCCTGGTTAGGCCGTTTGACTTGATCCTTTACGGACTGGCAGATACCAATTGCTGCAAGAGCTGGCTGCATAGCTGAACTGGGAAAAGAAAAGGAAGCCTTTAACCGGACCATTTGGCTGCCCAAAGACCAGAGCGTTTTTTGCGATTCGGCACTGCGTCACTTTAACTGACAATTGCGTGGTTGTGCGACATGGCTCCCAAACAAAATTGACATCCTTTTCTCCCCACAAATAGAGCTTTCTTTTGGTGGTATTTGATCACCTCTGCGTTTTTTTTGCACTATAAACAAAAAAAAAGTGACAATTTTGAAAAAAACTCAGTATTTTTTACTTTTTGCTATAATAAATATCCCCAAAAAATATATAAAGAAACATTATTTTTCCTCAGTTTAGGCCGATACGTATTCTTCTGCATATTCTTGGTAAAAAAAAAAAAAAAAATCGCAATAAGTGTCTGATTGGTTTGCACAAAAGTTATAGCGTCTACAAAACAGGGGATAGTTTTATGGCATTTTTATTAATATTTTTTTTTTACTAGTAAAGTCGACGATCTGCGATTTTTATCGTGACTGCAACATTATGGCTATTTTGGGACCATTCACATTTATACAGTGATCAGTGCGATTAAAAGTGCACCGATTACTGTGTAAATGTGACTGGCAGCGAAGAGGTTAAGCGCTAGGGGGCGCTGCAGGGGTTAAGTGTGTCCCGGGGAGTGATTCTAACTGTGAGGGGGGATGGGCTACGTGTGACATGACAGAGATCACCGCTCCCGATCACAGGGAGCTGTGATCAGTGTCCTGTCACTAGGAAGAATGGGGAAATGCTTGTTTACATCAGCATTTCCCCGTTCTTCCTCTCCGTGAGACGATCACGAGTATCCCCGCGGACATTGAGTCCGCGGGACCAGCGATTATACTCACGGCAGGCGCGCGCCCACAATGCCGTGTCTAAAAGGGCAACGTACAGGTATGTTAATATGCCTGTACATGCCCTTCTGCAGACGTATATCGGCGTGAGCCTGTCGGCAAGGGGTTAATAATGACTCCAATTTTTTTGTCAACAGGGTCTTTCAAGCCCTGTGCGTTATCTACCGGACAAGTTAAGTTCTTGTTTAAGAAACAGACTGCTGCATCTACGGTTGCCATGCTCCATTTTTTAACAAACTTTTCATCCACGGGATATAAAAGGGAAAACCTCTTAGGAGGAACAAAAATCCTGTCAGGATGTTCCCAATCAGCATACACAGGGGGTGTAGAGGGAAAGCCTGTGCAGCCTGGAGAGGCCTCAGGGATCCCAAAGAGGACCAGGGGGGGCTCAGTCACCTCTGCAAGAGGCAACTTAAAGGCAGAACCATTTCGGTCAGAGTCAGGATCAAAAGCCTTTGCGACTGAGAGGCAGACATCAATATCTTCTTGTCCAGATTGTTCGGAAGCAGACTCATCTGCCGGGCCCTCCACAGAATCCTGAGCTTTAAGCTCTTTCCCATCCTCAACCCATTCCTGCTCCAGACTAGGAGGCTACACGGAGGGGGATCTGTCACGCTTCTTGCCATGCTGCGGGATTGAGGCAATCATACCAGCAATCCTGTGCTCTAACCCGGCTGGGGCCGAGGACAGTTCACCCTTGGTGATAAAGGGTGAAGCAGCAGCCTTGACTGTAGGCACAATGGCTCAGATTGCCCGGAAGCCTCTGGTCTTTCAGGGGATACAACACTAGGGATACGACTAGGTTCATCAGGAACTACTATTGACATAGGTATGCCCTTCCCTGTAGTGTTAGTCCCGCTCCTCTTTTTTTGAAGACATTTACCAGCCACAAAAAGAGAGTACTTGGGTGTGGTATTAAAAAACCTCAGAAGGGAGACCCTTTAATAGGGCTCACCAAGCACCTATGTAACAATCCTGCTAAAGCACCTTTAGCCTGCCAAGCAACACTTGATATTTTTTTATTAGTTTTATGACAAACAGACGAAGCAAAAAAACAAAACAAAAAAGAGAAAAAAAACAAACAAAAAGCAAAACAATATGCTTTACAAAAACAAAACGTGGCCAATTATAGGTATACAGCATCAAATACTAGGATCGTGCATTTGGGAGACTGATAATACATTGTTTAAGCATCATACATTTGTATGTAGAATACAATCAAGGTGTTGGTTACTTAGCACCAGTAAAATTCTATATATATATATATATATATATATATATATATATATATATATATATATATATATATATATATATATATATATACAGTATATAGTGTGGCACGACCTACAGGCAACCTGCAATCTATTTCTATTGTGGGGGGAGGGTCAGGGGGCTAGCCAGCCACCTGTCCCATATTTTGTGGAATGTTTTGCTTCGTTGCCGAAGTTCAAAGGTAAGTTTGTACATTGGGATAGCATCGTTAATCAGCTTCAGCCATAAGGTTTTTAAAGAGGTCTCTGTTCCCTTCCATGACAACAATATAACTTTTCTAACATAAAAGTAGAGAATGCGGAGTAGCCTTTTGGCAGGCGTCGATATTTGCAGGTCATCAAAGATGCCCAGCAGACAATTCTTGAGGTGAATAATGTTAGGGAGGCCTAGGACTGTGGAGATAAAGGAGCCCACCTCTGCCCAGAGGTCCTGAACCATTGGGCATGCCCAAAAACAGCGTAGGAAGTCGGCTTCTTGGCCGCAGCCACGGAAACATTCAGCCGTGGTCGACAAACCCATCTTTTTCAATCTGGTTGGGGTGAGGAGAGATTGATGGAAAATTTTTACCTGTATAATGCGGTCTCTTGATGAAATAACTGATGTTTTGTACATGTGACTAAACTTCGTCCAGTCCTCCTCTGCGAGGGAGATGTCCATAGAGATGCATTTTTCCTGGGCCCTACTAAATCTGGGGTTAAATGTCAGTCATTAGGGCAGAGTAATAAGTAGATATAAGTTTGGTGGGGTCAGGTTGTCTCAGCAGTTTCCCTAGTGGTGGTAGGTTAGTTGGGTCATCTAAGGAGCCGAATCGTGCTCTGATAGCATGTAGTAGTAAAACAGGTACGAGTGCAGCAAGTCAAAGTCAAGTCTGAGCTGATGGAAGGATTTAGAGCCTTGTGCAGTATATAGGTGACAAAGATATTTAATCCTTTGGAGTACCAAGATTTAGGGTCAGGTAAAGAGTAAAGTTCCTGCAAGGTGGGGTTATTCGGGGATACGAATCATGTGCGCCGTGTTATTTTGGTGGTGATGTATTTGAACAATGAAAGGGATGTGGCCAGCATGGAGGTGCCGGGGCGGGGCGGGACTTTGCCCCTATAAAAAGTATTGTGAAGAGTTTCTATGGAGGACACAATGGCCCCGATAGTACACGCATTTGCTGCTATCGGTTGTAGCCAGTCATGGATATGTACCAGTTGAGATGCTAGGTAGTATAGAAAGAAGTTTGGGAATGCCAATCCTGCCAGGTGTGTCAGTAACCTTAGTGTCTCAATCGCCACTCTGGGGGATCTGCCATTCCACAGGAACTTTGTACAGATTGTGTCTATACGTTTGAAAATAGATTTAGGTATTTTGCATGGGGAGTTGGCCAGGATGTGTAGCAGTCTTGGTAAATAGGTCATTTTGAGGGTATTTGCCCTCCCCATGAGCTCCAGGGGCAGGTCCATCTACTGTTTAGTTTGCTCCTTTAAGCAAGTTAGTAGTGGGTCTAAGTTATTGACAATGTAAGTGGACAGAGGTGTCTGCACCAGAACCCCTAGATACCTAAAGGAGGACACCACCTGCAGATTAGAGTCTGGGTGAATATGAGAAGTTGCGTCTGGGTCCAAGGGGAAAAGACTGGATTTGTCCCAATTCACCCTGAATCCGGAGTAGTCTCCAAATGTATTGATCTTGGATAACAATGTTTGGAGTGACACATCGGTGTCCTCCAGGTACACCAACGTGTCATTCGCATAGAGCGAGATTCGTTCCTCAATGGTGGCAATGGGGAGACTTTTTATAGATGGAGAGGAGCGGATACATACTGCTAGCGGCTCCATGGCCAGGGCAAAGAGGAGGGGGGACAGTGGACACCCTTGTCTTATGCCCCTATTGATTGAAAAGGACTCAGTGACTGTAGAGTTAACCTGAATACGGGCCCTCGGGGAAGCATAGAGGAGTTTTATCCACGCCACCATTCTGGGGCCAAAGCCATACATTTTCAACACCTGGAAGAGTTACGGCCATTGCACTGTCGAACGCTTTACATGTATCTAGGGATACTACGGCCCTTGTAGGAGGACAGTCGTGTGGATATTGCAGATTATGGAATAGTCTGGGGATATTCATTCTGGTGGACCTTCCGGGTATAAATCCCCCCTGGTCACTGTGTACCAGGGTTGTCACTACAGTGTTTAAACGATTTGCCAACACTTTGGCCAGGATCTTAACATCCACGTTTATGAGTGATATCGGGCGGTATGATTGGCATTTAAGTGGGTCCTTGCGGGGTTTTAGTAAACGTATAATCAAGGCTTCTCGCATAGTAGGGGGAAGGACTCCTATATCTAAAGCCTTGTTGTATGTGTGTAAAAGAAATGGGGATAGTATGTCTTTAAATTGTGTGTACCATTCGGTTGGATAGCCATCCAAACCGGGAGTTTAATGAGCAGGCATTTGTGAGATGGCTACTGCGATTTCATCAACTGAGATAGGTGCCTCTAGCTCATCTTTCTGTTCAGTCGTGAGGGAGGGGAGAGGAATGTCAGCTAAGTATTTAGTTAGTTGGGCTTTGTTGTAGTCAGCTCTGGAGGTATATAGGTCTTTGTAGAAATTTTAAAAGGTTTCCATGATGTCCCCAGGGGTGTTGCTAATTTGGCCCTGTGTGGTAAGTATAAGCGGAATGGCTATTGGGGGGGGTGATCAGGTCTGATCAGGTATGCCAAGAGACGTCCAGCTTTGTTACCGTGCTCAAATAATTTTTGAGTAGCATGTAACAGACGTTTCTGCGTAAGGTCTAACAGACAGATTTCATACTCCCTGCGTCTCTGTAGCCACTCGTCTCTTGTGTCCGGGGTCGGGTTAGAGGCGTAAACAGATTCTGCTTGTACCATGACAGTTTCCAGTTCCCCCGTAAGTTGCCTATTGTTTTTCCGTAGGACTCCCGTGATGGACATAAAGGTGCCCCTCAATGTGGACTTAAATGCTTCCCATTCCGTGGAGGGGTCTACTGTTCCCAAGTTGTCCTTCCAATAGCCCGTAATACCCTTTCTGCACTCTCCCTGCACCACCTCATCCTCTAACCAGTAAGAGTTCAGACGCCAGATAGCAGGTCCCGAACCTAGGAGGAGAGCGAGGTCCACAGAGAGAGGAACGTGGTCCGAGACTCCTCTGGGCAGGAACGAGACTGCAGTGACAACGGTAAGGGTATCCCGCCATGGTAAATGCCATGTCAATCCGAGACATGGTGTGGAAGGAATCCGAGTGGCAAGAATACTGGCTCACGTCCGGATGCTTCCAGCGCCATATCTCTGTAAGATCATATACCTGCATCCATGGCTGGGTCTAATAGGGCATTAGAGTCCCCTATATAAAGTATCAGTCGAGGGGGTCTAATCAGCAGCTTAAGTGACAATTTAGATAGTACCTCCACCGAAAATAGGGGAAGAATATAAATGTTCACAAGAGTAAACGTCACAGAGGAAATTTGTAATGTTAGTATAATAAATCTCCCCTCTGGGTCTGTGGTTATTTGTAAGGTTTCAGCGGGAAGGGATTTAGCTAGTAGAATAGATACCCCCCTGGAATAGTTTGTGTGGGTAGTGATAAGGTTTTGCCAGCCATGGATGCCCAAGGGTTCTCACTTTAGTTCCGGTGAGGTGAGTTTCTTGGAGACATAGAATATGGGGACGGCATTTTTTTTAAATTGAAAAGACTAGGGATCTCTTTTTGGGGTGCATTCATTCCTCTAGTGTTCCATGACACTATCTTCAAGGGCTTTGCCATTCTAAGTCATACATCATATCACAGTCACATAGAAATGTAAATGCCTTCACACCTAATACCTGGTAGGCCGTGCCACTCTGAGCATATCTTCAAGATACGGCATATAACTTGCCTCTGCAGCTGCACAAGCCATCAGTTAATAAACCAGAAAAAAAACATAACCTGTCCTGGGCAGTACCCGTAGAAGACGCAAAAAAAATCAAAAAAAGAGAAAAAAAGAAGAAGAAGAGCAAAAAAACCTTTGCCCCCCTCCCCGCTCAGCCAACCCCAACATAGCGAGCCTTGGATCCCTGAACTGAAGAAACCTGAAGGGCCCCCTTTAAACTAGGGAAGAACTGTCCTGTGGCCTTGCCACTAACTTGTGTGGGGTGGTAGTGGAATCCAGAATGACCCCCGAACGGTTCTGCATATGGGGGATGTAGCATAGTTCAATAGTAGATGGAACAAATTGCATAGTTAAATGCCAGTAGCCTCAGAGAGCTCAAACAAACCGTGCCATCCACCTTGCAGACACAGGTAAAAAAAAAACTGAAGTACTTCCTGTATGGGAGGGGTTATATAGGGGATCACTTCCTGTCTAAGACCTTTGGTCTACCAATGTCCATTCACCTGGAGATGGAGTTTAACCCAGTAGATAATGAATATTAGCCTGACTCTGTGTCCCATGATGTATGAAAAAGAAACAGCGGTTCTGAATACTGTAATTTTTTTAAATCAACGCCATTGGCAGCCAGGTAAACCTGAAGTGACCTAGCCGGTAGCTAACGGGTCGGCTGGTGGGACGGGAGGCCCAGGTAGAGCAGCGGGGGGGGGGCACCATACATGTTAAACTTACCTGCTCTGTGCAGTGGTTTTGCACAGAGCAGCCCAGATCCTCCTATTCTTGGGTTCCCTGCTGACACTCCTGGCCCCTCCCTTCTGTGTGTCCATTCACACACAGAGCCGCGTCTCTGCCCGCCCCCCTCATTGGCTCAGTAGCTGTGATTGACAGCAGTGGAAGCCATTGTCTCACCCAATATGAGGAGGGAGAGCCCCCGGAGAGCCAAAGCTCTTGTGCACATCGCTGGATTGAGATGGGATTTAGGTAAGTATTAGAGGGGCTGTGGTGGGGGGGGGGGGGGGGGGGGGGCGGCTGCTGCATACAGGAGTTTTTTACCTTCATACATAGAATTCATGAAGGTAAAAAAACCTTGAAGTTTCACAACCACTTTAAGGAAGTGAAAAGGTGCAATAGACCACATTTTTGTTCTTGGGTTTAAGGACTTGTTCACACCAGGTGTGAGGGGACTGCACTAGGCAGCTTTCCCCAGAGCAGTCCCAGCAAATGCCAAGGCAAATGAAAACTGTTTCCTCTGGTGTTAGTTTAAAGCACTGCCTTGTGTGTGCTGAAAAAAATTACTGTATGGATTTTAATAAAGTTCGGACAAAAAAAAACAAAAAAAAAAACAAAAAAAAAAAAACTGTGGTGCACTGGAACTGTACAATCAGCATCTGGTGTGAATGAGCCCTAAACACAATTTAAAGGGAAGGACTGCTCTTGCCAGGTTTATAGCTTATCAGTGGAATACCATACAAACAGTTGGTTTGTGCTTTTCTGAAAACAAAACCAGGGGAGAGAGAAATATTATGCACTCATAAGTGTAGGTATAATTGGGGCTCATTACAGGGAGTATGTAAACCCAGAACCCTCCTGCGCTGCCACTAAACTTCATAAAGAAAACAAAAAAAAAAAGCCTTTTCTGCTGCTGCAAAATTACCTTTAGTGCATTCTCCACTCAACTTAAAATGATAGAAATGATAACTGTGTTGAGCTGCTCACATCATAAATTTAAAAATAAAGCTACAAATAATATAATGCACCAACTGTGTCTGTATAGAATTTACATACAATGAGTAAACAAATCCTCATGTGCAAAAGTGCATAGAGTAAACATGCATGAGTACGGCCCCATTCACACTGGGGCGGTAGGGGGCGTCGGCGGTAAAACAGCGCTATTTTTAGAGCTGTTTTACCGCGGTATTCGGACGCTAGCGGTGCGGTTTTAACACCCCTGCTGGCGGCCAAAAAAGGGTTAAAACCCCTCGTATAGCACAGCTATAGCCGCGGTATTACCGCGGTATAGCCGCGCTGTCCCATTGACTTCAATGGGCAGGAGCGGTTTAGGAGCGGTGAATACACCGCTCCTTCACCGCTCCAAAGATGCGGCTCGCAGGATATTTTTTCTTCTCCTGCCAGCGCACCATTTCAGTGTGAAAGCCCTCGGGCTTTCACACTGAACAAACAGCGGAGGCTGTTTAGGGGCGGTTTGCAGGCGCTATTTTTAGCGCAATAACGCCTGCAAACCGCCCCAGTGTGAAAGGGGCCTACCTGTCAAAACGGAGCATCGCTCCATATTACCCTCAGTCCTATATTGCTTAATAGGTCAAGGTAGCAAGGTGAGGTTACAACCGTGATCACTTTGGGGTGTTTTGCACTAGTGTGAAGAAACTCTTACAGCACTAAGATTGTGGTTTCAGTATTTGTGTGTTAACTGCAACAGTATTTGGAGTCAATTTTGGATGTATGTGGAAGAGTAAATTTAAAGTGGATTGAAGGCACATTTTGGATTTTTATGAACATTGTGCATGTTTATTCTATGCATTTTTGCACATAAGAATTTATTTACTCATTGCATGTGAATTATACCCATACAAAGTAGGTAATGGTATATTATATTATTTGTAGCTTTAATTTTTTGTCAGCAGCGCAACACATTCATTATTATAAGGATTCAGGGCACGGATGGATAGATGGGTCGGCTGGGTGGAGCTCACAGATGAAAGCCGCTGCTATAGTCAGTGAACAGAGAGCCGCTGGGACCAGGAACACTGCAGCACTGTGAATTGCTGTCTCTGGGAGGATTCCCCCGTTCACTATGTGTTATCATGAGCTGCAAAAGGAAGCTGGTACGCGTTTTGGGAGCCACTTCGCTCACTTCGTTGACCTCCTCAGTGGCTGATGAAGGGAGCGGAGTGGCTCCCAAAACGCATACAAGCATCCTTCTCATGTCATGGTAACATGTAAGCCCTGATTATAACTACATTTGTGACTGCATAATACTTGCTTTTAATCTTTGTTTTAATAAGCAAACGTACTGCACTATAAGTCTCCTTGGTGCCTCCCTCCATTTGGTTTTAACAAAAGTCAGTCCGCCAAACCTGTTTAAAAGACGGCAGCCTAGTCTAGCCAGTTTACAATTTTGTCTAGTATTAAGCAGTGTTAATTTTGTTGACTAAATGAATACTATTTTAGTCGACTAAAATACGACTAAAACTAAAACAATTGAGATGACTAAAACTAAATTGAAATTTGACTTCAAAATTAACACTGGTCTGTAACGCATGTTCACACCTCAATACCTTAAATAATATTTGAGATTTTTCACTGCAGCAATATATAATGAGTTTGGAAATTGTATAGAAATGTTAACTAATGCATTACAATTTAATGACACCTATTAGATTTTAGATGATTAAAATGTACTGGAGATTTTAGTAGACTAAAACATAGGACATTTTAGTCGACTAAAGTGTACTGGAGATTTAGTCGACTAAATACAACTAAAACAATTGCAGAAGACTAAAATGGGACTAAAACTAAGATGCCATTGTAGTCCTAAGACTAAGACTAAAACTAAATCGAAATTTGTTTCCAAAATTAACACTGGTATTAAGCTACATCTTCGGGAATAATGTCAAACACACCATCTGTGTTTGTCTATATTATTGTCATTCCTTATTAGGATACAATTTATTTTTTTAATTGCTTTGTTTACTCTTTTTATTTCGTGTGAACTGGAAACATGCGCCACGGGCAATCTTTCCATTTCCCTAGTTTGTGCTTTTGCTGCTACTGTATGTGTGTTCACCAATCACATTAATGCAGTTCTTCGCCCTGTTTGAAATAAAATTTTAAAAGCTAGCAGCTACAAGTACTGAAGAACTTCCAGTGGATCTGCCACGCTGAATGAACCGAAATTGGGAGAAACCAGGTAAACTCCCCCTAATAAAAAGAGCCAAATAGAAGGAGAAGGGAGGAGGGCAGAAAGCGAAACTTCCCCTTTAGGATGAAGTTCTGCTTAAAGTTAAATACTTGGGGTTGCTAACCTGCAGAGTGAGTGAATTGCAACTTTAAATTATATCTAAATACAAAACATTTTTTGTTTTGGATAGAGAATGGTTAAAGTGGAACACCAGGAAGAAACTTTTTTTTTTTTTTCCCGCAATCAGCAAAGCCCACCCTTCAGGGGAAGAGGTTCATAATTCAAGAGTGGCGATATCAGAATGATGCCTGCAGTTACAGGCCGCTTTAAGATATCGTCTTTTACAGCCGGTGAATCCCTGCACCCCAAAAACAATCATAGTGACGTCCCCCCCCCACCTCCTGCCTCCCTCTGGTGCTTCTACCGGCTGGCTGTGCGCCGGAAATTGACCAGAGAATCCGACGGGCCAGATGGTCCCTGAAAGTCTCTATGACTTGTTGGTGGCCAGGCGCGACGTCACGCCCTGCCTCTGCATTTGAAAAATATGCCGCCGCCTCGGCGTAGGAGGTGGGATCTGGGGACTTAGACTGTCGCTGTCATTCCCTATTCCTATTACAAGAGATGTTTACGTTCCTTGTAATGGGAATAAAAGTGATCAAAAAAAAAAAAGTAAATATAAGTGTCAAAATAGAAATATAAAAGTAATAAAAAATATTATTATTATTAATAATAATAACAATGTAAACTGCCCCCACAAACGCATACGTAGGTCATGCCCACATATGTACACGGTGTTCAAACCAAACGTGAGGTATCGCTGCAAATGGTAGAGCAAGAGCAATACTTTTAGTGCTAGACCTCCTCTGTATCTCTAAACAGGTAACCCGTAAAACAATCTTAAAGCGTCGCCTATGGGGATGGGGATTTTTAAATATCATAGTTTGGCGCCATTTCACGAATGTGCGCAATTTTCAAGTGCGACATGTTTAGTATTTATTTACCTGGCGTTAAATCATCTTTCACATTATGCAAAAAATTGGGCCAACTTTACGTTTTTTTTTTTGTTTTTTTTTTGTAATGCATGAAACTTTTTTTTCCAAAAAAAAAAAAAAAAAACACGGTTTGAAAAATTGCTGCACAAATACTATGCGAGATAAAAAGTTGCAATGACCACCATTTTATTCCCTAGGGTCTCTGCTATAAAAAAAAAAAAAAAAAAACAAAAAAAAAAAAAAACACATATATAATGTTTGGGGGTTCTGAGTAATTTTCTAGCAAAGAGATAATTGAGTTAGTTACATGGCGTCGACAATTTGTGCAACACACATATACATATACACACCGAGCACTTTATGCTCTGTTTTGCAGGATTTTTCAAATGATCCTAAATCTTTATACCAGGTTTCTTTTTTTTTTCTCCAAATTCTCCGCTTTTATTTAGGATTAATTACAAAATAAAAGTGCCCTTCTAGTCTGCAATACTGTGGTGCTGTGTTTTTGGGGAACACTCTCTCAATGTATTAAACTATATCAAGTCAAAATCAATCATAAATAAAGCCTTCAAAAACAAAAAACACCCCAAAAAGAGAACACAACCAGGCAAAGTTCAAGGACCCCAGAAGTGCTCATGCCGTTTCCCTTTTCTTCCATCCCTTTTAAGCTATCCTTACCTACCGACAAGTTAGCAAATACAGCATATTAGTTATCTAGATAAAAGATATGCAAGTTAACTTACCAAATTGCTGTAAAGAGTAAACTGCATCCTGCATGTGAATCCAAAACCGTAGTTTACCCAATGATATTTTGTCATACGATACAGTCAGAGGAAGTTCTGTTGTAGAACGATTTATCATCTAGATTAGAGAAAAGATTAGCCTTTATTAAATTTCAAATTATAAAAGTCTTTTAGACCATAAGTAAGTCTTAAAGAAAACATTTAGACAGTTTCCCTCGAAAATGTTATGCAAATAGTAATATATATTTTATTCTGGCGACATAATCCTTTTAGAGAAAGCAACTCTAATCAGGGTAGAATTGCTTTGCAAGAAGGAGGCAGCAGGGAGGAGGGGAGCTGTGGGCTGTGAGTGGGAGGTTACTATTAGTGCCACTGTGGGGTAGGAAGGAGAAACACTTACAGCATAGTGAAGACTGCGTCAGCTCATCTTTTTTTGTAGTTCGCTTGGCGAGTAAGCATTTTGGTGGCTCCATGGGGGCATGGAGCCTGAAGTGCAGCAACCGATAATCAAGATACGTTAGAATATTGGCTTTTTAGGTACAGGACACAGGTTATAAATCATTACGGGTGGGCTAGATGCTGCACCTTCAGGTGACTAGACACTGGCAAAGCCACTCAAAGCTTTCACACTCCCCCATTTAACCCCCTCCTCCCACCAGGAAAGCCTAAGTTTTGTAGCAAGCAATCTTAAGCCATAGTCACAGAAGAGGGGGGTCCGCTGTCCTATAATTAACTCCAAGAAAATTATTTCTACATATCTAAAACCTACAGTTTGCTTTATTCTACAATGCAGGACACAGGTCTACATGGGATGTACCAAAGCAGTAAAAACGAGGGGAGGGTAACCTGGCAAAAACAACCTGCCAACAGACCCCCAAAACACATGGCCAAGCATGGCCCAAAATAGCAAAAAAAAATAATTTTTCAAATTTTAGCTTTATATTTGTATGCCATTACCTTGACCTCCCACCAAAAAAACCTGCAAAATAAAATTCTCCTACTTCGGATGAAAGGGGCGATAACACATACTGTTCATATGTGCAATTTGTTCTTTGTACCCATAGTAGGACCAAGAAAATAGAATACACTTTTTTTTTCCTACCTAAAATACACTTACACTGACAAGAAATATAAAACTTTTTTCTTGCCTAAAACACATTGACACCAACACTGAAAGTAACACTGCCACAAACAGTAACTGACACAATAACACCTACACTAACTACACTAGATCAAGCCCCGAACTAGTTAATCATACGTTTATCCTCACGGATAGAGTACAGAGTGAATGATCACTGTGACAACAAATCAGAGGCTATCGCAGCAATCATGTAGTCTGAATCCTGTTCCCCGGGGTCCTGATTGTCACGGACAGCTCTGTCTCTGCAATTGGTGCGTGCGAGCGAGCACACTTCCACCTCAAAAACAAGAATGCATCTACAGGGCCTTAAAAAAGTATTCATACCCCTTGAAATTTTTTTCACATTTTGTCATGTTACAACCAAAAACGTAAATGTATTTTATTGGGATTTTATGTGATAGACTAACACAAAGTGGAACATAATTGTGAAGTGGAAGGAAAATGATAAATGGTTTTCAAAATAATTTACAAAATAAAATACGTGAAAAGTGTGACATGCATTTGTATTTAACCCCCTGAGTCAATACTTTGTAGAACCACCTCTGACTGCAATTACAGCTGCAAGTCTTTTTGGGGATGTCTCTACCAGTTTTTCATATCTAGGAGAGTGAAATTGTTGCCCATTCTTCCTTGCAAAATAGCTCAAACTCTGTCAGATTTGATGGAGAGCGTCTGTGAACAGTAAGTTTCAAGTCTTGCCACAGATTCTCAATTGAATTTAGGTCTGGACTTTGACTGGGCCATTCTCACACATGAATATGCTTTGATCTAAACCATTCTATTGTAGTTCTGGCTGTATGTTTAGGGTCGTTATCCAGCTGGGAGGTGAACCTCTGCCCCAGTGTCAAGTCTTTTGCAGCCTACCAGGTTTTCTTCTAAGATTACCCTGTATTTGGCTCCATCCATCTTACCATCAACACTGACCAGCTTCCCTGTCAAAGAAAAGCATCCCCACAACATGATCATGCCACCACGTTTTACGGTGGGGATGGTGTGTTCAGGGTGATGTGCAATGTTAGTTTTCCGCCACACATAGCGCTTTGTTTTTAGGCCAAAAAAATCAATTTTGGTCTCATCAGACCAGAGAACCTTCTTCCACGTGTTTGCTGTGTTCCCCGCATCACTTCTCGCAAACAGGACTTCTTATGGCTTTCTTTCAAGAAAGGCTTTCTTCTTGCCGCTCTTCCAAAAAAGCCTGATTTGTGGAGTGCATGACTAATAGTTGACCTGTGGACAGATTCTCCCACCTGAGCTGTGGATCTCTGCAGCTCCTTCGGAGTTTCCATAGGCCTCTTGGCTGCTTTTCTGATTAATGCTCTCCTTTCCCGGCCTGTCAGTTAAGGTAGACAGTCAGGTCATAGTAGGTTTGCAGTTGTGCCATACTCATTCCGTTTTCAGATGATGGATTTAACAGTGCTTTGTGAGATGTTCAAAGCTTGGGATTTTTTTTCGTACCCTAACCCTGCTTTAAACATGTCAAAAACTTTATCCCTGACCTGTCTGGTGTGTTCCTTGGACTTCATGCTGCTGCTTGTTCACTAAAGTTCTCTAACAAACTTCTGAGGGCTTCACAGAACAGGTGTATTTATACTACGATTAAATTACCCATAGGTGGACACCTTACTACTAATTAGATGACTTCAGTAGGCAATTGGTTTCACTAGATTTTAGTTAGTAGTAGCAGAGTAAAGGGGGCTGAATACAAATGCACGCCACACTTTCCAGATATTTGTAAAAAAATTGGAAAACCATTTATAATTTTCGTTCCACTTCACAATTATGTGCCACTGTGCTGGTCTAGCACATACATTCCAATAAAATAATTTTACGTTTTTGGTTGTAACCTGACAAAATTTGGAAAATTGCAAGGGGTATGAATACTTTTTCAAGGCACTGTATACAGCACCCAGGTTTAAAGCCCACTTCCTATGTGTTAGGCAGTCGTGAAGGGGTTAAACTACAGCACTGAATATCTACCCAGCAGTCTTACAAAGCTGAGCAACAAAGCTAATGCTGAAAAGCCCAAGATGTGCCAACAGATCTAGTAGAATGAACCTTGACAAGAAAGTCTCATTCTTTAAGGCATAGGCGGGGAGTTGGAGAATCGATCAGGCAATAGTGGACAAGTGGCAAGACTTTTTAAGGCCCTCGGGCAAAATGTAGAATGAGGGAGATTTTCTGATAGAAGTTGTAGCTTCAAAGTAAACCAGCACTACTGCAGCAGAGCTCAGGAATGCAGTTGAGCGTACCATGGTCCCCATAACTCTCAGACACCCTCACTGGAGCAAAGGTTCTTAGCCCATGTCTGAAGAAAGTGAGGGGGAAAAAAACAAACGAAAAAACAAAAAAAAACCCCAAAACACACACTTTGTTCCGGGGCTGTGTCCAAGACCCATATTGGTAGATTCAGCTGGAGACATATTTGAGTACCTCCCCCACAAGCATCAAAATAGTCTTTCAATTTAGGGGACAACTGAAAACAGGACTCTTCTGCAGATGGATCACAGCCTTGGACTTGTAAAGCACAAGGCAGCTAGCTACGCACACACTGCACAAGTTCATTGCCTTCCAACCGAGTCTAGTGCATTAAACAAAATTACAGGCCTTCCCTGCTCTCATCTTCATGTGGATTCTGGGTACAGTCCCTGCAGCACTAAGCTGAAGGGGACAGATGTCGGGAACAAGTTATTGTATGCAGTAATAAGTAGCTATTTTCTACTGTGCCCATACTGGCAATAACCAGCATTCATTATGCATTTCATTTTTTTATAAGGCAACACTACAATTTCACTATCATAATGAACACAGTATGGCAAAAAAAATGTAAGAGTCTGAGGGAAAAAAACAAAAAAAACAAAAAAAAAAAAAACGTATATGGCTTACCATCAAATCCTTCACTCGATTACTTAATTGATCTATAAATAAAATAGGAAGGTAATGGACAGACTTCCCCAGCTGAATCCTATGACAAATAGAGAATATGTACATATGAGCATGTCACAGAAAATATATCAAAAAGCAGACACACAAACATCACATATGCAGCATGCACAGCTGTTTATCACCACATTCACTGTCTAATGCTCTCTGCATAGACAGGCAGTGCATAAGCAGTGAGTAGCAGGCACTTCATGACTGGAAATAAGGTGAGATTAATTAACCACTTCAGCCCCGGAAGGTTTTACCCCCTTCCTGACCAGAGCACTTTTTACAATTCGGCACTGCGTCGCTTTAACTGCTAATTGCGCGGTCATGCAATGCTGTACCCAAACGAAATTTGCGTCCTTTTCTTCCCACAAATAGAGCTTTCTTTTGATAGTATTTGATCACCTCTGCCGTTTTTATTTTTTGCGCTATACACGGAAAAAGACCGAAAATTTTGAAAAAAAATGATATTTTCTACTTTTTGTTCTAAAAAAAATCCAATAAACTCAATTTTAGTCATACATTTAGGCCAAAATGTATTCGGCCACATGTCTTTGGTAAAAAAAATGTCAATAAGTGTATATTTATTGGTTTGCGCAAAAGTTATAGCGTCTACAAACTAGGGTACATTTTCTGGAATTTACACAGCCTTTAATTTATGACTGCCTATGTCGTTTCTTGAGGTGCTAAAATGGCAGGGCAGTACAAAACCCCCACAAATGACCCCATTTTGGAAAGTAGACACCCCAAGGAATTTGCTGAGAGGCATGTTGAGCCCATTGAATATTCATTTTTTTTGTCCCAAGTGATTGAACAATGACAAAAAAAAAAAAAAAAAAAAAAATTACAAAAAGTTGTCACTAAATGATATATTGCTCACACAGGCCATGGGCATATGTGGAATTGCACCCCAAAATACATTTAGCTGCTTCTCCTGAGTATGGGGATACCACATGTGTGGGACTTTTTGGGAGCCTAGCCGCGTACGGGGCCCCGAAAACCAATCACTGCCTTCAGGATTTCTAAGGGCGTACATTTTTGATTTTACTCCTCACTACCTATCACAGTTTTGAAGGCCATAAAATGCCCAGATGACATAAAACCCCCCCAAATGACCCCATTTTGGAAAGTAGACACCCCAAGCTATTTGCTTTGAGGCATGTTGAGTCCATGGAATGTTTTATATTTTGACACAAGTTGCGGGAAAGTGACAAATTTTTTTTTTTTTTTTTTTTTTTTTGCACAAAGTTGTCACTAAATGATATATTGCTCACACAGGCCATGGGCATATGTGGAATTGCACCCCAAAATACATTTAGCTGCTTCTCCTGAGTATGGGGATACCACATGTGTGGGACTTTTTGGGAGCCTAGCCGCGTACGGGGCCCCGAAAACCAATCACTGCCTTCAGGATTTCTAAGGGCGTACATTTTTGATTTTACTCCTCACTGCCTATCACAGTTTCGGAGGCCATGGAATGCCCAGGTGGCACAAACCCCCCCCAAATGACCCCATTTTGGAAAGTAGACACCCCAAGCTATTTGCTGAGAGGCATGGTGAGTATTTTGCAGCTCTCATTTGTTTTTGAAAATAAAGAAAGACGAGAAAAAAAAATTTTTTTTTTTCTTTTTTCAATTTTCAAAACTTTGTGACAAAAAGTGAGGTCTGCAAAATACTCACTATACCTCTCATCAAATAGCTTGGGGTGTCTACTTTCCAAAATGGGGTCATTTGGGGGGTTTTTTTGCCACCTGGGCTTTCCATGGCCTCCGAGACTGTGATAGGCAGTGAAGAGTGAAATCAAAAATTTACGGCCTTAGAAAGCCTGAAGGCGGTGCTTGGTTTTCGGGGTCCCGTACGCGGCTAGGCTCCCAAAAAGTCTCACACATGTGGTATCCCCATACTCAGGAGAAGCAGCAGAATGTATTTTGGGGTGTAATTTCACATATTCCCATGGCATGTTTGAGCAATATATCATTTAGTGACAACTTTGCGCAAAAAAAAATAAAAAAAATAAAAAATTGTCTCTTTCCCGCAACTTGTGTCACAATATAAATTATTCCATGGACTCAACATGACTCTCAGCAAATAGCTTGGGGTGTCTACTTTCCAAAATGGGGTCATTTGGGGGGGTTTTGAACTGTCCTGGCATTTTATGCACAACATCTAGAAGCTTATGTCACACATCACCCACACTTCTAACCACTTGAAGACAAAGCCCTTTCTGACACTTATTGTTTACATAAAAAAATAATTTTTTTTTGCAAGAAAATTACTTTGAACCCCCAAACATTATATATTTTTTTTAAAGCAAATGCCCTACAGATTAAAATGGTGGGTGTTTCATTTTTTTTTTTCACACAGTATTTGCGCAGCGATTTTTCAAACGCATTTTTTGGGGAAAAAACACACTTTTTTACATTTTAATGCACTAAAACACACTATATTGCCCAAATGTTTGATGAAATAAAAAAGATGATCTTAGGCCGAGTACATGGATACCAAACATGACATGCTTTAAAATTGCGCACAAACGTGCAGTGGCGACAAACTAAATACATTTTTAAAAGCCTTTAAAAGCCTTTACAGGTTACCACTTTAGATTTACAGAGAAGGTCTACTGCTAAACTTACTGCCCTCGATCTGACCTTCGCGGCGATACCTCACATGCATGGTGCAATTGCTGTTTACATTTGACGCCAGACCGACGCTTGCGTTCGCCTTAGCGCGAGAGCAGGGGGGACAGGGGTGCTTTTTTTTTTTTTTTTTTTTTTTTTCTTTATTATTATTATTTTTTTATCTTATTTTTAAACTGTTCCTTTCATTTTTTTTTTTTTTAATCATTTTTATTGTTATCTCAGGGAATGTAAATATCCCCTATCATAGCAATAGGTAGTGACAGGTACTCTTTTTTGCAAAAATTGGGGTCTATTAGACCCTAGATTTCTCCTCTGCCCTCAAAGCATCTGACCACACCAAGATCGGTGTGATAAAATGCTTTCCCAATTTCCCAATGGCGCTGTTTACATCCGGCGAAATCTAAGTCATAAAATGCTCGTAGCTTCCGGTTTCTTAGGCCATAGAGATGTTTGGAGCCACTCTGGTCTCTGATCAGCTCTATGGTCAGCTGGCTGAATCACCGGCTGCATTTTCAGGTTCCCTGTTGAGACAGGAGAGCCAGAGAAAAACACGGAAGACGTTGGGGGGGAGGGGCATTCCCTCCCACTGCTTGTAAAAGCAGTCTAGAGGCTAATTAGCCGCTAGGATTGCTTTTACATGAAAGCCGACCGCTGGCTGAAAAGAATGATACCAAGATGATACCTAAACCTGCAGGCATCATTCTGGTATAACCACTCAAAGTCGTGAATGGCGTACCTGAAGACAAAAAAATGGTTAACAATAAAGCACAGTAAACGGTAAGGTATAAAAAATTGCATACCTGAAAAGCAAACATGATAAAACATAATAACAATAAAACATTGCAGAATAGAATACAGTAAAAAAAAACAGAACAATAGAGAGAGAATAGAGAGAGAGAGAGAGAGAACAATAAAACGACAACTATTTTTTTTTATTTTATATTTTTGTATGTGTTTTTTTTTTTTTTTTTTTTTTTTTACACTTTTTTTTGTAACTAACTTTTATAACTGTAACCGGTTCCAGGTTCGGGTCTCTCAAAATGCGATGGCATCTTGGGAGACCCTGTGAAAGTGTGCCTAGTCTGTGGAATGCTGTACCCTACGCTAATACTCAACTAGTGAATGGTAGCGTTCAAAACATTCACCAATGCAAAGACCAGGATTGTCAGGACAGAAGGGACAATAATAGCGGGTGTCACGCCTATATCCGCGCTTGCTGCAGACACAACATCTTTTTTGGGGGTTTGTTGGGTAGGGGTACTCGGGAGGACATAAAGAAAATGCCTCTCATGCAGCCGACTGCATTTGGTTGGGGATGTGAATGGGGGAAGTACGGGCGCTGCAGAAGCGGTGGGTTCCCAATTAGGATTGGCGAATGCAGCAGGAAGGGCATTATGGGCACGACGGGCCTGTGTTTGTCTTCTTGGTGGCAGCGGGACACTACTTGTGCTTGCCACCTCACCAGCTTGAACTGCACTTATGGGACTCGCCACGTCACCAAGTGTTACTGCAGTGCTGGTTTGACTACGACCGGGGTGTACTAGGCCGCTGGTGCTTGCCAGTTCACCAAAACGCTACCAAAAAAACTGTTAGCGATCGCAGGGATCAGGCCTGACTCTGCGAACGCTGCAGTTATGCGTTTAGTGTTTTGTAAGTGTCAGTGATCGATCGATACTGCACTTGGGTGGGCTGGGCTGGGCCGGGCGGAGGGGCAAAACGCAGGTGCTAGCAGGTATCTGGGCTGATCCCGCTAACACTGCGTTTGTGGGAACCCTAAACTGCTGGGGACGCTAGTATAGATCTGATCGGATCAGATATTGATCCGATCAGATACTATACCACTAAGGGAGGCGTATGCTGCGTGCGTGGGTGTTAGCGGTACTGGCGCTAACCTGACACTGCTTGGGGCTGGTGCTTGCCAGTTCACCAAAACGCTACCAAAAAAACTGTTAGCGATCGCAGGGATCAGGCCTGACTCTGCGAACGCTGCAGTTATGCGTTTAGTGTTTTGTAAGTGACAGTGATCGATCGATACTGCACTTGGGTGGGCTGGGCTGGGCCGGGCGGAGGGGCAAAACGCAGGTGCTAGCAGGTATCTGGGCTGATCCCGCTAACACTGCGTTTTTGGGAACCCTAAACTGCTGGGGACGCTAGTATAGATCTGATCGGATCAGATATTGATCCGTACAGATACTATACCACTAAGGGAGGCGTATGCTGCGTGCGTGGGTGTTAGCGGTACTGGCGCTAATCTGACGCTGCCTGGGGCGACGCATATCACCGCCGGGCGATCAGGGGGCTAAACTTTTATTCGGTAATAAACGGCGGGTGCCCTGACACTATAAAAAATAAACGAACTAACCAGCGTCACCCGTAACAGTTATACGGTGATCAGTGGTGAAAGGGTTAACTAGGGGGCAATCAAGGGGTTAAAACATTTATTAGGTAGTATATGGGGGTCCCTGTCGCTATAAAACGCTGACGGCAAACCTAAATATTTACCTCACTAACTAGCGTCACCAGCGACACTAATACAGCGATCAGAAAAATGATCGCTTAGTGACACTGGTGACAGGGGGTGATCAAGGGGTTAAAACTTTATTAGGGGGGGTTAGGGGGGTATCCTAGACCTAAAGGGGGCCTAACACTCACTGCCCTAACACTGTAACTGTCACAAACTGACACTATGCAGTAATCAGAAAAAAAAAAAAAAAAAAAAAAAAAATACTGCTAATGTCAGTTTGTGACAGGGGGGGGGATCGGGGGGCGATCGGGGGGGGATCGGGGGTGTAAGGTATGCCTGGCATGTTCTACTGTGTGTGTTTGTGTTGTGTGCACTTACATGTCTTCTCTCCTCGGCGCTGGACGGAAACTGCCAGACCGAGGAGAGATGACATCACATCCTCTGCCTGTGTGAAACTACACACAGGCAGAGGAGGATTCCCATTGGCTGGGAGCGATCGCGAGGGGGGGGCCACGATCGGATGGTCTCCCCCTCGCCTCCCGACTCTCCCAGTCAGATGCCGACCGCCGCTGGCACCGGGGGGGGGTCCGATTGGACCCCCCGCCCGCGGGAGGCAGATCACGTATATATACGTGATTCTGCCTGCCCGTGCCACTCTGCCGACGTATATCTACGTTAGGCGGTCGGCAAGTGGTTAAGTAGAAGGGGTTTGTTAAAGAGGGAACTTAAACAACCTGGGTTTAGGCTATACGTACAAAATGAATGAACAAACTGTAAAAGTAATAGGGTAAGCTACAGTCCTCTTCATATCCTCATCCATAAACCATAGCTTACTGTATACATCTTACCCTGTCACTTCTCTACTATAGTGACTAACTTTTCAGAATAGGTAAAATCAAACTCTAAAAACATTATGTTACTTGAGCAATATCCACCATCATGGCTAGGCAGCAGAGACTAGCACATGAGAGCACTACATACAAAACAAAAAGAATAGCAAAAAAATGAAATGAAAGGATGTACTAATGTACTGAAACACCTTGTCCCAGCAATATCCACCGTAACTAAACAATCGGACTCTGTCCACTCTCCTATGGCGACATATTTAATCCAGCGTTTCCATGAATTTCAGTCCATCTCAGCTACATCCTCCTCCCTTTCTCCATTCAACACCCTTTTTTGTAAATCTGGCAACCCATTTGCTTGTCTGTTAATAGTATCATTATCTTCCAGTTTATTGTTACCACTACATAATGGTCCAACCGACAAGCCCCTTGATGAAGTCATTGACGTAACCCGTAGGAAGGAGTGACACGAGGAATTCAGCTAGCAGAATAGATGGTGTGTCCCACTTAACAGCCCGATGCACAAGTTTGTTTGAGCTGTCAGTCTGACCCAGCTGGAAGCGGTGAGCCACAAGAGACATCCTGCTCGATGTTAGTCGTTTCTGCCTCTAGCCATTTTCATTTTGTAAATGCGGTTTTAACATAAAGGGATTAATAGTTTTTATACAGAGAACACTACCTACTGTCCTTTCTATGCGATTTTATGGCTGCATGTATCATTCTGGACCTGACCAGTTGAGAGGGAAGCGCCTGTAACCTGCACTATAGCTGATCGCAGCTGATAAAGGGAACAAGTGTAGTTGGATCTTTTATACTCTTAAGGCTCATACTAAAAAAAAGGTGAGAACCTGTCTATAGTTCCCTGTGTATTGCATGCAGGAGTGTATCTGCCGTGAGGCAAACAAGGAAAAATGCAGTGGGCTGCATTTTTTAGGCGGCAGCTCTGCCCCCTACAGATCCCAGAGGAAGGAGAGGATGAGATGCATCACCAGCTGCTCCGATTCCAGACAGGCACCAAGCTCCTGGAACCCAGACTGGAGGAGCCGCTGGAGCTTTTGCCGTGTGCCCGCGCTCCACCCCCAGCCAAGGAGTTGGTGCACCTAGATGGGAAAAGTCTACCCCCGGGGCTGCTGTCAGCAGGAGGAGGGAATCAGAACTGTACACTGCAGTTCCGTGGAGAACAGATACCTGCACCAGGCCCGCTACGCTTCACTGCCCATGCCGAGGTGCACCGTCCCCCATGCCCCCCCCTGCAGCCACCGCTGTTGCTTCTCCTTCCCTGCTGCCGACCAAGCACAGGTACCCCCCTTCGGGGACAGCTGCACAAGATGGACAACAAGGATGATGACCTGGAGCCCCATTTTGTGTCCTGTAAGAGGGGCAGATATCAGGACTACTGCCAGCAGCTGGCTCCCCACAAACACTCAGCATGCTTGGACTCATGGACAGGTAGGCAGACTCGAAGCAGAGCCTCCACGGGCCATCTGGCTTTCTATCAGGGGCACCTCCCTCTTTGGCATAGATGGCTGGGGGTTGTTTAAAGAGGGTGTCTTCTCCTTTTTGAAGGGCAATTTTTGAAGGGCCTTGTAATATCTTGGACTTTACTTTTGCAAAGAAAGAGCACATATTTAACGATTTCCTTTTTTGTTTTCCATTTGATCATTTTCTTTAAAAAAGTGGTCAGTTATTGGCGTCACCCAAGATAGAGGCTGCAGATGGAGGTGGAGCCTAAAAAAAGAGGGGTGGGGTTTACAGATGAAGGGGTGGATCTTAAACAGGAAGGAGTGGGGCAAATTAAGATGGGGGGTGCTCGATTTTATTCTTCCCTAGGGCAGCACAAAACCAAAATACACCAGTGGGTGGATGTTTACATACACTGACATTTATAAGAACAAATTATTTTGGGAAGAAGGAATTTCACAAATTATTATTACGTACCAATTTAAAATGTATTTATGGTTTTATCCACATAAGTATTTCAGGAATAATCACAGCATTTTTATTAGGGATGCACCAAAATTTCAGCCACCGAAACATATCGGCCGAAAAAGGCCCTTTCGGCAAAAAGCCGAAAGAGAATTCTTGCCGATACTGGCCCTGAAAATTGTGCATGCGCAGTAGAGGCGGCAGAACCAGTGGGTGACGTCACTCGTTGTGTTGGGGCGGCGTGCACGTTCCTCGCGGTTAAGACGCCGCACTCGTAAGCACGTTCCCTGCTGAGACGCTGACACCTTCCCCACGGACGCTCCTCGTGCTTGTGAGACGTTGCTGTGAAGCGAGAGACGGTACTGTGAAGCGAGAGACGGTACTGTGAAGCGAGAGACGGTACTGTGAAGCGAGAGACGGTACTGTGAAGCGAGAGACGGTACTGTGAAGCGAGAGACGGTACTGTGAAGCGAGAGACGGTACTGTGAAGCGAGAGACGGTACTGTGAAGCGAGAGACGGTACTGTGAAGCGAGAGACGGTACTGTGAAGCGAGAGACGGCTTCATAGAGGGCTGCACATAGCATACTCAAGTATAAAAGAGTGGGCACTGTCCCTCCTGGATGGCTACCAGTACTATTCGCCGGTGAGCATTGCTGCTTTTGCCTTCTTAAACTGACAGAAACAAACTAGTAATATTATTTCTTGATTATTTTATTATAGTACTAGTACTGACTATTTATAATGACCGTGTGTCTGCACTGCAGTACATCTGATCTGACTTGTAGCAAAAAAAATTATATAATTGAACTGACTGAGTGATTAAATATGATTTGAAATGGAATGTTATGTAATGGATTGCAAATCGCAAGCTATTTTTTTGAGCTATTCTGTAGTATACAGTATAAAATTCATGTGCTTGCTGTTATTGAATGTGTCACTTTGACAGCGTAGTATAAGTTATACAGTACTGACATGACAGCAAGCGCATGAATTTTTTAAACATGACAGTATGCAATAAATATAATTATTAATATATTATATTTCATATATAATTAATAATTATATTTATTGCGTACTGTCATGTTTAAAAATTCATGTGCTTGCTGTCATGTCAGTGTCGTATAACTTATAATACTATGCTGAGACAAAGCATGCAATTGCAATTTGCATTGCAAGCAATCCATTCCATTTCAAATCAAATTTATTCAGTTCAATTATATTTTTTTGGTATAAGTCAGGTGTACTGCAGTGCAGACATACAGTAACTACCTTGCATGCCAAGAGCAGCACCATAAAAAAATAAAATAAAAAGGAAGACGGATTGGTTAGTTTTTATTTTATTCTTTAAAGCTGCCTCCTGGGGTTTAGCTTTTAAATTGATTTCAGCCTTTTTTTTACCCCCAACCCCAACCCCCCCGTCAGATTTCACTCCCACTATAAATCAGTCTATATTATTCTACGTTACCAGCAAAGGTGGACCATGTCTGCAGTGTGGAAATATTTTAAAGTTTCTGATAAAGACCCCAAATATGCAATCTGTACTCTTTGCTCAACAGAAATTTCAAGCGGGGGTACAGTGCCAAAGAATTTTTCAGGTTTGATACACCACCTGAAAACACGTCATCCAATTCAGCATTCTGATTACAAGAAAACAGCGCCACTTTCAAAAAGTGCCTCAGGCTTAACACCATCTGTGGCCACAGTGTTTGAAAAGGTTAAAAAATATGTGACAGTCCCAAAGCTCATGCCATTACAGCTAAAATTATGGAATTTATTGCATTAGATGACCAGCCATTCTCTGTTGTGGAGGACATTGGATTCCGTAGGCTCATGCAACATATTGAGCCACGTTACTCACTACCAAGCAGACGCTACTTTGCAGATACCAGTCTACATAAATTGTTTAGCAGTGTCAGAAAACACGTTCAGGAGCTCATGACTACTGACATCATAGCAATCAGTATTACTACCGACATTTGGAGTTCAGATGTCAGTCCAATAAGCATGCTCACCCTGACAGCGCAGTGGCTAGAAGACAAATTTCAATTGCAAACCATCCTACTTAACGCACGTGAGTTTGTTGGATCACATACTGCAGCAGCAATATCTGATGCTTTAAAAACCATGCTTGACACTTGGCACATTGAGAAGTCTAAAGTGCATTTGATTGTCCGAGATAATGCGCGGAACATGGCAAAGGCAATGGAGGACAGTGAACTTCAAAGCATACTGTGCATGGCACACACACTACAACTGGCTGTGAATGAAGGATTGCTGAGTCAGCGCACCATATCTGATATCGTATCAAAAGGAAGAAATATTGTGGGTCACTTTAAGCATTCTCTGCTTGCTTATTCCAGATTACAAGCTTTGCAGATGCAGTTTGGAATGGCACCGAAACGACTGCAGCAAGATGTAGACACTGATTGGGACAGTACCTACTATATGCTACAAAGTCTTTTTGAACAAAAGCGTGTTTTAGCTGCATACATTGCAGATTACGAGCTGCCAGCAACACTGAGTGCACATCAGTGGACGTTAGTTGAAAATAGTTTGTCTCTTCTATCACCATTTGAACAGTTAACAAAGGAAATAAGCTCAGCTAATGCTTCCATTGCTGAAGTTATCCCCTTGATTGCTGCACTGAAGCGTCTGCTTGGAAAAGAGGTAGAAACAGACCATGATGTAAAAACGGCTAAAACCACTCTACAGGAGGCCGTTACCAACCGGTTTCAAGACACCGAGTCCAACCCTCTGTACTGCATTGCAACAGTTCTAGATCCTCGATTTAAAGAGCATTACTTTAATGTGGAGAAAAAGCTGCGTGCACGGGAAATGATACTGGCACAAATGGAGGTGGTGGAAGCATCTAGTGAAGGAGTTTTGAGGTGTCGCACAGAGGAACGTGAGAAACGGTCGCAAACAAGTGAAGAGGAACACACTCCCTCCATATCTGATATGTTTGAAGAAATTTTACACAAATGCACCCCAATCCATAGCGGTGCCACAACAAGTGCAGCTACCCAACAGCTGGACATTTATTTAGCTGAACAGCCTATTGCCAGAAGCGACAATCCCCTTAAGTACTGGCGCATCAACTAAGAACGTTTTCCCTTGCTTGCACAGATTGCACGCAGATATTTATCTGCCCCAAGCACCAGTACAAAGAGTGAGAAACTATTCAGTCTAGCATCTCATATTCTTGATGAAAAGAGAAACCCTCTCTCCTTTGAGAAAGCTGAACAGCTTTTGTTCTTAAAGTGAAATCTGCCACTTTTACTGAAATAGATTTAAAAATCCATAGCATAGACCAATTTACCATGTTGAACATAGTAAATGAATTGGTATTGGACTGTGCTATTGGACAATTGGAACATACAACATAGTATGATTGACTACCTAGTATGTTCCAATTGTCTAGTTGTGCCATTTGCTGGTTGTTCATTGTAGTTCTTCTACAGTTTTTTGCACTTCAATTTAAGAGAGAACTCCAGCTTTTGAACTACTGTACCATAGTTTGTTGCTGTTGGGCCAAACTATGTCTCTCCCTAAGCTGTCAGCCCGCTGCATGTGCAAATGCAAAACTGTATGTTCTGTATCTGTGGCTGTCTACATACTACAGTGCTATACCGCACTGTGTTCCGGGTATGGGCGGTGACTTCCATAAACACAGACTAGTCTACATTGCTTGCTGTGATTGGCTGAGCACCGCTGCTGTAGACTAGTCTGTGTTCCACTTCCAGGATGTCTCCGCCCATACCCGGGGCCGGAACACAGTGCGGTCTACTGTATGACTAGTATGTATCTAAGGCGCAGCTACATATATACATACATACACTTGTCTTTTATATTGCACATCCAGCCACTGACACCTTAGGGAGAGAACTTGGGGGAAAAAAAAACTACTAGTTCTCATTTAAGTTGAAAGAAAATAATAAAATAAAAATGTTATTATAGCATAGCACTTTACTATGTTATATTTACAGAAACTGTGAAACAGAATAACGGCCTTCTGCCATATTTCTGTTATGGTTAGTTGAAAGAGTTGTTCTTTAAAGTACTACTTACTTATACATATTCATAAAAATTATACATTTCTTCATAAAATTAATGATTAAGTTGAATATAAATAATATAACGAATACGAATGTAACACAATTTTGTATATCCAATAATTTTTTTAGGTAATATATAAAAAAAAGCCTATTTCGGTTTCGGTGCTGTTTTGGTATCGGTTTTCGGGATCAAGGAAGATTTCTTTTCGGTATCGGTTTCGGCCCCAAAAAAACCCATTCGGTGCATCCCTAATTTTTATAGCACCATATATTATTTGAGTACCACTGCACATTATCTAAACATCACTTTTCATTTATTTCTGATATTACTCAGCAATGTGAAATTGGTCTGTTTTTTCAGGGCAATATTTAAATTAAATAATTACTTACAAATCATGGATACTTACATTTTCATGTATCTGTGAACATCAGCCGGTAGAGACGAACCATCAAAAATAAAGTCTTCCACCATAACATTCAGTGTTAGCCGAGACCTCCAGTGTGAGACAGGTTCATCCAGTGCATTATTTTCTTTTTTACCAGTATCGATTTGCTAAAAATAAATAAATACCAATAAATAGAGGGTAATTAACCACTTCAGCTCTCACGCCTGTATACCCCTTACGGATCAAAGCATTTTTACATTAGTTTATTCAGGGATAACTGTCATTACTTAAGATAGCAAAGTAATACATATATTGTTTTCCCACTAGAGGCTAATTGACTTGCAAATAATAGGATTTTTATAACAGCTTACCTGTAAAATCCTTTTCTTTTGAGGTACATCACGGGACACAGAGCCTCAGTAATTACTGATGGGTTATATAGGGTATCACTAGGTGATTGGACACTGGCACACCCTAGACAGGAAGTTCAACCCCCTATATAATCCCTCCCATTACTGGGAATACCTCAGTTTTGTAGAAAAGCAATATAACTGTATTAGAAGAGGGGTAGGACCTCTGTGTCCCGTGATGTACCTCAAAAGAAAAGGATTTTACAGGTAAGCTGTTATAAAAATCCTATTTTCTTTCTCGTACATCCCGGGACACAGAGCCTCAGTAATTACTGATGGGATATCCCAGAGCAATGCTATCTGAGGGGAGGGGAACCACAACAAAGTAGGGTGTAATCAGACCTGAGAACCTCGTACTGCTGCCTGCGGCACACTACGCCCAAAGGCGATATCCTTGTGCCTTCTTACATCCACCTGATAAAATCTGGTGAATGTATGGACTGAAGACCAGGTTGCGGCCTTACAGATTTGAGCCATAGAGGCTTGGTGATGCACTGCCCACGAAGCACTAACAGCCCTTGTGGAGTGCGCCTTGATTTGAAAAGGTGTAATTTTTGGTTTCAAACCATAAGCTTGAACAATCACTTGCCGAATCCATTTCGAAATGGTAGATTTCGATGCTGCCTGTCCTCTATTAGGACCTTCTGGCAATACAAACAAAACATCCGTTTTGCGAATTTGAGCAGTTGCTTCCAGATAGGCTTTAACTGCTCTCACTACATCCAAAGAATGTAGTGATCTTTCTTCCGTAGAACAGGGATCTGGAAAAAAGGAAGGCAGAACAATATCTTGGTTGAGATGAAGATCTGAAACCACCTTCGGTAGAAAGCTAGGATGAGGGCGCAATACCACTCTATCCTTGTGCATGATTAAATAAGGCTCTTTACAGGAAAGAGCTGCCAATTCTGATACTCTTCTAGCAGAAGAAATGGCTACCAGAAAAATGTACTTCATTGTCAACAGGACCAAGGGAATTTGACGTATTGGTTCAAAAGGCTGTTTCTGTAAAACTGACAGAACCGAATTCAAGTCCCAGGGGTTTAGGGATGCCTTAACCGGAGGATTAAGACGCGTCCCCCCTGCATAAAGCTTCGGACCAAAGAATGCGACGCAAGTGGCCGTTGAAATAATAGTGACAAGGCCGAGACCTGGGCCTTGATGGTACTCAAGGCCAGCTTTATTTCTAATCCCATTTGTAGAAAGTCAAGATTGATCAAGGTAGAGTTTACAGGACCTGAAAGCCCACCACTCTTCAGAACGTGGGTTTCAATAGCCAAACCATCAAATTTAGCGTTTGTAAGGCAGGATGGAACACTGGACCTTGGAATAACAGGTCTGGACATGATGGTAGGGTCCACGGGGAACGTACTGTCATTTTTACTATTTCTGCATACCAAGCTCTTCTGGGCCAAGCTGGGGCCACCAGAAGTACCGACTTCTTTTCCTGCCTGATCCTGCGAAGAAGTCGTGGCAGTAGCAGAACAGGAGGGAATGCATAAATCAGTGAGAACCGATGCCACGGAGTCACCAACGCATATGTCCCGCATGCAAGAGGATCCTTTGTTCTTGCCACAAACTTGTCGATCTTGTTGTTGAATCTGGATGCAAAGAGATCTACATCCGGAACCCCCCCATCTTTGGCATATGGCCAAGAAGACATCGGGGTGAAGAAACCATTCCCCTGGGACTAACTGCCGGCGACTCAAGTAGTCCGCCTGCCAGTTCTCTATCCCCAGAATGAAAATTGCCGATGTGCCCAGCACATGCTTTTCTGCCAAGATTAAAAATCTGGTTCACTTCTCCCTGAGCTGCACGACTCCTGGTGCCTCCTTGGTGATTGATATAAGCCACCGCTGTGGCATTGTCGGACTGGATCCTGACAGGGCAACCTTGTAAGCCTGAGTGTCCAGGCCTTTAGGGCTAGATACGCCGCACGGATCTCCAGAACGTTGATGGGTAAGGTCCTATCGGTTTTGGACCATCTCCCTTGGACAGCTGACTGTTCCAGAACTGCTCCCCAACCCGAAAGACTGGCATCCGTTGTTACCACTGTCCAGGTAACCGGTAAAAAGGATTTTCCTTTTTGCAGATTTTCGGGTATTAACCAACAACTGAGGCTCTGACGCACTGTAGGAGACACACGCATCGGAAAATCTAACGCCAGCACCTTCTTGTTCCAGGCAGACAGGATACTGTGTTGCAGCAGTCTCGAATGAAACTGAGCATAGGGAACTGCTTCTTTCTTTCACCATCTTTCCCAGCAGCCTCATACAAAGGCGAATATAGAGAGACCCTTCTTTGCCCTGACTACCTGAATCAGTTCTTTTATGGCACTGATCTTTGCCTGGGGTAAAAATACCTTCTTCTGGCTTGTATCTATGACCAGGCCCAAATACTCTAAGTCTTCTTACTGGTTTTGAAGAAGACTTCTCTAAATTGAGAATCCAACCTAGGTATTCCAGGTAGTTGACTGTGGTGACCAAGTTCGGGGCCAGACGGGCTACCGACCGGTCTATCAAGAACAGGTCTTCTAGGTATGCTATTACTGCTATACCTTGGACCCGTAATCTGGCCAGAGGAGGAGCCAAGATCTTTGTAAACACCCGAGGAGCAGTAGCTAGCACGAAAGGCAGAGCTATAAACTGAAAGTGGCGTTTTTTCTACTTCGAAACGCAAGTACTTTTGATGAGCAGGGAAAATAGGTACATGCAGGTACGCATTCTTGATGTCTATTGACGCCAGAAGTTCTCCTCCTTGTAGGATGGAGACTACTGATCGGATTGATTCCATGTGAAAGGACCGAATCTTTAGGAATCGGTTTAGATCCTTTAGATCTAGAATGGGTCTGACATCTTCATTTGTTTTTGGAACCGTGAAAAGGTTTGAATAAAACCCCAATCCCTGCTCTTCCGTGGGAACAACCACGATAACTTTTTGCGACAATAGTCGTTCCAACGCTAAAAAGAAAGAGACTTATTTTTCTCTGGGAACATTTGATCTGAGGAAACGAGGAGAGGGGAATTCTCGGAACTCTAGTTTGTAACCTAGAGTTAATGTGGAGATCACCCATGTGGAAATCCTACTGCCAGAGCCTTGGGAACTGTAGCAGTCTTCCCCCCACCCGAGCGAGCGGGGGCACTCCTTCATAAAGAGGCTTTAGCATCTTGTCTAGTAGGCTTTAGCCCCCAGGACTTCTTTTGTCCCTGGGGTCAACTCTGAGATTTATTTCTTGAGCCTGACAGAGGAGGCCGTCACGACTGCCTGGAAGCTGATGCTACTGGCACAGGGGGCAGAGCCCGTTTAAAAGAGGGACGTTTAATCCTTTTCTTAACTGGTAAGAGTCTGTTTTTCCCACTAGAGATCTTTTGGACATAATTGTCCAAATCCTCTCCGAACAGCCTTGCACCCTGAAAGGGAAATCCAGCCAGAAGCTTCTTACATGGTGATTCGGCTGACCAATTTTTCAACCATAAGATTCTACGCATATGCACCAACCCAAGCGCAAGGCGAGAGGTTTGGATGATAGAATCTCTGATTGCGTCAACAGCAAAACACAAAGCCGCTGGTAGGTTGGCAAACCCCCGGGCTTGCTGTTCAGGTAAAACTTTGAGGACCTTTAACATGGTCTCTCAAGTATTGACAGACTCCGATTGCTGCCACTGCAGGTTGAGCCACTGAATCTGCCAAGGAGAAAACATTTTTTTTAACAATTGCCGGTATACCCCACACCTTTGTAAATTTTTCCTCCATAGGATAAAGTGTTGCAAACTTTTTAGGCGGAAAAAAATGTTTATCTGGGTGATCCCACTCAGAATAAATAAGCTTTTCCAGTAAACTATGAACAGGAAAGGCATATGTAGTTTGAGGAGGCTTCAGTGAACCCAAACAAGAGGAGGGTTCTTTAACTGACTCAGATACGGGTAACTTGAATGTGCAGCGGACCAATCCAGCAAGAATTTGCACTAACACCTTCTCATCCTGAGAAGCTGAAGAGAGCCCTTTTCCACTTAATTCCTCAAGAGGAATTAAGAGGAATCAGTCTCATCCCAATCCTCTGAGAGGGATTCCTCTCCTTTTCCCCCCCAGAGTTTCTCTGTTTGAGGGTCCTGGGTGGCAGAGGGGGACCTAGTGCGTTTTCTTCCACTGAGTGAAGATGCGATTAAGGCCATTAGTCTTTCCTCTAATCCATTAAAACTTCCTGCGTAATATGTATACAGGGGCTGAAGTGCCAGTAGCAGTTGCAGCCCCTGACCCCGACGGCTCACCCTGGCCAGCTTCCCCAGGTCCTTCAGGAGGGGAAGGTGCTGCAGAAGGGGGTCCTCAGAGCCTGAGGGAGATCCCTTAGAGCCCCTATTTTTCGGGGTATTTGTACCTCTTCTACCCATAGTGCCAAGCAACAAAGGTAGAGGTACCACAAAAATGCAATGACTGCTGAGCGATTCAGTGAGCGAGTAGTTCAGCAACTGCAGCTGCTACCAATGCCCAGTCTGGTGCCCAAGTAAATGCTGCCTGGGAAATGCCCGTGTCCCAAACTCACATGCGCCCGTCAGCTCTGTGTTCCTCCATAAGCTGCGTGCACCTGAAAGAGTGCACTTTATAGCTTGTGTGGCCAGCAATGTGGACGTCTAATCACGCCAGACATCGCGTCAACGCTCCACCCTTTCCTCCTCCGACCACCCCTCCCGCGCCGCCCCCCCCCCCGTATTTTCAAAAACGTGTGCCTTCCCGTGCGAGCCGAGGCTCCGATCCTCGGGACAAGCATGGAGGGGAAGCTGGAGCGGAGGAGACAAAAGGGCAGGTGGATGGGCACCTGCCGAAAATGGCGGTGGAGGGTGGTGCGGTATACTAACGCTCCTTGCTAAGGCTCACCCCGGCCCCCCTAAGCCATGGGGGGAGAATCCCTGAAGGAAAGAACCCCCCCTTACCCACATCCTACCTGGAGTATGGCTGGAGGAGCGTACAGCGTGGACACTGATACAGACGGAACAGGCATGAAAGGTATGTGCTCGACAGCCCCCGGTGGCGACTATAGGCATAGCATACATTTACTTAAAGGATAAAACCTACTAGAATTAAAAAATTCTTGAGGAGACTCCCTTACATTATCCAGCTGTAGGGTTCTGTATAAAAGACCTAATCTTCACCTCTCACGGTGGGCTCCGTTTGAAAAACCTTCAGAGACTGGGGCCCCCTTGAATAGGGGGATCCACAGTTCTGGGCCCGTAAAGCACCCCACCAGGGATATGGCTGAAAAAAAAAACAAATACTGGATCCCGGGGTCCAGCTCTCTAAAAAGAGAAGCGTTACAGGTAAAACCTCGTTTCTTCGGACACGAGGCCCGGGTACCATCCAATTCGGCCTGGAAAAGACACTTTGAATGGATCCGGTTGCATGGCTTGCCCCAGTATAGGATATTACTTTGGAGCTCAGCACAGCACATCTTTACTCGTGACCAACACCTAAGACACTGGCAAAAAAACTGAGGTATTCCCAGTAATGGGAGGGATTATATAGGGGGTTGAACTTCCTGTCTAGGGTGTGCCAGTGTCCAATCACCTACTGATACCCTATATAACCCCTCAGTAATTACTGAGGCTCTGTGTCCAGTGATGTACGAGAAAGAAAATATATTTTTTTTTTTTTTTTGGCTATGCAATCTTGAAACAAGATTACATACAGTAAGGGGAAAAAAAAGTATTTGATCACCTGCTGATTTTGTAAGTTTGCCCACTGACAAAGAAATGATCAGTCTATAATTTTAACAATAGGTTTATTTAACCACTTGCCGACCGCCTAACGCACATATACGGCGGCAGAATGGCACGGGCAGGCAGAATCACGTACCTGTACATGATCTGCCTCCCGCGGGCGGGGGGGTCCGATCGGACCCCCCCCCCGGTGCCAGCGGCGGTCGGCATTTGACTGGGAGCGTCGGGAGGCGAGGGGGAGACCATCCGATCGTGGCCCCCCCCTCGCGATCGCTCCCAGCCAATCGGAATCCTCCCCTGCCTGTGTGTAGTTTCACACAGGCAGAGGATGTGATGTCATCTCTCCTCGGCTTTGGCAGTTTCCGTCCCAGCGCCGAGGAGAGAAGACATGTAAGTGCACAACACACACACACAGTAGAACATGCCAGGCATACTTTACACCCCCGATCCCCCCCGATCCCCCCCCAATCACCCCCCCCCGTCACAAACTGACAGCAAGCAGTATTTTTTTTTTTTTTTTCTGATTACTGCATAGTGTCAGTTTGTGACAGTTACAGTGTTAGGGCAGTTAGTATTACCCCCCTTTAGGTCTAGGATACCCCCCTAACCCCCCCTAATAAAGTTTTAACCCCTTGATCACCCCCTGTCACCAGTGTCACTAAGCGATCATTTTTCTGATCGCTGTATTAGTGTTGCTGGTGACGCTAGTTAGTGAGGTAAATATTTAGGTTCGCCGTCAGCGTTTTATAGCGACAGGGACCCCCATATACTACCTAATAAATGTTTTAACCCCTTGATTGCCCCCTAGTTAACCCTTTCACCACTGATCACCGTATAACTGTTACGGGTGACGCTGGTTAGTTCGTTTATTTTTTATAGTGTCAGGGCACCCGCCGTTTATTACCGAATAAAGGTTTAGCCCCCCGATCGCCCGGCGGTGATATGCGTCGCCCCAGGCAGCGTCAGATTAGCGCCAGTACCGCTAACACCCACGCACGCAGCATACGCCTCCCTTAGTGGTATAGTATCTGTACGGATCAATATCTGATCCGATCAGATCTATACTAGCGTCCCCAGCAGTTTAGGGTTCCCAAAAACGCAGTGTTAGCGGGATCAGCCCAGATACCCGCTAGCACCTGCGTTTTTCCCCTCTGCCCGGCCCAGCCCACCCAAGTGCAGTATCAATCGATCACTGTCACTTACAAAACACTAAACGCATAACTGCAGCGTTCACAGAGTCAGGCCTGATCCCTGCGATCGCTAACAGTTTTCTTGGTAGCGTTTTGGTGAACTGGCAAGCACCAGCCCCAGGCAGCGTCAGGTTAGCGCCAGTACCGCTAACACCCACGCACGCACCGTACACCTCCCTTAGTGGTATAGTATCTGATCGGATCAATATCTGATCTGATCAGATCTATACTAGCGTCCCCAGCAGTTTAGGGTTCCCACAAACGCAGTGTTAGCGGGATCAGCCCAGATACCTGCTAGCACCTGCGTTTAGCCCCTCCGCCTGGCCCAGCCCAGCCCACCCAAGTGCAGTATCGATCGATCACTGTCACTTACAAAACACTAAACGCATAACTGCAGTGTTTGCAGAGTCTGGCCTGATCCCTGCGATTGCTAACAATTTTTTTTGTAGCGTTTTGGTGAACTGGCAAGCACCAGCGGCCTAGTACACCCCGGTCATAGTCAAACCAGCACTGCAGTAACACTTGGTGACGTGGCGAGTCCCATAAGTGCAGTTCAAGCTGGTGAGGTGGCAAGCACAAGTAGTGTCCCGCTGCCACCAAAAAGACAAACACAGGCCCGTCGTGCCCATAGTGCCCTTCCTGCTGCATTCGCCAATCCTAATTGGGAACCCACCGCTTCTGCAGCGCCCGTACTTCCCCCATTCTCATCCCCAACCAAATGCAGTCAGCTGCATGAGAGGCATTTTCTTTATGTCCTCCCGAGTACCCCTACCCAACGCCCCCCAAAAAGATGTTGTGTCTGCAGCAAGCGCGGATATAGGTGTGACACCCGCTATTATTGTCCCTCCTGTCCTGACAATCCTGGTCTTTGCATTGGTGAATGTTTTGAACGCTACCATACACTAGTTGAGTATTAGCGTAGGGTACAGCATTCCACAGACTAGGCACACTTTCACAGGGTCTCCCAAGATGCCATCGCATTTTGAGAGACCCGAACCTGGAACCGGTTACAGTTATAAAAGTTAGTTACAAAAAAAGTGTAAAAAAAAAAAAAAAAAAACACATACAAAAATATAAAATAAAAAAAAAAATAGTTGTCGTTTTATTGTTCTCTCTCTCTCTATTGTTCTGCTCTTTTTTTACTGTATTCTATTCTGCAATGTTTTATTGTTGTTATGTTTTATCATGTTTGCTTTTCAGATATGCAATTTTTTATACCTTACCGCTTACTGTGCTTTATTGTTAACCATTTTTTTGTCTTCAGGTACGCCATTCACGACTTTGAGTGGTTATACCAGAATGATGCCTGCAGGTTTAGGTATCATCTTGGTATCATTCTTTTCAGCCAGCGATCGGCTTTCATGTAAAAGCAATCCTAGCAGCCAATTAGCCTCTAGACTGCTTTTACAAGCAGTGGGAGGGAATGCCCCCCCCCCCCCCCAATGTCTTCCGTGTTTTTCTCTGGCTCTCCTGTCTCAACAGGGAACCTGAGAATGCAGCCGGTGATTCAGCCAGCTGACCATAGAGCTGATCAGAGACCAGAGTGGCTCCAAACATCTCTGTGGCCTAAGAAACCGGAAGCTACGAGCATTTTATGACTTAGATTTCGCCGGATGTAAACAGCGCCATTGGGAAATTGGAAAGCATTTTATCACACCGATCTTGGTGTGGTCAGATGCTTTGAGGGCAGAGGAGAAATCTAGGGTCTAATAGACCCCAATTTTTGCAAAAAAGAGTACCTGTCACTACCTATTGCTATGATAGGGGATATTTACATTCCCTGAGATAACAATAAAAATGATTTAAAAAAAAAAAAAAATGAAAGGAACAGTTTAAAAATAAGATAAAAAAATAATAATAATAATAAAGAAAAAAAAAAAAAAAAAGCACCCCTGTCCCCCCTGCTCTCGCGCTAAGGCGAACGCAAGCGTCGGTCTGGCGTCAAATGTAAACAGCAATTGCACCATGCATGTGAGGTATCACCGTGAACGTCAGATCGAGGGCAGTAATTTTAGCAGTAGACCTCCTCTGTAAATCTAAAGTGGTAACCTGTAAAGGCTTTTAAAGGCTTTTAAAAATGTATTTAGTTTGTCGCCACTGCACGTTTGTGCGCAATTTTAAAGCATGTCATGTTTGGTATCCATGTACTCGGCCTAAGATCATCTTTTTTATTTCATCAAACATTTGGGCAATATAGTGTGTTTTAGTGCATTAAAATTTAAAAAAGTGTGTTTTTTCCCCAAAAAATGCGTTTGAAAAATCGCTGCGCAAATACTGTGTGTGAAAAAAAAATGAAACACCCACCATTTTAATCTGTAGGGCATTTGCTTTAAAAAAAATATATAATGTTTGGGGGTTCAAAGTAATTTTCTTGCAAAAAAAAATTATTTTTTTATGTAATCAAAAAGTGTCAGAAAGGGCTTTGTCTTCAAGTGGTTAGAAGAGTGGGTGATGTGTGACATAAGCTTCTAGATGTTGTGCATAAAATGCCAGGACAGTTCAAAACCCCCCCAAATGACCCCATTTTGGAAAGTAGACATCCCAAGCTATTTGCTGAGAGGCATGTCGAGTCCATGGAATATTTTATATTGTGACACAAGTTGCGGGAAAGAGACAATTTTTTATTTTTTTTTTGCGCAAAGTTGTCACTAAATGATATATTGCTCAAACATGCCATGGGAATATGTGAAATTACACCCCAAAATACATTCTGTTGCTTCTCCTGAGTACGGGGATACCACATGTGTGAGACTTTTTGGGAGCCTAGCCGCGTACAGGACCCCGAAAACCAAGCACCGCCTTCAGGCTTTCTAAGGCCGTAAATTTTTGATTTCACTCTTCACTGCCTATCACAGTTTCGGAGGCCATGGAATGCCCAGGTGGCAAAAAACCCCCCCAAATGACCCCATTTTGGAAAGTAGACACCCCAAGCTATTTGATGAGAGGTATAGTGAGTATTTTGCAGACCTCACTTTTTGTCACAAAGTTTTGAAAATTGAAAAAAAAATTTTTTTTTTCTCGTCTTTCTTTATTTTCAAAAACAAATGAGAGCTGCAAAATACTCACCATGCCTCTCAGCAAATAGCTTGGGGTGTCTACTTTCCAAAATGGGGTCATTTGGGGGGGGTTTGTGCCACCTGGGCATTCCATGGCCTCCGAAACTGTGATAGGTAGTGAGGAGTAAAATAAAAAATGTACGCCCTTAGAAATCCTGAAGGCAGTGATTGGTTTTCGGGGCCCCGTACGCGGCTAGGCTCCCAAAAAGTCCCACACATGTGGTATCCCCGTACTCAGGAGAAGCAGCTAAATGTATTTTGGGGTGCAATTCCACATATGCCCATGGCCTGTGTGAGCAATATATCATTTAGTGACAACTTTGTGCAAAAAAAAAAAAATTTGTCACTTTCCCGCAACTTGTGTCAAAATATAAAACATTCCATGGACTCAACATGCCTCAAAGCAAATAGCTTGGGGTGTCTACTTTCCAAAATGGGGTCATTTGGGGGGGGGTTTATGCCATCTGGGCATTTTATGGCCTTCAAAACTGTGATAGGTAGTGAGGAGTAAAATCAAAAATGTACGCCCTTAGAAATCCTGAAGGCAGTGATTGGTTTTCGGGGCCCCGTACGCGGCTAGGCTCCCAAAAAGTCCCACACATGTGGTATCCCCATACTCAGGAGAAGCAGCTTAATGTATTTTGGGGTGCAATTCCACATATGCCCATGGCCTGTGTGAGCAATTTATCATTTAGTGACAGCTTTTTGTAATTTTTTTTTTTTTTTGTCATTATTCAATCACTTGGGACAAAAAAAATGAATATTCAATGGGCTCAACATGCCTCTCAGCAAATTCCTTGGGGTGTCTACTTTCCAAAATGGGGTCATTTGTGGGGGTTTTGTACTGCCCTGCCATTTTAGCACCTCAAGAAACGACATAGGCAGTCATAAATTAAAGGCTGTGTAAATTCCAGAAAATGTACCCTAGTTTGTAGGCGCTATAACTTTTGCGCAAACCAATAAATATACACTTATTGACATTTTTTCTACCAAAGACATGTGGCCGAATACATTTTGGCCTAAATGTATGACTAAAATTGAGTTTATTGGATTTTTTTTTAGAACAAAAAGTAGAAAATATCATTTTTTTTCAAAATTTTCGGTCTTTTTCCGTGTATAGCGCAAAAAATAAAAACGGCAGAGGTGATCAAATACCATCAAAAGAAAGCTCTATTTGTGGGAAGAAAAGGACGCAAATTTCGTTTGGGTACAGCATTGCATGACCGCGCAATTAGCAGTTAAAGCGACGCAGTGCCGAATTGTAAAAAGTGCTCTGGTCAGGAAGGGGGTAAAACCTTCCGGGGCTGAAGTGGTTAACAGTGAGAGACAGAACAAAAATATCCAGAAAAAACGCATTTCAAAAAAGTTATAAATTGATTTGCAGTTTAGTGAATGAAATAAGTATTTGACCCCTTTGCAAAACATGACTAATTAGTGGCAAAACCCTTGTTGGCAACCACAGAGGTCAGACCTTTCTTGTAGTTGGCCACCATGTTTGCACACTCAGGAGGGATTTTGTCCCACTCCTCTTTGTAGATCCTCTCCAAGTTGTTAAGGTTCCAAAGCTGATGTTTGGTAACTCGAACCTTCAGCTCCCTCCACATATTTTCTATGGGATTAAGGTCTGGAGACTGGCTAGGCTACTCCAGGACCTTAATGTGCTTCTTCTTGAGCCACTCCTTTGTTGCCCTGTGTTTGGGTCATTGTCATGCTGGAATACCCATCCACGACCCATTTTCAAATGCCCTGGCAGAGGAAAAGAGGTTCTCACCCAAGATTTGACAGTACATGGCCCAGTCCATCGTCCCTTTGATGCAGTGAAGTTGTCCTGTTCTATTAGCAGAAAAACAAAGCATAATGTTTCCACCTCCATGTTGACGGTGGAGATGGTGTTCTTGGGGTCATAGGCAGCATTCCTCCTCCTCCTCCAAACATGGCAGGTTGAGGCCAAAGAGCTTGATTTTGGTCTCATTTGACCACAACACTTTCACCCAGTTCTCCTTTGAATCATTCAGATGTTCATTAGCAAACTTCAGACGGGCAGACATGTGCTTTCTGAGCAGGGGGACCTTGCGAGCGCTGCAGGATTTCAGTCTTTCATGGCGTAGCGTGTTACCAATTGTTTTCTTGGTGACTATGGTCCCAGTTGCCTTGAGATCATTGACAAGATTCTCCCGTGTAGTTCTGGGACGATTCCTCAGCGTTATCATGATCATTGAAAATCAACAAGGCGAGATCTTGCATGGAGGCTCAGACCGAGAGAGATGGACATTTATTTTCTGTTTCTTCCATTTGTGAATAATTGCACCAACTGTTGTCACCCTCTCACCCTGCTGCTTGGCGATGGTTTTGTAGCCCAATCCAGCCTTGTGTAGGTCTGCAATATTGTCCCCGACATCCTTGGACAGCTCTTTGGTCTTGGCCATGATGGAGAGATTGGAATTTGATTGATTGCTTCTGTGGACAGGTGTCTTTTATACAGGTAACAAGTTTAGATTAGGAACACTCCCTTTAAGGGAGTATTCCTAATCTCAGCTCATTATCTGTATAGAAGACACCTGGGAGCCAGAAATCCTGCTGATTGATAGGGGATTAAATACTTATTTCACTCAATAAAATGCCAATCAATTTATACCCTTTTTGAAAAGGGTTTTTCTGGATATTTTTGTTATTCTGTCTCTCGCTGTTAAAAATAAACCTTTGCGAGCATGTAGCAGGGTCCTGGAGACACAAGCATGCTGAGAGACGCGGCAGTTTTACTACATGCTCGTTTTTATCTGTCCTGATTTAAGTGCAATCTAAATATATTATTCCCATCTACCTATATGGGCTTCACCATGTGCTGTTTTATATGATTGTTTCATTGGTGATACCATCCTCCTGACTGGGAGAAAGCATTTTGATTACACCTGAGTGCTGGAAGTCCTGGCTCTTTTGGTTATCAAGAGCGGTGGTTGATACAAGCCCTTTCCGTATGATTTCACCACATTGAATCATCCAATAAGGCAGTGGAGTTGGAGTAACTGATTAGTTTCTGATTATATGCCTGCTGTTATCTTCCATCTGGTAAGGGGATTAGATTGACACTGTGGTGTGCTTTCATTACACACTGAAGCTGGTGCTGGGATTTCATCTCTCCCATCTTATTGAAAGACCGTTTGTTAGGTTTCATCTTAATAAATAAATATATATATTTTGGGGTTCTAAGTAAATTTCTAGCAAAGAATACTGATTAAAAGGGTTACTAAACCCTTGCGTTTTTTTAAAGAACAAACGTCATACTTACCTCCACTGTGCAGTTCGCTTTGCACAGAGTGGCCCCGATCCTCCTTTTCTGGAGCCCCGCATTGAGTGCCCACGGCGGAGAAGCGCTCTCCTTGGTGGAAACACATGCAGGTGGGCTCCGGCCCCCGCGTCATTGGATTTGTTTGACAGCAGCGTGAGCCAATGGCTGCGCTGCTATCAAGCTATCCAATCAGGACACAAGACAGCAGCTAGAGCTGGTGCGCTCGTTCCCAGCTGGAGAAAGACAGGGTTCAGGTAAGTATAAGGGGGGCTCTGGGGAGGCTGGTACACAACAGGAGGTTTTTCAAGTTAATGCATAGAATGCATTAAGGTAAAACATTTGGAGGGTTTACAACACCTTTAACTTGTAAGCATCAAGTGTCAGAAAAAGCTTAGACTTTAAGTGACTAAACTGACCTAATTGGCAGACCAAAGTTCACCCTTTGATCTTTGAACAGAATGATACAATGGGGTTGATTTAACTGGAGAGTGCAAAGTCTGGTGCAGCTCTGCAGAGAAACCAATCAGCCTCCAGGTTTTTTTTTTCAAAGCTTAAATTTGAACAAGCTGAAGTTAGAAGTCAATTGGCTACCATGCACAGCTGCACCAGATTCTGATTGCACCAGTATTAGTAAATCAACCCCAATGTTTCTTTTTATCTCTCTTTCAGCGCATGTTGTTGAGAAAAACTGCTAGCTGCTTTTTTTTTTTTTTTTTTTGACAGCTGTGAGCAGGAATTGGCTCTGCACTTGTTACATGAATCGTGGAAATGCCAGATTGAGAGCGTGTCGGGGGTTGAATAAAAATAAGAACTTTTTAAGGATTGAGCATGCATGTCTACTAAGGAGCAGATTTATCGAGGAGCTGTAGATGGGAGAACTTGTAGATCAATTTGACCTGATCCCATAGTGTCACTAGGAGCATTCACTGCAATAGGCCTAATAGTCCTTGGACCTGACGACACATTTGTCAAGTTTGTTGGGTGCCAGAAGATCTAAGTCCAACATCCCTCACTTGTGGCAAAAGACTTGGAACATCTCTGGGAAAGGGACCATTCCCCAAGATCCAGATGCCGACAACTGAAAAAACCACCTGCCCATTGTCCACAACTGGAATGTGGACAGTGGACAGGAACCTGCAGTCACAATCAGGTCTGCATCTCATTGAACAGCACAACCCCTTGTGCCCCAATATGGTTTATAGAAGCCACTGCCAAGGACATCAGAATTCTTGTCCGGTAGACCATGCAGCTAGGAGGTCCAGAATGTTGATGGGAAAACCAGGCTTCCTTCCACGACAAAGTCCCCTGCACCAAGAAGGCATCCAGAGCCCCCCCTAGGCCAACAGGCTGCCATCCTTGGTGTATACCTACCTTTCCTTTCAGGAAATCCAGATCCAGATTGCAGCACGATGTGGGAAATCCACATGGCAGGGGGTGTCTGGCCACATTACACTGTCTAAAAACCAATTCAAAATGTCCAAAATGTTAAGTTGCAATGGTATGGAGTGAAACGGTTTATGAGGCCACCATCAGGACTCTCATGCAGGCATGAATTGAGGACAAGAATAAATACAGGGAACAACACAGGAGGAGTGCTGGAAGGGTCTAGTTTGTGACCCCTGCAATCTATGGCCTCCAATAGAGTGGAGATCCTACCCATAAAAGTCAGACGTGGCTGAGAACTTCTCTCTAGATATATAGGAGTGTAGAGGAGTAGTAAGCAATGGAGCCCTGCATGGCCGCGTTTTCGTTAGATTGTGACAGTGAGCAAGGGGAGAAGAACGCTCGCTTGCTGCAAAAACATTTTAATAAACATAATAAAAACGTGGTATTGCAATTACAAGTGTCCATCTTCAGATGACCCCATTACATATTCGTGAAAATTTGTTGTCACAGAACCCCATTTGGAAGATGGCACTCTTTTCTTCTCAAGACAGTCAACTGGGTTTCTTCACGGTCCTAAAGAAGCTAGCTTGCTTCTCAATAGGCATTCTTCAGCTTCTTGGGGATCTCCTATAAACTACTCATACTTTTGATACTACTACTACTTTTTGCTACCGAGAGGAAAATAAAAAGCTTCACAGCTTTAAAGAAAAGCAGTTACAAGAAGAAAAAAAAAAAAAAAAAAAAAAAAAAGAAGAAGACCACCCCTATTACCCACAAAAGAAGCAGGGCCAAACTAGCACTGGCCCCACCTCTCTAAATAACCCCCATTGCGATCCAGTGCTTTTTTTTTTTTTTTTTTTTTTTTTTGTAAGCACACTCATAAGTCAGAATGTGCAAGATTTAATTTCAGGTGGAGATAAAAGGCACAAAGTGGATTTTTCAGGGTACTATTTAGGCACAATTAACATTTCTAGTTGTTACCTATCAGATTAGTGCCGCTTTACTTTGAGTTCAGAACCATTTAATACATTTCATAGAGCTGAGGATAGCATTTCTGCAACAACCCCAGCAGTTTAACATTTGAACAGTGGAAATAAAAATAGGATTTTTATAACAACTTAACTGTAAAATCCTTTTCTTTGACTACATCATGGGACACAGAGCCTTAAGTAATTACTTAATGGGTTATGGGCCACCTTCAAGTGTTGACATTGGTATACCCAATACAGGAAGTTGACTCCCCTATATAACCCCTCCTCCTTCCAGGAGTACCTCAGATTTTATAGCCAAGCAATATACTTAAAGCCCATAAAAAGAGGGGCGGGACCTCTGTGTCCCATGATTTACTCCAAGAACAGGATTTTACAAGTAAGCGGTTATAAAAATCCTATTTTCTTTATCGTACATCATGGAACACAGAGCCTTAAGTAATTACTTAATGGGACGTCTCATAGCAATGCTACTTGAGGGTAGCGAGACAACTCGTAGGGCACCCCCAGACCTGAGGACTTATACTGCTGCCTGCAGCACACTGCGCCCAAAAGGCTATATCCTCATTCCTCCTTACATCCACTTGATAACATTTTGTGAATGTATGCACTGAAGAACAAGTTGCGGCCTTGCAGATCTGAGCCATGGAGGCCTGTTGACGCACTGCCCAAGAAGCACTAACCTCTCTGGTAGAGTGCGCCTTCACTTGAAAACGGGGGAATTTTACTCTTCAAATCATAAGCTTGAATTATCACTTGTTGAATCCACTTAGCGAGAGTGGATTTCGATGCTGCCTGTCCTTTCTTAGGACCCTCTGGCAGAATAAATAAGACATCGGTCTTAAAGTGGATGTAAACCCGAAAATTTTTTTTTTTTTTTTTTTATATATATATATCATACTGTAGAGTATAAGATTTCCTATCATTTGAGTCCAGTCTTGCCACACAGAGTTAATCCATCTCTGAGCAATCCTCTTATTGTTCAGTGAGAAAAATCTTGACAAACTGAGAAAAACTTTGTCAAATACTCCCCCTTGCTGTGAGTGACAGGTGATTTACATCTCGTGCACTAGCCTAAGACACATGCAGTATTTTTTTAATTCCCTCCCCCACTCCTTTCTTCAGCAGCTCTGCAAGGATTGGCTGTTCCACACCTCAGCATGATTTGGCATGCTGAAGTCATGTGGTTACTTTCCTGTCTTTTCACTGGATGTTAGAGATCATAGCAGAAGTTCAGTGTTAGAAATACACAGGGGAGTGTAGAGGTGGACGGGGAGTCTACTGACATCACGACTCCACCCACCGAGCACCAGACAACAGACCAACCCACAGAATATGCAGTTTTTCGGCTCTCATAACAGACAGAGGGGAGACATTTGACAGGTAAAGATACATGCAGGAGGCATGTATATCCTTATAGATAACCCCTATGGCAGTCGTTTAGAAAGGATGACATTGGGTTTACATCCACTTTAAGAAACAGAGCAGTTGCCTTTAAAATAGATTTTCACTGCTCTCACCACATCAAGACAATGTAGTGACTTCTCTTCCCCGGAACATGGTTTTGGAAAAACGATGGCAGGACAATATCTTGGTTTAGGTGAAAACCTGAAACTACTTTTGGCAAAAAGCCTGGACGAGGGCTTAACACCACTCTGTTCTCATGAATAATCAAATATGGCTCTTTACAAGAAAGAGCAGCCAATTCCGAAACCCTCCTTGCTGAGGATATAGCAACCAAAAATACCAGCTTCCTTGTCAGAAGCACTAAGGGAATATGCTGTATTGGTTCAAATGGCTGTTTTTGCAACACTGACAAAACTAAATTCAAGTCCCAAGGGCTCTAGGGTGATTTAACTGGCAGATTAATCCGCATCTCCCATTGCATAAAACCCCGGACTAAAGAATACGTAGCAAGCGGTCTTTGAAATAAAATAGATAGGGCCAACTTAATCTCTACGCCTAATTGTAGAAAGGCAAGAATTCTGCCTATGATATATCTCCGAGGGTGCCAACCCTTGGATTCACACCAGGAAACATAAGCCTTCCAAACTCTATAATATATAGTTCTGGAAGCTGGTTTCCTTGCATTAATTAAAGTTGAGATAACTGACTTGGAAAGCCCACGTTTCTTCAGAATGTGGGTTTCAATAGCTAGGCCGTTAAATTTAGCAGTCGTAAAGTAGGATGGAATATCGGCCCCTGTGAGAGCAGGTCTGGTCTTAGTGGGAGGGGCCATGGACCCTCCACTGCCATCTTTATGATTTCTGTGTACCATGACCTTCTGGGCCATGCTGGTGCTACCAGAATTACCAGCTTTCTTTCCAGCTTGATCCTTCAAAGAAGTCGTGGCAGCAACTGAACAGGGGGGAATGTATAGATCAGTGAGAACTGATCCCACAGGGTTACCAGTGCATCTGTTCCACATGCGATTTGATCCCTTGTCCTGGACACAAAGTTGACCAACTTCATGTTAAACTGGACGCTAGAAGATCTATGTCCAAAGTCCCCCATCTTTGGCAAACAGCCTGAAAAACGTCGGGGTGAAGAGACCATTCGCCCAGGAATAACTGCTGGCGACTTAAGTAGTCCGCCTGCCAATTCTCTACTCCTGGAATGAAAACTGACGATAGGCATGGGACATTCTTTTCTGCCCAAGTTAGAATATGGTTCACCTCACTCTGAGCTGAGAGACTCTTGGTGCCCCCTTGGTAATTAATATAGGCCACAGCCATGGCATTGTCGGATTGGATCCTGACAGGACAATTCTGCCCGAATCTCTAGGATATTGATGGGCAAGGCCCTTTCAGTCCTTCACCACTGTCCCTGGACAGTCGTCTTCTCTAGTACTTCTCCCCAGTCTCAAAGGCTGGCATCTGTCGTTACTACTTTACAGATAATTGGTCTAAAAGATTTCCCTTTCAGCAGATTCTGGGTTAGTAACCACCAGCTGAGGCTTTGGGCCACTCTAGGGGACATCCGCATTGGCAAGTCCAAATCTTGGATCGTTTTGTTCCAAGCAGACAGGATACCGTTTTGCAACAGTCTCGAATGGAACTGTGCATAGGGAACTGCTTCAAATGAAGCTACCATCTTTCCTAACAACCTCATGCAAAGGAGAATTGAGGGATCTCTTTTTGACCTGACCATTCGCACCAGTTCCCGTATAGAGCTGATCTTTGCCGGAGGAAAGAACACCCTTTTTTGGGCTGTGTCTATGAACAGTCCCCAAATACTCCAGCTTTCTTAGCGGTTTTAAGGAAGACTTCTCTAGGTTGAGAATCCAACCCAGACTTTCCAGGTAACTGGTTGTAAAGTGTACACTTTGCTCCAAGCGTGCCACTGACTGGTCTATTAACAGATCGTCTAGGTACGCCAAGACTGTTATGCCCTGTGCCCTTAGCCTGGCTAGAGGTGGGGCCAGTACTTTTGTGAACACCCGGGGTGCTGTAGCTAGCCCAAAGGGCAAGGCTACAAACTGGAAGTGCTGTTCTACTTTGAACCGAAGAAACCTCTGGTGAGCAGGGAATATAGGGACATGCAGATATGCATCTCCGGTGTCGATGAACGCCAGAAGTTCTCCTCATTGTAGGATGGAAACTACTAACTTTTGAATAAAACCCAGAACCTTGCTCTTGTGTGGGAATCTGTATGATCACCCACTGAGCCAATAACCGGTCTAGTGCTTGAAACAGGGATAGTATTTTCCCTGGATCCTTGGGAACGTTTGATCTCAGAAAACAAGGCGGTGGAAACTCTCTGAATTCTAGAGAACCCATCTGTCCTGAATTACCCTTTGCCAGACTTCTGAGTATTTCAGATGTCTTCCCCCTACTCTGGTGGGGGGGGGGGGGGACGCCTCTTCATGATGAGGCTTTAGTGTTCTGCTTTGCAGATTTGCAGCCCCAGGTCTTCTTTTGTGCCTGGGTCTGACCCTGAAGTTTTCCTCTAGAGTCTGACGGCAGAGGCTGTCGCCACTGCCTAGAGGTGGATGCCCCTGGCGCAGGAGAAAAAGTCAGTTCAAATGAAAGACGTTTATACTTTCCTTTGACTGGCAAAAGAGTACTCTTTCCACTAGAAATTGTCTGGATGTATTTATCCAAATCATCGCCAAAATAGACGCTCCCCATGAAAAGGGAAACTAGTCAGAAGCTTTTTACAAGGTGCTTCGGCTGCCCAATTCTTTAACCAAAGGGTTCTACGCATGTGTATTAGCACAAGTGCAAGGCGGGACCGCCTGGTGAATAGAATCTTTCATAGCGTCTATAGCAAAACATAACGCCTTTGGTAGTTCAGCCAACTCACAGGCCTGTTGTGCAGGGACCTCTTTAAGAGCATATGTAAACTGGTCTTTTAAGGAGGGGCAGATGCCTTTTGTGGCAACTGCAGGTTGAGTAACAGTCCCTGCCAAAGAAAAAGAGGATTTTAACAGGAATTCCAACTTTTTATCTGTTGGATCCTTAGGCATTTGTGCATGGTCTACTGGACAAGTCAAAAATTATTCACACTGGAAATGGCAACGTCAACTGCTGGAACTTTCCATCTTTTGTTGAATTTTTCCTCCATGGGATAGAGAACTGAGAATCTCTTTGGAGGGAGAAAATGCTTATCTGGATGATCCCATTCAGCATAAATAAGCTTCTCTAGTAATGCGTGGACAGGAAACGCATGCAAAGGTTGTGAAGGTTGTGAAGGTTTCAAAGAACCAAAGAAAGAAACCGGACTTTCAGCTGACTCTGTTAGGGGTAGCATGAAAGTGAAGCGAACCATCTCCGTAAGGATTTGTACCTCAGATTGTGAAGCTGAATCATCAACTGTTTCCTCCGCAGAGGAATGATCGGTTTGCTCTTCCTCTTGATCCTCTGAGGGTAATACCTCACCCTGTCCGCATTGTTCCCTTGGTAAAGGGTTTGAAGTGGGAAAGAGGGATCTAGCACGCTTCCTATCCCCCTGAATAGAGGATGCGATTAAAGCCGCAAATCTTCCTTTCTAAGCCTTGCAAGGCAGAGAACATATACAGGAGCTTAAGTGTGAAAAGCAGTTGCACCACCAATCGGTTCCAAAGACTCACCCTGGCTTGCCATGTCAGGTATCTCCAGAGAGGAGGACAGTGTGGAGGCATGACTGGAGTTCCTAGCGCCTGGGGGTGGAACTTTTGGTGCCTTAGTAGTAACCTTGGAAGCCATAGTACAAAGCACAAAAGCAGAGGCACTGTAAGAATATACTATTTACTGCAATAGTAAGAAAAAAATCAAATGGCAGCACAGTTTAAACTGATGCCAAACAATACTGTCTTTTCCTGTACTGAAAATGCCTGTGTACACCTCTCACATGCTCCAGCGCTCCTGTGTCAGCTCTCCTTCAGCTGCTCTGTAAACACATATACCCTGTTTCCCCCAAAATAAGACCTAGCATGATTGTCTGTGATGGCTGCAATATAAGGCCTACCCCCCAAATAAGCCCTACCCTGTTTCCCCAAAAATAAGCCCTACCCTGAAAATAAGACCTACAAGGACTTTAACTATGGCTTATTAGGGGGGTAGGGCTTATATTGCAGCCATCACCGACAATCAAGCTAGGTCTTATTTTCGGGGAAACAGGGTAGTGATAAGATCGTCAGCTTTTCTCATCCGCCCCCCCCCTTCTCAGGTGTAAACCTGATTGCCCTTGTGCTTCACAGGATTCACAGGAGTCCGCACACGGCGCTGTCCGCTTTAGCCACGCCCCCTTTTCCCAACCTGCCCTCCTCCTCCTTCAAGGTAAGACATAGTTCGCGCAAGCGGCACGCTACAGGTCTGAGACACATACCAGGGAGGAGAGAGGCTGCAGCCGCGATGCAGCGTTCTATGAGAAAAAACCCTGTGCATGAGGAGGGTTCTTAGCAGTCTGAGGCTGTTATAAGTGTGCTGTTTTCAGTGAAATGTCACACTGTCCACTGCTTACAGGATGTTTATCGTACCTTCACAGTACCCGTACCAGCCACTCAGTTTCCCCAATTTGGGGGAGAGGATTAAAGAACCCCCCCTCCAGCTTCTAGGACACACGCTGTTTGTAGCACAGATTGAAAGGGTATGTGTACTGTAACTCCCTCTAGAGGAGACTTTAAGGCATTACAATGTTAATATGGAAGAAAAGGCATAGGTGGACTTTGCAGTTCCTAAAGCTTTTCTCTTACCTTTTCCTCGCTGCAGGATACTGCTGAAAACAGACAGATCCAAACTTCACCCATCACGGCGGGCAGCGTAGTAAAACCTTCAAAGACCAGGTCCCTTTTAATAGGGGTTCCACTCCTTCGGACCTGTATAGCACCCCTCAGGACAACTTTAGGTAAAGTAGCAAGACCAAAAAGAGTCCCGTTTCCTAGGGTCCAGCCCCTCAAAGAGAAGCGTACAGGCAAAACCTCGTTCTTCTATGCGAAGCTCGGGTACCATCCTGTGGCCGCAGTGGCATGGATGGATCCAGTTGTGGAGGTTTCTTAAATCCAGTGGATCCCTCCTCAGAGCACATTTTCACTCGTGACCAACACCTTAGACACTGGCGAAAAAACTGAGGTACTCCTGGAGGGAGGAGGGGTTATATAGGGGAGGTAACTTCCTGTATTGGGTATACCAGTGTCAACACCTGAAGGTGACCCATAACCCATTAAGTAAATTAAGTAATTACTTAAGGCTCTGTGTCCCATGATGTGCGATAAAGAAATATTTTTGCAGGGGTTTCATTATAAACAGCACTTCACATCATTATAAGCACAGGCCCCTAGAAACTGCAATTACAGCTTGCAGAAAAAAGTATTTTCTTTTAGAAAAAAAAAAAAAAAAAAAAAGGATGGAGTTATTTTTAGACTCTCGCGCGCGCCCCCCCCCCCCCCAAAAGAAAAAATATTTAAACCTTAAACTGAATTAACACATTACAAAATAATTAGGAAGGACATAAAGGGCCAAAATTACTTATAAAGGATAAAAGCACACAAAATTAAAGAATTCCTGTGGATGTATTTACCTGCATACCATTAAGGACTCCATTCAGTAAATTTACCTTGTACATATTTTTCATAATTGTACAGCGTTTACCAGGCCCACTAATGGGTCTACTTAGAAAACAAAAAATTGCAAATAATACTTTCATGCGTCTAATATATGTGTGAAATGTAATTTTCTATTTATTTCATATAGTGCCATGCATCATAATACAGTATTTACCAGACTGCATTCAGAAAAAGATGGAGCCGATGATCAAATAAAATAAAGAGAAAATTAAAATTCACATATAATACACACAGTATATGAAATCATTCTCAACTATTTTTTTTTTTTAAATATATACCCCACTCTTCTGTATGTGCCATTCGCTGGATATGTCAGGCATTGTACCATGTCACTGTGTAGGACTTTATATTGTTCTACAACTGTTTCAAATAAAGCACTCTTATTTTGTTAAAAAACAAGATATAAATTATTACATGGGATAGAGAGATAGCTTATATTTTATATATATATATATATATATATATATATATATATATATATATATATATATATATATATATATATATTCATAATAGGGTGGTCATCAAGCAGAATTTCTAGACGTTTGACTATCACTATGTACATAGGCAATTTAACCTTGGTTAATGCAAGAATGAACGAAAAGAAAACCTAAATTTAAAATCACATTGACCTTTAGAAGAAAATAATGCATTACCACCGCAAGAGATTTGAGCAACACTTGTTCAGTTAAAATTAATAACAGTTATTATTTCCAAGATACCCCACCTGAGTTCCAGTTTCTCCAGTAATGAGATTAACCTCTTCAGGCTTCGGAATCATGTAAGTAGTCAAAGGGCTCACAATATGCACTTGTTTACCATCGTGCCATGGTAGGACCCCAGAGTGATGAAGAAATATATATGCATATAATGTGCCATTATTCCTGGTTTTCTTGGGTACAGTAACATTCACAGTTCTAAAAAGACATATATATACACACACGTGTCATTAGCTGTATATCACACAATTGTAATCTAACTATGGAATATGAAATATAGAACAATTGCTCCATTTCTACAAGCAATGACCAGCACCCGTAATTTAAAATACATTTTAGATAAATATAAATGGGTGCCTTGCTTAGGGCAAAAATTTATATATATATATATATATGACGGAAAGTATTCAGACATGCATAGCATATTTTCCAAGCACATACTGTAGCTCCTTCTATCCTGATGCAAGAAAACACATACACACGAGCTTCCACCACTAACAAAATAATGACTTGCATGAAACCTACACCACCCTCCTAAGTGCCGGTTCACACTAGACGCGGCACGACTTGCAGGTCGCCTCACACGACTGCCGGGGCGACTTGCAAGACGACTTCTGTATAGAAGTCTATGCAAGTCGCCCCCAAAGTAGTACAGGAACCTTTCTTCTAAGTCGGAGCGACTTGCGTCGCTCCGATTAGAACGGTTCCATTGTACAGAACGGGAGGCGACTTGTCAGGCGGCTAGGTCGCCTGACAAGTCGCCCCCGTGTGAACCGAGCCTAACACTTCAAGTGAGAAAATGTTTTCCAGTAAGCTTGTACACAGGTTTTTGCAAACACACACAACCACTTTCTCTAGTATTTAAAGAGGCAGCTAAATCAGCAATTTCACCAACAGTGTTGCTGCAGGTACATACAATAAAAGAAGATACATATAATAAGAGTTCATCAAAATTATAGAACAAAGGGCCAGGGTCACTGGGAGTTGTCAATGGGAGGAAGAATAGTGCCTCAGCATTGGTTTCAGTGCGAGGAAAAATAGCACCCCATAATTGGCATTAGTGGGAGGAGACATAATGGCTCATTGTTAGAGGCAGTGGGAAAAGAAGCAGTATCCAAAACTTGGTGTGAGCGGAAAAAGAAATTGTATAACAGTTGGTGTCAGTGGGAGAAGGAATAGTGTCCCATGGCTAGTGTCAGTGAAAGGAGGGATTGTGCCCCATTGTCAGTGCAATTAGGAACCTCTCTTGCTTTGGCTGGCAGCAAGAAGGGGGATTGCTAGCAAGTTCAGAGTGGAGCAGAACAGCGCAGGTAGCACAGAAAGTTTTGGCTCTTTTTGGTCATGTGAACAGCTTCTTATCCATCTCTGTAAATCCTAGTGAACCGGGCAAACAATGTAGCTTTACACATTTATTTAAATGCCTTGAATAAAACAGTTTTGGGAAACAATTCAAATAGTTGGGTTTAGTTCCACTCATGGTTCCCCAAAGCAGTTACAGCACATCTGGAAAGTATTCACAGTGCTTCACTTTTTTCCACATTTTGTTATGTTATAGCCTTATTCCAAAATGGATTCAATAAATTATTTTACTCAAAATTCTACAAACAATACCCCATAATGACAACGTGAAAGAATTTTGTTTTAAAGCTTTGCAAATTTATTAAAAATAAACAAAAAAATAAAAATCACATGTACATGAGTATTCACAGGCTGTTCTAAACTTCTTCCATTTACAGGTGATGGAAGCCACTGTGCTCATTTGGACCTTTAATGCTGCAGACATTTTTCCATACTCTTCCCCAAATCTGTACCTTGATACAATCCTGTCTCCGATGTCTACAGACAATTTCTTGGACTTCATGGCTTGGTTTGTGCTCTGACCTGCTAACTGTGGGACCTTATATAGACAGGTGTGTGCCTTTCCAAATCATGTCCAATCAACTGAATTTACCACAGGTGGACTCCAATCAAGTTGTAGAAACATCTCAAGGATGATTAGTGGAAACAGAATGCACCTAAGCACAGTTTTGAGTGTCATGACAAAGACTGTGAATACTTATGTACATGTGATTTTTTTGTTTTTTTATTTGTAGTAAATTTGCAAAGATTTCAAACAATTTTCTTTCACGTTGTCATTATGGGGTATTGTTTGTAAAAATTTGAGGAAAATAATACATTTAATCAATTTTGGAGTAAGGCTGTAACATAACAAAATGTGGAAAAAGTGAAGCACTGTGAATACTTACCGGATGCACTGTACATTAGAGGCATTATATATTATATTCAATAGTGAAGCGCTTAATCTAAATCCTATTAATAGTGCTTAAATAGTGATTATTATAAACTAAATACAATTACAAACCAGGAAAAATGTGATCCACATAAATGTAAATATAAAGTCCCATCCAATCTTGATCAATGTGCAAATCCCAAATTCGTAAAAAAAAGTCCAAACATATTCCCAATATAGTGTTCCATACACCATCCAATCTGTATACAATCGGTGCACAAGTTATAAACTCTTCTCACAGGTGATACGTGATCTTTTCCATTTCACTCCACACCTCTTGGGTATCATCTCACCTGATGGTGGGGGGTCAGTCTGTCAGTGCTCAGACCATATGCCGTACACTGCATCAAATTGGTCTGCATGGCTGTCTTCTCCCAGAAGGAAGCCTCTTCTAAAGATGATGCACAAGAAAGCTTGCAAACAGTTTGCTGAAGACAAGCAGACTAAGGAGATGGATTACTGGAACTAAGTCCTGTAGTCTGATGAGACCAAGATAAACTTATTTGGTTCAGATGGTGTCAAGCGTGTGTGGCGGAAACCAGGTGAGGAGTACAAAGACAAGTGTGTCTTGCCTACAGTCCAGCATGGTGGTAGGAGTGTCATGGTCTGGGGCTGCATGAGTGTTGCCGGCACTGGGGAGCTACAGTTTACTGAGGGAACCATGAATTCCAACATGTACTGTGACATACCGAAGCAGAGCATGATCCCCTCCCTTCCGATTAGTACTTGTATTCCAAAGGGAATTAGTATTCCCTTTGGAATACCAATTCCAACATGATAACGACTCCAAACACACCTCCAAGATGACCACTACATTGCTAAAGAAGCTGAGGGTAAAGGTGAAGGACTGGCCAAGCATGTATCCAGACCTAAACCCTATTGAGCATCTGTGGGGCATCCTCAAACAGAAGGTGGAGGAGCGCTAGGTCTCTAACATCCACCAGGTTCATGATGTCATCATGGAGGAGTGGAAGAGGACTCCAGTGGCGACCTGTGAAGCTCTGGTAAACTCCATGCCCAAAAGGGTTAAGGCAGTGCTGGAAAATAATGGCTGTGTGTTGAGTTATTTTGAGGGGTCAGCAAATGTACACTGTTATACAAGCTGTACACTCACTACTTTACATTGTAGCAAAGTGTAATTTCTTCAAGGTTGTCACATGAAAAGATAGAATAAAATATTTACAAAAATGTGAGGGGTGTACTCACTTTTGTGAGATACTGTAATAGAGTCGATATTTCAATGGTGGTGTGCAAAACCTGCCCAACGTGATGATATCACTGCCCCTCCTCACACGCTGCGCTCCAATCAGCTTTGTCAAAGGCTCTACGTTTTTAGTTTTAATATAGTGGTGTTAAGTAGAGTAGAGTATTGCAGGGTACCTATATTTATTTCGCTGCTACTATGGACATTTTTTATTACATACAGACCAGAGCAGTTAAAGTGGAAGAGGTGTTTGCACCTAAAACCCATAATCAAGCAGGTGACACCCATGCCCTATAAACAAACAAAAAAAGGAGCCTTTGACAAAGCCGATTTGAGCACAACGCGTAAGGCAGAGAAGCGACACCATCACGCTGGGCAGGGTTTGCATGCCACCTTTGAGATATCGACTCCAGTTTATTTTATGCCTGTGGATATTTTAAAAATGTAAATGCAATTTATGTGTTGAGAGATCAATAAATTTTTAGAAGTCTGCACTATTGGGTTCTCTTTTTTTGCTTGCTCCCGTGATCCATCTGGGAACCTGTCTTAATGCAGAGCCTGAACCTGTGGAGAAAGACTGGAGCTGATATTTATTAAGAAAGCACAATTGACCCTAATATCCTATTGAGGTCCCCTGAATCAAGTGAGAGGACACCTAAGAGGTGAAGGGAACTGTGGGTGTGGAGTGAAATGGAAAAGATCACGTATCACCTGTGAGAAGAGTTCATAAATCCTGCACAGATTGTATACAAATTGAACGGTGTATGGGACACTATATTGGGAATCTGTGTTTGGACTTATTTATGAATTTGGATTTTGCACACTGATCAAGACTGGATGGGACTTTATATTTACATTTATGTGGACCGCATTTTTCCTGGTTTATATTTGTATTTAGTTTATATGACTTATATTGATTTAATCATATTATGAGTTGTCACAGAGAGTGCTTTATATATAATGTATAATTATCACTATTTAAGCACCATTAACAAGGTTTAGAGGAAGCGCTTTACCATTGGATATAATTTATATTGCATTTGACAGTGTGGTGATAACAAACAGGTGTAGGTGGTAGCCGTTTTTGTTTTTTTAAGTACATTAGCAAAAGGTATCTATTTATTTACATTAAAATGCATGCCGTCTTACACCAAGCTTGCCTTAGAAATGCTGAGTTTGTGCATATCTACAGGGAATCTATACCATCATGTTAAAATCTAATAATTGCGTTCTGCACAAATTAGGATTTTTGGGTTACCTGTAAAAAGCTCTCTTAGTAATTACTACATGGGTTATGCTGCCACCTTCAGGTAAATGCACACTGACCAGAAAAAAGGCAGGAATTCTTGCCCAGGCATAACCCCCTCCCAGGTCGCTCTGCCAATTCTCAGTTTTATATCAAGCAATAAGGTGCACAAGTCAGTGGGGAAGGATCTCTGTGTACTTTGATGCACTCCAGGAAAAGGATTTTTACAGGTAAACCAAAAATCCTATCTTCTTAAGAGAGAAGCTTTTTTTTTTTTTTTTAATCATACTTTCCTAGCTGGATCGATGCCGCATCTGTCCCCTGCTGGCTCTGACACTGAGAACAGTGCCGATCGCTCAGTTTTCACAGCTCCGTTAGCAGAGAGCTGGTGCTTCTTGTCTGGTCATTTGCCTAGGCTTATGACATCATGCACAGCTCTCTCACGTGAGATTTTGCCAGAAAGGGAGGGGGGTGAGTCATAAGAGGGCCAATGAGAGTTGTTGACCTGGAGGTGTGCCTCTGTGTGTCTGTAAAGCCAGGAAGTGAACAGGCAGAAGCTTCAGCTGCCCACACTTAAAATGGTTGCAGCCAGACTCAGTGGAGGAAGATTTCTGTAGCATATTTTTGGCAAGTAGAGAATCATAGTATATATAAAATAATATCCAAAGTGGTTGTAGGGAAGCTTGAGAATGGCAAATATGTTATTATTACAAATTATGTGAGCAGACTGCAGTTCCTCTTTAATGCATTCTCTGCATTAAGGTAAAAAAACTTCTATTGTCACCCTCGACCCCAAAAAATGCTTACCCAAGTCCGATCTTAATCCAGCGCTGCTCTCCCCTTCCTCACTGGTCTCACTGAGAGCAGTGGGAGCCATTGGCTCTTGCTGCTGTCAATCAAATCCAGTGACAAGGGGGCAGGCCAAGCTGCACTGTGTGCGTCAATCGACACGAGGGATCGAGCCCGCATGTGTGCCAACTAGGGCTGTAACTAACGATTATTTTCATAATCGATTAGTTGACCGATTAATCAGAGAATAATCTTACATAGTAGGTGAGGTTGAAAAAAGACACAAGTCCAACCTATGTGTGTGATTTATGTCAGTTTTACATTGTATATCCCTGTATGTTACGGTCGTTCAGGGGCTTATCTAATAGTTTCTTCAAACTATCAATGCCCCCGCTGAGACCACCACCTGTGGAAGGGAATTCCACATCCTTGCCGCTCTTACAGTAAAAAAAGTGTAGTGTATAATTTAGTTAATATGTAAAGTTTGATAAAAAAGGCAACTTATTCCTAAATATCTATATGCAGTGGTAAATATAAATAACCAACGATATGGTTAGGGAGCAAAACCTCTAAACCACCCAGAATAGCAGACAGAAGAGACATACAGCAAAACACAAATCACTGTACATACTATTAGGAGGTTGAATCTGGTAAATATCAGAATCAGAGCAAATTTTTTATTTAAAGAAAAAAATTAAAGACGGTTTTGCAGATTTTCAGACAGAACTATAATATATTATGTATGACAGACTCCCTTGTCATAGGCAGGTGGCTTGATAAAAGCTACCTGCGCCTGATAAAAGCTACCTTACTTATGCTGGCCATACAAAAACAATGTCTATCTTGCTTCAAAGAAAATATCCATTTTAAGAACGTTCTTTTGATTTTCTAATGGTTAGTGGGGTCAAATCGACGTTCGTTTTCGACCAGTGATGGGAAAATTCAAAGGAGCAACATAGAAAACTTCTTGGTATAAGGAATTTTCAGACAGTGTATGTGGTTTTCATTCAGAAATTACATTCATTTTAAAACTTCTTTGATTCAGCGAATGTACAAACTTTTTTCGTATGAATAAACTTGATAAGTGTATGGCCGACATAAGGCTCGGTCCACACCTATGCAGTTTGCTTTGGATCCATCTCTGCAGTCCTTTTTGCTGTGCGTTTTTGCATACGCGATTTTGCTGTTATTTGCGTTTTGCATATTTTTATGCTTTTTTTTGACCAATTTGTTGTTGGGCAGATTAAAAAAAAAAGCAAATCGCTGCAAAAATGCACTACATGCTTTTCTGCAGCTTCTCCATTAAAGTCTATTGAACCATAAAAAGCACCGTTTTGCGTTGAAAAAGCGGCTGAAAAAAGCATAGATATTTATGTGTCTCATAGGAAACCATGTTAAATGAACTGTAGTGCCTTTCTGCAAAAAAGCACCACAAAACGCATAGGTGTGAACCAGGCCTAAGACATCTAGTAGCAGCAGCATGCTTTTTTTTTGTATCATCTGTCATAATGGGGTTAAAAAAACAAAAAAAAAAAAACAAAACACGAAAATGAGCCCTTTATAGTACAAAATCTCATTACACATCTTACAATACTGGTAAAAATGTAATTGTAATGCCTTCTATGACCTCCAGTCTATCAGCCTCCACCTTCTCTGGGTTCAGATGCTGATCTTCCCTGCACAGATTCTTTAAAGTGATTTTTTTTTTATACTACAAACATGTTATACTTACCTGTTCTGTGCCATTTTTCTGGCTCCTCTTGCCTTCAGATTGTCCCTATAGCAAGCTGCAAAGTATACTACAGTATACAGTGCCCCTACAGCAATGTAAAAAAAACTTCTGCCTTTAGAAAAACTCCCTTCCTGCCCAGGACTACATGTCCCATGAGGCATTGCTCCTCACACATTCACAAGTTCTCAGGCACTTACTGACATGTATGGATGGTGTACTTAGTTTAGTGTTCTGCTTAGTGTTCTGCACTGTGTCTTCTGACATGTGTGGACGGTGTACTGAGCTGTATGTGTGCTTCACTGTATTTCCTGATATGTAAACAAATAATGCATTCTGTATGCAGGACAACTAATCGATTATGAAAACGATTTTCATAAATCAATTAGTTGTTTCGGCCCTAGTGCCAACACAGGAATTGCCTTCCTATGGTGGTGCACAAAGAGGAGGAAGCCAGAGTGCCGCTGGGGGACCCCAGAAGAGGAGGATTGGGGCTGCTCTGTACAAAGCCACTGCACAGAGCAGGCAAGTATGACATGTTTGTTATTTAAAAAAATTAAATGAACTTATTCCAAATTAAGAATTTTGGATTGACCGAGACAGGTTGAAAAGCAGGATTCCAAAGAGAGGAGACACTGGAACTGGCCAAGTAGAAAAATGTCCTTTAACAGCAAAAGTATTTCAAGCAGTTGAAGCAGAAGTTATAAGTATTTGTGGGCAGCATTTTTTGGAGGTACTCAGGGAAGGAGGTTTGTTTTAATTGTATCAGATCCTCTTCTGATGTAAAAGTTTGTTTATCTTAGCTAATTTATTTAGTGAAAAAATATCAATATTTTGTTGCGCTCATGGCAATAGCGTGCACAACATAAAAAAGGAGTTTAGGAAGAATAGCTACAGTATTTCTAGCATATTAATATGGCCGAACAATGAGAAAAAGGTTTGTCATATTCTCTGAGACAGTTATTTGTTGAACGAGGGGTGGGAGTTTTGTTCAATTAAAGTGATTGTAAAGTCTTGTTATTTTTCAATAAAAATAACAAACATGTTATTACTTACCTGCTCTGTACAGTTGGTATTGCCCTTTGAGTGCCCCCAAAGCAAGGAGCTTGCTATGGGGGAACCCGAGCCGAGCTGCAGCTCCCCGTGTCCATTCAGACACAGAGCTGTGTTTCAGCCACACCCCCTTCTCTCCCCTCATTGGCTAACTGACTTTGATTGACAGCAGCGGAAGCCAATGGTACCATGCTGCTGTCTCAGCCAATTAGGAGGGGAGTCCCGGAAGGCCGAGACACTCATGGACATCACAGGATACAGAAGGGGCTCAGGTAAGTATTAAGGGGGCTGCTGCACATAGAAGGTTTTTATCTTAATACTTAACCACTTGCCGACCGCCTAACAACGATATACGTCGTCAGAATGGCACCGGCAGGCAAAATCACGTACCTGGTACGTGATTGCCTTCCCGCGGGCAGGGGGTCCGATCGGACCAGAGGCGGTCGGCTTTGGTCTGGGAGCGTTCAGTGATGAGGAGGAGGCCATCCATTCGTGGCCCCCCCCTCGCGATCGCTCCCAGCCAATCAGAATCTTCCCCTGCCTCTGTATAGTACACAGAGGCAGGGGATGTGACGTCATCTCTCCTCGGCTCGGTATTTTCCGTTCCGGCGCCGAGGAGAGAAGACTGAAATGTGAGTGTAAAACACAACACATCCCAGTAGAACATGCCAGGCACACAAAACACCCCCCTTTACCCCCCGATCACCCCCCCCCCCCCCCCCGTCACACTGACACCAAGCAGTTTTTTTTTTTTTTACCTGATTACTGCATGGTGTCAGTTTGTGACAGTTAGTGTGTTAGGGCAGTGAGTGTTAGCCCCCTGTAGGTCTAGGGTACCCCCTAACCCCCCCTAATAAAGTTTTAACCCCTTGATCACCCCCCGTCGCCAGTGTCGCTAAGCGATCATTTTTCTGATCGCTGTATTAGTGTCGCTGGTGACGCTAGTTAGGGAGGTAAATATTTAGGTTCGCCGTCAGCGTTTTATAGCGACAGGGACCCCCATATACTACCGAATAAATGTTTTAAACCCTTGATTGCCCCCTGGTTAACCCTTTCACCACTGATCACCGTATAACTGTTACGGGTGACGCTGGTTAGTTCGGTTATTTTTTATAGTGTCAGGGCACCCGCCGTTTATTACCTAATAAAAGGTTTAGCCCCCTGATCGCCCGGCGGTGATATGCGTCACCCCAGGCAGCGTCAGATTAGCGCCAGTACCGCTAACACCCACGCACGCAGCATACGCCTCCCTTAGTGGTATAGTATCTGATCCGATCAGATCTATACTAGCGTCCCCAGCAGTTTAGGGTTCCCCAAAACGCAGTGTTAGCGGGATCAGCCCAGATACCTGCTAGCACCTGCGTTTTGCCCCTCCGACCAGCCCAGCCCACCCAAGTGCAATATCGATCGATTACTGTCACTTACAAAACACTAACCGCATAACTGCAGCGTTCGCAGAGTCAGGCCTGATCCTTGGGATCGCTAACAGTTTTTTTGGTAGCATTTTGGTGAACTAGCAAGCACCAGCCCCAGGCAGCGTCAGGTTAACGCCAGTACCGCTAACACCCACGCACCCACCGTACACCTCCCTTAGTGGTATAGTATCTGAACGGATCAATATCTGATCCGATCAGATCTATACTAGCGTCCCCAGCAGTTTAGGGTTCCCAAAAACGCAGTGTTAGCGGGATCAGCCCAGATACCTGCTAGCACCTGCGTTTTGCCCCTCCGTCCGGCCCAGCCCAGCCCACCCCAGTGCAGTATCAATCGATTACTGTCACTTACAAAACACTAACCGCATAACTGCAGCGTTCACAGAGTCAGGCCTGATCCCTGCGATCGCTAACAGTTTTTTTGGTAGCATTTTGGTGAACTGGCAAGCACCAGCCCGAGGCAGGGTCAGATTAGTGCCCGTACCGCTAACACCCACGCACGCACCGTGCACCTCCCTTAGTGGTATAGTATCTGAACAGATCAATATCTGATCAGATTTATACTAGCGTCCCCAGCAGTTTAGGGTTCCCAAAAACGCAGTGTTAACGAGATCAGCCCAGATACCTGCTAGCACCTGCGTTTTGCCCCTCCGCCCGGCCCAGCCCAGCCAAGTGCAGTATCGATCGATCACTGTCACTTATAAAACACTAAACGCATAACTGCAGCGTTCGCAGAGTCAGGTCTGATCCCTGCGATCGCTAACAGTTTTTTTGGTAGCGTTTTGGTGAACTGGCAAGCACCAGCGGCCTAGTACACCCCGGTCGTAGTCAAACCAGCACTGCAGTAACACTTGGTGACGTGGCGAGCCCCATAAGTGCAGTTCAAGCTAGTGAGGTGGCAAGCACAAGTAGTGTCCCGCTGACACCAAGAAGACAAACAGGCCCGTCGTGCCCATAGTGCCCTTCCTGCTGCATTCGCCAATCCTAATTGGGAACCCACCACTTCTGCAGCACCCGTACTTCCCCCATTCACATCCCCAACCAAATGCAGTCGGCTGCATGAGAGGCATTTTTATGTCCTCCCGAGTACTCCTACCCAACGAACCCCCCAAAAAGATGTCGTGTCTGCAGCAAGCGCGGATATAGGCGTGACACCCGCTATTATTGTCCCTCCTGTCCTGACAATCCTGGTCTTTGCATTGGTGAATGTTTTGAACGCTACCATACACTAGTTGAGTATTAGCGTAGGGTACAGCATTGCACAGACTAGGACACACTTTCACAGGGTCTCCCAAGATGCCATCGCATTTTGAGAGACCCAAACCTGGAACCGGTTACAGTTATAAAAGTTAGTTACAAAAAAAAAAAAAAAAAAGTGTAAAAAAAAAAATAAATAAAAAAAACACACAAACAAAAATATAAAATAAAAAAAAAAGTTGTTCTATTGTTCTCTCTCTCCATTCTCTCTCTATTGTTCTGCTCTTTTTTACTGTATTCTATTCTGCAATTTTTTATTGTTATTATGTTTTATCATGTTTGCTTTTTAGGTATGCAATTTTTTATACTTTACCGTTTACTGTGTTTTATTGTTAACCATTTTTTTGTCTTCAGGTACGCCATTCACGACTGAGTGGTTATACCAGAATGATGCCTGCAGGTTTAGGTATCATCTTGGTATCATTCTTTTCAGCCAGCGGTAGACTTTCATGTAAAAGCAATCCTAGCGGCTAATTAGCCTCTAGACTGCTATTACAAACAGTGGGAGGGAATGCCCCCCCTCCCTCAGCGTCTTCCATGTTTTTCTCTGGCTCTCCTGTCTCAACAGGGAACCTGAGAATGCAGCCGGTGATTCAGCCAGCTGACCATAGAGCTGATCAGAGACCAGAGTGGCTCCAAACATCTCTATGGCCTAAGAAACCGGAAGCTATGAGCATTTTATGACTTAGATTTCGCCAGATGTAAACAGAGCCATTGGGAAATTGGGGAAGCATTTTATCACACCGATCTTGGTGTGGTCAGATGCTTTGAGGGCAGAGGAGAAATCTAGGGTCTAATAGACCCCATTTTTTTAAAAAAAAGAGTACCTGTCACTACCTATTGCTATCATAGGGGATATTTACATTCCCTTAGATAACAATAAAAATGATTAAAAAAAAAAAAAAAAAAAAATGAAAGGAACAGTTTAAAAATAAGATAAAAAAAACAAAAAAAAAAAAACAACCCTGTCCCCCCCTGCTCGCGCGTCAAATGTAAACTGCAATTGCACCATGCATGTGAGGTATCACCGCAAAGGTCAAATCGAGGGCAGTAATTTTAGCAGTAGACCTCCTCTGTAAATCTAAAGTGGTAACCTGTAAAGGCTTTTAAAAATGTATTTATTTTGTTGCCACTGCACGTTTGTGCGCAATTTTAAAGCATGTCATGTTTGGTATCCATGTACTCGGCCTAAGATCATCTTTTTTATTTCATCAAACATTTGGGCAATATAGTGTGTTTTAGTGCATTAAAATTTTTAAAAAAGTGTGTTTTTTCCCCAAAAAATGCATTTGAAAAATCGCTGCGCAAATACTGTGTGAAAAAAAAAATGAAACACCCATCATTTTAATCTGTAGGGCATTTGCTTTAAAAAAATATATAATGTTTGGGGGTTCAAAGTAATTTTCTTGCAAAAAAAAATAATTTTTTCATGTAAACAAAAAGTGTCAGAAAGGGCTTTGTCTTCAAGTGGTTAGAAGAGTGGGTGATGTGTGACATAAGCTTCTAAATGTTGTGCATAAAATGCCAGGACAGTTCAAAACCCCCCCAAATGACCCCATTTTGGAAAGTAGACACCCCAAGCTATTTGCTGAGAGGCATGTCGAGTCAATGGAATATTTTATATTATGACACAAGTTGCCGGAAAGAGACACATTTTTTTTTTTTTTTTTTTGCACAAAGTTGTCACTAAATGATATATTGCTCAAACATGCCATGGGAATATGTGAAATTACACCCCAAAATACATTCTGTTGCTTCTCCTGAGTATGGGGATACCACATGTGTGAAACTTTTTTGGAGCCTAGCCTCGTACAGGATCCCGAAAACCAAGCACCGCCTTCAGGCTTTCTAAGGGCGTAAATTTTTGATTTCACTCTTCACTGCCTATCACAGTTTCGGAAGCCATGGAATGCCCAGGTGGCACAAAACCCCCCCAAATGACCCCATTTTGGAAAGTAGACATTCCAAGCTATTTAAATATATCAACGGATCCGCGCTCGTGGACTGACTCACACCTGCAGCCCCCCTAGATAGGAAGGGAACACCTAAGTGATCCCCCAAAAAATATAAATCAAAGGATAGGGAGTGGCGCTGTGTTAAGAGTGTAAATAAAAATTAACGAGAAATAAAAGTGTGTAAATAAAAGTGTAAAGATAAAAACGTGTGAAATTCTTTGGTATGATCCAAAAAAATACTTCCAATAAACTTTTTTTATATATATATACCCTTGTGTTAGTGCAAAAACACCTTGATCCGCTGGAAATTAATATTATATGTGCAAAGAATCGCAAATATCAGGCAACATCTCTAAATACCATAAATACATGAATAAATATAAAGTGATGAAGTGCCAAAAACAATAAATGTCCAGAAACAATAATTGTCCACCAATAATGTGTAAATGTGCAATGATTATAAGCAATAAAAATTCATTGATAATGTGTCCAAATCGCAGCTAAAAAAAAAAAATCGCAAAACCATATGTTGTTTGGTAAGAGAAAAAAATTCATAATCAACAATGTATAAACGTGCAATAATCATTAATAATGTGTCCAAATCGCAGCTAAAAATCGCAAAACCATATGTTGTTTGGTGTAAGAAAAGTTCATAACAATTGTGCAAAAAAATCTTCTCAAATGATAAAGTGCCGTGCTGTGACAACCAGTGGTCCCCCCAATGTGGTTGCACTCACCAGAGCGCTCCACCCCTGCAGGGGTACGAGCGTGTAATGCTGGTCCTCTCACTCCAGTCCAAAAGATATCAGTTTCCTTCCACGCATCCCATTCTTAAACCGCAGCTGTATACACTGAGAGGTGGGGACTTCCTTTCCCTTGGTATTAGAAGACCCCACTCGATATCCGTGCGACAAAGTACCCCGAATTAGTGGGTCCTACTCTAATAATAGAATGGAAGATCCTTTGTCTCAACCATGGGAGCTGAACTCCCACATAGAGGAGTTCAGCTCCCATGGTTGAGACAAAGGATCTTCCTTAATCATTGCACATTTACACATTATTGGTGGACAATTATTGTTTCTGGACATTTATTGTTTTTGGCACTTCATCACTTTATATTTATTCATGTATTTATGGTATTTAGAGATGTTGCCTGATATTTGCGATTCTTTGCACATATAATATTAATTTCCAGCGGATCAAGGTGTTTTTGCATTAACACAAGGGTATATATATATAAAAAAAGTTTATTGGAAGTAATTTTTTGGATCATACCAAAGAATTTCACACGTTTTATCTTTACACACTTTTATTTCTCGTTAATTTTTATTTACACTCTTAACACAGCGCCACTCCCTATCCTTTGATTTATATTCCAAGCTATTTGCTGAGAGGTATAGTGAGTATTTTGCAGACCTCACTTTTTGTCACAAAGTTTTGAAAATTTAAAAAAGAAAAAAAAATGTTTTCTTCTTGTCTTTCTTCATTTTCGAAAACAAATGAGAGCTGCAAAATACTCACCATGCCTCTCAGCAAATAGCTTGGGGTGTCTACTTTCCAAAATGGGGTGATTTGGGGGGGGGGGGGGGGGGGTTGGTTGTGCCACCTGGGCATTCCATGGCCTCCGAAACTGTGATAGGCAGTGAAGAGTGAAATCAAAAATTTACACCCTTAGAAATCCTGAAGGCGGTGATTGGTTTTCGGGGCCCCGTACGCGGCTAGGCTCCTAAAAAGTCCCACACATGTGGTACCCCCATACTCAGGAGAAGCAGCTGAATGTATTTTGGGGTGCAATTCCACATATGCCCATGGCCTGTGTGAGCAATATATCATTTAGTGACAACTTTGTGCAAAAAAAAAAAAAAATTGTCACTTTCCCGCATTTTGTGTCAAAATATAAAATATTCCATGGACTCAACATGCCTCTCAGCAAATAGCTTGGGGTGTCTACTTTCCAAAATGGGGTCATTTGGGGGGGTTTATGCCATCTGGGAATTTTATGGCCTTCAAAACTGTGATAGGTAGTGAGGAGTAAAATCAAAAATTTACGCCCTTAGAAATCCTGAAGGCAGTGATTGGTTTTCGGGGCCCCGTATGCGGCTAGGCTCCCAAAAAGTCCCACACATGTGGTATCCCCGTACTCAGGAGAAGCAGCTGAATATATTTTGGGGTGCAATTCCACATATGTCTATGGCCTGTGTGAGCAATATATCATTTAGTGACAACTTTTTGTAATTTTTTTTTTTTGGTCATTATTCAATCACTTGGGACAAAAAAAATTAATATTCAATGGGCTCAACATGCCTCTCAGCAATTTCCTTGGGGTGTCTACTTTCCAAAACGGGTCATTTGTGGGGGTTTTGTACTGCCCTGCCATTTTAGCACCTCAAGAAATGACATAGGCAGTCATAAATTAAAGGCTGTGTAAATTCCAGAAAATGGACCCTAGTTTGTAGGCGCTATAACTTTTGCGCAAACCAATAAATATACACTTATTGACATTTTTTTTTTACCAAAGACATGTGGCCGAATACATTTTGGCCTAAATGTATGACTAAAATTGAGTTTATTGGATTTTTTTTATAACAAAAAGTAGAAAATATTTTTTTTCAAAATTTTCAGTCTTTTTCCATTTATAGCACAAAAAATAAAAACGGCAGAGGTGATCAAATACCATCAAAAGAAAGCTCTATTTGTGGGAAGAAAAGGACGCAAATTTCGTTTGGGTACAGCATTGCATGACCGCACAATTAGCAGTTAAAGCGACGCAGTGCCAAATTGTAAAAAGTGCTCTGGTCATTAAGGGGGTAAATCCTTCCGGGGCTGAAGTGGTTAAAATGCAATAAGATATGAAAAAAAAAAAAAAAAAAAAACCTTCTGCCTTTACAAGCACTTTAAAGTATTGACATCTCCAGTGTGTTACTATTTGAAATAAGGTGAAATACATTACATAAAACATTGAAACTCAGTAAGAGTAGGCACTAGCAGTCAAATGGCTAGGCTGAGAAACACTAATGTTGGCTACCTAAATACAAGTAAATAGCATTGGAGTATTTTTATTGCTATGCTGTAAATGAAAATGCAACAAGTCAGTATCAAACATGACTATAAGTATAATGTGGATGAAATACCAATACAAATAACGAGGAAACTATGTAAAGAAACACTTAACCTGGATAAGAGGGAAATAAGGGTATAGTTATTGATATGATCCATTAAAAAATTGCAAAAACAAAAAAACAGAATTTGTTTTACTGCTAGTGTTTTTATTTATTTATTTTTGCTTCTACACTGTGATGAACGCACACATGTATAGTATGTACATTTATACATAAACATAAATAATCTACTTTCTTACCTTTCGAATCTTGACTCCACATCAAAGTTGTCAACATTTAGAACTAAGTCAACATTATTTTCAGCACTAATACTAGTCCTTGTTGTTGTATATACACTTAACTGGAATAGGAAAAAAATAAATAAATCAATAATGTTTTAAAAATAAAAATGAAATTTAAAATTGGCTACTATATCAAAATAAATGTCTAGGTGCCGTGGTTTAAAATGAGTGCTAAAATCCCATTCACAACTGTTTCGTAAGACGGAATAAAGACACTGGTCCATCCAGTTCAACACGTACAGTGGCAAAATTATTTGATGCCCTGCATATTTTGCAAGTTTGCCCACTTACAAAGAAATGAAGGGTCTATAATTGTTATCATAAGTGTATTTAAAATGATAGAGACAGAATATCAACCAAAAATCCAGAAAAAAACAAATGGTACAAATGTTATAAATGGAGTTGCAGTTCAAGGAGTAAAATAAGCATTTGATCCCCTAGCAACCAACAATAATTCTGGCTCACGCAGACTGGCTATAGTATGTGCTCATGTGGTACACAGATTATTAATTATTTTCGCTACTGTATGTATGCGTGTAGGGCTGCAAGCTTAATCGATATTAATCGATAATAATGGATAATGAAAATCGCTGTCAGCGATTTTCATTATCGATTAGTTGGTCCGCACCTTCCTCCCTGTCCGTCCGTTAAATAAATCCTCCTCCTGTGTACAAGGCGCTGCCGTATGTTATGAGGCACGTCCGCGCCTCTCTTCCTCGCTTATTCTCTGACGTCAGCTCCGCCCGCTGCTGCCTCGAGGGAACAGAGAGGCGAGAAGCAGCTGTGAGGGGAGCCGAGCTGGCGAGCTGCACCTGACTGTGAAAGGTAGTGGCTAATATAACAGTAAAATAAAAAACCATACACAGTACATGAATTTTTATGACAAGTGCCCCATCCTAACACTCCTAAGTATTCCCAGGGGGGGGTTGCCCCATCATTGGTGTTCCGGGGGGTGGGTGAAATAGTAGTGCTCCATCATTGGTTTTCCTGGGGGGGGGGGGGTAATCGTGCCCCACTGGTGTTCCTGGGAGGAGGAGGGGAATAGTGCCCCATCATTGGTGTTCCTGTGAGGAATAGTGCCCCATCATTGGTGTTCCCAGGAGGAATAGCGCCCCGTCATTGGTGTTCCCAGGAGGAATAATGCCCCATCATTGGTGTTCCCGGGAGGAATAATTCCCCATCATTCGTGTTCCTGGGAGGAAATAGTACCCCATCATTGGTGTTCCCAGGAGGACTAGTGCCCCATAATTGGTGTTTTATTCTGCAGTTTGAGTGTAACACTCAGTTTTTTTCACTATTACTTTTAAATAAACGGAAAAATGGCATATTACGTTTTTTTATGATTTTATCCGATTAATCAAAAAAAATAGTTAGTTGCAGCCCTATATGCGTGTTTAATTCACTACCATTTTTAATATCCCTGTTCATTGTCAATTTGGCAGCTCATTAAATTTGAATAGGCTGAAAAGCACACCAGACAGCAACAAAAGTAGTGCATGCTAGAGCTGCACGATTATGGCTAAAATGAGAATCACGATTTTTTTTTTTTGCATAGAATAAAAATAGCATTTCTCTCTCGATTCTCGCAGCATAACATCATCTTTCACATTATGCAGAAAAAATTGGGCTAACTTTACTGTTTAGTTTTTTTTTAATTAAAGTGTATTTTTTCCCCAAAAAAATTGCGTTTGAAAGACTGCTGAGCAAATACAACGTGATATAAAATATTGCAACAACCACCATTTTATTCTCTAGGGTCTCTGCTAAAAAAAAATATATATATATATATATATATATATATATATATATATATATATATATAATGTTTGGGTAATCTAAGTAATTTCCTAGCAAAAAAATACTGATTTTAACTTGTAAGTAACAAGTGTCAAAAAAAGGTTTAGTCTTTAAGTGGTTAAACTGCCCTCATTTACAGACTGAAGATCATTCCTTCAATCTAAAAGAACTATATGTTAAAATGTTTCTCTTTAGCATGTTGTGAGAAACTTGGCAGGCTGCTGTTTCTTTTCTTGACAGCTGTGGGCTTGAACAGAGAACCCTCTGCACTGAATTGAGTACATGCTTTTTTAAGATTGAGAGGGGAGTAGAATCGAATTCTTTAATGGTTAATCATGCAGCTCTAGTGCATGTTCTACTTTTAAAAAAAGTGCCGCACCAGGTACTGCGGTACCATGCAATCTGGAGTCTGCATTTGGGGTGCAGCAGATCTCAAAGGAAGTGCATTTTTAACGCAGTGTCTCTGCTCTATGGGCAGCCAGATGTAAATGAACTGGCTGTTTTTTTTACACCCGACTGCCCTCTGATCGGATCTGGCTGGCCAGAGGGGAACAGATTTCCTTCCGTTTTTATTTGCTGGATCGGACTCGGAGGTAGGTGGGTGTAAAAACGGACACATGAGCCCCTTTATATCTGGCATTTCCTAGAGGAGAATGAAGGGTCCGATCAAGTCCAGCTGAAAAACGGACAGCCTGACACGATCTGACCTCATGTGAAAGGGGGCCTAATGGCCCGTACACACGATCCGAATATCGTACGACCGTTCTCACTTAATAGTCGCAAGTAGAAATTGAATAGCTAAATAAATTCACGAAAATTATCGTACGACAGACAAAAAAAAAAAAAAAACGGAAGTGATGTCATGTGTTGTAATGTATTTGTATTGTATTTTCAGACGACAACTATACTGACTAAACGAAAATCGTACGATCTGGAATCGTACGAGGAAATTCTTCGGGTATGTCCGATCGAATAAAATCGGATGAACGGTCGTATTCGGCTGTCGAAAGCAGTGTACACGCGATCCGAATATCGTACGATCCTTCCTTGGACGACTGTTTTCGTACGATATTCGGATCATGTGTACGGGCCATAAGTCCTGGCTCACACAGGAAAACTCAGTTCACCTGTAAAGAGGTCCATGTTTACCCGCCTGGAAGGCTCAGGCGATCCATGCAGCCAGCCTGTTCAAATCAATGATAGGTGGACAGATCTTTACACACACCCATGAGTGTACATCCGTGCGGAACCAATGCCCAGCTCCGAACACAATCTGTCTGCATTGATCCTGCATGGATGTGCACTCTGCATTGCGCGCCAAGATACATGGAGATCTGTGCAGACGTCTGCTTGTCAGTGATTTGAACAGACTGGCTGCATGGATCATCTGTGCCTGCTGGATGGGCAAACACAGACCTCTGCACAGGTGTTCTGATCAGTGTGCCTGTGTGAATGAGGCCTAAAAATTTAATTTATTTTCTCCACAATTCTTAGAGATGCAGAACTCAAGGATAATTTGTTCAGAATAGTGGTTTTACTGCTTGTATAGAATAGGTAAAATATTTAGTGCACATCATCATTAAAATTGGAAAAGAAATAGTTATCATAAATATAAACACATTTTATTATATATATATATATATATATATATATATATATATATATATATATCCCCCCAAAATATTTTGTCTGAGACTTACTTGCAATTTTGGCCTCTTTGAGAGGTATGGTTTAATGCAATTATCACTGTGGCTTTCACAGGGCTTAGTGTAGACAATGCCATACATCACCCAGCAGGTATGAACCACATATACAATAAACACCCCAACCACCAGGGTGGTGAAGGAGCTCCGGTTCAGCATCGTAGATGGAATAGAAAGTAGCAGGTAAACAAGCTGGAAGCCAAAACTAATCGAGAATGCATAGACCTGGAAAACAGATATGTTCAGAGTTAATACCAGAGCCAGAACACACAAACTATTATAGAAATACACTATTATACAAATATTGCAAAAACGATCTTCTGAACTGCACAGCATATCAACATATAATTATTAGTTGTACACCATTATTGGTATTTTCTCTCACAACTACATTCATAGAAATGGGTACATGCACTAAAACATCCAAGTGTTTAAGTCTTTGCATTACCTATGCCGCGATCACTCTTGGTGGATGAGTCAACTCAAACTCCTGAGAAATTGCAACCCAAATGCCTAGTATATAATCCCAATCAGTGCAGTGTGACAGTTCCCTGAAAACCCATTCTGTTCAGAACACCCTTACAAATCCAGTGAATAGTGGCAATTGGAAAGTACTCCCATGGGAATGTAGCCTAAATTCCTTTTTTTCTCTAACTGATGTGTTATTCAGCATCTCTTCAATAAAATTTTGCAGCATACCATCTTCAAATGATCCATCACACACGGTCAACTTGGCGCCTTTTGCTCAATGTTGGTCAGTTCAGCAGGAAGCGGCCAAGATTCAAACCATATATGGGCAGGCTGAATGTACCCAAGTTGATCGATCAACTTGGGTACAATCAGCCTGCCGGATTTGACATACGATTATTGCCAACGGCTGTTATAGCTGCTAGCAATAATCACCATCTTCTCCTGAAACATAAATGATCCAAGGTCTGGTGTTAGTCCAACATCACCATCTTCTCCTGAGAACTGAGCGATCAAACACCGCTGATTGTTCGGTTCGGAGCACCCTGAGCAGAGAGCTGGTGACTGTCAGACACCGCTGTCTGTTCTGCCCCTCCAGCGCTCACTGGAGTGCTGGGCTTTGGAGGGGGAAGGAGCGGCCGACTCAGGGTCTCAGTGGCTCGCTGAGAGGCTGCGCCAGGTGCCGGTCCAGGCATGTGGGCAGATCCCGACAATATGGTCACGATCTTTCCCAAACGTGGACCAGCTCTGTGATGTCAGTGGGCTTCAGCCCACTGTCTGCTGAAACCGGGTCACAGGAGTGTAGAACGAACTGCACTCCTGTGATTCACAAGAGAAGTACAACCAAACAAGCTTTGGCTGTAATTCTCTTTTAAGTAATGACTTGCTATAGATTATGTACCATCTAAGGAATGTACAGTATATGTGAATTATTACACGGATGTTAGCGCCATTTAAGTTTGATTGCGCCCCACTGTAGCCATCCAATCAATCTATCCATATGTACGTTCAAATAATGTTGTTACTGACTCTGTTGATACTCCTGAAGGAGAAGTGTGAATCGCTCTCAGCCCTGGTTCACACTGATGCGTTTCAGATGCATTCCAGAGGGCATAGATTTGCATATTAAGTGAAATAACATAGTTTTCTATGAAGACCATTCACATCTATGCAGTGCGATTCTAATATGGTTAAAAAAAAAAAAAAAAAGGGTTCTGTGCATGTTTAGTGCGGTGCAATTTTAAGCGGAAAAGACTATTAAAATTGCATTACAATGGCAGCTGTCAAGCACAAATCGTACTGCAAATTCCCACTTCAAACCGCATGAAAATCGCACTGCATAGCACCGCATCCAGTATGAACCTAGGCTTAAACACACCGAGTCTTGATTTTAATCTTCATATTAAATTGGAGTGTTATCTACTAATTTCATGGTGGATTGCTGTTTCCCATCTACCTACCTTACTGATATCACCTTATGGAGCACTTTTGCTCTGATGGTTTATTTTACAAAGCCACTTTATCAGGTGAGCCTTTCCACATAAGTATGACAACTCAATCCTATATTAGATACTCATACTCTTATTCCATATACCAGCAAAATTATCTGTTGAGATTATGATCAGCTCGAATAAAGACAAATCTGCCAATATCATCTTCTCCTTGCCAAGCTTCCAATGCCAAGCCTGTGTGCTGTAGTTACACACGTTTTCTCAGCAGCATCTATAGCTAAGCAGGTTTTCTTATCTGGTACAATAATTTTTTTTTATTATTTTTTTTTTTTTACAATAAAAAAAAAAAAAAGAGAAAAAAAAAAAAAGAAGGAGGAGCATAACAGTATAACAACCGTTCACCCACGTAGGGGTACATTAAAATTAAGCATACCATCCAGACACGGCAAAAATAAAAAAACATGAGCAGTTAACTTTTGAATAAAGAGTGACCGCTGAGTGACTTAGGGGTGCAAACCGCAGGTCTACATATGTCGCCTGGGACCAAGGGCCGATTGAGGGAGCCCATGTGTCAGGTGCACTAGTTTGCATCTAGGAGAAAGGTGCGTATGGGTCTACTGGACACCTCCAGCCAGGGGTCAGGATGAGTGACTAAAAACTAACGGGGAAAAATGGGAAGCTCATCCAGTAGAACAGCTCAGTGCGAAAAACGCAAAAAGATTGACCTGACGGCTTAACTGCAAGTCAACAAATGCTCCTTAGGTATGGGGACTCAGGGTCACACGATAATAATGGAGGATCGAGGGCGGACAAGTGTCTGGCCTCGGCATCAAAAGAGAGGAAACAGAAGAAATAGAGGAAAAGAAGAGAAAGACAGGGAGGGTGGAAGAAGAAAGGGGAATAAGGAGGAGGGGGAGAAGTCCGACAGGTTGGGGGAATCACGTAGCGGACCTTAAGAAAGACCCAAACTGCAGGTTATAGAGAGCGCAAGACCACCAAGGTGACCACACTTAAAGGAATTTAGGATGAGAATCATGAGGGATGCTAGATATTTTTTCATTGATCATAAGGTCGGTCAAAATGCTCTTCACCATGGCAAACGGGACAGAGGGTTTCTTCTCTAGGAATCATCCGTTTGGCAGCTATGAATAAGTAAGACACTAACTTATGTTGGCAAGAAAACAATCCCTGAATCGGGCAGTGCAGTAAAAGCTACTTTAGCGTCCTTGCGAAAATGTAAGTGAAACAAGGAGTAAAGGAGGTGCTTTTAACTAATTTAATAAACCGCTTGTTTGAGCTGTGACCCCGGGTCAACACGGTTCACAATTAACTTCCGGTGTCCCGGACACTTTAAATGTTGCTGATGGACATCTCAGCCACATTTTCCAATTCCACATGTAACCTTATACGGGGAAATGCGTCGGAAGGACATAGGAGCTGGGACGTTGCGGTGCTCTGTACAAGGTGGTGTAAGCCGCAGTCGGACCTCTCTCTCTCTCTACCGCTTATTTTTTATCCAATTGCTGCAAGTGCATTAATTTTATTAAATATTATATTTTTTAGACGTACTGCACGGTGAGTCTTCCTTCTTTTTATATAAACATGGCCCATTACTAAGAAAAGCTGGCTCGTGGCTCACAACGAGATCCAGTGTGGAGATTGAGGCGTCCAAGGTTGAACATATGACCCACTTCCACACAGTGCCGATGTCCAGCTGAACCTGGGAGGTTGAAGGAAGCTCTGCTGTTCATGATCTCTTATAATCCAGAGATCATGGAAATTTGGTAAGAGGCCAGTTCTTCTATTTTTGAGCACTGGCGGAACGCAGAAAAACTTTATTGGATGTCATTATTAAGGAAAACTGGGAACAGTGCACCTTTACTTATCTGTTTGTCTTTTTTTGAAAAATCGGTCGGACACAATTTTTTATTTTTTGATTTGTTTTTGGACATTTATGTTCATATATCACATTGGTGTCTTTGAGACATATTGCACAATAGATTTTGAGTAATGATCAATATGGATACTAAGTGAAATATGGATACTAAGTGACACATTTTATGTGGATGACACGTTTGTTTTATTTATTGTTTTTATTCACTTACCAATTTGCTAGTTCGAGCAAGATAATTCACCACATTGATTTGACCATCACTGTGGTCACTATTGGTAGAGTTTGATGCTTTTAACTGACAGCACACTTTTAATTCTATTTTTAAGGAGTAAAAGGAGCCAAACACCCTGGACCAGAACCCTGTTAAAACGGGGGGCAAGACCACCAAGTGTGGACGACGTCCTCTTGTTGGCCACAACCCCTGAAACATCGGTCGCTAGAGGAAGGATTGGAACTCGCCATCCGGGCCGGAACCCAATACCATCTGAGGAGCACCTTGTACGCAGCTTCTTGGACGGCCATTGAGCAGGGTTTTCTTTTAATCACTTCAGCCCCAGAAGAATTGGCTGCTCAATGAACAGGCCATTTTTTGCAATACAGCACTGCGTCGCTTTAACTCACAATTGCGTGGTCAAACGACGCTGTACCCAAACAAAACTGACGTCTTTTTTTTCCCACAAATGGAGCTTTCTTTTCGTGGTATTTGATTATCTCTGCGTTTTTTATTTTTTGTGCTATAAAACAAAAAAAGGGAAACAATTTTGAAAAAAAAACACAATATTTTGTACTTCTAGCTGTAATAAATAGCCCCGATTTTTTTTTTTTTTTTAAAAAAGCAACTTTTTTTCCTCAGTTTAGGCCGATATGTATTATACTACATATTTTTAGTAATAAAAAAATAAATAAATAATCGCAAAAAGCGTATATTGATGGGTTTGCGCAAAAGTTATAGCATCCATAAAATAGGGGATAGATTTATTGCATTTTATTCATTTCTTTTTTTTTTACTAGTAATGGCAGCGATCAGCGATTTTTATCAAAACTGCGATATTATGGCAGTCACATCGGACACTTGACACATTTTTGGGTCGATTGACAATTATACAGCAATCAGTGCTATAAAAATGCACTGATTACTGTATAAATGTCACTGGCAGGGAAGGGGTTAACACTAGGGGGTGATCAAGGGGTTAACTGTGTTCCCTATGTGTGTGTTCTAACTGTGGGGGATGGGACTGACCTATAGGAGATGAGAGATCGTGGTTCCCAGCTCATAGGAACTCACGATCTCTCTCTCCTCACAGAACTGGGATGTGTGTGTTTATACACACACACACACACACACACACGTCCATGTTCTGCCTCTCGTGCCCACCGGTCACGAGCATTGGCACCCACCGCTCTGCGGCAGGACGCGCCTGCTATCCCGCTTAAAGGGACCGGCGTATAGCTACGATGGTTTGCGGGATCATGCCCACCTGCCGCAGTATAATGATGGCAAGTGGTTAATGTGATTTGAAAATTTATGCACCATTTTTAGTGGTGCCATGTTAAAGTAATATTAAAGTTTTTTTTTTTTTTTTTTTTGCTAAAATAAAAAAAGAAGTTATGCTTACCTGATCTGTACAATGATATTGCACAGAGCAGCCCACTACCTCCTCTGTGCAATATCATTGTACAGATGATATTGCACAGAGCAGCCCACTACCTCCTCTTCTGGTGACTTCCCCATCAACGCTGTATGCTCCTTCTCTCCTGCAGGTGCCTCTTCACAAGCCGTGTGCTTAAAGTGATTCTTAAGGTTTTTTTATTTTTTCTTCAAATAACAAACATGTTATACTTGTAGTCAGAGTCTTCACATGGAAATGCGACACTCTAACTACCAAGGCCTGAGGTGTGCCTTAGCTAGTCAGTACGCCTGAAAAAGGGCAAAAAGACACGAAAGTAGGTGTGATAAGAAAGCTTGATGAAGGGTAGGTAACAATCAGTCTATTAGAGTAGCGCACGCCCCGATGGCTTCAGCATACAGATCCGGTATGTATCAGCAGGAAGGAAAAAAATGTCCCATGAATTGATAAGAAGGGACACCCTGTTTGGAACCTGCGAAATGGTCCAGAACCCAAATAAATGTCCCGTAAATGATTTGGATTAAGCCTAACTCCCGAGAAAACCCAGGACATAAGAACAAACTGCTTGTAGTGAGAGGATACATGGGGTAAAGGGAGCATGGGTTGACCCGAGGAGCCCCTACGAAATATTGCAGAGAAGATCAACTCTTCAAATCGGACACCAGTTAAGTAGCTCTGTGAAATTCCCACGAACCCCTGACCTGTCTGTCTATGCTTGATATGGGGAAGTTTGAGAGGGTGAGCCGCAAAAATGAACGAACTGACAGGAGTTTGCAGGGGTCTGAAGTGCTGGATACCCAATAGATATGTTTGATAGTGTTGGCGGATAAGGGCAACACGATGTGGCAATATGCATCGTTAAACCATACCAGACACACAGAAAACGGGTCGTGCTTCTGTTAGTAACCTGACAACAGAGTCGGAGTCCTGAACAGGGGAAGGAGGGCCAGACTCCATCCTGAGGAATAAGTCTTATGGTATGATTCAGCATACCCAAAGTGACTGTAAGCCCCCCTTTTGAACAGTTGTGAGGGAAGAAAAAAGTCCGGACAGCCGCACACCAGGAGAATATAATCCAACGAAATTTCTTTATTGTAAAATCAGGAACAAATCATGTACAAAGCACCATGGATAGAATGTACAGATAATCATCTAACGCGTTTCACGCTCTGCAGAGCGCTTACTCATCACTCCCCCTTTTGAACAGGCTGGGGATCGGGCAAAAGATGAATGGTCTGATGTACCTGACCAGTCCTCCAGGCAACTCGCAATCAAGAGATTAGAGCAGAGAGTGGAACCCAGAATAATTATATTTATCCGGACCTACCACTTTGTGGGCCGTCAAGGGGACGTTGGCTTAGCACATACCCTGAGAGAGACTGCAGATCGCTGGGTGGGTCTCCACGCAACAGGAAATCAACTAAATGAATAACCCCTGACCCCCATGCAGGTACACAAGATCCAATGGAGAGCTTGGCAAAGGTGTGAAAACAAGGACTGCTATTGACCCAAGCGTAAGCCCAGAGGTGAAACAACATCTGCGCCCTTTACCTTGCCCTACCAAAGGGCAGGTCTGATGGAAGTAGCTTCAAGCATTGGTGATATCAGCTTGGATAGCCAATACCCTCCCCCCCTAACTGTAGAAAAGTGCTGAACCGTCAAATTCACGGACAAGTACTTCAATGAAAACATTTCCGCAGGAAAGAGGGCAGCCAAACTGTAACAAACGATACCAGAAACTTGCCACTGGACACCCCAGTGGGCTGACCCACTGCCTCCGGAAGGTGAAGAACCAGACCAAGCATCCCTTGGAAATTACTGCCTCCAGTAACTTAATTGACAACGAAAGCATGACTGTCTGCTGAAACTAAGATACTACATACGAAAGACTCCGACGAGATGGTGATGAGGCCGGCGTGCAGAGAAAATCCTCCAGCAGGGGCTGTCTGAAGACCAGGAATGGGAGATTCCAACACAGCCCCTGACAAGGAACATACTTGGCTCAGGTGTATTAAACCAGAAGGCTTGACAAGACCGGTGGACTGAGGGGATGCTGACCTTGCCTGCAGGAATGTAGGAAGAGCGAGAGCTGGGGGTGCACTGACACCCTGCCTCTGACCGAGCGAGCTTCGATCACCTCCATCCTGTCTTACAACCGTAACAGGCCGTGGAGAGCATATTTGCCCACCTGAATCTGCGTTAAAGAATAATGCCCAGAACATGTTCCATGCTGGTGGATGGGAGTAGCCCGGACGGAATTGAAAACAATCTGAAGCGTACCGGCTTCCCAGCTGAGGCCGGGAAAGGAAACCCTGTGACAAAGCTCCGCTGTGTGCTTGAGTATCGACCAACTCCTTCATGACGGAGTACTACCATGCTCTGAAACCCCAAGTAGGGTTGAAGGCATGAACGTGAATTAGTTGCTTCTGAAACGTGTGGCATACCTAAACCCAAGGACACACAAACTAGAGAAAGTGACAACAGACAACCAGACATGAGAACAACACCCCCCCGTGCCTACCTGAGTATGAAGACCACAGCGCGTGAATGAACCTGGTGTTGACTCCCACCCTAATGTATGTAGTAGTGAGTCCAAGTAACCTGCAGCACAAAGACAGGTAACTAAAACGGAAGACTCAGGGCTAGTGTACCCACAGAGGTGGGTAGTCATACAGGTGTAATGAAATGAATCTTATGATGTGTGGTATATGGGCGAGAAGATTATGGTCAACAATCACTGAAAAAACAAAACCTCAGCCCATATGGATCTGTAGACGTGACAGATCCTGAGATGTGAGTACTAGCTAACTAAACCCAGGTATACAAAGAAACCTGAACAAAAAGGTACGATGAGACATGGAAACAAACGAAGATGAAATGGCTATTGTATGATGCCCCGCTATGATTGAACACGTTGTTACAGCCCCGCTATGACTAAACCCGCCATGACCGGAACGCGCCGCGTTGTGACAGAACACTATGCCAGAAATGATATGACCAATTGCATGAATCTCAACTAGGGTTGCAACGATACCATTTTAACACCGAGTACGAGTACCGATACTTTTTTTGCAAGTACTCGCCGATACCAATTACCGATACCTATCGCGTAGGTAGGGGGGTGGTTTGAGAGGTGGGTTGTTGAGAAGTTGGGTGAGGCTGGGGTAAGGACAGGGTGGGAAGTAGAGGAGTAAGTGAGGGCAGGGTAGTTGAGGGTGGGGTGAAATAGGGATTGTGGGGTGGGAGAATTGAGAAGAAAAAGGCTGTGATTGCTGGGGGAAGAGGATGGGAGGGTCATTGAGTGACATGGGGGCAGAGGTGACAGTTGGTGGGGGAAGGGGGTGGCAACACAGGGAGGGCGTTAAGAGGGCACATTACAGGGCATTAGGAGGTTGCAGTACAGACCAGACCAGTCTGTACACTGACACCTTACATCATATACAGACTGGTGTGTGTATATAACATTTACAGTACAGTGTTGGGGGTACAGACTGGTCTGTATATACTGTATGCCGCTAGTGTATAAGACTGGTCTGTACCCTGCTGACACTGTCCTGTACATACTACACTAACCTGTTTGCAGGACTTGCTCTCCTCATTACTCGGTTCTGCTTCCAGGGACGATTCCACAGCTGCCTCACATAGAAACACACGCGCTGATGCTGTCCAGTCCCTTGCCCTTGGCGACCCACCCACTCTCTGTTATTGGATAGCGGCCAGCCATCCAGCTAGCTCTCTCTCTGTGCAGGAACAGGACATCACCCACCCTCTTCTTGTTTACAGAGGCAGGAGAGGATTGCAGCAGTGCTGCATAAAGAAAAAAAGACAGCCGGGAGCAGGAGTGTCGGTGTGGCCAGCTGTCAACCTGTTCCCACTGTGCTGTGGATTTTCCCGACCCCCCCCTTGTCCTGGTGCCGTAAGGTGTGTACTGCTTCGAACCCCACTGCCGAAGGGGAGGAGGTGGTGTCCCGCCCCCAACTGACGTCACTTTCCGTATCGGAGCATTTTCCCGAGTACCGATACTCGTGAAAATGCCTAGTATCGGCACCAATACCAGTATCAGTGCATCCCTAATCTCAACATGACCGTGACAGCGGAGCTGAGACACCAACCAGCCCTCCCTTTTTTGTTCCTCCCAGCCTGAAGACATCTGGCAATCAGATTCACTAATGTAGAGAGATGACCTATGGTCTACCGCCCACCCCCCGTGATCCATGCCACAAGGTAACTTGGACTACCACCATGCGTCTCTCCTCCCATGGACCTCCAGCGACGGACAACACCCCTCTGAAAATTTATAGTACTGTCACTAATTAAAATGAATTGCAATTCCAGCGGGAAGCAAGTATCACCATGATCTGACAGCTGTGATAGATGGTGACAACGGTACACACACGTATATTGCACACAGTATACACTGCAGTAACCTGTGGCCCGCAGCCCCCCCCCCTGCACCAACCAGAACCTGTGAACACCAGGAGAGGTGACCGCCATGAGTCTCCTGTAGCCAACCCTGTTGCCATTCGGATATATACCCCTCAGACTCCTCTTACAAATAAAGGCTGGCCTCTGGCCAGCCTTCTTACGTACCTGCTCTGTGCAATGGTTTTGCAGAGCAGACCCGATCCTCTTCTTTCGCCATTAGTCCTGCCTCCTCCCCCCTGTCGAGTGCCCCCCATAGAAAGCCTCGATATGGGGGCTCCCGAGCAGCACACCTGTGAATGGACATAGCCCATTCACATACGAAGCTTGGCTCGGCCCTGCCCCCCCCCCCCTCTCTCCTCATTGGCTCACTGGCTGTGACCGACAGCAACAGGAACCAATGGCTCCCAATGCTACGTTAGCCAATGAGAGAAAAGAGACATTCATTTTGTATGGCCTCAAATTGCACCGGTATCGGTTTTAGGTATCAAGGCATTTGCATGTGTACTAGTACTTGTGCAAATGCTTAGTATCGCTGAAACCATAGGCTCAGGTAAGTATTAGGGGGGCTGGGGGGGGGGGGGGGTACGCTGCACTCGGTAGGTTTTTTACCTTAAGGCATAGAATGCATTAAAGTACTAAACCCACAACAGTAAAATGAGTCTGTATATGCAGTATAGCATGCTTGGTATACTCACTGTGAAACCTAGGGGGTTAATCCTCTGCATTGTGTAAGAAGGCTGTTTGATCTGGTCTTCTCTGATCCTCCCCAGTCCCCAATCCATATTCTGATAGAACAGAGCTTCAGTTTGGTGTGTATTGCTAGAGAGGTTTTTTTTTTTTTTTTTTGGGAGACTGCATGTGATCAGCTCAGGGCCAATCAGCACTGTCCAGACAGAGAGTCAGGGATCTTGCAGTCTCATAGGGCAGTCAGAAAACTCCACCTACAAGCTTTAACCAGTACTTGGCTGGACACTGCTAAAAGTCACAAGACTGCTCTAACTGCTGATGAGAAAGGGTATTTAGCAGTTTTTATTTACTAAAATAATTTCATTTCAATGTTGTGTACTGTGTGAGACTAGATATAGTGAGTGCAGGATCCTGGATTTAGTAACATTTTAAAGCGGGGGTCCACCTATCTATCGTTTTTTTTTTTTTTTTTGAGTTCATTCACAAACTTTTCTTCTCAGCATTACATACTCACATATTGTGTGTAATATGTCCGCCTGTGTCAGATTTCGTCGGAAAGAATAACTTATATTATTCACTGCAGGCGGTTTCCATCTTCATTGTGGGCATTTGACGCCCACAAGCATTTATTTCCTGGATGTGGTGAATGCTGTGCTCCCAGCATTCACCGCTCGTTCCCGCACATGCTCAGTGGCATCCTGGGAAGCCTGAGACTAGCTCCCAGGAGTCTGGGAGAGGCTAGAAACACGCCTACTCCCATGGGAGGAGAACCAGGAAGTGCAAAGAAGAATAGAAAAATAAAAGGTAATTACGGCGATTTAAATTTTTTTAAACGGCATGTCAGCATCTAGGCAAGGAAGAGAATACATACAGATATTGTTCAAAATTTGGGTGGAACCCCGCTTTAAGGTAAAAAAAAAAAAAACAAAACAAAACAAAAAAAAAACTTCTGCCTTTAGAACTACTTTAGGGGCAGCCGTGCAAGCACACTTCTGAGCCAGGCTGTGTGCATCCATAGAGTCACATACCATGGCAAGCCATCCCTCCTCATAGATTTGACTGACGGCAGCAGCAACCAATGTAACTGTTTTTTTTTTTTTAATCAATGGTTTTAGTTCTGCTTTAATGAACTGTTTGTTTAAACTCCATTGCATTTTTTTTTTTAAACGGACAAAGGTAGACCATGGTGCCCCTGTTCTCCTTGTCCAATTACAGAACATCTTCTATTCTTTGAAAAGAACACAAGATATGTATGAATGGAGGAGCTGCTGAGCGAGCTACTGGCTGAGATCACGGTGTTCCAGCCCTGACTGACAACTTTAGCAGCAGAAGCAAGTTTAGTGCTCACATCACTGTTTTCAGAAAGGAAGCAGCAACCAGTGGGAGGGTTACTGGCACACGCATCATTAACCACTTCCCGCCCGGGCTATACCTATAGCAAAATGATGGCCAGGAAGTGGTTCAGTTATCCTGACTGGGCGTCATATGATGTCCAGCAGGATATGCCAATCAGCGCCCATTAATAATGCCTGCCAGCCATCAGTGCCCATCAGTTCCACCTTATCAGTGCAGCTTCTAAGTTTCCCATCAGTGAAGGAGAAATCTTACTTATTTACAAAATTTTATAACAGAAACAAAGAAAAACTTTTTTTTTTCAAAATTTTCAGTCTTTTTTTTATTTTAGCAAAAAATAAAAACCACAGGGGTGATCAAATACCACCAAAAGAAAGCTCTATTTGTGGGAACAAAATGATAAAAATGTTGTTTGGGTACAGTGTAGCATTTCAGTGCAATTGTAATTTAAAAAGTGACAGCGCTAAAAATTGGCTTGGGCGGGAATGGGGGGGGGGGGTAAATGCCTGGTATTGAAGTGGTTAAAAAGGTATATTACTATATTATTGTTTTTGTGCAGGGCTCAGTTTTAAAATCAATCATGCAATAGATGTGTTTTTTATGATGATCATTTTATTAAACTTCTTGCCAATTAAATTTGAACTGCATTGTTACAAATAAAACCTTATTCCAGCCAGTACTTTTTAAGCAGTTACAGCAACATTAATTTATAATGGCACCAATGCATATATACTGCAACTGGGAATGCACCTGAAGTACACTGTACCACAAAAGACAGTGCACTTGTCTGTTTTTTTGTGTATTATGTTGCACTGCTAGCCCAATTAAAATGAATGAGCTGTTTTAAGGGGGCTTTCACACAGGCAGTCCAATCAGGTCCGCCTGTCAGTTTTTCAGGCGGACCTGATCGGACGCTTCATTCACCCCACCCCTAGGGGGCAGCGGATGGCCGCGGCCAAATCCAGATGGATGATGGTCCTATTTTCCATCTGTCTGGCAGATCAGATGGGATCATAGAACGGGACCCTCGGGGGGGGGGGGGGGGAGATCAGCAGATCGATCCCTGCCGAGCAAGCGGAGTCCGTCAAATGGATCTGTCCCATGTGAAAGGGGCCTTACAGTTTAAAACTATGCTTCTCTTCTGCTAATATACCTGTAAGGCCATTTTCACAAGGAGAGCAGCCTGCTGGAAGAACTGCAAATGGTTTTCCTGGTTCAATCCTGTCTTCTTACTAGGACAGACCAACCATTGGGACCAAGCACCCTCGAAAGCTACAGGTGGGAGTGCCATCCTTTACCCAAGGGCAGCAAATGCATAATACACGCTCTCTCAAGTTTCAGACGCTGAGTTAAACCAACCAACCTCAAATATCCACCGATTCTTGCTGCTGGAATCTGATGAATATGGCTAAATAATGGCCATGTGAAGAAGGCCGAAGCCTCAGCCAATCACTATCCAAATCGTCTAGACTTCACCTCCAAAACCCGCCCCTTTCTAACTGTTCACACCACTAAGCAACTTATTCACTCCCTTGTTATATCTCACCTTGACTCTTGTAACTCCCTCCTCATTGGCTTAACTCTCCGCAAGCTATCCCCTTTTTCACGAATGCTGTTGCCAGACTCCACCTTACCAACCAGTGTCTGCCACTCCTCTCTGTCAATCCCTTTACTGGCATCCCATTGCCCAAGGAACAAAATTAAAAAACCTAACAATACCATACAAAGCCATTTACAACTCTGCCCCAAGCTACATCACCAATGTTGTCTCCAAAATATCACCCAAACCATCCTGCTCTCCAACACCCTTGTCTCCTCCTCCCATACTCGTCTCCAGAGCCTCTCCCATCCTCTGGAACTCACTACCGCAATCTGTCCGGTTATCTCCTACTCTGTCCACTTTTAGGTGATCCTTGAAAACTCATCTCTTCAGGAAGGCCTATCCTGCCTCCAGCTAACAATTGAATCTTCTACACCCCTCATCGGTTCATCCCTCACAGTCCCTACCTTTTGTTTCACCAGCCCCTCCCTCTTAGATTGTAAGCTCGCAGGAGCAGGTCTTCTCTAACCCTCTTGTATTAAATTGTACTGCTGGTGTAATGTCTCCCTTTACATTGTAAAGCGCTGCGCAAACTGTTGGCGCTTTAGAAATCCTGTATAATAATGGACTTCTGCCCTCATCACTGAATACAGACCTCTGAGCTTAACTCTAAGGCAAGCCATAGATGATGTGATTTTCTTTCCAGCAACCCAGAAAATCACTCAACTGACTGTGTTGATAGGGGAATCCCTGCAGGAGGGATTCCTGCAGCGCTATTGTGAAAGCCTTCCCTGCTGGCAGAAAACAATGATCACTGCTAATGACTATAGCTGCTGGCAGTAATCGCATTAAAAATATAAAGACACAAAAAATAATAATACAACAGGCTGGCTGTACTGAAGTCGATCGACCAGCCGGTCCCTGCTGAATCTGTAACATAGAGAGATGTCCTTGTGCAATCAGTCATCCTCCCTGCCCAGCACACATATGTGACCCTCACACATAGAAGAGCTCTAGAGACACATGTAACTATTCATGAACAGGCAATACTCATCTCCCATACATACAGGAAGCTCATCATCAACCACCATAATAAAGGCGTATTGTGCTGTGCAGTATCAGAACATATGGTGACAATGCAGTACAAAGCTACCGGCCCCAGTCCTGTAGGATGTGGGAGGAGGGGGGGGGGGGGGTGACAGGACCTTAGCAGAGCTGTCACTTGAATGGACCATTAATAAACCCCCAGACACCGTTTTATTTAGATACCTGCAATGAGCCATCCAGCTGATGCGATCCCACAATCCCTCACGATAATAGCCGTGCGTGCTGCACACCCCACTCCCTCCCCCGGTAGAAGACGCGAGAATCCCAATTCAAACGTGCATAATGTGTATTTACAATGGAACGCTTCGTTCAAATCCAACGCTGTAGTGTTACCAATAGAACGCTGATAAGGTTTACCTTTCGCTGTTATATTGCATGTCTCTCCAACCTGTAAGTACAGCGGAGGAACCGGGAACACAGTCAGCCGAACCCGGAAATGACGTATTAGGAAGCCGAGCAGCTGGACGGAAACGTACGAACGCTGACATAAACGTCAGACCAGTGAAATCACATAGAGGCGGCCATGATTCCGAAGACTAAATTTGGGGACGTGATTAGGAGCGAGGAAGCTTATCTCCGTGTGTGCTGTATACAGAATGGAGGTCTCTGAATATCGTGCAGGTTAGCATAGAATGGTGTAGAACAGGCCAGGGGGAGCAACTTTGGCAGGCCAGATGTTGTAGAACTACAAGTCCCATGAGATATTGCAAGACTCTGCCATACACAGGTGTCTTGTCAGATTAGGTGACCCGTCACGGAAGTGACATTTTGACACCGCCATCTTGCTACACCCCGCACTCATTCATATTAAGGATACAGTGGAAAGGCAGCAAGCGGACATCTTGTTACACCCACCGGAGTCTTGTATTTCACATATATTTTTAACTCAACAACATAAACTCAGCTTATATAGTGAAATTCATTATTTTTAAATCTGTAAGACTGTTTTGATGTTTTTTTTTGTTTTTTTTTAAAGCAACGATGTTCTGTCAGATAAGCAGCCCTGTGAGATCAGCAGGCTGGCCGCTGCTTTTTAAATTCAACATCTAAACAGTGTGATTTTTAAACAGTGTATTTCACTATATAAGCTGAGGTTACTGTTAAAAATAACTGTGAAATGCAAGACTCCGGTGGGTGTAACAAGATGTCCGCTTGCCACCTTCTCACTATATCCTTACTGTAGACGAGTGCGGGGTGTAGCAAGATGGCGGCTTTAGAACGTCACTTCAGTTACAAAATCTGACAGGTCGCCAAATCTGACAAAATGCCGGCACGATTCTCAGAAGCATGACGGGATTTATAGTTTTACTACATCTGCAGTGCCAAGTGCCAACTTGCCATAGATAGTATATTCTAGCAAGCTGAATGCAAATTAAATGGTTTGGAGAGAATCCCTGGGGGGAGGGTGCTACAACTGGAGCAGCTGTGCATAGTAACCAATTAGCTTCTAGCTTTAGCTTGTTTGACAATTAAAGCTAGAAGTTGATTGGTTGCCATGCACAGTTGCGCCATATTCTGTCTGACATACACTGGGGGTTATTTACTAAAGTCAAATACACAGTGCACTATAAGTGCAGTCACTGTAGATCTGAGTGGGGACACGCAAGGACAATAAAAAACAGAATTTTAGCTTGCATATGATTGAATGATATAAAGGCCTGTGTGATTGGATAGAAATTGATTAGATTGTATAAGTTGTCCTCATATTACAATGAGATTGTACAGGGATTGCACAATCAGATTGTAGTGTTTATGGCTACCTTTATTAGATCCCTCTCAGTGTGTAATTTCCACCCTAAGCCCTATCTGTGACTCTACAGATCAAACAGTAAACATTGACTTGTATAATGTAAAATTATTTTAAACAATTAATGCTTATAATAGGATTAGAATTGTCAGCTTCACAGTGATCCAGCTAAAAGACAAATGGGAGTTGATTTACTAAGGCCCCGTTCACACCTATGCAAATTAGATGCGGCTTACACTGCATCCAATTAGCAGGACATTTTAAAATGCATTCATTTGAATGCATCCGATTCACGTATGTGCGTTGCATTCGCGCGGCGTATTGCGCAAAAAACGTGTGCGTTTTCTGGGCATTGCGGTGCGAATTACAAGCGTCTTCCCATAGAAGATAATGTATCTGATTCACAGATGCATTCCGTTCTGAAAACGAATTCTCTCCTTCTTCTCACTACACCTCCCCCCTCTCTGATTTGCAGCTACAACGGATAGGAACTGCTGAACAGCTGTTTTTTCTCTTCGCAGAGCTGGAATTCGCACCGCACATGTGTGAACCCAGCCTAAAACTGGAGAGTACAAAATCTGGTGCAGCTGTGCATGGTAGCCAATCAGCTTCTAACTTCAGCTTGTTTAATTAAGCTTTAGAAAAAAAAAATGGAAGCTGATTGGTTTCTATGCAGAGCTGTACCAGATTTTGCACTGTCCAGCTTTAGTAAACCAACCTCAGAGTACAATTGTTTTCTTTGTGCTCTTGCAGAGACAGGTGCAGGAAAAACTGACGTCTCTGTATACATGGTGTGAACAAGTCTTTAATAATCTCCAGAGATTTAGCCTGATCATGTGACAGTCACATGACATGATAGCCCTCCTCCTTCAGACTACTCCAGCTTGTGTCTCTGAGGTTGTGTCACACAGTGAGCTGTCACCATGCACAGAGTGCGGGTTGTGCTAGGACATCTCCCGGGGGCACCCAGAGGAGTGCGGGCTGAGCTCACCTCCGCTGCTGGGGACAGATCTCAGGACATTGTCATCGTACATGGCAGGAGGACTCCCATCTGTAAAGCCAAGAGAGGTGGCTTCAAGGTAACATGACAGGGGTTAGAGTAGCATTGTATAACATGGCTTCCCAGGGGTAGGAGCAGGGCAAAAAATTACCATAAATGGGTAAAAAGTCACTCAGCACAAAGGATTGTTATGAATGAATATTTTGATGAACCTTATCTGCAGATTGTATGTTCTCTAATGCCTGGTACATACAATGATATTTTGAGACGAATGATCGTTCGTTTTCTGTGTTTTTCATGCTAATCTCATGTAAAAAATGAAGAGTTTACTAAAAGATGCAAAAATTCTCATACAACAGAATAAAAATTCAGAAGTGATGTAATTTGTTGGAGTGTATTTGTTTTGTATTTTTGAATGACAACTGTACCGATTAAACTAAAATTGTACAACCTGGTAACGTAGGAGAAAAATGTTCGTGCTTGTCCCATCGGATTATATCAGATGAACTGTCATGATCGGCTCTCGAAAGCTGTGTACTAACGATCAGATTATCGTACGATCGCTTTGAAAGCAGTATTTTTTTTTTTTTTTTTTTTTTACAATTTTCTGATCGTGTGTACATGCCATTAGTCTGATCTTTGTGGATGACATTTGCTCTTGTTACTCATATATCAGCTGATGAAAATTTTTTTGAGAAAGTTCACTCTGTAACCGGGTCAAATGTAAATAAAGAATTAGAGAAAAAAAAAAAAAAAAGGTAGGAGCAGGTCTTTGGGCAATAACGGGCCATAGAAACAGACCATACAAATCATGTCATCTCTCTTATTCGGAAAGTTGTCTTTTTTTAACCCTATAATTTTTTTTTTTTTTTTTTTTCTCATTAAGCTAATGGCTGTGATGTGTTGCAATTCACTACACTCAGCTTTAGTTGACTACTGTATACTTAACATGCTGAATGGTTGTCAAAAATGACCATAGTTTGTATTTCTTATACAAATGATTATTATACAGGTTATAGCGCCAACAGTTTGCGCAGTGCTTTAAAACACGAGGGCAGACATTTAGTTACATTACAATTTGGTACAAGAGGAATCAGAGGGCCCTGCTCGTTAGAGCTTACAATCTAAAAAGGAAGGGTCAATTGATACATGGTGTCAAGTGTGTGTGGTGGCAACCAGGTGAGGAGTACAAAGACAAGTATGTGTTGCCTACAGTCAGGCATGGTGGTGGGAGGGTCATGGTCTGGGGTTGCATGAGTGCTGCTGCCACTGGGGAGCTACAGTTCATTGAGGGAATCATGAATGCCAACAGGTACTGTGACATACAGAAGCAGAGGATGATCCCCTCCCTGCGGAGAAATGAAAAGGATCTGAGAGGTGATATATTATACAGTGTATGTGGATCCATTTGTGCGCAGCTAGGATATGTGCAGTATATAAGCATCACAACCTACATAAAATGGATAGAAATGCTAATGAAAGGAAAGTTGCACCTCAGGTGCCTTCCAAAGCTACAGCCCCATACATAGCATCAAGAGCATAGCAAGTAGGGAGTCAAGTTCAGCAGATGTACCACCTGCCACGCACCCCGTAAAAGTGAATGCAGCCGTGCCGAAACCTCTTGTGGGCATGGTTGCAGCACAGTTGGGGCCAGACGACACCACAATTTCTGCATGCGTTTTTGTTTTCTTCATCTCAGTTGAGGACATGTGTGTTTTGATAAATTCTAGATGCATTCCATACAGAAAAAATGCAGCATGTTCTACTTTTGTTGACCGCTCTGGAGAACACTACACTGGTGCGAACTAGGGTCATTGGAATACATGGAAAACACAGTGGATGCGTTTCTGATGCATACTAATTAAGCGACTGCCTCACGTACATCTACTGTAGCAGGGTGGCCTGCTGTGTGTTGGATTACCTATCTGGTACGTGATTGGCGCTTCTGGGTAAGGCGAGCGTGCGCCCACCACCCTGACTGTTCTGTGATTTGTTACAGCACAAGCCATCAGCAGATCGCTGATCAGCTCCATCAATTACGGAAAGAGAGCTCTGTGTTGTAAACCAGTGGTTCTCAACCTCTGTCCTCAAGTACCCCCAACATGCCAAGTTTTTCAGGTTTTCCTTTACTTTGCACAGCTGCTTTTACCACTTAAGGACCAGGCCTCTTTTTCAGACGCTGTGTTTACGAGTTAAAATCTTTTTTTTTTTTGCTAGAAAATTACTTGGAACCCCCAAACATGATATATATTTTTTCAGACACCCTAGAGAATAAAATTGGCAGTCGTTGCAATACTTTCTGTCACACCGTATTTGCACAGCGGTCTTACAAAAGCACTTTTTTTGGAAACAATACACCTTCTTCTTGTCTTATTTTTTACATAAAAAAAAACTGTAAACTTAGCCCAGTTTTTGTGATTAAAGGTAATGTTACGCTGAGTAAAATGATACCCAACATGTCGCGCTTCAAAATTGCACCCGCTCATAGAATGGCGACAAAGTTCTACCCTTAAAAATCTCCATTGGCGACATTTAATTAATTAATTTTTTTTTACAGGTTACTAGTTTTGAGTTACAGAGGAGGTCTAGGGCTTGAATTATTGCTCTCGCTCTAACGATCATGGCAATGTCTCACGTGTGTGGTTTGAACCAACTGTTTTCATATGAGAGCATGACTTAGGTATGCGTACGCGTTTGAGCTCGGCGGGATGGGGCGCTTTAATTTTTTATTTTTATTTTTTATTGTGACACTGTCCTTTTTAAAAAATTGGGTCCCTTTTTTTTCTTTTTTTTTTTTTTTTCTTTTCCTATTACAGGGAATGTAAACATCCCTTGTAATAAAAAAAAAAAAGCATGACAGGACCTCTCAAATATGAGATCTGGGGTCAAAAAGACCCCTGAAGTTAGATATAATCTAAGAAGTTATATTTTTACTTTTTTTTTTTTTTATTGGATATATTTTATAGCTGAAAGTGTGTGTGTGTGTGTGTGTGTGTGTGTAATAATAAAAAAATATATATATAATTTTTTTTTTTTTTTTTTGCTATTATTTATTATATACATTTTTTTTTTTTCTTTTTTTCGTTTTATATAATAAAAAAAAAAGGTCATAAAATACCACCACAAGAAAATGTTATTTGTGTGAAAAAAATTACATAAATTTAATTTGCGTACAGTGTTTCATGACCGCGCAATTGTCAGTTAAATTAGCACAGTGCCAAATAGCAAAAAAACCTTTGGGAAGTCAAGTGGTTAAAAATGCACTGGACTGCATCTGATGTCAATCAGAGGGATTTCAGAGTGAGTATTTGCATCCTCAAACCGCAGGACAGCCAATGCTGACAAGGTGATCCACCTCAGCATTGCTCATGTGAAAGGGGCCATAATTAATCAGGTTGGCCAGGCATATAGTCCATGGCTAAAGTGCTGGCAGCCCAGGGGTTAATGAGGGTCTGACAGTTCGGAGCATGTAAAGTAGGTTACATGGCTAAAAAGTTGGCAGTCCAGGGGTTAATAAGGATCTGACAGTAAAGAGTGGAGTGGGTTGGTGGAGCAGTGGATCTAGGAGGTGGCTGCTGTCCTCAGAGAGCTGGCTCTGTGATATGCAAGAGAGGGTGAAGAAAGGAAGCGCCACCTGAGTGCAGCATTAGTAGGTACTTTTAATGACACAAAGTTAAAAAACACTTACAAGAGACATCATTAAACCCCTTCCCGCCGACCGTACGCAGATATGCGTACTCGGCTTTCCGGGGTTATACCGGGATGATGCCCGCAGCTGCAGGCATCATCCCGGTACCGTTGTTTAGAGCGGGCGATCGGCTACCCGAGTATAACAACCGATGCGGCTAAAAGCCGCTCGGCTGTTATACCGGAGGAGCGGGAGGGGACATCCCCCTCCCCCTCCCGCTGCCTCCCGCCGCTCTTACCGGGCCTCCCGTGCGATCGGGAGGCCCGGTATCCAATCGGGCGGCTTCGTTCCAGCCTTCTCAATGTAAACGTGGAAGCAACATCATGACGTCACTTCCCGTTTACTCTGCTGCCAATGGCGCCGAATTTAAAAACATATACAGTATTCAGAATCGCCGTTTTTGGCGATCTGAATACTTTGAAGTGCAGAGGAGGGATCGGGGGTCTTTTAGACCCCCGATCCCTCCATAAAGAGTACCTGTCACCACCTATTACTGTCACAAGGGATGTTTACATTCCTTGTGACAGCAATAAAAGTAAAAAAAAAAAAAAAAACATTTTTTTTTAAAACACAATTTATAAATCTAAAAATTAAATAAAATAAATAAAAAAAAAATGTTTAAAGCGCCCCAGTCCCCGCGAGCTCGCGCAGCGAAGAAAAAGCATACGGAAGTCACGCCCGCATATGTAAACGGTGTTCAAATCACACATGTGAGGTATCGCCGCGATCATCAGAGCGAGAGCAATAACTCTAGCACTAGACCTCCTCTGTAACTCTAACCTGGTAACCGTAAAAAAAATTTAAAGCGTCGCCTATGGAAATTCATAGCTACCATAGTTTGTCGCAATTCCACAAGTGCGTGCAATTATAAAGCGTGACATGTTTGGTATCTATTTACTCGGCGTAACATCATATTTCACATTATACAAAAAAATTGGGGTAACATTACTGTTAGGATTTTTTAAAATTCATGGAAGTGTCCCTTTTCCAAAAATTTGCGTTTAAAACACCGCTGCAAAAATACCGTGTGATATAAAATATTGCAACAATCTTCATTTTATTCTCTAGATTCTCTGCTAATAAATATATATATATATATATATATATATATATATATATATATATATATATATATAAAATGTTTGGGGGTTCTAAGTAATTTTCTAGCAAAAAATACGGATTTTAACTTGTAAACACCAAATTTCAAAAATGGGCTTAGTCATGAAAGGGTTAAAAAGGCTCATCTGTAGATGGGTAATCCAGACTGGAGCCCGAGAAACTCACCACGATTACCCATCTACAGATGAGCCTTCTTAATGATGTCTCTTGTAAGTGTTTTTTAACTTTGTGTCATTAAAAGTACCTACTAATGCTGCACTCAGGTGGCGCTTCCTTTCTTCACCCAATATTTTTGTGTTGGGCTGTGGTGGGAAGACTAGCCTTGTTTTTTTATGGAGTCCGTTCATACCACTGCGCTGTGGAAGTGTGTGTCAGAAAAAAAGGTATTTGCATGCACTAGTTTTTTCAGTGCAACTTTTTGTGACACAAACACCACTGCAGAAATTTTATATTTCACTTATGACAAAGTTCTAACAAAAAAGTAAACCGCGAGATGCGCCATTAACACTATCCCTCCCATTTTGCACTCCAGCAGCCGTATGTTGAGCATGGCTTATCCATGTGACCAAGCCCTAATGTGGTGACATGGGACATAGGGAAAAATTGCCTGAAAAAGATGCACAGGCTGTCAACACACTAAGGCTACATTCACACTGGCGATTTTAGACTTGAGTGAATTTATAGTGGGAGGAATCAGAGATTTCTGCTGCAGCTCTAAGCAGCCAGGTGCGGCTGCCAGCCCCATTCACTATAATGACAGGTTGCCGGCGGTTGCAGCTATTTGCAGTGAAGTATGGGTTTTTTTAAATGTAAAGGCTGTTGTTTTTTTTCATTCACCAAAATATAAAGAGTTGTTGACCTTTTCCTGACTTATTCAATAAAGCTTTGATAAAAGTAGAAACTATTTTCAGAGCTCAGTAAACCATGTTAATCAATGAGAAATGGTCTATTAAAGGAGAACTTGACAGAGACTGGTTTTTATTTTGGCAACGGTATGTGTAAAGTTGTAAGTTACACTCATCTCCAGGCCTGGAGAAAATCCGTGAAAATATGGTTTTCCAACTGCTTGTTCCCAGTCGCAACATGCTGCTTCTTAATGTAGAGCTCCATTTCCCCCCCCCCCCCCCCCCCCAAAAAAAAGAAATAAAAGTCAGCAGCCACAAATACAGTAGCTGCTGACTTTTTTAATGTAAGGACACTTACCTGTCCAGGTAAGGGAAACTGTCATGTTTCCCACTGTGCATGCATGAGCTGTGCTGCACTTTGTGAATGGTCCTGCAGCAGTCTTCTGGGACCTGTGATGTGTCCCAGAAGGCTGCAGAGGGGAAGGAGGAGGGGGCCGTGGTGACCTGACTGGAAGTGTGTACCTGTCAAAACCATGTACCCATCCCCCCCCCCCCCCCCCCCCCCCAAAAAAAAAGTGGCAAATGTTGCAGTGGAGGGGCTGGGGGGTGTAAGCAAACAAGCGGAACTTCCACTTTAAGCACTGTTCTGCATGCTGTGGGGGTAGTTGGTAAGTGCCTCAAGGCTTTATGAAGCAGACTGCTTTAATACAGGTGCATCTCACAAAATTAGAATATCATCAAAAATGTATTTCAATAAATCATTTCAAATAGTGACACTCAAATGGATTACATTACACACCGAGTGATATATTTCAGGTATTTCTTTCTTTTAATTTTGATAAATATTGCTTACAGCTAGTGAAAACCCAAAATTTTGTATTTCAGGAAATTCGAATATTACCTAAGACCAATAAAAAAAAAAAAAAAAAAGGATTTTTAATACTGGAATGTTACTTTTCATTAAGCTTAAGTAATGTCTCTCTCATCTTCCTTTTGACAATATCTCACAGATTCTCTATGGGGTTTAGGTCAGGCGAGTTTGCTGGCCAATCAAGAACAGTGATACCATAATCATTAAGCCAGGTATTGGTACTTTTGGCAGTGTGGGCAGGTGCCAAGTCCTGCTGGAAAATTTAAGCAGAGGGAAGCATGAAGTGCTCTAAAATTTGATGGTAGAGGGCTGCGGTGACTTTGGACTTGATAAAAACACAGTGGACCAACACCAGCAGATGACGAGGCTCCTCAAATCATCACTGACTGTGGAAACTTCACACTGGACCTCATGCAACTTGGATTCTGTGTCTCTCCACTCTTCCTCCGGACTCTGGGACCTTGATTTCCAAATGAAATGCAAAATTTACTTTCATCCGAAAAGAGGAATTTGGACAACTGAGCAACAGTCCAGTCCTTTTTCCTAGGTAAGACGCTTCTGACGTTGTCTCTGGTTCAAGAGTGGCTTGACACAAGGAATGTGACAATTGTATGTCCTGGTTACGTCTGTGTGTGGTAGCTCTGGAAGCACTGACACCAGCCGTAGTCCACTCTTTGTGAATCTCCACCAAATTCTTGAATGACCTTTGCTTCACAATCCTCTCAAGGCTACAGTTAACTCTGTTGCTTGTGCACCTTTTTTCTACCACACTTTTTCCTTCCACTCAACTTTCCATAATATGCTTGGATGTAGCACTTTGTGAACAGCCAGCTTCTTTAGCAACAACCTTTTGTCACTTACCTTCCTTGTCTTTTGGACATGTGCAAAGTAAGCAGTCTCCCCCATGATTGTGTAACCTACTGAACCAGACTAATGCCTCGTTTACACTGAGCGGATCGGTTCGGGTCGGTACAGTTTGGAAGGGTTAGAATGGTCCGGCCTATTCAGATGAGCGTTTCCACTGCAAGTTGGACTGCCAGGGGTCACACGTGGGTTTAGAAAAAATGCCTAGCGTGGCATCACACGTCCGCCAATCAGTGGAATGTATCGTAGCTCCGCCCTAACCGAACCGTACCATTTTCTATGGCCCTACATCTGAAGCAGGACCATGAATGGTGCGATATGGTTCGGTTGTATGGGCCGCTTTCATAATGGAAACACTCAAAATAGCGTACCGTACCGAACCAACCCGAACCGTTCCGCTCAGTGGAAACGAGGCATAAGAGACCATGAAACCTTTTACAAGTATTTGGAATTAATTAGCTGATTAGAGTGTGACATCATGAGTCTACAATATTGAACTTTTTCACAATATTCTAATTTTCTGAGATACTCAATTTTGGGTTTTCACTAGCTGTAAGCCATAAACATCAACATTAGAAGAAAGAGATACTTGAAATATATAACTGTGTGTATGTAATTCAATTTTTTTTTTTTTTAGATGCACCTGTATGTATGTATGATGCAGATCAGTGCATCTGTGCCTAGATCAGAAGTTGAGTGGTTTAAGTATGGTGCAGCTTTTTGCTAATTTTTTTTTTTTTTTTTTTTGTCTTAATGAATAATTCAGAACATTCCAAAAACTATTAGGATAGATTTCTATAAAAGAATAGATTGGACCCTTTTTGTTGCTGTCTGTATTCCAATATGCTCCTTTTTATTATTCAACAAAACATTTACTAATAGTTCATATTACAAGGGTGAAAGTACAAGATAACTCATCACAGTCGGTCACTGGGCAGAATTGCAAGAAGGTTAAGTTTGCTTAAATTGCTTTACCTATCACTTCATTATTTGCCTACTAAGATATCCTAAAGTGACCCTGCTGCAGTTCTCAAAAATGGTGCTGAAAGGTCTCTGCAAGAAAAGTAGTAGTAGTAGTAGTAGTAGTAGTCTATTGTTACAACTGCATGGGTGTGAACAATACTTTTTAATAATAGCTTTTTTATGTTAATGAGACAAACAGTAGGACTGAGGGTTGGGACTTCAGGTGAAGCACACAGGTGTAGAAAATTTAAATTTATTGGAAATCAGTAATATGTTACGTGAGGGTAATTATGAGTGGACATAGATAACCAATGCAATTCATTCAGTAGATATATGTACAGTAATTACAAATTGCCACTTAGTAATACAAATCGCATAATACAAGTAATGATTCGGTCAGGTAAAACACGTAATTAGGCATAAAAACTTGGCTTATTAGGCCCCTTTCACATGGACGGATAGAATTGTGCTTTTAGCTGCGGATTTTCTAGTTTTCTACCGCAGCTAAAAGCACACAATGCTTTCCTATGGCCCCATTCACACACTGCGTTTAGTTACATGCGGTTTGGTGCGGATAGAAAAAATAGAATTGACTGCGTCCAGGAGCGATTTAGCGCAGCTATATGCACATAACCGCAGTCTTTTGTGTCAACAATATAAAATAACCAATATGGGAATGACTACCGCAGCTAAACGCAACCGCATGGAAACTCAGGTAATCGCACTGTACAAATGCAGCTGATATCAAAGCCTGGAGTCTTGAATTTCACAGAACATATTATATGCTTTTAACTGTGGCAGAACAGCCATCCGTGTGAAAGGCGCCTAATAGCTCTATGCATTTTTTTTAATTCATCCACTCTTCAGGAGCATGCACGTGGATAAATGAATACTGTAGTATAGTGATAAAAAGAATATCTATATGGTCTAACCCTGTCAAGGAAAAGAGATTAAGATGGGATAAATAGCAGGTAAAATTACCTAGGAACCCCCCCCCCCCACCACCACCACTCTCAAAAGTACTTATATTCTATGTATATATGCATTAGGAGTGTACCAAAATGAATCAGAGAACCCCTAGGGGTATCACTGGTGGGAGCTGAGGTGGTTAGGGTGGCCCAGGACTCAACAAGGATGATTTCCAAGAAAGGAAATTCCAAAAGATGAAAATGATCATAAATAACCATAAGTGATGAAACCAAAAAGAGAAAAAATATACTGGGAACTCCATATATTGGGTCATATAGCCTATGCTTGCTAAAGGATAGGGTAATGAGATGCTAATCAGTGTGTAGATAGAGTTCAGTTAGTGAGAGTAATGCCCCGTACACGCGGTCCGATTTCCCGATGGAAAATATCCGATCGGAGCGTGTTGTCGGACATTCCGACCGTGTGTGGGCTTTTCCATCGGATTTTCCGACAACAAAATCCGATCGCGTCAATTCTGACCGTGTGTGGCCAGTTCCAACGCACAAAGTGCCACGCAAACTCAGAAGAATTTCCGAGACGGAACAGCTCGGTCTGGTAAAATTAGCGTTCGCAATGGATACAGCACTTTCATCACGCTGCAATGTAAAAAATGGTTTAATACAGCACACTCTCCATCTTTATAATGTGAGAAAAATTAAGTAGTTTTGCTGCTTATATTCACACAGACTTCTCACAAACTTCTTTCTTTATTATTTATCGGGATTCCCTCAATATATTTTGATTTGTCACATCTGACCAATTTTTTTTTTTTTGTTTGTTTTTAATTGTAAAAAATGTGGTTTCAAGGCTTTTTTTTTTTTTTTTGTAATTTTTTTGGCTTTTTAGTCCAGAATATTTTTGTGTGTGTTTTGTGTGTCAAGTTACCACAACACCATTGATATCTTGTATTATTTAATCTCAATGAGATTGTTTGTTTGGTGTCTCTTGTTAATTTCACATTGTATTTTTTAAATGTACCTGCCTCCTCACCAGTTTTTTTTGTTTTGTTTTTTTTTTTTTTAAGGAAAACACACATAGGCGAGTATAATTGAACCAAAAATTCCTTTAAGGTCTCAGAACCAAACAAAGAGGGAGGCAACACTGGAGAAACAGCAGAAATTGGTGAAGCCTTTGGCCCCCAGGGCAGACATCAATTATTTTACTGCAAAATTGGTGGCATGAGGAGTCCATATCTAAGGGAGTGCAGTCTGGTCCAGAAGTCAGAGATCTGGAAAGCAGCAGATGACATCTGTGTCCCCAGGCTGTGGTCATACAAGAGACTGCATCTTTTGTCAGACCAGACTGAACCCAGGGCCATCACTCTCTGGTCTTCCTTCCATGCTGTGGCTGTGGTGGTGGAGTTGTGGCAGGAGGAGGAGGAGGATGGTCCAACTCAATCACGTCGGTATTGGGTGTGATTTCGCCACTCACCCCCTTAGTTAGGACTTTATAAATAAGTTTCTCACACATGAGGCGTTGACCCTCCTGCATGCCCTTCAGTTTGGTAGCAGCCATGCAGGCAAAGGCCTCTTCAGGAGTGGGTAAGGCTCTGAGGGACGCAGAAGCCTGCTGAATGAGCCTGAGCGCTGAATCCTGCACGTGACTCCCCTTCCTCGGTTTTTTGTATGGAAGGCGGAGGGGAGGGACCTGCGATTCTGTCAGGCTTCGACTGGTCCCAGGCTCCTCCTGGCTGCCACTAACCCCCGCCTCCTCCTGGCTGCCACTAACCCCCGCCTCCTCCTGGCTGAGGTCTTCCTGTGTATGAAAAAGGGACATAGTTTGAGTTTTTTCTTCATCAATCACACTCAATTGTCACCTCATGACTGTTGCAAATTGAATGTTAAGAAATATAACTGATGATCATTCTGAGCCCAGCATTTTTTATTCTTGTCCCAAATCTTTTTGCCCACTACTGTCTATTGATATGTAAAACACTTTAATAAATCTGCAATTAGTGATCAATAATAACATCTAGTAAACATCATTTATTTATTGACCAGAAATCTGTAGAAGAATGCTATACCTGGCTCAAGCTGGGCTCCTCCACTTCTTCCTGGCTGGAAGGCCCAGGTTGGACATTGGAAGCCTCAGCTGGGGTGGAAGGAAGAGTAGAAGGAAGGGTTGGGAGGGATTCCCTGACTCCAGTGTGGTCTGACAGAAATCAGTCTCTCATAGTACCACAGTCTGGGGACATAAATGTCATCTGCTCCAGCTCCTGCTCTCTGGGAATCCGTGACCTTCTTGTGCTCCCTTAGATAAGTGCTCCTCAGGCCACCAATTTTGGTTTTTAAATAGGGGATGGTTGCTGTGGGGACCACCGCCATCACCAACTCCAGCAGTTTCTCCAGCGCTGCCTGCCTCTTTTGTTTATTATTATAATGTGGATGTTTCACCTGCCTTCACCTGCCACAGACAGGGCAGCTCCCTGTACTTGTCTATGAACAGGGGGAGGAAGTTGTAGTCACTGAAGCCATCCATTTTTTTTGCAAAACACAACACGAGACAAACCCTAATGTCAGGCAAAACTCTCCTAATCTTGTTACAATATAGGCCTCAATCTCGAAGCAGTATAGGCCCAAGTTTTGCTCTTACCTTCGTTGTCACAATCGGCGCCTCCGATACTCTTTCCTCCGCTCACAGATTGTACGTACTACGCACGCGTGTTACGCTTTATACACACTGCGCATGCATGTAACTCCGCCCACCCCTGACGTTCTTTCTAGTCTATTCCCCACCCCTTTTCGTTCGGCGCAGTGGGGGAAGAGCACATGGCGGAGACACAGCAGATGCGTGCTAATTATAGCAACCAGGAGGAGGGGGAGGAAAGCCCGGGGCCGCAAACATCTGGATCCAGAAGGAGAAGATTTAAGGCCTCAAATATGTCCTTTAGGGAGATGTTGGAGATGGTCGACATCCTGAAGAGGGCTGACTATGATGGAAAGTATGGACCTTACCCCAACCCCAATGTCAGAAAGGCCAAGATAATGGCGAAAGTGGTCAAGAGTCTGCACCGGAATTTCGGGGTACGACTATCGAAAGATCAGCTCAGGAAGCGGTGGTCGGACCTCAAATTAAGAGAACATGAGCAGTACAGAAAGATCCGGAGAGTGCTGCAAAAAAAGTAAATAGTGCTGTGTTCCTATTCTTTTTATGTTTATTATGTTTGTGCTGCTCCATGTGCTTTTCTTAATTGTTGTCCAGATTAAAATGGCAACTTTCATGTTCATGGGCACATTATTCGTTCGTATCAAACATTTTTCTTTCGGCCTATAAAACATCATTGTTTTGGCCATATGCATTTGACCACATTTTTTAGGGCCTACTTGTATGAAAATAATTTGGTTGTGTAGATGGGTTTGTTACTAGAATGAAATGCAAACTCGGTTCTGTGTAAGGAGAGGACACTCGGCAGCAGTTTTCACATCTGGACACTGGAGCACTAGTGTGGGACACAAGAACACCCTTTTTATTAGGGGGCCCACACAGGTGCTCCAGTGTATATTATAGGGGGGTCTCCATCTTTGAAGCTTGTACAAAACAGGTAAAGTATTGAAGCTTGACAAAGGACACTAAAAATTCTACATCTTGGAACTCCTGCCAAAACAGACAATTGTACCCCACTTCCAAGCAATGTTTCATATTTATAGTTCTGCCATCAAATATCTGTGTGCTAAGTATACCATTTTTTTTTTTTAACATAGGGGAGAAAAGACTCGGAGGACACCCCTCATCCGAGGAGACAACAGACCCCCCACCTCATGAAGAAGGGGAAATCCCCCAAAGACAAGAAGAGCAGGAGGAGGAAGACGTGGTGGAAATTGGCACCACAACAGGTGAGTGTCTGCGACCACAGGCTCAGGTAAGAGATGGATGCCGGCATATTTATAATAGATGTTTGTTTGTTTTTTTTGGTTTCTATCTTTTTAGGTGATCGTGATGTGGCATTTCACCTCGGAAAGTGCACAGATCCTGATCGGGGAGATCATGGGGTGTAATGTTGCATTGGAAAACATCCAGAAAAACATAAATGATGTTATTCAAAAAAATAAGAACATCATTGATGTTTTGGGGAGAGTTTAAAACCCCTCCAAATCCCTTTGTTTTATGGTGTACTACAATTTTTTCATTTTTTGTCTAATTGTAGAAAAGCCAAATTTTGAGGATGCACACAGTGTGTCAACATGTGCTATCTGCCATCATGGGAGATCAATGGACGAGTTTTGGGGGTGCAACCCCTTCCCCAATAATAAAGTAGATGTGAGGAAGGGGTGGCTCCCCCAAAACACGTCCCTTGATCCCCCGTGATGGTAGGTAGTACATGTTGAAATTCAGGTATTTGTGTGCATCTTCAAAATTTGGCTTTTCCGGGGGTGACTTCACCCCATTTGAACGCAATATCAAACACAGTTTCTAAATACTCATGTCTGATATTGCCTTCAAGTTCTACCAAATGTGAACTTTGTAAGTTCAAGAATTGTGTCTTTCTTGTGTGTTTTTAAACATGCCTGTTTTACCTTATATGGACATTTCTACTTTTTCTAATGACACCCCAAAAAATTGTTATACAACAAACATGTTGGTTTGTTTTAAAAACCTTTTCTAAATGCACATGTGATTGTGCAGGTATTTAAAAAGATTGTTAATCAAGAATGCGTGGATTATTGTCTCAACGCTACAACACTTTTGGGGTGCTCTAATTGGTGTTTCCTGTGACAATGGGTGTTATTTCCTAAGGGAAAATCCACTTTGCACTACAAGTGCAGTTTCAACTGCACTTGTAGTGCAAAGTGTCTTTGCCTTTAGTAAATAACACCCAACAGTGCTTTGTATAATCACTCCATTTTCAGGACTCACCACATTTCTGTCAGGGTCAGCTAAAACAAACACAAGCAGGAAATGTCACCAAAGATTTGCTTAATGGTGTTTGTTTGTTTTTTGTTTTTTTTTTCTTTTGATAAAGGTTTCACACATTGTCTGTCTGGCATAGTGATAGCCCCCCTACCCCCAAAGAATTCAAGGTATCTTAGCCGGACATCACGGGCACTCAGGGAGGGCAAGCCAGGACGGCCACTTTCAAGCGCCGTCAGGGTTGGTTCATTTTGAATTCCGGCCTCAGGCCCAACTGAGCCAGCATAGTTGGCAGAATGTTGCTGTAAAAAGTTGTGTAGAACACAGCACGCCAGGATAATATGATTCAGTTTATACTCCACCATATGTATGGGTGTAAGAAATAGGCAGAACCGGCTGCCCATTATTCCAAACGTGTTCTCCACCACTCTTCTGGCTCTGGCCAGCCGGTAATTTAAAAACCCTCTGGTCTGGGGTGAGGGTCCTCATCGGGAATGGCCGCATAAGTTGGTCCCCCAGCACAAAGGCTTCATCCACAATGAAGACGAATGGGAGTCCTTCCACATTGTCTTCTGGAGGTGGCAAGTCCAAGCTGCCATTCTGGAGACGCCTGTAAAACTCCGTCTGGGCGATGACTCCACCATCGGACATCCGGCCATTCTTCCCCACGTCCGCATACAGGAACTCATAAGTAGCCAACACCACTGCCAACATCACAATACTATTGAACCCCTTATAATTATAATATTACGACCCCGAGTTGGGTGGTGGGATGATGTGGACGTGTTTCCTATCAATTGCCCCTCCGCAGTTAGGAAAGTCCCACCGCTTGGGCAAAGTGGGAGGCCACAGTCTGCTATTCCTGTGGCGTGGAAGGAAACTGTTGAGGAAAACCAAAAAAAATTAGTCTGTTTGCACATAAACATGGGAAGCTGATTAGACACAAACATTCTTGGCCAACATCAAGATAACTTTTATTTATGGGAATTTTTACAGACCAAAGTATAAGGTACAACTATCATATTCCTCCCCCCCCCCCCATGGGTCATTTCTAACATTATGGGGGGGGGGAGCTCTTGGACAGGTAACCCTCTCCACTTCATTGAGAGATGAATGCCTAAATAATGGGTATTACTTTGAACAGCCCCTCCTTAGTTAAACTATTGGCAGCCCAATGGACAGGTAAGAAGTGTCATAATACAAAGATATAAATACACATTGTACACATTTTAGTACATTTGGACATTCTGCTCTTACCTATCATGATGATAATAATAGGATACAAAAAATGTAAACAGTACCATTTGAAAGTATACAGGCAGGCCCTTGCACTACATGCTTTGGGGAATTCATCCACAAATCTGACCACTAAAGAGATGGGTATGGTGTGTATTGGTTTGGCCAAATCAGCAGATAGATGATTGAGGATAGATAGAGATATGTTATCAGCTGACTTGGGGCAGTTGGGGGGAGGGAGGGTTCCAAATGATTTGGGGACCCCCCAAAAAAAGCCTCTGGAACTCTGCATGAATTTTTAAAGCACAAATCACATTTCAAAACATTTTAGGGGGTGTTTGGGGTAAAGCACTACTAATGGAGCTGATAAAATACATTGTTAAGTGACTACATGAGGTGAATATAGGGCCAGGAGAGCATGCTGGGGAGGTAAGTGAAGGCAAATATGTATTAAGGACAAAAAAAATAATTACATAAAAATCCAGCATGCATGAGGACAAGGGGGACATTCACAGCATATTACAATCATGGTAATTAGGGAATGAGGAAAGAAATACAATATATTATCAAACATTACAATAAAATGTGATATTAAAGGCTAAAAATCTTACCTTTTAATATACTCCTTCTGCAGGACCTGGATGATGGCAGAACAGGTCTCTGGGATAATGATCCCCAGAGCCTGGGGGGAGATGCCTGTCGAGAACTTGAGGTCCTGCAGGCTTCTCCCTGTCGCCAAGTACCGCAGGGTGGCGACGAGCCTCTGCTCCGGAGTGATGGCTTGCCTCATGCAGATATCCTGCCTGCTGATATAGGGGGTCAGCAAAGCCAACAAATGGTGAAATACGGGGTCGGTCATCCGGAGAAAGTTCCTGAAATCATCAGGATTATTCTCACGGATCTCATGGAGCAAAGGCATATGACAGAACTGGTCACGCTGGAGCAACCAATTCTTGGTCCATGAACTCCTCCCCACCCTGTTCATGGACTGGACTTGTGTCAATGTCAGGACCCCAACACCAAGCCCCCGCACAGCACAAACTCTACGAGGAGTACGTATACGCATCATGGCTAGAAAATGGTCGGCTGCTCAGAACGAAGTAACAGAACGCACTGAAGAACAGCAAGGCCTGTGAAGAGCTACCTGAAAAACAGTAACGAATGAACAAGAACACAATGACAAGTCACGCGTAGCTTGCTTGCACGCACTGAAGAGCAGATACAAACCCACAAGCACAAACTGAACAGCAGAAAACGATCTGAAAAAGCGCGAATCGTCTCTCACCAAACTTTTACTAACACGAGATTAGCAAAAGGAGCCCAAAGGGTGCCGCGCTTGGTTCTGAACTGGCCTTTTCTAGTCTCGTCGTACGTGGTTTACATCACCGCGTTCTTGGCGATTGGAAATTCCGACAACTTTGTGCGACCGTGTGTACGCAAAACAAGTTTGAGCCAACATCCGTCGTAAAAAATCCTAAGATTTTGTTGTCGGAATGTCCGATCAATGTCCGACCGTGTGTACGGGGCAGTAGAGTGGAAGGTGATAAAATGGTAAAATACATGAAGAAAATAGGAAACAGTGTCGCCAGAAAGATTGGATGAGATGAAACCCAAACGTGCCAAGTAAAATAATAGTGAAGAGTGAAAGTCAGATTACCTAATACAAACTTAAGTTCTAAGTGATCCAGAGAGTGTCCAAGTGAGAAGATGGGACCACCATGTGAGTCAAACGCCCACAAATGACCTAATAAGGGCAAGTCCGACACACCCGCCAACATCATGCTGGCATGCATTGTGGAGAGGAGGCAGCTGGGCGGACAAGCCACCCAAAAAATGGCGCCAAAATCATCCCTCCACCTGGCCGCTAGATGTAAAAGGTGGTGGAGAGTGGTGGCGCCATGGGCGTGGCACAGCAGCTCCGTCGCATGGAGCGTGACGTTTATGCGTAGTACAGGGCGGTCCACCCACCCTATATGGAGGGGAGGAGGAAGACCCGTAGCACGCATCCTGGAGCTGATGGAGCCACTGCTCCTGTGTATATATAATGTTGTAATAACCTCATTAAGATATTAAACTAACTGATACGGGGGTGTGGAATTACAGCCCCCATCCCATGGCGGTTAGCCCGCCGGAAGGAGGGGGAATTTCTCGAATGGATATCATTATTATACATGATATTAATTAATCAGGGTATTAATCAGACCTGGTAAGATATAAACTAGCGCACTTCCATCCCTATATTCATGAAGAAAAAGAGAACTTTGGGACTTTAAATGAGGCGGTAACCTGGTAACACTCTTATGCTGCGTACACACGGTCGAATTTTCTGACAACAAATGTTCGATGAGAGCTTGTTGTCGGAAATTCTGACCGTGTTTAGGCTCCATCGGACATTTTTTGTCAGAATTTCTGACATCAAAAATTTGAGAGCTGGATCTCAAATTTTCCGACAACAAAATCTGTCGTCGGAAATTTCTGAGCGCGTGTACACAATCGATTCTGACGCACAAAATCCCACGCATACTCTGAATCAAGTACGAGACGGAAGCGCTCTGCCTGGTAAAACTAGCGTTCGTAAGACGGCACATTCATCACACTACAAATTTTGTAATCTTTCAATACAGCGCATTCTCTTCTTCTTTATAATGCTAGAATTATGAAGTTGTTTGGCAGCTGATATTCACACAGAGTTCTGACAAACTGATTTCTTTATTATTTCTTGTGATCTCTCATGAATTTTTTTTTTTTTTATTCTCCAGAATAATGTTTTTAATTTTATTTTTATAATGATCATTTTTATTTATATATTTTTTATGAAGATCTCCATATTATTTTTGGGGTTTTTTTGTTTTTTGTTTTTTTTTTTTGTTTTTTAATCAAGATCTCCTCCTGTTTTTTGACATTGTATTTTTGAAATGTACCTGCCTACTCCCAAACAAACTGTCCTTTTTGTAGTAAAACACATAGGCAAGTTACATAGTTACATAGTAGGTGAGGTTGAAAAAAGACACAAGTCCATCAAGTCCAACCTATGTGTGTGATTATGTGTCAGTATTACATTACATATCCCTGTATATTGCGGTCATTCAGGTGATTATCTAATAGTTTCTTGAAGCTATCAATGCTCCCCGCTGAGACCACCGCCTGTGGAAGGGAATTCCACATCCTTGCCGCTCTTACAGTAAAGAACCCTCTACGTAGTTTAAGGGTAAACCTCTTTTCTTCTAATTGTAATGAGTGGCCACGAGTCTTATTAAACTCTCTTCTGCGAAAAAGTTTTATCCCTATTGTGGGGTCACCAGTACAGTATTTGTAAATTGAAATCATATCCCCTCTCAAGCGTCTCTTCTCCAGAGAGAATAAGTTCAGTGCTCGCAACCTTTCCTCATAACTAAGATCCTCCAGACCCTTTATTAGCTTTATTGCCCTTCTTTGTACTCGCTCCATTTCCAGTACGTCCCTCCTGAGGACTGGTGCCCAGAACTGGACAGCATACTCCAGGTGCGGCCGGACCAGAGTCTTGTAGAGCGGGAGAATTATAGTTTTATCTCTGCAGTTGATCCCCCTTTTAATGCATGCCAATATTCTGTTTGCTTTATTAGCAGCAGCTTGGCATTGCATGCCATTGCTGAGCCTATCATCCACTAGGACCCCCAGGTCCTTTTCCATCCTAGATTCCCCCAGAGGTTCTCCCCTCAGTGTATAGATTGCATTCATATTTTTGCCACCCAAATGCATTATTTTACATTTTTCTACATTGAACCTCATTTGCCATGTAGTCGCCCACCCCATTACTTTGTTCAGGTCTTTTTGCAAGATTTCCACATCCTGCGGAGAAGTTATTGCCCTGCTTAGCTTAGTATCGTCTGCAAATACAGAGATTGAACTGTTTATCCCATCCTCCAGGTCGTTTATGAACAAATTAAATAGGATTGGTCCCAGCACAGAACCCTGGGGAACCCCACTACCCACCCCTGACCATTCTGAGTACTCCCCATTTATCACCACCCTCTGAACTCGCCCTTGTAGCCAGTTTTCAATCCATGTACTCACCCTATGGTCCATGCCAACGCACCTTATTTTGTACAGTAAATGTTTATGGGGAACTGTGTCAAATGCTTTCACAAAATCCAGATACACCACGTCTACGGGCCTTCCTTTATCTAGATGGCAACTCACCTCCTCATAGAAGGTTAATAGATTGGTTTGGCAAGAACGATTCTTCATGAATCCATGCTGATTACTGCTAATGATATCATTCTTATTACTAAAATCTTGTATATAGTCCCTTATCATCCCCTCCAAGAGTTTACATACTATCGATGTTAGGCTAACTGGTCTGTAATTCCCAGGGATGTTTTTTGGGCCCTTTTTAAATATTGGTTCTACGTTGGCTTTTCTCCAATCAGCTGGTACCATTCCAGTCAATAGACTGTCTGTAAAAATTAGGAACAACGGTCTGGCAATCACCTGACTGAGTTCCCTAAGTACCCTCAGATGCAAGCCATCTAAGTATTTGTGAAAAAAAAAATAGTCATTTATTATGGGTCATAACAAAATTAAAGAGGAAGGCAACGCTGGATAAACTGGTGAGATTGGCATTGGCCCTCCTCCATTTGCTTCTCTTCCTGGGCCTTTGTTTTTTTTTTAAGGCGGAGGGGAGGGACCTGGGATTCGGGCAGGTTACTGGGCCCAGCCACCTCCTGCCTGCCACTTAACCCTGTCACCTCCTGGCTGCCACTTTCCATGGCCTCGTCCTGGCTGAGGCTTGCCTGTGTATGAAAAAGGTACTTAGTTTTTGGTTCATCAATCACACACAACTTTCAGCTCATGACTGTTGCAAATTGAATGTTAACAAATAGAAAAGACCTTTCATTCTGACCCCAGCATTTTTCATTCTTGTCCCAATCATTTGTGGCCACTGCTCTCTATTGATATGTAAAACACTTTGTTAAATCAGAAATTAGTGATCAATGATAACATCTCGTTAACATCATTATTTTTTGGACAAGAAATATGTTGAACAATGCTATACCTGGCTTAGGCTGGGCTCCTCCACATCTTTCTGGCTGGAAGGCCCAGGTTGGATGTCGGCAGCCTCAGCTGGGGTGGAAGGAAGTGTTGAAGACTGGAGAGTGCTGGCCTGGGTTCCATCTGGTCTGCCAGAAAATACAGTCTGTCAGAGTATCACAGCCTGGGTACATAAATGTCATCTGCTGCAGCTCCTGATCTCTGGGAATCCTGGACCTTCTTGCGCTCCCTATTATAAGTGCTCCTCATGCCACCAATTGTGGCCTTCAAATAGTTGATGTTTGCCGTGGGGATCTGCGGCTTCACGAATTCCAACAATTGATCCAGTGCTGCCTGCCTCTTTCTTTTATTGTTATAAAAGGGGTGGTTTACCTGCCACAGACAGGGCAGCTCCCTGTACATATCAATGAATCTGTGGATGAAGTCCTGATCATTCAATAGATCCATTTTCTCTGCAAGACACAACACAAGACAATCCCTAATGTCATGCTAAACTCTCATGATCTTGTCCAAATATAGGCCTCAATCTATAAGCAGTATAGGCCCAAGTTAAAATTGTTCCTTCGTTATCACGATCGGCACTTCCGCTACTCCTTCCTCCGCTCACAGGTCGTTGATCAGATCGCTTTATATACACTGCGCATGCGTGAAACTCCGCCCCCCCGACCTTCTCTCTAGTATATTCCCTGCCCCTTGTCTTTCTGCACAGTGGGAGAGCACATGGCGGAGAGACAACACTTGCATGAAGACAGCAGCAACAATGACGAAAGCCCGGAGCCACGAATGTCCTGATCCCGGAAGAGATTTAAGGCCTCTAATATGTCCTTTATAGAAATGGTGGACATCTTGAAGAGGGCCGACTATGACGGGAAGCATGGACCTTACCCAAACCCAAATGTGAGAAAGGCCAAGATCAGAACTAAAGTAGTGAAAAGTCTGCAGAAGAATTTTGGGGTACGGCGATCAAATTGATGGAGCAGGATCAGTACAGAAGAATCAAGAGAGTGCTGCAAAAAAATATTTTGTTGTGTGTTCCTATTATTATTATTATTATTATTATTATTATTATTATTATTATTATTACGTTCGTGCGGCTCTATGTGCTTTTCTTTACTGTTGTACAGTTTAAAATGCCAAGTTTCAGGTTCGTGGACACAGTAATCGTTCGTAGTAAACATCGTTCATTCGCTTACTAATACAATGTTTTTGGCAAATGCAGGTTAACTACATTTGGTCATGCCTATTTGTATTAAAAGAAGTTTTAGTACATTGTTGTCTAGATGGGTTTGTAACTAGAATGAAATGCAAATTTGATTTAGTGTAAGGAGAGAACACTCAGCAGCTGTTTACACATCTGGACACAGGAGCACTAGTGTGGGACACCAGAACAAACTTTTTAGGGTGTCCCACACAGGTTCTCCAGTGGATACTAGGGATGTCTACATGTGTGATACTTTACCAAAAAAGGTAGTTATTCCAACTTTGGAAAGGGAAAAAATCATGTCTTCATCTTTGAACTCTGCCAAAACAGACATTTGTACGACACTTCCAAGCAATGTTTCATGTTCCTATTTCTTGCCTCAAATATCTGTGTGCTAAGTATACCTTTTATTTTATTCACATATGGGAGAAATAATCGGGACGTCTGAGGTCACCGGGGACCCCCAACCTCCTAAAGAAGGGGAAATCCCAAAACAACATCAGGATGTGGAGGAAGGAGAGGTTTATGAAGTGGGCGAAATGGTGACCACAACAGGTGAGTGTCTGAGACCACAGCTTCGGGTAATAGATGGATGCCTGCATATTTATAATACGTGGTGTGTTTTTTAATTTTAGGTGATGTGGAAGAAGAAACACATTTCACAAGTGCAAGTGCACACGTCCTCATCGGGGAGATCATGGTGTGCAATCAGGATTTACAGAAGATCAAGGAAGACATCAATGATGTTGAAAAAGACTCAAACATCATTGATGTTTTAGGCAAAATCAAAAACACACCAACGTTCATCAAATTGTTAATATTTTTATAACTTTTCTCCAAAATTTGTAAAGCCAAATTTTGAAGATGCACACTGTGTGTCAACATGCGCTATCTGCTATCACAGGATATCAGTATACGCATTTTGTGGGTGCAACCCCTTCCTCGCAACTCAAGTAGATGAGAGGAAGGGGTTGCACCCCCGAAACACGTCCATTGATCCCCCATGATGGGAGCTAGCACATGTTGACATTAGGCATGGGATCAGGAGGGAAATCCCCATTTTTGACTCTCAATTTGTGTGCATCTTCAAAATTTCCATTTCACAGCGATGACATCACCCCATCTGCTGAAGGCAAGATCAACACAGTTTGGACATACTATAATGTCTGATATTGCCTTCAATTTCTCAAAGTTGAACTTAGTAAGTTCCTGAGTTGTGTATTGTTTGGTTTAAAAAAAACATGCCTGTTTACCACAAAAAAGGATATTTCTACTGTCAAAAAAAATGTATTTTAAAAATATGTTGGTTTGTTCAAAAACCCTTTTCTAAACGCACATATGAATGCGCACAGAGTAAAAATGTTTCTACTCGGCAAAGTGTGGCTTCCTCTTTCCATGCTCAATAGCAGTTTTTTGCTTAAGTCTTTGTATACAGTGACAATGGGGGTTATTTACTAAAGGGGAATCCACTTTGCACTGCAAGTGCACTTGCAGTGCAAAGTGGATCTTACTTTAGTAAATACCACCCACAGTGCTTGATAATTTACATCAATCAGGCCATTTTCATAACTCCAAAAAATTAAATTCATGGGGTGGAAAATGATGAATATTTTAAGCATTAATTCATTACATACATTAACAAAAAAAACAAGGCGTGTGTGTGTAGCAGACCCACAACATAATAGTTAGCTGAAGAAGAGATTGTCACCTCATGTATCAAAGGAATTAACGTTTGCACTATTGAAAAAATGGGCAAAAAAAAAACACATTGGCTAACCTAGGAGACAGCTAAAAGAAACACAAACAGTAAATCAAAGGAAATATTATTTCATTTTAAAATACAAACTTATTTAAAAAAGGTTTCTTAAACATTTTCTGGCATATCAATGACCCCCCTACCCGCAAAGTACTCCAAATATTTTTGACGGACCTCGCGGGTGCAAGCCAGGATGGCCAGCTTCAAGCGCCGTCATGATTTGGTCTTGAAATCCGACCTCAGGCCCAACTGAGGCCACATAGTTCATAGAATTTCTCCTTAAAAAGTTGTGGACAATGCAGCATGCAAGGATTATATGGTTAAGTTTATATTCCGCCATGTTGATTGGCGTAAGGAATAGGCGGAACTAGCTGGCCATTATCCCAAAAGCATTCTCCACCACTCCTCTGGCTCTGGCCAGCCGGTAGTTAAAAACCCTCTGGTCCGGGGTGAGGGTCCTCATGGGGAACGGCCACATCAGGTGATCACCCAGCCCAAACGTTTCATCAGCGGCAAAGACGAACGGAAGACCAGCCACGTTGTCTTCCGGAGGTGGCAATCCCAAGCCACCACTCTAGAGCGTCCGTAGATCTCGGTCTGGGCGATGACTCCACCATCCGGCCATTCTTCCCCCACGTCCACATACAGAAAATCATATGTCCCAGACACCACCGCCAACATCATAATATTATTAAACCCCTTGTAGTTGTAATAGTATGACCCCGAGTTAGAGGGTGGGACTATGTGGAAGTGTTTCCCATCTATTGCCCCTCCACAGTTGGGAAAGTCCCACCGCTGGGCAAATTGGGAAGCCACAGTCTGCCATTCCTGTGGCATTGAGGGAAACTGTGGAGTGAAACAAGAAAAAAATTAATTAGGACTTTTGCACATAACATTACAAGCAGATTAGACACCAACATTCTTGGCCAACATCAGTATAACATTTATTTGAAGGAGTATTTAAATTAAAAAAATCTAAGGTCCACTTATAAGATTCCTCACCCCCTCTGATGGTCCATTGTAAAAATTTTAGTGGGGGGGGGGATGTTTGGGACAGGTAACCCTCTCCACTTCATTGAGAGCTAAATGCATAAATAATGTGTGTTACTTTGGCCAGCCCCTCCTTTACTTACAATATTGGCAGCCCACTGCACAGGTAAGAAGTGTCATAATACAAAAATATGACTACACACTCCAAATTGAAGCACATTTTTACATTCTGCAATTACCTATCAAGATAATAGGAGAATAAAACTTGAAACCGTACCATTTGAAAGTATTCAGGCAGGCCCTTTCACTACATGCTTTGGTGAATTCATCCATAAATATGAACACAAAAGAGGTAGGTATAGTGCGTATGGGTTTGGCAAAGTCAGCAGATAGAGTATTGGTATCGGTTGACTTAGCGGTTGGGAGGGAGGGTTCCAAATGATTGTGTGACCCCAAAAAAAAAAAAAAAGCCTCTGGCACTCTGCCTGAATTTAAGGACACAAATAACATTTGTACATATTTTAGGGGGTGTTTAGGGTAAAGCACTACCATAGAGCTGACAAAATACATTAAGTGACTAGGCTAGGTGTATATGGGCCCAGGATAGCATGCTGGGGAGGTTAGTGAAGGCAAATATGCATGAAGAACAAAAATGGAGCATTAAAAACTCCCAGCATGCATGAGGACAAAGAGGACATTCACAGCATATTACAATCATGGTAATTAAGGTATGATGAAAGAAATACAATACATTAGCAAACATTAACCACATGCCGACCAGCCGCCGCAGTTGTACTGCAGCAGAATGGCACGGCGGGGCGAAACGACGTTATGTAACATCGCCTCGCCCTGTGGCCACTAGGGGGCGTACGCCCCGCTCACCCCCTGAGCCGATGTGAGTGTTGGCGGTCTCGATCACCGCTGGGCTCCCGCGATCGCTCGGGGCACAAGGAGAACCCAGAACTGTGTGTGTAATCACACAGCTTCCGGTTCTCTGAGGGGAGAACTGACAGATCATCTGTTCATACAGAGTATGAACAGCGATCTGTTAGCTTCCCTGCACAGTCCCCATCCCCCTTCAGTTAGAACACAAATTAGGACACTCATTAACCCCTTCACTGCCCCTAGTGTTAACCCCTTCACTGCCAGTGACATTTTTACAGTAATCGGTGCATTTGTAATCGCACTGATCGCTGTATTAATGCCAATGGTTCCAAAAATGTGTCAAAATTGTCCGACGTGTCCGCCATAATGTCGCAGTCACGATTAAAAAAGCTGATCACTGCCATTAATAGTAAAAAAAAAAAATAATAAAAATGCCATATAACTATCCCCTTTTTTGTAGACGCTATAACTTTTGCGCAAACCAATCAATATACGCTTATTATGATATAATTTTTTTTTTTTATTTTACGAAAAATATGTAGCAGAATACGTATCGGCCTAAACTGAGGAAAAAAACAGCTTTTTTTTTTTGTTTTTTTTTGTTTTTTTTTGTTTTGTTTTTTTTTTTTTTTTGGGGGGGGTATATTTATTATAGCAAAAAGTAAAAAATAATGCTTTTTTTTTTTTTTGTTTGATTGTTTATAGCGCAAAAAAATAAAACCCGCAGAGCTGATCAAATACCACCAAAAGAAAGCTCTATTTGTGGGGAAAAAAGGACCTTGATTTTGTTTTGGGAGCCACGTCGCACGACTGCGCAATTGTCGGTTAAAGCGTCGCAGTGCCAAATCACAAAAAGTGCTCTGGTCTTTGGCCAGCCAAATGGTCCAGGGCTTAAAGTGGAGTTTCACCCAAAAAACAAAAATGTCATTTTATGTGCATGAAAAAAAAAAATTTTAAAAACTTGGGCTCTTGATGTCACTTCCCTCGGCGCAGGAAGGGAGACCAGCTCTGCCCCCTCCCTCTTATCAGTCATCTGGGACACGTCTCAGGTCCCAGATGATTGCACGGTCAATCGCAGCACCGCATGCGCAGTGGGTGCCCAGCTGTGAAGCCACAGCCGGGCGCCCACAGTTACAATGCCGGCGCCACCGAGTGGAGGGGGAGACGAGCGGGGCTGCGATCCCCTGCATTGCTAGACCCTGGGACAGGTAAGTGTCCGATTATTAAAAGTCAGCAGCTGCAGTATTTGTAGCTGCTGACTTTTAATTTTTTTTTAAGTGGAACACCACTTTAAGTGGTGATATACATAGAATGTGATGTTATAGGAGAAAAGTTACCTTAGTATAGTCCTTCTGCAGGACCTGAATGATGGCAGAACAGGTCTCTGGAATAATGATCCCCAGAGCCTGGGGGGAGATGCCTGTCGAGAACTTTATGTCCTGCAGACTTCTCTCTGTTGGCAAGTACCGCAACGCCTCTGCTCGGGAGTGATGGCTTGCTGCATGCAGGTGTCCTGCTTGGTAATATAAGGGACAGCAAAGCCAACAGATGGTGAAAAACAGGGTCCGTCATCCTGAGATAATTCCTAAAATCATCAGGATTATTCTCACGTATCTCCCGCAACAAAGGCATGTGAGAGAATTGGTCATGCTGGAGTAACCAATTCTTCGTCCATGAACTCCGCCCCGCCCTGTTCATGGACTGGGCTTGTGTCAAAGTAAAAACCCCAACACCAAGCCCCTGCACAGCACGAACCCTACGATGAGTACGTATCTGCAACATGGTTTTAAAAAGGTCGGCTGGTCAGAACGAACTAACAGAACGCACTGAAAATCAGAAAGGCCTGAGAAGAATGAGGTGAAATTCAGAAACGAGTGGACAAGAATGCACTGAAGATCAAATGCGTACTATAAATAGCACGTACTGAAAAACAGATGCAAACTGACTACACGCACTGAAAACCAGATCCGAACCCACAAGCACAAACTGAAGAGTAGTAACGATCTGAAACGCACAAGGCTGAAAAGCGCAAATCGTTTCTCACCAGGCTTCTACTAACACGAAATTACCAGAAGGAGCCCAAAGGGTGGCACTGGCTATTTAACTTCCTCTTTATAGTGCCGTCGTACGTGTTGTACGTCAGCGCGTTCTTGACGATCGGAATTTCTGACATTTGTGGGACCGTGTGTATGCAAGACCAGCTTGAGCCAACATCCATCAGAAATAAATCCCAGGATTTCGTTGTCGGAATGTCCGATCGTGTGTACGCTGCATTACACTCACTAACTGAACTCTACACCCTCAGTCCTCCTGTTTGTTTCATTTAGATAGGAATGGAGGCAATTGACCTTACCAGGTCACCGCCTCATTTAAAGTCCCAACGATATCAACCTTTTTATTTTTTTTATTTTTTTTTTTTATTTTTAGGATACTACACCAGATGAACTTCTGACTAGTGTTATGACTGCAGTTTTGAAGGACGTCAACCTGAAGCCTGAGTTAGTCGGAGACATTTGTGTTGGTAAGTTGAAATCCCACCTCATCTATAATTCTTTATCAGGGAGCCCTTGTAGCATCACTGAATAAAATGCACAGGTTCTCACTCTGAAGAATGCACATAGGTCCCAGCTCTAGTACAGGTGCCTGGAAATAAGATTGAGACCAGGCGTGTTCGCACAGCCCACGTGCAGAGCCCGCCAGGAAGTCGGCACTGCGCTAATCACAGACAGTGAGACATTTCCCGATCTCTGCAGCCACGCATCGGGTAAATGTCTCACTGCCTGTGATTAGCGCAGCGCTGTGCCAACTTCCTGGTGGGCTGTGCGAACACGCCGGAGCTCATCCTTACCTGGAAATATGAGATAAGTAACATACTGGTGAGTTAGCTCTTAGATTGTAAGTTCTAACCAGCAGGGCCCTCTGATTCCTCCTGTAGTGTGACTGTACTGTATGCCCTAATGTTGTAAAGCGCTGCACAGACTGTTGGTGCTATAAAAATCCTGTATAATAATAATAATAGCGCAGAACTGGTCCTTAGTAGAGCCAGGATTAATAACTGAAAATAAAGTGCAAGTTCCATGCTGTTCCTAACTATGCCTGAACCTGATCCCATCCCTTCTAACTCCTATTCTAACTACCCTATGAAAAGAAGATGTGTATGCTTACCTACTCTGAGGGCACTCTGGTCCAGTCACATAATCTCCCCAGCAGCCTGCTTCAGGGGAGAGAAAAGTTGGTCGACAATAGCTGCAGGTGCAGTGACATCACTGATGGGCTTGCTATGGAGCATCCGTTGTTGGCTGTCCCTCTTTCCCCCTGAAGCCGATCACATGATTGGAGCAGTGGCCTCAGAATAGACAAGTACACACATCTTTTTTTACAGGATAGTTATAATAGGAATTAGAAGGGAGGGTGGGAGCAGGTTTAAGGTGGAACTTTAACCATAACAACTTGATAAAAATAATGTTCTTTTAATTATGCTACCAAAATTTGTGTGTGTGCTGTAAATTGCCTCCAGCATTGCTCCTGTTTCTTCTTGCTGGAGGCTGCCATTTTGCTGAAGCCCAGAACCCCTGATAAGCAGTAAACCATAAAGTGGAACTAAACCCATCAATTTCACGGTTTCAAAAAACAGTTAGATTCCTGGAATGCTGGGATTGCTAACTGTCACGTTTGCTTGTGTCCTCAACCAAACTGTCGAACCATCAAATGACTGGTGTCATAACTGATCACATGTGCAGCACCATGACAGTTGCAGATCAAACTGTAAAGGATTGGGGGGTTTAACTCCACTTTAAGGCTGTCAGCAGATCGGCCTCTACAGATTGGACAGTGCCGAAAAATGGAGAACAACTGAGCATGTGCAAAGCAGGTTGAGATAGTGTATTACTGGATTTTAAACAGTATAGATACTAACTTATTTTTTTAATGTTTTACATGAAAAAGGGTCCAGCCTGAAGTGATCTAGCAGGACTTAATTTTCTGACTAAAGTTCCACTTTAACCGCTTGCCGACCAGCCGCTGCCATTATACTGCGGCAGGTTGGCACGGCTGCACAAATCGCCGTAGGTGTACATCAGCCACTTTTAAGAGTAATAGGAAGCGCACAACACTGGAGCCAATTTGTATGGCCGACGGCCTCGATGTCAAAAATATATCCCCATTTTGTAGACATTATAACTTTTGCGCAAACCAATCAATATAAGCTTATTGCTAATTTTTTTTTTTTTCCAAAAAATAACCTAGAAGAATACATATTGGCCTAAACAGATGAAGACATTTTTTTGTTTTTTGTTTTTGTTTTTTTGGGATATTTATTATAGCAAAAAGTTGTTTTTTCAAAATTTTCAAGCCTGCGCATCCAGTTTTTGTCTGCCAAAAATTTGTAATCTGCTGTCAAAAGCAGCATACTAACGATCAGAAAATCGGCAGATCGTCCATCGGACGAAGTTTATCTTCAGATTTTCTGACCGTGTGTACGGGCCTTTAGCCTAACTCCAGTTAAACCCCTGCTGACAGCTAAATGAGTTGGACAGGAATGAGTCACTGATTGTTAGGATGCAGGGGGCTGCTTGCTTCATGACAAGCCTCATCTTTAAAGCGGAGCTCCACCTTAAAAAAAAAGTATTAAAAGCCTACAAATACTGCAGCTGCTGACTTTTAATAAATGGACACTTACCTGTCCCAGGGTCCAGCGATGTCGACAGCCGAAGCCGATGGATCGCTCGCCTCTCGGCTGCCCCCGCCGCCAACCTCGGTCAGGGAATCGGGAAGTGAAGTGTTGCGACTTCATTGCCCGGTTCCCTACTGCGCATGCGCGAGTCGCGCTGCACATCTTCACTGGTCCCCGTTGTGTTCTGGGAACTGTGTGTTTCCCAGAACACAAGGGGGGGGGGGGGGTATCTGCAGCTATTCTGCGGCTATCTATGCCCGGAAGTGGGTGCAGATACCTGTATTAGACAGGTATCTGCACCCCCCCCCCCCCCCCCTGAAAGGTGCCAATTGTGGCACCGGGGGGGGGGGGGGGGAATCCGATGAGTGGAAGTTCCACTTTAGGGTGGAACTCCGCTTTAAGCAGGAGCTGTAGTAATACCGCTGCTAAATGTTACAACTCTTATTTTATATACTCCTAAAATAGAGAGTGGCTAGACCACGAGATAATTAAGAAGTGACACTTTTTTTTTTTGTTTTTTTTTGTTTTTTTTGTTTTTTTTTTGTTTATCGTAGGTTATTACACATTTGTGGTATTTAACTGTAGTGAATTGACACTTTGAATATCACATGCAAAGTTTTGTATAAAACACAAATAATGCATAAAGTAAACATTAGTGATTTGACCCCACTGTCCGTTGTGTCCCTAGGACAAGAAGCATGGGGAAATCTCCCCAATAGGGGCACATGTTGCAATGGAACCTGTAGAAGTTGTGCAACTAACTTTCCATGTATGCAGCTGGCTATGCTGGCCATATTCTGATTTCTGCTGTTTGTGGGACAAAGTTGAAGGCAGGCTTCTGACCGAAGGAGATATTGTCAACCTTTGAACAGTTTACAAAGTTGTTCGCTGTTTTGTTGTGAACTAGTTTGACTTTTTGTTTCCGTTAAAATAGTACATTGTAAATAAGAATTCCACCTGCTGGGTATACTCTTTAAAATTTAAAAATCCAGGGTTTTGGGGAGGGGATATGCTGGGACCATCTTCTTTGAGAGTATATGCGGATGTATTTATTGTGGATGACGTAACAATTGATGACATTTTAGGCTTAATTTGGTGTATATACCTGGTTGTGTAAAAGAGCATTGTTATATTATGATTTCTCTGAAAATATTGTATGATGAAACAAACATTGTTTCTGTACTGTTAAGTTGTTAACCACTTCAGCCCCGGAAGTTTTACCCCCTTAATGACCAGGTCATTTTTTGAGATACGGCACTGCGTCACTTTAACTGACAATTGCGCGGTCGTGCGATGCTGTACCCACACAAAACTAATATCCTTTTTTTTTTGTTTTCCCACAAATAGCTTTCTTGTGGTGGTATTTGATCACCTCTGCAGGTTTTTATTTTTTGCACTATAAACCAAAAAAGACTGACATTTTTGGAAAAAAAACAATTTTTTACTTTTTTCTATAATAAATATCCCACAAAAAGTTGAAATAAAAACTTTGTCAGTTTAGGCCAATATGTATTCTGTTACATGTTTTTGGTAAAAAAAATTGCAATAAGCGTATATTGATTGGTTTGCGCAAAAGTTGTATGGGCAGGCGTATGCTATGGTCAATTAACACAAGTGCATTTTATTGATGGCATTTTGAATGCACAGAGATACCGTGACTAGATCCTAAGCCCATTGTTGTGCCATTCATCCCCGACCATCACCTCATGTTGCAGCATGATACTGCACGGCCCCATGTTGCAAGGATCTGTACACAATTCCTGAAAGTTGAAAACATCCCAGTTCTTGCATGGCCAGCATACTCACCCAACATGTCACCCATTGAGCATGTTTGGGATGCTCTGAATCGGCGTATACAACATCGTGTTCTGTTCCAGTTCCTGCCAGTATCCAGCAACTTTGCACAGCCATTGAAGAGGAATGGACCAACATTCCACAGGCCACAATCAACAACCTGATCAACTATGCCAAGAAGATGTTCTACACTGCTTGAGGCAAATGGTGGTCACACCAGATACTGACTTGTTTTCGGACCCCCCGAACACCCCCAATAAAGTAAAACTGCACATTTAAGAGTGGCCTTTTATTGTGGCCAGCCTAAGGCACACCTGTGCAATAATCATGCTGTGAGGTGGATGGATTATCTCGGCAAAGGAGAAGTGCTCACTAACTCAGATTTAGACAGATTTGTGAACAATATTTGAGAGAAATAGGCCTTTTGTGTACATAGAAAAAGTCGTAGATCTTTAAGTTCAGCTCATGCTAAGTAGGGGCAAACACTAAAGTGTTGAGTTTTTATAATTTTGCTCAGTGTAGTTACCGCAGTTTAGCTTTATTTGAAATAAAATTTTATGTACTGTATATGAACAGTTAAGTAAAGTTTATATAATGAACATTTTTTGCATTGCGTGATCTGCTACCAATGTAAACATATGTGTCTAACAGAAGATCCTGGCCTACATCCTAAACATATCCTGCTGTGCCACTCCAGTGGCCGCTTGCTGTTGGCATGCCCACTTGCAATGTCTAAGTTGTATAAGGAGGCCAGGGAGACTGCTGTATGGCAGACTGAAAGATAGGATGACACATGGTGCCAAACAAAGCTAAGTAGGAAGCAGCAGCAGCATGCCTTAAGCCAGGGCAACCTTAAAAAGGTGGAGATCTACCTGAACAACATGAGAGAAGTCAAAGATCACCGGGCACATTGTCACCTCCTCACAGCGGATTTAAACCTCCATATGCCGTACTACCGCGTCGCAATCGTGTGCATTGCTTGGCAATCATGAGTTTAAATGAGGCGGGGAGGAGGCAATATATCACCTCCTCACCACTTTTCAAACACACTCTGATTGCTTTTTAGAGGAGCATCAGTGTCTGCTGCACTTGAGAATGAGCCCTTATTTGCATTCGGCAGCGGTACCTTTAGGGCTCGTTCACACGTAAATGTGAGGGGGGGCTAAAACCCTGCGGTTAAGTTGCCATTTTACCACCCCAAATCCCTATCCCCTTTAGCTGCTGAGGCAGCAGCCAAAGGTGTACACATGCCACAGCAGCAATTAAGCCCACTGTTTCTTTTAGTGGGTGCTACCGCCTGCCAGTCACAACCCATTCAAGTGCCCCACAACTGTGTGTTTCTTCAGGGTCCAAGGGGTTAAAGCAGGTGGTGAGAAAGCAACACAACACTGCCTGCTTTAACCACTTGTTTTCTGTACTGCACAAGGTTGCAGGGCACTTGCAGTGCAGCCTCTTTCACTTGAATGGGTCATGCTTGGCAGGTGCTACACCCACCAACTATGACAGGGCGTATAACTCCTGCTGCGGCTGCGACATGTGTATACCCCTGGCCAATGCAGCTAAAGTGTGTGCAGTTTGGGAGGGGGATAATAAAAACACGTCTAAGCTATGGGGTTTTACCACCCACCAAACTGAAAATGTAAATGAGCCCTTACTGTTCTGAGCCCCTAAAAAGGCTGCTTTCACACTGATGTGCTGCAGGTGCAGTGCAGTGCATCTGCAACTGTCCTGGGGTTTGCCATAGACTGCAGGTGTGGTGCACTTTTTGAAAGTGCACCATAACTCCTGCATTCAGAAAGTGCACCAAGCTCGCAGGGTATAATTTAAAGTCTATGGCTAAGCACAGCAAAGGTACACTGCATCCATGTTGTGGGCAAACCACAGTACATCAGTGGGAAAGCAGCCCTATACTATTATGCCCAGTGTATTGCTTCACACTGACCTGAAGATCTCTTCTTTCCTGCTGCTGGAGACCGCTAGCCGGGATAAGAGATGGAGTGCAGTTGGTATCACTCCACATTGGACATGAGCCAGCACTACAGAGGAGGCATCAGCTTTATGCTTCTCCTGCTCCCTACTAAAGCTCCAACTTTACAAGTAGTCCCTCTGCATTGCACTCTGATACTCTGGAATGACGGGTCAGCAAGCCCAGATCGTGATCTACCACTCACCTGTCCGCTATCTACTGGTTGCTGACCCCTGCCTTAAGTGATTTGCCCGCACTACAGAGTCTATCACTTATCCCTGCTTCTCTCTTCCTTACCTGCTCTGTGTAATAGTTTTACACAGAGGAGCCCCGATCTGCCTTTTCTCGGGTCTCCCACCGACTCTCCTGGCTCCCCCCTTCTGCCCAGTGCCCCCCACAGCAGTCAGCTTGCTATGGGGGCACCTGAGCAGGCTCGCTCACCAGCTGCGGCTCTGTGTCCATTCACACACAGAGCATGGCTCGGCCCCGCCTCCACTCTCTGGTCATTAGCTTGCTGGATGTGATTCACAGTGGTGGGAGCCAATGAGGAGGGAGAGCCAAGAGCACATCGCTGGATCGGGATGGGACTCGGGTAAGTTTTAGGAGGGGCTGGGGGCGCTGCTGAGCACGCAAGGTTTTTTACCTTTATGCAAAAAATACATTTTTATGGCATAACAAAAGTTATTTGAGGTTTATCAACTGGGGCATTACCAGCATTAAAAAAAGGCCTAAAACACTGTATCTTCACTATGAATGTGACCTAGGTGACATCTCGGAGGATCAGTAGGAGGACAAACTCCAAATGGTTATTATTTTGCCACCATCGTAGATTGTCACAATTGTATTGGGCTTTACTGCCTCTGCAGTCCTGGATAGACCTAGCTCAGATAGTAGCTGTAAAATCTTTCTCTCTTTCTCTCTTTCTCTCTCTCTCTCTTTCTTTCTCTCTTTTTCTCTCTCTCTCTCTTTCTCTCTTTTTCTCTCTTTTTTTTTTTTTTTTTTTCTCTCTCTCTCATGGGACTGTTGGTTACGCTGATTTCTGGTGTTTATTTCTAAGTTTCAGCTTTGGAGACTAGAGGTAACCTTGTCCTGACAGGGCCTTGCACTGGTGGACAGTAGGCCTATCAATGAATACACAAACCACTGGTTAACACTGTTTTATATACTGTCTATCTCAGCTGTTCTCTTCTGCTTAGGAACTTGTATTGTGAAAATTATAGTACATACTTGCTTTGTGTAGAACTGTTAGTTTAGTGTTACCTTGTAATTCTTCAACTCCCTGTATATTTCAGAGAATCTTTCTGTATTTTTTTTTTTTCTGCATGTTTGTTTTGTCAAAAAACATTTCCTAAAACCCCCCAAAAATGTACCTGATTACATTTTATTTATTTATTTTTTTTAAATCTTTTTTTTTTTTTTTTTTCTTCTTCTCATCTTTCTAGGAAATGTACTGCAGCCTGGCGCAGGACCTGTCGTTGCTAGAGCTGCCCAGTTTTTTAGGTATGTGTGTGTGTGTTATCTGTTCGTTTTTTGTTATAGCTGTTCAATAGCCATACAAAAAAATACCTTTTAATCATATCAGAAATTTAGAGCTGTCTCACTTCTTGTGTTATTGTGTATTTTGGGACTACAGCTTGATTATCCTTTAGGGCAGGGGTCTCCAAACTGGACCACATCATATATTTTACAAATTTTCGAGGGCCAAAAAAAAACAGTTGTATTAATGAATGATTCTAAACAGCTGTTCAATAGCTGTGCCCACTTTCGTGGGAAAAATATAGCCAGTAAAATAAAAATAATATAGCAAATATAATTGCTACACATGTGATATTGTATTTTAATGTTATTAAAAATTACCTTTCCTTTTTAATCTGCAGAGCTGTAAAATTCAGTGCAATATGGCAAACTGGAGGCATTCCGTACACAGTTTGTGTATGGAACTCCCCCAGAAATGTAATTTCCTGCTTGTGTGATTGGCTTACTGATTTTCCCAGAAATCTACACAAAGATGAAAGTCAGATTTTAGGCATCCTCTGCAGCAAAAATTTAATTTGTGGTCAGATGCTCCTAAAGGGTTAATCATTTCTAAAGGTGTGCAGACACTGCAGGTTTCCTCATTAGAGCCCCGCAAGTGCATCAGCTGATCAATAATGAAAAAGTCACTCTATTCACAATCTGTACCCAAAAGACAGAAGAATAAACAGCTGTTTCCTCAGAGAAGGAACAAAAAGGAATCTGCAACTAAATTTGTTCAAAACCCTTGTGTGCTTACCCTTAAATGCTGTGGAGGACATTAATCAGTTCAGTCACACTGGCAGGCAGTGCTAAACAGGAGCAGTGAAGCAGATTTGAGACAGCCCGGAATGGCCATCTTTTCGGTCCTTTTTTTATAATATTTCTCGAATCGTCTTCCAGGGCAGCATCCGAGAGATAGGCTCCTCCTCCCTGAAACAGGAAACACATTAGTCCACGATTATAAATTTCACAGTCTTACCTGCGTGCCTCAGTTGTTTTGTGTTTCCTCCGGAACCACATGAGCTGCAAAAGAAACGTTTATTATTTTACTTCTGTCTCTGTGCTAGTTGCAGGAGACCCCCTGCTAGCATCCCATTCAGCCCAGCGGGCCTTGGGAGGGCGAGCAGGTGCAGCAAATTTGAGCAGCAATTCTCTGCCTGAGAGTTCACCCCTGCAGAGGGGTCTGCAATCATCCCCCCAAGCTGAAATGGTGCACTGTCATTTCCCCCATGCCGCTGACCAAGGCACCTGCTGCAGTTTATCAAGGGGTACAGAGGTATGGTGGATGGCTTACCCCCCAACGCTGGACGGGTAGGTGTCCCTCTACTGTAATTTGTGTCCTCTGTGTCATGCAGGATGTCTGCGCCCGCCGCCCACCCGATTGCCATTAGTTTCGCCGCGATCGGCGTCCTACCCACTCCGCAGAACAAGCCTCCCCTCGTGGAGGCTCTGCGGGGTGTACCAAAATGGCGCTGACGCCATTTCCGTTTCCGGGGGCAGCGGCCATCTTCCCGGAGCCCGCTGCCATGAGATACAGAGCGGGACTCCGGCGACGTCATCATTTCGGGGGGCGGGAATTTTGAAAAAAAAAAAAGTGTGTATATATATATGTATGTGTGTGTGTGTGTGTGTGTGTGTGTGTGTGTGTGTATATATATATATATATATTTATTAGAGGTCGACCGATATATCGGCCGGCCGATATTTGGTGTTTTTTACTTAATCGGCATCGGCCGATTGTGCTGATAAAAAAAGCCGATATAGCTTCAGCGCGACTTGCAAAAGACTTCTGTAATAGAAGTCAGTGCAAGTTGCCTGTGTGAAGCGACTTCTCCCCCTCTCTGGGCAGCCTGCCAAATCTGATAAAAAGAACCTGAAGGATACAATGTTTACACTTATGAATTAACTAAATTCTGTGTGTAGAAGCTCTCAGTTTAACCATTTAAAGACTAAATGTTTTCTGACATTTGTTGCTTACAAGTAAAAATCCTGTATTTTCTGCTAGAAAATCACTTAGAACCCCCAAACATTATATATATATTTTTTTTAGCAGAGACCCTAGGGAATAAAATAGCGGTTGTTGCAATATTTTATGTCACACGGTATTTGCGCAGCGGTCTTTCAAATGCAATTTTTTAAAAGAAAATACACTAATAAATTAAAAAAAAAACTAAGCAGTAAAGTTAGCCCATTTTTTTTCATCCAGAAGTTTTGATTACCTGTTTTTGTGTATTTAATATTTAAGAGAGGTGTTTTTTTATATTTTTTTTATCTAAATTCTACATACAAGTGAACTGATTGGAGGTTTGTTTTGTTTAATAAATGTTTAAATGTAAAAAAATTTCCGTATCACTAAAGGTTGCTTGCACACTGGAGCGGGCATGCGTTGACGGTAAAACACTGCTAGTTTTAGCGGCTCTTTACCATCATCTTAGCAGCGCTATTCGGCTGCTAGCAGGGCGCTTATAACCCAGCTAGCGGCCGAGGAAGGGGTTAAATGCGCCCCTGAAGCGCCGCTGCCGAATCGCTTTGCAGGCGCTTCGGCAGCGGTGCGCATTCATTTCAATGGGCAGGAGTGGTGGTATACACCGCTCCAAAGATGCTGCTTGCAGGACTTTTTTTTAACATCCTGCCAGCGCATTGCCTCAGTGTGAAAGCACTCAGGATATCACACTGAGACTGCAGGGGAGCCGTTTGACAGGCACTTTACAGGTGCTATTTTTAGCCCAAAAGCGCCTGAAAAACGCCCCATTGTGAAAGGGGTCTAACTGTTAGATTTTATGAGATGAAGGTAAAAAAAAAAGAAAAAAAATCGGCCTAATATATCGGCCCAAAAAAAATCGGCATCACATATCGGCCATCGGCCACCGCGATTTGTAAATATCGGCATCGGCCAGAGAAAAACCCATATCGGTCGACCTCTAATATAAATAAATAAATAAATATATATATACTGCAGCAGGGTCCCCCTCCTTGTTGGGCACCCAGAAAAAAGGACACCGACTGCAGCGGCATGTGCAGGTATATCCATCAACCTGCATGGAGTCAGCTGGGGGCGGGGCCGGAACTTAAGCAGGAAGCAGTTAAAAAGGCCCCTCTAAGCAGAGGATCCTGGTGGCTGACCATGTCTGACGCTTCTCCACCCTGCCCTGCAGATCCTGCGAGCCAAGACAGCTCCAAGGTAAGCCAGAATATTCCAGAGTCACCTCTGTCTTAACCTTACTACAAAACTGCCTACTTACAGGCAGCTTTTAACCGCCTACCTCACGGGGACCTTTTTTACTATGCTTGATTTCAGGCAAAGACCCCTGAGGAAAGGAAAGGCAAAACATGTGCTTCATGCAGCCACCGGCTTTCCCCTGAATGGAAAAAACCCTTATGTCAGAAATGTATAGACAAAATGGTGGCCAAAGTATCGCAGGGGTATTTGAAAGATCTGCTCAGTTCTTTCAAGAAAGAAATTAAGAGCACCATGGTGCCACTACGCTCAGTTATTGAAAAATTAGAAGCGCCATCAAGTATCGGTCAGACCCGTATCCCATCTACCAGCGGGACATGCGTTCCTGCAGGTAACAGGGAACAGTCAGAGCAAGAAGAGGATTCGGATGAATCTGAACAATCTGAATCGGAGGGACTTTGCTCAGACTCTGATGAGGAAGATGACACTGCAGAGGCCAACCTATTTCCCTCAGAAGATACGGATAGTCTTCTTAAAGCCATAGCTGACACGCTAGGCATTAAAGAACAAAAAAACGCAGAGCTCACAATACATGACACGATGTACAAAGGGCTACAACTCAGAAAACCTAGAACATTCCCTGTACACCAAACCAGACATAGTCAAAAAAGAATGGGAAGACCCAGAGAAAAAACTATTCACACCAGCCACAGTCAAACGCAGATACCCTTTTGCAGAGACAGACACCAAAACCTGGGCTAAATGCCCCAAAGTGGATGCCTCTCTGGCAAAAGTCACAAATAAATCTGACTTGGCCTTTGACAACGCAGGTACCTTAAGCGACCCCATGGATAAGAAAATAGAAGCCCTCCTAAAGAGGGCCTGGGAAGCAGGGGCTGCAAACCTGAATCCGGCAATAGCTTCCACCTGCACAGCCCGGACTTTATTCATCTGGTTAACCCAGCTTCAAGAACTACTGGAGAATGGGGACATGTAGGTAGGCATCCTGTAGGTCTAGTGTCGCCATGAATACCGTACTTAGACGACCTACTGTTCTTCGCAGACTCGGCAGAAATCTTAGGACATACTTGTGCGCAGATTGTTCTCTGTCTGCAAAACCTGGGATGGTTAGTGAATGCAGAAAAATCTCAAATGACCCCAAGAAAGACAGTGGTATACTTGGGATATGTGCTGGACTCCAGACTATCAAAAACTTTCCTAATGGAACAAAAGAACAAAAAAAATCACACAGGCAATAACCTTCCTAAGAGGGACCAATGCCATAACAATCAGACAAGGAATGACCATACCAGGACTGATGACGTCTTCTATTCCAGCCTTTACCTGAGCACAGATTCACATGAGATCTCTACAGAACTACATTCTGTCTCAGTGAGATGGCAGCCACTCATCCCTAGACAAGTCCATTCCTGTTCCAACCACAGTCAAGCAAAAGCTCCAATGGTGGCACAATCCACTTCAATACATCGAAGGGCGCAGATGGGCTCAATCCGATCCAGTCAGGATCACCACTGATGCCAGCACCCTAGGCTGGGGGGCACACATGGAGGGGCTCTGCTCACAAGGAAAATGGACCTCCAAATGGTCCCAAGCCTCCTCAAACTTGAGAGAGCTAAAAGCTGTGGGGGAAGCATTGAAAGCATTCAAGCCAGCGATACAGGGGAGAGACGTAAAGGTGCAATTAGACAACGCCACGACTGTGGCATACCTAAACAGACAAGGTGGGACGAAGTCCCAAAACTCGAGGCTGACGGAGACAATCCTACTATGGGCAGAATCGAGCATAAAGTCAATATCAGGTATTCATCTGAGAGGAACAGACAATACGCTGGCAGACTTCCTAAGCCGGAAGACCATAAAACAGACAGAATGGTCACTGAACTAAACAACCTTCGCACAAATCACTCAAAAATGGGGAGTACCCAAGGTAGATCTATTCGCCTCCAAAGCAAATGCAAAATCACCAATATTCTTCTCTCTGGACCCCACAGATGGCAACAGCGGAGTAGATACTTTCAACCAAAGCTGGGGATGGCAACTGTGTTATGCATTCCCTCCAACTGCCATAATTCCAAGGGTGATTCAAAAAACAAAGGCAGAGAAAGCAACGGTGATACTAATAGCACCACACTGGCCCCAGAGAGCATGGTTCAGCCACTTGAAAAACCTCAGAATACAACTTCAACTGACACTGATGGACCGGCCGGATCTCCTGTCACAGGGCCCAGTCAACCACCCGAATCACAGAATCCTAAAGCTTTCGGCTTGGTTACTGAAAGGGTAAGACTTCAGAACAAAGGGCTGTCAGACAAAGTGATCAATACCATCTTAAACAGCAGGAAGCCTGTAACTAGGGCTATCTATGAGAAAGTAAGGAAAAAGTTTGTCTCCTGGAACAGAAACAAACCAATTTCCAACAGAGGGATAATCCCAACAATTTTGGATTTCCTACAAGATGGAGCAGACAAAAATATCTCTCCAGGCACATTGAAGGTACAAGTCGCAGCACTCTCCTCGGTCATGGACACCAGACTAGCACAGGATCCGCTGATAAAGCGATTCCTAATATCGCTTAAAAGAGCTAGACCAACCAAAATGTATAGAACTCCAACGTGGGACATGGCCACAGTACTTAAAGGTCCGATGGAAAATAGCTCAGACAAAAACCTCACTTTAAAGACTGCACTCCTTCTGGCCCTAGGATCCGCCAGAAGAGTGAGCAAAATCCAAGCTCTGTCTATAATGGAACCATACTGCCTAATACATTTAGACAAAATAATTCTCTCTCGGATTCTGCCCTGGAAGATTTCTTAGAAAAAGAGTTACCAGGTACCTAATTCTGTTTTTTCTAATATTCAACTGCCTTGTAGCCCCTATTTTAAAAAAAAATTTTGAGCCCGAAAGCTGTAGAACTGTTCTGCTGCACACTGGGAGTGGGATAGACACTAATAAATGACACTAATGCAGTTTCAGATTTAGCTGATGCAATTTAAGGGCCATGATTTTACTGCTCTCTCTTGCTAGGGACACAGTACAACAGGGACCAAGTAAAATGAAAGACTATGGACAATGACGTTTACATATTCTTAACAAGCAGTAAGGACTCACACCAGTAGCATTGGGCACATTGCCCAATGCAAACAAGGAAATTTGCCTAATGTCTTATAGCTTCAGTTGATGCACACTAAAGAAAAATAGAACAAGAATTTCAATGTGTTTTGAAAATGCATTGTAGCACTTGTTCAAACTAAATTTTAAACTGGATGTAAACCCTCACATATACCCAGTGAAGTGAACAGCCTCAGATGATACACAGAGATCAAACAAATCTCCCTACATACGTTTTACAGGTATATCTGCTGTCTTGAGATTGCTATATTCTTTAGAATTCTTACATTGGGTTACAATTTTCACTTCCTCATTCAGCAGTAGCAGTGTAGTCTTGGCTTTCACTGTGTGACAGCTGATTGGATGAAAGGCACACCCCCCCCTCCATATTGGCAGAAGAACGAAGATGCTTTCAGAGCTGTGACAAGACAAGCTCTCTTCTAATCTACATCTTCAACCTCCCTCGACACTAATTTTCAGCTGCTTTTATCTCCCGTCTAGGAGAGCTTGTCAGAAGTTATGCTGATAACAGAGCAGCATAAAGACACAGGACTCAGTGCTTTGGAGAGATAAGTAAACACTACAGATATGTGCTCAACTCAAATTTCATGAATTGGGTTTACATCCACTTTAAGACTTAAATTAAAGGGGTTGTAAAGGTAATTTTTTTTTTTATTTAAAATAACAAACATATCATACTTACCTTCACTGTGCAGCTCGTTCTGCACAGAGTGGCCCCGAACCTGCTCTTCTGGGGTCCCTCGACGGCTGTTTCAGCTCCTCCCCGCAAGCATTTACCACCTTAATGCGAGCTCCCTCGCATGGTGGTGAGTGCTTGCGGGCGCGCTCCCGTGATACAGCCGGCGGCTGTAGCCGCTCGCTGTATCACTCGGCCCCGCCCCCCGGCGCGCCGCGTCATCGGATGTGATTGACAGCAGCGCGAGCCAATGGCTGCGCTGCTTTCAATCCATCCACTGCAGCCAATCAGCGACCAGGCTGAGCTGCAATGAGGACGAGCAGCGAAGATTCGAGGCGTCAGGTAAGTAAAACGGGGGGGCTGGGGGCGGCGGTACTGTCAAAAGTTTTTTCACCTTAATGCATAGAATGCATTAAGGTGAAAAAATTTTTATCTTTACAACCCCTTTAATTAGGTGCTGCTGGTGCCTTAGGGTTCTCGCATTTCGGCACCTAGCATCCTCCTCTTGCAGAGGCAGTTTGAACATTCTTTGAACAGGCTTATGTTTCTGGTTTATAAGAGATCAGGTTTTCCAAGCATGAACATTAATTGTAGTTTTGGATGATACAGGGCCATAGTCATAGCTTAGGTTATACAATATTACAGTGGTGTACTGTTGTTTGGTTATATACTAGCATGGAAAGACTACAATAACTGATCAGTTTCTTGCACCTCATATATTCATTGCAGTGGAATCCCAGAGACAGTCCCTATATCTTGTGTGAATCGACAGTGTTCCTCTGGCCTTCAGGCCATCATCAACATAGCAGGTGAGTAGTTCCTGTACTATACTTGACTAAAAGAGGGCCTTTCTGGTAAGTGTATGCATTCAGATTGTGGCTGTGAGCAGCACAATTTAAGAGTGAACCTGTTGCAAAAATCAAGCACAGAATAATAAATCTCCCCTCAAAAAAAAAAAGCAAATACGTTTCCTGCTGCCCAATTTACCAAACACAACTGAGGAAAAGAAAGTGTCATCTAAAGTCTGATTTGGGAATGTTGATCTGTGTACCCTCCCTACTTAGTGGTTCCTCCCACTAACCCTTACATCACCACTATGTCCTATAGATAACCGGGGTCATTGGGAGGGACCACTGAGGGCAGTAGTAGACACAGGAAATTGACATTCCTGGAAGTGTCAGTGTCTGAAAGGGAAGGTTCCCCTTTACCAAAAAGATGTTTGGTGGACTAGTATTTAATTTCTGCTTTGCAGAGACATCTGATTTGAGAGCATTTGATTTTTGTAATCAGTTTGAGAGGTATAACAGAGTTAATTGTTATAGAACTTTTCTAATTTTATATGATTTTTTTTTTTTTGTTTAATATTTCTCTGATTTTATTTCAAATACAAAATTGTAGATCGTCTCTTTTTAGTTATCGTTATTTTGTTCTGTGTTTTTTATTTTTTTGCTGAACTACTGCAGTAATTACGCTACAGAATTGCCTCATGAAGTGTGCATTTTGTTGGTCTGTCTTGCCAGACTGACGTACTTGCACTGGGGGGAGAATAACAATAAAGCATCAATTTGCCACGCTATGAAACAATGAGCAAAGATATGGCGGCCCCAATTATAGGCTTAACTAGAAATTAATTTTTATAAAGCGAAAGGTTTAAATCTGGCTGAACGAAAATGGATAAGCATGAATATGAACAAGATTTATTCAAAAACTGATTACCAGCCTATGCTTTTTTGTTTTGAGATGCATTTTTTTATTGAAATGAATGTAAAGGCCACAAACGACATGTCAACACATGCATTGAGCGCCTGTTCACACATAAATGTGGGGCAGCACAGTGATTAACAATTCTGCCTAGCAATCAGGGTCATCTGTTTGAATTCCAACCACGGCACAGTGCTTGCATGTTGTCCCTGTGCCTGCGTGGGGTTCACGTATGCATGTAAGTTAGGGAGCTTTGATTGTAAGCTCCTTGAGGGCAGGGACTGATGTGAATGTTTGTTTATTTATTTATTTATATATATATATATATATATATATATATATATATATATATATATATATATATATATATATATATATATATATATATATATATATATATAATGTGTGTGTGTGTGTATGTATATAAGTAAGTAAAGCGCTGCATAAATTGGTAGCGCTATATAGGTACCTGTAATAAATAAAATAAAATGTGCAATAAAATGCTTGAAAAAATGCATGTGCATTGCTTTTTCATTGGCGTGCATTTTTATGTGTGTTGATGTATGTTTTAACGCATTTTGACACACCTTTTTTATGCATGTTAAATTGCTGTGGGTCCTTGTAAGGGACAAAATAATAAAAAGATTTTTTCCCAATAGACTTGTGTTGCGTTGATTGTGTGCTTTTAGGTACATTGTGTTGCATTAAAATGCATACATGTAGCACTGTACTGCACATGACACCAGCATTGTGGTGTGAACAGGACACATAGAAAATTGTTTTCTATGTCCTTGCAATCTTCCAGTGCAGTAAAAAAGCAGGGCACTGCAGTATGTGTGAACAGGGTCTTAAACGCACCTTAACATGTCATGAGGCTCATCAACACACAGGGACGTGTGTTGATGTCTGTTACAATGCACATTCATGTGCCTTCATGTGCCTTAATGTGCATTCACATGCATTTTGATGTGTTTCCTTCAGAATTAAAAAAAAAAAAAAAAATCATAAGTGTAAATGGGCCCCTGATAATTTAATGTAAATATGTCGCAGCCGACCATTAATACCTGAGACCCATGTTGATTATGTAAAGCAGTCTATTTAATTTTTTATATATATGTATATGTTTTTATAATGAACTGTGCATTATCAGCATTTAAATGAATGAAAACCATTTATATTGATTACAGGTGGTATCAGAAATGGTTCATATGACATTGGACTGGCATGTGGGTAAGGAGACTACCATTAAATTATGGTATAACTAAATGTAATGTGTTACCCGTGGGGAAATTAACTTTGCAGATGTGTTTTAATTTGTATAACAGTACAGATATACACAATTGTTTGTTTTCAAGAGAGGTCATGCTGGGCAAATGTCTTAATGAGAATTGTGAGAACTGCCTGTTTTAAAACCTTTTGCCAGTATAATCTGTATGTCTCTCATCTGACGTCCTGTGATGGGATACCCAATTCTCATCACTGTACTAAGCAGGGAGTTGGGGTTGCCAATATCTGCTTGTATAAGTCAAAAGTATTTTTGCATAGTGGAGAAGAGCTACAGCACTCTTAGCAACAAATAACCTGAAAAGACCTACTTTTTTTAATATGTCTTTAGGGATTTGAGTGAGGGGGAGAAAAAAGATGCTACACTGCTAATGTGTACGATTACCATCGCCCACATTTAACATAGAGTCGAGCGCCCTTTACTGAAGACTCAGGTTTTCAGAATTATTTGGCTAAATACATGCCTTATTCACAATTAGGAATGCATGCCCACCTATCTATTTTTGGTATTTACGGCTCAGAGTCTGAAAACTTCAAGAGGAACTGCAGTCTGCTCACATAATTTGTAATAAAAACATCTTTGCCATTCTAAAGCTTCCCTCCAACCACTGCATATTATTTTATATATACTGTGATTCTGTACTTTCCAAGGGGGAAACCATCTCCCTAGGCAGGTGAATTGTAAAAGAGAAAAGCATCCAAGGCCACGTAAGGGCGAGAAGCAAGAACGGGTAGGTGGCAAGGCACGAGAGAGAGTTTCTCGCCATCCCCTTATAGGGGGCACCCCATCTCGTCCAGCCAAGGCCTCCAAATTCTTTAAAACTTACTATGATTACCCTGCCTAATACATATTGCCCTCTGGCTCCAAACCATTGAATTAATGGTCTCAACCCAGTTCTCCACTGTCGGGAGTCTGTGCCTGCCATTTCTGTGCTATTAATTTTCGCGCCTGAAACAGGCATCTCAACACTACTTCAATGGCGCCAGTCGGGACTCTACCTTCTTCCAAGCTTCCTAATAGGTAAGTCTTGACCTCCGGTTCTAGTGTGGTCCCAAAAGTTTTATTTATCCTAGCTACTATCTCCGCCCAGTATCTAAAGAGCTTAGGACACGTCTACACCATATGGATCAGGTCTCCTGACGCCTTACGTCTGGGGCACTCATCATTTTGTCTCCTTCCACATTTAAACAAAAGTAACATAGGATACTTTCTGTGAGGGAGAAAAAGAAGTTCTGCTTTAATTAGTATAGTGTCATATAAATTACCCAAAGATACCTACAGTGAGCTGGCATTGTCCTATCTTTTTATAGCTATTACTCTATGAGCGCCATCTCATAATGGTATCAATAGAACACCTTCCCATCTACTCAAGGTGGGGGCCAAAAAATTTTGACTTTGCATGTGCTACCAAGAGATTATATACATCAATACATAAAATCAATACACTCTTTATTATACAGTTAAAAAAGGAGTAGAATTAAGTACAAAAACATAAAATATAACCACGTGTAGATCAAAGCCCAACAATGGACATGCATCCATTGAGTATATGTTCCCTCCAGTGTGGTGTCTAGAATCTCTAGATTCTAGAAACGTCAGTAGTATAGTGTTTTATATAGGTTGCCTTCTAATTATTGTACTGACAAGAAGACATTTTAATGTAATAATATATATACATAACCTAGAAATATGCAGATGAACATTGTTTTTTATGTAAGGTTTAATATGGACACAGAGTGGGGTTGAGTTAATTTAAAAAAAAAAAGGGTGGGGGGTGGCATTCATCTTACAAAGAAATGTTAACTTTCCAAAGTGAATGTTTGTGAGTAAGGTAAATCATATGCTAGCTAAAATCCTCTTACACTCAACTAGGGTAACCCTATTTTCGAACATTCGCTTGGCAAAGTGAACATACACTTAGTGCCTAAGTGCACAGCCTCTACACCTTTTCGTAAATCAACGCCTTAGCCTTAAAAAAAAAAAAAAAAAAAAAAAAAAAAATTCAAAAATTTAATATACGTTATTAGTTGTGCTTTTTTTGTGTGATACCATTTCTGCCAGTTCTCCTGCTCACTGGGGTTGGTTATGTACTGCCATGTCACAAATGGTAAAGTTATCATAACTGGATGCCGAAAATGACAATTGTTTGTTTTGTATTTGTGTATTCAGGGTGGAGTCTATGAGCCTCAGGAGCGTTGGAAATGTTGGAGACATCAGCCCTCGTATTGTGGATGATGTCAAAGCTAGAGACTGTCTCATCCCTATGGGGTAAGAGTTCAGTGTTATCACAATATACCTTTCGGTGTCTACGGGAACACCTATAGTCAATTGTTTCTACTGCAGAATCTTAGCTGCCCACCTTACCTCCTATTTCACTGCACCCGCCTGAGTCATCCCATCGTGCTCTAGTGTTAACATTAGTAACGATAGCGATGCTTATAGATATGGGAGCTTCGGTATTAGAGATTCCTATGCCTTCTTCATTATTAGAGACTCTCTTGCTTTTCCTCTATAGTTAGAGGCGCTTGTTAAAGAGAAGAAATATGCACTTGTTTCTGATATGTTGGAACTTTGGGGGTACACAGATGCAACCCAAACCCTGCAGTTGGGAATAGAAGATCAGATGAAAAGATTTCTATTACTTTCTGGGCTTCATTGTGATTATGTGGCAACCTTCTGTTCATATTGGTGTCATTCCTTGTTTACCTTCTAGGCTCTTTAAGTTACACCGAAGTTGCACAATTTTTAAAGCGTTTGTAAAAGCTTTTTTCTTTTGTTTGTTTTTTATTAAAGTCACAAAACATGTTAAACACATCTGCTCTGTGTATTGGACAGAGCAGCCCCAAACCTCTTCTGGGGTCCCTCTTCGATCTTGGCTCCTCCTCTTATGTGTCCACCCCTATAGCAAGCTCTTGCTATGGGGGCAGATGTGGAGGCTTGATCCCAAACCTGGCTGTGTGTGTTCACTGGCTGCTTGACCCCAGCCCTCCCCTCCCTCTTCTGCTCATAGGATGTGACTGACAGCAACTGGAGACAATGGCTCTGGTTGCTCTCAGCCAAGCTTGAAAGAGCTCCGAGAGAGGAGAGAAGACTGGCAGACAGGTACAGTGCTGGATTGATAAAGGACTCAGGTAAGTATTTGGGGGGAGGGGCACAGCAAATGGCAAAACGTTTTTTTACCTTAAGCCCATAGACGGAGCAAATTTGTTTCCTCCAACCACAGGTTGCAGGAAATAAGTTTGCTTGATACCCCATCAACACAGACAGTGTTGACAGGGGATTCCCACCTGCAGAGCCATTGTGTTCTCACGGCAGGGGAAGCTGTCACCTACCAGGAGAACACAGTGATTATTGCTAGCCTCTATAACAACACTAGCGAGAATCACATGTAAAATTCAGCAGCCTGGTTGTACCTAAGTTGATCGATTCGAGCGATCAACTTGGGTACATTTAGCCTGCCCATACATGGCTCAAATCTTGGCCGATTCCTGCTGAACTGACTAAGATCTAAACCGTCTGATGCTGTTTATTTCACGATTATCTCTATCTATCTGAAGTACTTGTACTGCTATTGTTTGTTTTTTTTTGGTTTTGAAACGTAAATAAACTTTATTTTAAAAAATAAAAAACAAAAAAAACAAAACAAAAAAAAAAGATCCAAACCGTCTATGGTGGCTTTAATGCAGTGAATGCCTTTAAAGCGGAGCTCCACCCAAAAGGGAAAGTTCCGCTTTAAGGCCTCCTCCCCAGCTCCTATTTGTGAAATGGAGCTTTTGGGAAGAAGGGGGGCACGGGTACCTGATTTTGACAGGTACCCGCTCCCAGTTCAGCTTTGTTTGCCTTTAGGCGATCGGAAACTGAAATCCCCCCCCCCCCCCCCAACCCCAAAGTCTTCTGGTACACATGACAAGTCCCAGAAGACTATGGGACTTGTCACAGAGTGCAGCGGCGCATGCGCAGTGGGCACCCGGCTGTGAAGCGGCAATCTGGCACAGCCGGGTGCCTATACTGAATATATGCCGGCAAGGGAGGACACAGGGAGCCCATGAGTTGCTGTTAAGTCAGCAGCTACAGTTTTTGTAGCTGCTGACTTTTTAAATTTTCACTTCAGAGACTGGAACTCCTCTTTTAAGGTAAAAATTTTTTATCTTTAACAGTCATGAGAAGTAACTATTTTCTATTATTTTGTGTATTCTTAGTCGCAGCTTCTCAGGGAGTTGTACATGTACTTGAGGCATATTATTGATAGAGTATTCATTCTTAGTCCTCTTTCACACTGGCACTTTTAAACCTGCGCTTATGTGCATTTAGAGGACATTTCTTTGCATATAAATGCATGTGGTGATTTTTCAATGGTGCCATTCACAATGTGTGTTTTACTTGTGTCTAGGTGCAGACAGTTTAGCTGCTCTAAAAAAAATATATATAAAATAATTCTGTGCGTCCAGCATTTGATTAGACACTCTCTAAATGGTGCTAAACATGTGTAAAAATCATGCTTTGAAGCAGGAATATTTTAGTACCAAAAAAAAAATGATCTGGAAGCCATAAACGTTGTTTATACTTCCCAGATCATTTCTCCTGTGTTCAGATAAGCAAAATATATCCTTCAGTAAGTGCAAAAAAATACCCGTTGAAACCCAGTGCTGTCCAGTGTACTCTGCAGTTATTTCAAACAATATTAGTCCTACCCGGCTCATGTCTGTGAACTCCAGAACACCTACCCCCTATGTTATGGAGTTGAGGAGAGCGAGTGGTGTTTTTTTTAGACATAACACGCTTCCTGTAGTAGAATAACAATACTGCTGCTCAATAAATACATTATAGTGAGTGAGCTTTTGTTACCTTAATACAGGAAGCGTGTTACTGGCAAGTTCACAAGGTGAAAATAAAGAAATAAAATAAAACGAATGCAGCGATCACTTATAAGGACTGATAAGCTGCTGTATAAATGTTTCTATTACTGCATACACGTTAATTATTTTGGTTAACTAAAACATAATTGATTTATACACAATTAGAGGGTATGGTTCATAAATGTACTTGATACTTGATATTTTGTGCCCCACATCAGGTTGCTCAGCAATCAATAGGCTTCTATTAGGGCAGGGGTAGGCGACCCACGGCACTGGTGCCGCAAGCGGCACGTGAAGCCTCTTTTGCCGGCATGCGACTCCCTCCCCAACAGCAGAGCAGTGCAGGGAAGTGTCAGTGAGAGGCTAATGCATTCCAAACTCACAATTCCCCATGCCGCACCTGCACTGGGGGGGGGGGGGCACTGTGCCCCCACATATTGTACACACTGGGAAACATTGGTTATCTAACTTTGTTGTAGCTGCGATTGTCAGCTCTTGTGATAGGGAAGAGCTTGGGTGCAGTTCTGCTGGGGGGCATCCCTATTTCCAAGAGGAGGAGCACTGCGATTTGCCACTGCCAAAGCCAATCACAGTCATGCTAGCCCCACCCACCATTTGGAGGAAAATGACTCCCTTGGTTGCCACTACCAATCTCAAAGAAGGAATTTCACTGTGATTGAGAAAACCACAATCAGGTGACAGTTTGTGGAATTACTGTTTAGCTTCTGGGAACTTTGCTGATAAAAATAAAAATGTGTGTATGTGTCACTTAATACTGACCCCTCAGCTCTGCATCATCTACTACTACCAACCTCTGCGTCACTACTGAACCCCTGCACTCTGTGTCCCTTTAAGCCACAGCCAGTATTCAGCACAATGAAAATAACACCAATTTTGCTGCGGCGCTTGGGGGCGCATCTTTTCTCAGCTGTCCGATCTTGCACACAGGCCCACTGCTTTCAGAAAATGCCCCTGACCTGAGCTCATCATTGCGCGTCCATTCCAAATGCTTGTATGTGACATCACATACAAGCACGTGGGCTGGATGCGAGAGGTGGATCAGAGGGGATGAGTGTGCCAGGACAGGTAGATGTGTCTCATCTCTGCTTCCTTGCACCACTCTGTATATCGTGCATATCATAGATGAGAAGAGGGTACAGCAGTGAAGCAGGTGGGGTTTAGCGGTGGGGCAGAAGAGCAGGAGAGTGCGATGGTGGAGCAGATGCGCAGGGGGTACAGTAGTGGAAGAGATGAGAAGAGGATTCAGCGGTGGGACAGAGGAGCAAGGGGGTTACAGTGATGGGGCCAAATGAGCAGGGGTTACAGTGGTAGGACAGAGGAGCAAGGGGGGTTCAGTGATGGGCCAGATGAGAAGGGGGTTAGACTGGTGGGGCAAAAGAGCAGAGGGGTACAGAGGTCGGGCAGTTGTGCAGGGGGGTACAGTGGCAGGGCAGAGGAAAAAGGAGGTGGGACAGATGAGCAGGGGGTTACAGTGGTGGGGCCGAAGAGAAGGGGGGGTACAGAGGTGGAGAAGAAGAGCAGGGGGCTACAGAGGTGAGACAGATGTGCAGGAGGTAAAGTGGTGGGGCCGATGAGAAAGGGGGTTACAGTGGTGGGATCGATGAGAAGGGGGTTCAGCGGTGGGACAGATGTTCAGGGGGATACAGTGGTTGGGCAGAAGTGCAGGAGGTACAATGGTGGGAGAGATGAGAAGGGGATTCAGCGTTGAGACAGAAGAGTACAGTACAGTGATAGGGCAGATGAACAGGGGGTTACAGTGGTGGGACAGATAAGCAGGAGGGTTCAGTATTGTGCCAGATGAAAAGGGGGTTACAGAGGTGGAAAAGATAAGCGGGGGAGGGGGGGTTCAGTGTTGGGGCAGATGTGAAAGGGAGGTGCATTAATGGGACAGATGAGCAGGGAGTTACAGAGGTGGGGCAGAAGAGCACTGGGGTACAGAGGTGGGGCAGAAGAGCACTGGGGTACAGAGGTGGGGCAGAAGAGCAGGGGGGTACAGAGGTGGGGAAGGAAAGAAAGAAGGTACATTGGTGGGACAGATGAGCAGGGTGTTACAGTGGTGGGGCAGAAGAGCAGGGGGAATAGAGGTGGGATAGAAGAGCAGGGGGAACAGTGGTGGGGCAGATGAAAAAGTGGGATACCGTGGAGAGGCAAAGGAGCAGATGGGTTCAGTGTTAGGACAGGTGAGAAGATGGTTCAGTGGTGAGACAGAAGAGCATGGGGGTACAACGGTGGAGCAGATGTGCAGGGAGTGGTGGGTCACATGAGAAAGGGGATACATTGTTGGGGCAGATGAGCAGGGGGGTTACAGTGGTGGGACAGAAGAGCAGGGTGGTACAGTGGCGGGGCAGGTGTGCAGGGGGTTACAGTGGTGGGACAGATGAGCAGGGGGTTCAGAGGTGGGTCAGATGTGCAGGGTAGTACAGTGAGGGGACAGATGAGCAGTGGGGGGACAGATTTGCAGGGGGTACAGTGATCTGAGTTTTGAAGGTGCAGGAATTGGGGCTGATCTAATGCGTGAGAGTGCAGGATGTTAATTAGTCACTATAACTCAAGTAGTTTATAGCATTTACTTTATGAAAAATCCTTTTCGTGATTGAGGGTATGAAGTTAACATTTTTTTTTCTCCCTTCGCCTTTCAGGACAGCACCTTGGAGAGAGCATAGCTCCACCTCTTCACAGGAAACACTGCGTGACAACGCCCTTTTTAAAGACAGCTGCTTCCACCGTGCCTTCAGTTTTAATGTTTCCTCTGCCATGGAAGCACTGCTTGGGAAACCAGAGGGGCTACGCTCTCTTCAAGAGGGGTTTTTGAGCAGTACCTTCTTTACTTTATTCTTTGACCAACCCAGCTCCTTCCCGCACGAGAGTGGGGTGCTCCGGTGTCCCTTCGCTTACTTACAGGGGTAATAGTCTGCTGGAGGTCGTCCGCCCAGAGTGCTTGGGGGGGCCACGGGTGTGCTCGGTCTGAGTATACATGCTTGGTCTCAGCATGTTGGCGCAGAGTCCAGGAGGGCGGATGACGTCAGTTCTAGGGGAGGAGACTTCCGGCGGGGCTTAGCAGCAATTGGTTCCGGTGTCTTGCCGAGAAAGTTCCTCCGGCGGATAAGGCCCCCCCCCCTACTGCTTGCGAAGTAGGAACAACAAGGGAGCCGCCAAAAAGAGCCGAAGCTGAACACCTGAGTCAGCTGGACATGGCGCCTGCGCACTACATTCTACCCTATGTCCACGTTAAAGCCCCACCATCCAAGTGGATATAGAGTTAGAATAATAATATGCCGAGCGCAGCGAGGCCGTGCCCAAAGCGTGGCGAGCGTAGTGAGCCCGCGAGGGGCCTGTTACAAACTTTTTTTATTAAAATAGTGTTCGCTCGCAGGCGCCATGTACAGCTGACTCAGGTGTTCAGCTTTGGCTCTTTTTGGTGGCTCCCTTGTTGTTCCTACTACACAAGCGCTGTGCCTGCGCAGTAGAGGGGGGTCCTTATCCGCCGAGGGGAACTTTCTCGGCAGAACACCGGCTGCTGGAACGCAGGAGGAAGGGGCGGGTCTTCTGGCTGGGACTTCCTTTTGTTTGGCACATAGAGGAAGTTATTTAAAAAGCACACAGGCGGCAGCTGCGGCGTTCGCAATGGAGGAGGCTGAATCGTCAGCAGCAATGGAGGATGCAGGCGCCCAGGTTCCTGGTCAGACCCAGGTAGGAGAGGTGCAGTGGCACCTCTTTCCTTTTCTCACTGGGTGTGTTTTTTTTCTTTGTGTCTATTCTTGTCAGGAAAGAGGCAAGTACCAGTCTCGCCAATATCGCTGCCTTCCTTCGCACATGCGCAGTAGAGCGGCACTCCGGCGCATCCCTGGGCACAATACAGCGAAACGGCTAATGCGCATGCGCAATTCGGTTAATGATTGTGCAATACAGCGAAACGGCTAATGCGCGATTCAGCGGAACGGCGTACGCAATAGCGCGCACAACATGAGCCTCCCACTGGCCTATAGAAGCCACTCTGTGCCATGACCAGATTGCTGGTTTGTCTTTCAGGTCCCCGTGTGTTTCCTGCTTGTATCCTGATTCTTGATTACCTGTTGTGACCCGGATTGACCTTGACCTGCTCTGATCTCTTCCTGCATCTGGCCCTCGGCTTGGCTCTCGGACTTCCCCACTTGCTTCCTGTGTTTGTGTTTCACCCTTGGCCTGTCTACGAATATTGCTTCCTGTCTCCAGTGATTGACCCTCAGCCTGCTCCTGGACTTTGCTATTGTCTTCAGTGCTCGACCCCTGGCTTGCTCACAGACTTTGCTTCCAGTTACCTGTGTTTGACCCTCGGCCTGTTCAGACTTTGCTATCAATCTTCAGTACTAAGTCATCAGCCTGCTGACAGATCTGCTAACAGTCCTTTGCACTAGACTGTTTTTGCCTATCTAGAGACTCTTACTAGTCAACGGTGTTTGACCCCCGGCCTGTTGTTTGGATCAGCTGTTCATCCTCCTTCTTGAGCTTCAGCATCTTCCAGTCCTGCACAGCTGTCTCCCTGCCGGTGACCTTCACGCAAGACCTGCCCAGCCTGCTGGTGACTCGTGCCTCTTTGTGCCCCTCACCCCCTGTACTATCTCCAGGAGTGGAGTGAGCTAAGTCTCAAGAGGTTACCGCTCTCAGCATCTTGGCCTCGATGAGTACCCTTATCTGACAGTTCTATTAGCAGTTCAGCATGAAGGAAGACTCTGGGACACTTAGGGGTGTCTGCTGTGGGTACTGTGTGTTTCTCTCTGTTGGCAGCTTTATGTCGCCCTAATAGAGGGTGCGGTTATGTCTTGGTATTTTTCAGAAAGCCACCGCTAAGTCAGAGAGGGCAACAGGGAGAAAATGCCCTTCATGCAAGAACCCATTAAGGGACTCCTGGTCCAAACCGCTGTGCAAATCCTGCATCGCAAGTTTAGTGAGAGAAGAATCTACACAGGAGTGTAAAGAGCTCTTTTCATCTGTCAGAAAAGAACTAGCAGAGACCCTAGGTACGTAGTAGTAGTTAGTAGTTAGTAGGTAGTAGGTAGTAGGTAGTAGGTAGTAGTAGTAGTAGTAGTAGTAGTAGTAGTAGTAGTAGTAGTAGTAGTAGTAGTTTCCTTTCTGAACAAACAGGGCCAGGGTTCCAGCAAGAGAGCTCCCAATCCAGCCTTCCTACTACCGCTTCCAGGATTTTGGGGAGTGAGTCAGAGGAAGAGGAACAAAGTATCCCTCCCTCAACCATTGATTCTGAGGAGGATGATGGGGAAGAAGAAAATAAATCTTCTAGGTACAAGCTAACGCTAGAAGAGGTGGGCAATCTACTTAAGGCAGTATATACCACCTTGGAGATTCAGGAAGAGAAAACCCAGCTATCGATACACGATAAAATGTATCAGGGCCTGGAGGAGGCCAGACATAGTCTTTCCTGTCCACAAAGTTTTGTCAGATACGATCAAAAAAGAATAGAAGGATCCGGAAAAAGGCCAGTTATTTTCTCCAAAGCTCTCAAAAGAAGGTTTCCTTTTGAAGAGGACGAAGCGTTAGTTTGGAACAAGAAACCAAAAATTGATGCTGCTTTCTCTCAGGTGTCCAGACGGACGGACTTGGCATTTGAGGATATGGGCGTATTGAAGGATGCCATGGATAAAAGAGCAGATGCACTTTTAAAAAAGCCTGAGACTCGTCCCTATCTAACCTTAAACCGGCGATGGCCACTACAGTTGTTGCTAGAAATATGGAGTGTTGGCTGGAACAACTCAAAGGTCATGAGGTAGCAGGTACTTCTAGGAAAGATCTGTTGGAGTCCTTCCCTATCCTGTTGAGAGCGGTAAAATATATGGCTGATGCCTCAGCCGAATCCATCAGGATGTCGGCCAGGTCCTCAGCACTTGTTAACTCTGCCAGGAGGGCCCTTTGGCTAAAAACCTGGTCAGGAGACTCCGCATCAAAGGTAAAACTTTGTGGGATTCTTTTCACAGGTGACCTGGTCTGTGGGCCAGAGTTAGAGGCAGTCCTTGATAGGACAGCGGATAAGAAAAAGGCTTTCCCACCGAAAAATAAAGCAGGGAAGCAAAGGAAGAATTTTCGTCCTTTTCAACAAGCCCATAAAGAAAGGGATCAAACCCAGAAAAGGCCCTGGAACCCTCAAAAAGGGAGAGGCAGAGGAGAGGTGCTCTTTAGACCTCCAGAGTAGACCCCAAAAAAGCAGTAACTATCTCCCAGTGGGCGGGAGGCTAGAGGACTTCCTGCCAGCCTGGGAAAGAGTAACAAAGTCCTTTTTGTCCTGAATTTAATCCGTCAGTGATATCGGCTGGAGTTTTTACAAGCACCTCCGAGTCGGTTTTATGTGACAAACCTTCCAAAGGATCAGGAGAAGGCCTTGGCTATGAGATCTATGTTAGGAGAATTGATGCAACAAGGTGTCACCTCCCAAGTCCCAAAAGATCAGGAGGGGAAGGTCATCTCCCAAGTACCAATAGATCAGGAGGGGAAGGTCATCTCCCAAGTACCAATAGATCAGGAGGGGAAGGTGTTTTACTCCCACATTTTCCTGGTAAAAAAACCTTCAGGAAAATTTCGGCTGATTCTCAACCTGAAAGTTCTCAACCAGTCCATGAAATACAAAAAATTCAGGATGGATACAATTTTCTCTGTGAGAAATCTACTTACCCCCAGATGTTACATGGTGTCTATCGATCTGATCTCCATATACCAACCGCAGCCTCATCACAGAAGTTCCTATGATTGGCTGTCAATCTGGGGGGAAGGAAGATTTGGCACCTGCAGTTCTGGGCTCTGCCTTTCGGTCTGTCGTTCTCTCCCTGGGTATTCACGAAAGTGATGGCAGAAACCCTAGAGTCTCTGAGACTGAGGGGGATCTCAATAGTTCCCTACTTGGATGATTTGCTGCTGTTTGCCGACTCAAAGGATCAAGTAGAGGTCAACCTGCAAGTAACCCAAGCACATCTTAATGGTTTGGGCTGGCTTCTGAACCTCCAGAAATCAAATCTGATACCTTCTCAAAGAGTATGGTTTCTGGGGTACGAAATAGACTCAGTAAAACAAAGAATCTTACTCCCTCAAGAAAAGGTGGAAAAGATGCATATGGCTCTGAAGATACTTCAAAACAACACAGAGGTGTCCGTAAGGCAGGCCATGTCTGTGCTAGGTCTATTGACAGCAGCAATCCCCTCAGTACAGTGGGCCAGATTTCATGCTCGGCCCCTACAGGCGGACATTTTTCTGAACTGATCACACCAGGAACCTCTGGAAAAGAAGTTCAAGATAGGGGTAAAGGCAAAAAGATCACTTTGGTGGTGGAAAAACACCTCAAAGGGTCTCCCATGGTCTTTCCCGGCAACTCGCAGGTTGACAGCAGATGCGAGTGCATGGGGTTGGGGAGCTCACCTTGAGGAACGAACAACTCAGGGGGTATGGTCCAAACCAGAGGCAAGAAGATCCTCAAATTGGAGGGAATTGAAGGCTATTCACCTAAGCCTCCATTGTTTCCAGCAGTTTCTAAAAAGTCAACATGTCCGGGTACTGTCGGACAGCATGACGGCAGTATTATACCTAGCAAAACAAGGGGGCACAAGGAGCAAGACTCTGATGGAGCTAGCTCGTCAGATCCTGAGCTGGACAGAAAAGAATTTGGCCTCGTTGTCCGCAGTCCATTTAAAAGGCACGGAAAACACCCTGGCGGATCTCCTCAGCAGGAGAGAAATAAGAGAAGCAGAGTGGTCTCTAAACCAGGAGTTATTTGTGATGATCTCCAAGAAGTGGGGCTCTCCTCAAGTAGACCTCTTTGCAAATCAAAGAAATGCAAAAACACTGGCTTTCTTCTCTTTTCAGAGGCAGGATCTGGCCCTCGGAGTGGATGCGTTAGCCCACAGATGGGACTTCCCTTTGTCTTACGCCTTTCCTCCGTTTCAACGAATACCACGGGTGTTAGCAAAATTCAAAGCAGAATCTACAAGTCTGATACTAATCGCCCCATATTGGCTGAAGAGGCCCTGCTTTTCCACCCTAGTAGAACTCTCAGCGAAACCCCCCTGGAGATTACCACTCAGGGCAGATCTTCTGTATCAAGGACAGATTTTCCATCCAGATCCAGCCTACCTCAATCTGACGACCTGGTTTCTGAAGAGGAAATATTAAGGAAAAAGGGACTCTCAGAAAAGCTCATCAGCACCCTTCTTGCCTGCAGGAAGAAGGTCACCAGGGATATCTACTTCAAAGTGTGGAAGTGTTACATTTCCTGGTGCTCCAGCAAAAACTTTAATTTACTTAGTATTATTTCAGTTTTACAATTTCTCCAGGAAGGTATGGAGAAAGGTTTAGCAGCGAGTACCCTGAAAATGCAGGTAGCTGCCTTATCATTTTTTTTTTGGAAAAAACTCTGTCAAGGGAGCCCTTGATAGTTAGATTCTTTAGGGCTATGGCAAAAATTAGGCCTGGACCTCTTATAAGTTTTCCCAAGTGGAATTTATCTTTAGTTCTTCAGGGGCTCACCAAGTCACCATTTGAGCCAATAGAAGAAGCATCATTAAGATTTCTTACACTAAAGACTATACTTCTGGTCGCGGTGACGTCTGGCCGGAGAATTTGTGAAATACAGGCATTATCTACCCAAGAGCCTTTTATGAGATATCTACCAGCCTTCCTGCCTAAAGTTTCCTCGGTCTTTCACTTAACGCAGGAGGTCATTCTCTCTACCTTTTTGTCCCTTGCCTTCTGGGCCAGGGTGAAGAGGCCTTCCACACTCTGGAAGTTAGAAGATGTCTCCTTAGGTATTTAGAGGTAACAAATAGTATTAGGAAATCATCTTTGTCTTGATGGAAGGGAAGTCGCAAGGGGAGTAGAGCCTCCAAATGTACCCTAGGAAGATGGCTGAAACAAGCCATTAAAGAAGCTTACCTATCCTTAGATCTGGAACCTCCAGAAGGAATCTTGCCTCATTCTACGCGGGCAGTGGTGGCTTCTTGGACAGAGAGGACCGGGGCATCACCTGAGCAAATATGTAAAGCTGCCACGTGGTCCAGTTTTTCAACCTTTTAAGGCATTACTGTTTGGATCTACTGTCAGCCTCAGACCAATCCTTTGGTAGGAAGGTTTTGCAGGCAGTGGTCCCACCCTGAAGTAAGTGCTCGGTTATCATCTCCAAGGTGCTGTTCTGAAAGGCGAAGGGAGAAAACCTTAGTTAGACTTACCGGTGATGATATTTCTACGAGCCTTTCAGGACAGCAGCCTACTTCCCTCCCTAGGTTATCATATGTAAAGTATAATTATGGGGTTTGGTAATTGTCTGCTTATATCTTCCAGTATGTCGGAGGTCTTCTCGGTAATAACTGAAGGCATGGTGGAAGCAGCTGTCTTTAAAAAGGGCGTTTTGACGCAGTGTTTCCTGTGAAGAGGTGGAGCTACGCTCTCTCCAAGGTGCTGTCCTGAAAGGCTCGTAGAAATACAATCACCAGTAAGTCTAACTAAGGTTTTTTGTTATGAAATCGGCACTCTCACTTTCTTTGAAAACATTTTTTCGACACACTGTGCTCAAAAGGTTGCCTACCCCTGTATTGGGATTTGCAAACTTTATTATATTTGAAAAGCACTGGCTATGTTATAGTGACGGTTTTAAATGTTTTATAATTGTTTTATTGTAGGATTACATCAGAGAATGTGGCTGAACAGTTTGGAGTCAGCAGACAGAAACAAGATATGTTTTCCCTGGCATCTCAACAAAAGTAAACACATTTTAGTGTCTTTAAATACCTAATCATATATTTGTTTATATTACTGTGAAAATTATGGACTGTACTGTGTTTGGTCTGCTGTTCTTGATACAGGGCAGCTGGTGATCATTCGGTGCTCACCACAGAACACAGACATTTTTATATTTTAATCATACAGTACAGGACACAGAACTTGTATTATTAGACCATGGGATATAGACAGACTACCTTCAGATGACACTGTACACTGTGTTGGTGCCACCCATAGTGCACACTTGTATAACCCCACTCACTTTTGTGAGACTCCTCTTTTTTGCTTGGGTAATTGGTCTTTTCCTTTTTTTCTTCTACTGACCGTTCTATCAAGATCTGACTGCTTATATGTCCAAGGATGTATGAACTTACAACCTGGCGCTCACCTTGCAAACATGAGAAATAGATGCTTGGTGGAAATCCCAGGATGCACTTGACTTTCTGCTCTTGTCAAATGCTCTGTAACCGGAAACTTGTGGTTCCCGGTGCTTATGCAAAGGTTGCCCTGTGCCCAGTGTAAAGTTGCCAAACTTCACCCCACCCTATTTGTATTACACATTAATTGGTGTCTTTTCAAGACAAGTAAATTAAAGCATTAAAAAAAAAAAAAAAAATCTGGTTTACTTGCATCAAAACAAATTAACTGTTATTCCTCAACCCTTATGGAGGGTGACTTGAGAATATGCATATAGTACATAAGCAGTGAGTCTATTGTATAGGCAATATGTCAGAGTATACATGATTTGATAATGCATGTGAGCTGCCCTGCATTGCAGTACAGCACAGTTTTATGGTGTGAATGAACCCTGATGTGGATTGCCCAAATCATGAAGATGGGTTCTGCTTTTTTTAAAAAAAATTTTTATTTTAAAAAGATACTTTCACTTAGATAAAAATTTGTTGAAAGCAAAACTAAAAAGTTGGTGAAAGGAAAAAAATAGTAAAGCTTCTCACATACTTGCATGTGATGCCTTTTTATGAATAGGCTAGCAGTAGAGCTTTTAACTTGGTAGGGAAGTTCAACACCTCAAGAACAGTCAATGGCTAATAGAAAGAGACACTTTCCGAGAAAGTTTTAACAGCGGGATCTCTCTGCTATCCTTGAAAGGCAGTTTTTGTAACAACGAGACCAGCTTATACCTGGATGACACAAAACGAGCAACTCTTTGCTTTTAAGCAGTTCTGTTCCATGCAGTGCCTTCCCACCGTCGATCCTACCCCAGGTGTCGAAGGCAAAGCCAAGCTGTTCCTGCTCACAGAGGACACGCAGCAGCAATGCCAGAAGATCCTTAAATAAAAGTTCCAAAGCTGACACCTGACCCATCATTGTGCTTAGGCCAACCGCTGCTCCACCCCAGGCTAAGAAAAAGCCAGGAGACAGGCAATGGTGAAACAATGAGGGCATACCCCTAGGGATTTACACCATGCAAAATAAACCTTCCTATAAATCTTACAAGACGTAGCCTTGTGAGCCTTAAGCATAGTTTGGATGATTGCATTAGATAACCCCCCTATCCCTCAGGACTTGGCTCAACCAAATAGTGCTTTGAGACAGCAGTTCTTCTCGAAGTGGGCACCAAGGAGTGTCCACTACAAGAGGTTTAAGATTCACGTATCATGACCTGCAGGGCTAATCTGGAGCCAAAGGCGTCACCAGAATCCCCTCTACTTCAATCCAGTATAGTACCCGTGGCAAATGTTTTACTGGAGGGTAAGCATATATTGCAGTGTAGCAACCCCATGGAGCCCCTACTGCATATGCAGTGTCTGCCCAAGGGTTCTTTTTGGCCTTTTTACAAATCTAAGAAAAAAAGTATTGCATTTAGCCAATATTGACAACTGCTGCGACCCAATAAATCTGAATACTAGACTGTTGAAAATATGTAAAAAATGGTGCGCTGTTCCCTTAAATGTTGATATAACATGTGATAATTACTATGTGAATCACCAAAACAATTAGGTATACAAGAATAAAGTGTAAGTGCACAAATGAATAACTAACATATCATATTGAATTAAAAAATATTAATCATTCAACTCAAAGTCCAAACCTGTTTTTTTGGCATGGAGCTAGCTAGTTCCTTGATGTAGCCTGTCTTTTTTTTTTTTTTTTTTTTTTTTTTGTAGTTGTAGTGGGTGTCCCACTTCTGCAGGTGGCACTATACCCAGTTGGTGATGATCTAAATGAAAAGAACCCTATCGTCCATTAAACACATAAAAGGGATTTTATAGTGAGTCCGAAAAAGTATTTTTTATTGTATGTGATTGGGTATGTCAACACAGCTTTACTTCATTCACGAAGCTTGGTAAAAATGACATGCTCTACTACTTTAATAAATCAACACCCTTGTATATCATAAGAGCAGATTATGCTTCTCATGACAGTGGTCTTATGCTGCTGCTCTCTGTGTAGTGTGAGATTTCCTGTTCACTTCACTATGAAAGTCCTCTTCACACATACAACGCAGCATGCAAAGAGATCTCTAATTTAATCTCTCGATTTTAGGGCTGCAGCTGCACAAAGGGCAGGCCGCTTCAAGGCTGAAATAGTTCCTGTAACCACCACAATCACTGATGATCAAGGCAATACAAGGACCATCACAGTAAGTGAAGATGATGGCATCCGGCCAAGCACCACCCTGGAGGGGCTGGCAAAACTTAAACCAGCCTTTAAAGAAGATGGGAGCACTACTGCTGGTATGTAGCTTGGCTCATTTGTGCCCTTTTACCTATGACAAGCAGTTGTGTCATTTAATTATGGTGCTATACTGTATATTTCATGATGTGTTTGAAATTTCCTCCATGTGGTTTTAAGTGGATAAGATGCTCTTTGGCGGTGGATAAACGTAAACCAATTTAATGTTAAAAACCACTGGGTGGAAGTGGCAGAAAGCTTTCACAGTATTGACAACATTTTAGAGCAGTATTCTCATGGTAAACCTTCAGAGGCAGGGAGAGAAAAGAATAGTAATACTGTATACGTTAATATAGAAATGTAATTATTTTTTACAATTTGAATTTGAATTTAAAAAAAAAAATTTTTTTTTATTATTACAAAATTGTTATATTATATCAGTGCCCCCCTTACATTAGTGTCCCACTTACATCAGTGGCCCCCTTAAATCATTGCCCCCCCTTTACATCAGTGTCCCCCTAACATCAGAGTCCCTCCTATCATCAGAATCATCTTTACATCAGAGTCCAACCTTACATCAGTGTCCCCCTTTATATCAATGCCACACCTTACATTCTTCCCCCTAAAATACTGCCTTCCTTGCATCAGTGTCCCCCCTTATATCAATGCCCCATCTTACATTAGTATCCCCCTTTATAGCAGTGTCCTTCCTTACATCAGAGTCCCCCCTTATATTAGTTTCCCCCCTTACTTCAGTGTCCGCTCTTACATCAGTGCCCCTCTTTATATCAATGCCCACTCTTACATCAATCCCCCCGCCCTTAAAATACTGCCTTCCTTTAAATCAGTGTCCCTCCTTAAATCAGTGTCCCCTTACTTATAACGTTGCCCCCCCCTTTTTTTTTAGTGACCCCCTTACAATCGTGCCTTTCCTGCATTAGAACATCTCCGCATTTCAGTGCCCCTCTTACTTCAGATTCCACCCCCTTACAACGTTCCACCCCCCCCCCCTTATTTTAGTGTATTCCCCCCTTTACAATAGTGCCTTTCCTGCATTAGAGCTTCTCCTTACATCAGCGTATCCCCCCCTTACATCAGTGTCCCCCCTTACATCAGTGTCCCCTCTTACTTCAGATCCTACCCTTACAACGTTTCTCCCCTTACAATAGTGCCTTTCCTGCATTAGAGCTTCTCCATACCTCAGTGTCCCCCTTATATCAGCGTATCCCCCTCTTACATCAATTTGCCTGCTCACATCATTGGAGCGGGCAAATTGATGTAAGAGGGAAATACACTGATTTAATGGGGGCACTGTATGGAGAAGCTCTAATGTAGGAAAGGCACTATTGTAAGGGGGGATCTGAAGTAAGAGGGGACACTGTAGGTACCGTTGCCCGCTGTGCCACACTGCCACTACCTCTATATTATCACTGATGATGATATTGATAATCATTAACCCTGGATCTATCTTTGGATTTAGACACCAAGCTGGAACACACAGAACAGAACTCGGATCACATTACAAAGTCTCAGATACTACATACATATCTGGATGGACTGTGGAGTGTGGACAGACAGTGTCAGTTTCACTGACACCATGTAAGCCTGCCCCTGGATACTGCTGCTTCCGCCTCCTACCTGTGCCTGCATCGAATATTTAGCAGCAGGGCAGCTGGTTCTCACTCCGAGTCACTCGCTCCCTTCCAGCAGTCAGCAGGTTTTGTCCGATCCCAGTTCCCCCAGCCCTGCTATCAGCGGCAGTGTGGTGCAGGCGCCTGTCACATATCGAGCAGCCACCCGTCCAGTTTGTTCGGCAGCTCTCTTTAGGTGCAGGCAGGCAGCACTGTCTGCAGCACTCGGCTCCTTCGGTCAGTGAGTCTGTGTGTGACAGACAAGTTACAACTGTAAGTCAGTCAGACTCAGCCCGATACAACCAGCCGGCGGCCACCATATCCCTGCAGTGAGCTAAGCTGGTGTCAGCAAAGTGTCAACCCGACAGTTATCTGGTCTCACAATTTGGCCCCCAAAATGCTCCCGAAGTTGGCGCTGGAGCATCCCCCCTTCTAGTTTCAGCCATGGAGCCAGTACAGTAATTGATTCACCTAAGGGTGGGAAGTGTGTTACTGGCAGGATTACAAGATAAATGAAAGGAAAAAAGCCTAAAAGATAATCAATTCAGCTGCAACATTTAAGGACTGGCAAGCTGCAATACATCAGCACAGAGGTTAAGTGGTTAGCACTTCTGCCTGGCAGCACTAGGTTAATTGGTTCGAAACCCAACTATGGCAGTACCTGCACGGAGGTTGCACATTCTCCTTGTGGTTGCGTGGGTTTCCTCTGGGTACTCCGATAATTGGCTACTGTCTAAACTGGCCCTAGTATGTATGTATGTGAGTTAGGGATCTTAGATTGTAAACTCTTTGAGGGCAGGGACTGATATGAATATACAATACATATGTGTAAAGCACTGCATAAATTGATGGCGCTATAGAAGTACCTGTAATAAAACTATTGTTCTTGATGTGGATAAGCTGAATCACAATTGAAATGCATAAGGCTCCATGCACACTGAAGCTCATAAACGGCCCTTTTTGAGAGTTTTGGCGTTTTTTTTAACAGCCCAAAAACTCCCCTCTGTTATCCTATGTGTCCATGCACACATGGACGTGTTTATCAGCACTGGAGTTTATGGGCTGTTTTCTGAGCTCCATAAAATCGTGTTCAGGAGTCGTTTTTCTGACCACAAAAACCGCCAAACGCTCATAAACGCTCGAAAACGTGGCTCACCAGCGTTTAACGTTCCATTGTAACGATCCATTGGAGAAAAAACGCTATTGCAAAAACGTTAAACGTTGAAAGACTCACTGCAAAGCTAATTTTCTAATCCACACAAGCCAGACAAACATTATAGCTAAGTTTTGTCTATTTACTTTTCTCTGATTGGTCAAGACTGTGATAGGACAGTGAAGAAGCAGCAGCACTCTGATGATATCTCTGTGCTCTGTTCTTCAGTCCCCAAGCTATAACACTGTAGTGCAGTAAAGCCTGGCTGTATAATTGTGAAAGGGGTCTGCAGAGGATTACAGGCAGCTAGTACAAAAATTCAGGTACTATTAAAATATATATTTTTGTAAATGAAGACCTGACTGGATTAAATGGGGGGCTTGCAAATTAAAGTGATTCTAAAGCTTGGATTTTTCTTTTAAATAAGAAACAGGTTTATACATGCCTGCTCTGTGCAATGAAATTGCACAGAGTGGCCGAATCCTTCTCTTCTGGGGCCCCCCAGCTAGGCGCACCTGGCTCCTCCTCTTTGGCGCGTTATAAAGCCGCTTTCTATGGGTGTATTCATGCAGGCTTGCTCCTGAGCCTCACTGTCTGTGGACATGGACAGCGGGACTTAGCCCTGCCCCCTGCTGCCTTGTCACTGGCTTTGATAGCAGCAATTCCCATTGCCTCAGCAAAACCAGTGAGAGCAGGAAGTGAGGGGAGAGGAGGTGCAGGTGTGCACTGTGCTGAATCAAATGAGGGCTCAGGTAAGTAAAAGTTGGGGTAAGGGGGAATACTAATACCTAAACAATGTTTACCCTAATGCAAGGAATGCATTAAGGTAACAATTATTAGGTTTTAGAACCACTTTAAGGGCATGTTCACGCTATGCAGTCACCACATAAGGGCACATAGAAAACAATGTGCCCTGCTCACACTGCAATGCTACGTTCAGGTGGGTTGCAGTACACGAAGCTCACCTGACATTTGTAGCTCATCTGTGTGTACTGTTTTCTGCGTTAGATAAACAAATGAAATGTTACTTTGACATTTCAATCAAACTGAAAAAAGGTAAACCTGCATTGCGTTGTTACAATACAAGGCACCGCTCCCCACCACTGGCATAGAATGGACACCAGCCTGCATGTTAAAATGAATAGTTGCCCAACAGAGTCAGCCTTGGACATGTAGAGAATAGTTAAGCAGCACGCTGCAGCAAATTATGGGTGTGACCGAATTCGGCTAAAAGGAGAAGGGGGCTTAAAACTTGGGGCGCTACACAGTAACGCAGCAGCAAGAGTCTAATCGGTTGTATGTAACCCAGAGGGTGCAGGGGTCAGAAAAGCATAATGAACAGTTCAGTAGACAGAGTACAACATAGAATTACCTTTCCCTTCCTATATAAATTCACCAAACCAGGCAATTCAAAGTTAGAAGTCCCCTCTCAGTTACATCATGTAGCTGGAGCCAAGGAGACTCTAAAGAAGGCCTCCCTTGATCTGAACTGCCTTAGCTCACACTTTTTTTTTTTTTTGAATCTGACAGGTGGCAGGAATGGCCGCTGTTCTTCAGGTGCCCGGCGGCTGTTAGCGATGGCTGCTGCACAGCACATGTTCTGGAGAGCAGAGCATATTTGAACCCACTTTTATCTAGGCCCCTGATTTCTTGCTAACAATGTCAAGAGTAAAGATTGCCTACAACTGTCTATGTTGTAATACTATCTATGTTTTTCTATACTGCAAATAAAGTACAGTATCTAGTTAATTTTGCGCATCATACTTTGAATTTCCTACAGATGCAGTCTTTAAAGTGACCAGTTGTTTCATGCTGCTACCCCTCTGCCACAATGACTTTGAATCATAATTTGTTTGTATTTATTTCTTCTATAAGCAAACTTCAGCTGCTCATTTTTTTTTTTTTTTTATCACTGGAGTTTAAAAAAAAAAACAACTTAAAGTATAAAGTCAACTTTTTTTGTCCCATGTGTACAGGCAATGCCAGTCAAGTTAGTGATGGAGCTGCAGCAGTTTTGCTAGCTAGACGATCAACAGCTACGCGTCTGGGCCTTCCTATCATGGGGGTGCTAAGGTCCTTTGCTGTAGTGGGGGTCCCTCCTGATGTTATGGGGATAGGACCAGCATATGCTATACCTGTGGCTTTAGAGAAAGCAGGTAGGTATTAACTGGTTTGTTCTGTTAACTGCAGACTATTTAATGTAAAGTGTGATAATATAAATGATATAAATATTTTAAAATGTATTTATGCCTACAGGTCTCACAATTGATGATATTGATGTGTATGAAATTAACGAAGCATTTGCCAGTCAGGTGAGTTCTGTTCTCTGATGAACTATTTCAACTAATGCATCAGGTGCCCAACGACAACACAACCTTTTCAGCTTCAAACAGGTTTTACAGAATGTACTAAATATAATTTATTGTATTTAAACTGCATTTGATTTTTGAATAAGTAGTTAAAACTAGTAAACTCTTTAAACTAGTGCTGCATCTTACGTAAATCTGGTATTTTTATATTTGATTACCTGCACTGATATTGATTATACAAAATAAGAACTTTAGAAAAACAGAGTTTAGGAAAGTGCAAAATCCCAGATATTGAGCAATTTAGCCGATAATATGACTGTGTTAACAGCTGCCAGCTTATGAGAAATGCAAACTTAGCTCAGTCTGTCACCAGTCGCCAAAACTGTCACCATAGTTGCCATATTTTTCAGCATGCTGGCTTTGCCTAACAATAACCCTGGCAATGCCTGCCTCCCCACTGACAATAGCACTGAAATGACAGGTGCTCTTTAAATGTATGGACTCATTCTTGCTGGTAGTTAGAATCTTTAATATTTGCAAAACAAAATGAAGGTTTCCTATTTAGAATAATAAGTTGTCAGGTTAGTAAAACAGTGCTCTCTGAACCGATTCAATCATACAGTTTGTAGTGTACATAGTGTAGTGCAAAACAATGGGGTAAATGAATATTCCTTAACTTTGTTTTATGTCATGGTTACTGTGAAATTATGTGAATGCATCAATGCAGTGCATGTCATCTCAGCTTGCAAAGCTTGGATACATTGAATGAGTTTACCAAAAATGAAAATATTGCAGAATATAGAGCCTCATGCTACATAACTAAGCTCCATTTCATGCTGAATAAACTAAATCATTAATGTATCTTAATACAAAACTATCTTTAGATTTTTACTGCAAAAGCATTTTTATTAAAATTAAATTTGATAAAATCTTTTTTTATCATTGATTTTTATCCACCCTGGCAGGCAGAATGACCCCTCAAACCTACTAAGTCACGGCAACCTTTATTTACATATTGACTGTGTTTTATAGCAATATGGGACTTGCGCAGTAATGGTAGAGTATAGCTGCACTTTAAAGGAAACCAGCACTCACAAATCTTACATTATGTATTAACAGGCTTCATTTAGTACTTGCCAAAGACAATTACATTTTTCAAATTGTCTCAATTGCACCCAAACAAGAGGGAAAAGTTTGGGACTTTAGATGCATATGGTATATGACAGACCATTGGGTAAAAATGTATAAACATATTTATTTGTCAAAGGAGTAAACCTAGCACATAATAGTATACATGCAAAAAATGTTATATACCGTATTTATCGGTGTACCTCAGAGGGGAAGGAGGGGGACGAGCGTCGCCGGTATTCACTGAGCTGTCATCTCCTGTTCCTTGGCTCTCACTCGGCTCTCGTATAACATACACAGTCCCGGCTCCGCCATCGGCATTAGACCAGTGTTCTGTCTATCACAGGAGCTGGTCCAATGCCGATGGCAGAGACAGGACTGTGTGTGTGACTGCCGACTGAGAGCCGAGTAAACAGGAGATGACGGCTCGGTGATTTCCTGCACTGTTCAGGCTGCATTGATGAGCGATGATGAGCATGCAAATGAGCATTGAGGCTAAAAATGGGCATTGATCAGGCTGCATTGAGGCTGCAGATGGGCATTGATCAGGCTGCATTGATGGGAGATGGGGAGGCTGCAGATGGGCACTAATCAGGCTGCATTGATGGGCACTGACCCTTATTTTAATTCAAAGTTGTTTATTTAAAAAATACATTTTTTTCCTGAAACTTTACTCTTAAAATGAAGGTGCGTGTTATTCGCCAATTAATACGGTATGTCCCCAACATGAAAACGTCGTCATATATAAACACATGTGCTTGGTAAAACACCACATGCCAGTTGTCCCATGCCTCAGCTCCCAGGACAGACTACTCTACAGGCTCCTTGTTTGATAATGCCGCATGTTTTTGCTTTTCGGCCCCATGTAAGCTATCAGGATTTAATATCCCTCCCTTTTTTTATGATATATCCATATATACCTCTTATTGAGTCAAATTATTAGATTTATTGGTACTTATGTCTTTTTCAGACATGTTGACGCATCCGCCCCTGAAGAGTGGTTTGTACCCCCGAAACGCATCGGGTATATCCAGGATGTAGTTATGACTCTATTATATCATTTCTTTTTTTATACTCTCACAGTTTGACCTGTTACCACCTATTATTTTATCATATGGAGCCCTGTATACCGGCAACTGGCATGTGCTGGAATGTACAGGTGTTTTTATATATGACATGTTTTCATGTTGGGGACATGAAATTTTGCATGACTACTATTATGTGCTCGGTTTACTTCCTTGACAGTAAATACGTTTATACATATTTACCCAATGATCTGTCATATGCCTCATCTAAAGTCCCAAACTTTTCCCTCTTGTTACTGATTTAGGAATGGAGACATATATTCTTTATGTGTCTCATTTAAAGTCCCACCCATATTTTCCTCCATATACAGTTGCACCCAATTTTTCCAAAGCAGCTTCATGGTTTCCAGTAGACTCTGCATCCCACAATGCAGTCCTGCCAACCAGCTGAGGTGCATTGCGGGATGTAAGAGGGCTGTGCTTGTTCTGCTTCCCAGGGCTTCTCTATGTTTATGACTGATGTGAAATAGGATTGTATGAGCTTGCTGTATTTTAGCATTCCATCACACACAAAAAGACTGGAGTGTAGTAGTAATAGTTTTCCTTTAAAACACAGTTTATTTTCTTTGGTGTATGCAGGCGGTGTACTGCGTGGAGAAGCTGGGCATTCCCTTGGAGAAAGTTAACCCCAATGGAGGAGCCATAGCCCTTGGGCATCCTCTGGGCTGCACTGGAGCTCGACAGACAGTCACTTTACTGAATGAGCTCAAGAGAATGGGGAAAAGGTATGACATTTTCTAGTCTGGGTTTCTGTGCAAAGCTGAAAGCTCAGATTTTGGTTGAACCACCCACTGTTTTCTTATACATTTTGGGTCTTTGAAGACAAGTTGTCTGCAACTGAGTTCTTAGGCTGGCCATAGACTGTTCGAATCTCAGCCGGTCCTTAGGAGCTAAAAATATGCCTGCAAGTTAGTCGCTAGGAAGAGAACCTCTGAGGAAATTGAGGATGGAAAAGGATCTGTTGATTCTTGCAGCTTACAGACTCAGCAGTGGCATGCAATGCCATGCTGCAGCAAGTAAGTTTAGCAGATTATTATCTTACATATTTACATAGTTGCATAGTAGGTGAGGTCGAACAAAAAGACACAAGTCCAACCTATGTGTGTGATTATATAAGGTTGAAAAGGTCAGCTCCGCCCCTCCAGCACTCGCTGCAGCGCCGGGCTGCAGAAGGGGTGGGAGCGGCTGGCTCTGGCTCTCAGCTGTGTGCTGAGAGGTTGAGCCAGCTGCTGATTAGGCAGTCTCTGCCTCCCATTGGATCATGGCAGAGGATTTGTCCGGGAGGCCTAAGCCTCCCAGATAATTATATAACAGTGAGATTATCCCTTTGTCTCTGGATGTAGGGCCACAGAGACCCTTAAATGTGTTAATAGGTGAGGAGTCTGGCTTAGATAAGTGTGAATTATAAAAATGTCTGATCTGCAAATATCTGTAAATCTCTGACCGGGGGTAAGGAGTGAGAGGATTGTAATGATAAAAAGGAGTGGAGCACTCCACCCTTCTGGAGGGAGCCAAGCGTGACAAGGTCTCTGGAAATCCATAGGGCAAAGGAGTTAGGGTTAGGAAACGCAGCTATAAATGATGGATTGCCAACAAACGAGGCTTATTTGGGGTAAGGCGGGAGTAGGGAAAACGTTATTTTGTAAAGGGACCACAGGTGTAAGGATTGACCCACCACTGAATTAAAGGAGGAGATATCCCTTGGACGGATTGCAGGGGCCCATAATAATCCCGGTAAAGAGTAAGGAACTATGGAGGAGCGTTCAAAACTGAGCCAGGGGATCCAGAGAGGGGGGACAGGCCATTGAGCCAACTGTATGAGTCTAGCTGAGAGGTAATAGTGCCAAAGATTGGGAAGGCCCAATCCTCCTCGGGCCCGGGGTCTGTAAATCATCTGCTTACCTAATCTGGGTTTTTTATTGTGCCATACAAATTTGTTTATATCTCTTTGGATGGATTCAATCATTTGTCGAGACACATAATTTGGGAGGGCTCTAAAGAAAAATAAGTTTGGGGAGGATCGACATTTTTATCGCCTGTATCCTGCCTAAAAAGGTGATGTGGTATGAATTGATTGCGATTAAAAGTTGTCTAAACTTGGGGGAATGCTGGGGGTTAGTTAGCTAAGTATAACTTGTGGAGAGAAGGTGCCAATTTAATCCCCAAGTAAGATAGATAGGGAATCCAAATTTTTCTAAGGTTAGTTCGAGGTATGGCCAGAGACAAAAGTGCAAAAGGTTCCCCTGAATGGACTTTTAAGGCACTCGATTCATATAATGTAAGAGAAATATATATAACGGAGTATAGAAAAATGTATAAAAGTACATAAATTTTATTTATAGACATACATTAAAAACAGTTATAAGGAAACATTGGTTAATCTATACAGTGCATATAAATCGCCATGAAAAAATATATAACAAAATCTCCTCACACCCAACGCGTTTCGGTAAATATATCTAGTCCTTCAGGGGTGTAGGAAATTGGGAGGAGTTCATCTAAGATGAAATTAAATATATAGAAAGTCAGTTAGACAAACCTAAGGCATACAGGTTCATAGAAGATTATAAATTTAACACTTTAGTATTATGGCACTTACATAGGTTGGTTGATAGAGTTGTTTGACAATGTTTCGTTGGGTCACATAAAAGCTTGCAATTAGAGTAGCACCAAAAATTTGGGTTGGTGGAATGGCTGTCTTGGGGTCAATAAGAGGGCATCAGAGTGATGTATGCAAAAAGAGATGAGTATTAGTATCCTTAGGAGAGGGGGAGGTCCCTTCTGCACTCCATGACAGCGGTATGGCCAAAGGAATATACTGAGGCAAAAAAGGAACCCTGGGAGTAAAGAAAAAGTAGACTGAATATATAAATCTCCATAATATAGTGTGGTTAGTACAAGGTAAGGAAATAGGAATAGGATAAAGCATAGAATATACAGGACGTATGCGGGGGGGGGGGGGGGGGGGGGGTATAAATGTGTACGTATAAATGCGTGTAAATGTTGATTGATTACATGCATATTTTAATAGGGATAACAAATAAAATTCAAAAAATAAGCCTGTAAGCAGATGATAAACATGTCCCAACATAGAGATATTCACATACAGGTACTAGTGAATTAATCTCAATATAGTTGAGCAATGGAATATTAGCTTAATATAAGCAAATAAATTGATGGTAGTGTCAGTAGCTAGAGTAAATGAAATTGGGATATTGCATATATAGCAAGTAAAAATTTGAGTCTACATGTATAGATAAAGTGGAGATGAGGAAGTATGTAAATCTGTATGGACATAGGAAGAGAAGTATATTGTAAAGGAGACTCAGTGTTTTTTCTATCAGTGAGACTGGATGACACATTGCTTTGTCCAAGTATGAGCTAATACGGAATATACAGATTAACAGTGAGTAAATAGATAGTCAATACCTTTGTTGGAGGAGAAATGAATAGACCAGCCGCACCGCCCAAATCCAGCAAAGTGATGCCTGGTTTGGGAGTGGTGTGGTCAAGGTATTTAAGGAGTAATGAATCCCGGTCAGCTGGCGCGCAAAGTGCACACAGCTGATGTCCAGGATGGTTGTCAGGGAAACCTACGATGCTGCTCCCTGGACTAGGTGTGCGCGGCCCCCACCGCGCATGCGCAAGTGTCTGCATATCAGAGCTGCGTCACGCACACCCAGTCCACCGACACTGAATGCCATCTCGGCAGACTGCGCATGTCCGCCAGAGTGGCAAGATGGAGGCTGTGGGCGGAGGTGTAATACGTCCATCAGCCTCCAAGGACGTCGCCCAGTAAGAAGAACTGGGCGGCTTTCCGTGCCGGGCAATTCCTCTGGTCAACCGCAGCCAAAGGAGGGCTAGGGAGGGGGAGGGAACCATACATAAACTAATGCAAAAATAGTCTGGAGAAATAGCGCATGCATAATAAATAAATTAATTAATACATATTACATGTGTATAGAAGAAAAAGAGGCCATACAAGCACCAAATGGTGCTTGTATGGCCTTTTTTTCTTCTATACACATGTAATATGTATTTATTATGCATGCTCTAAACAGACCTGTTTAGTATGAGATTAAAGTTAGACTGTAAATATGGGGTCAGATATTAGGTGAATTTCTTGTAATGAGGGGCCGAATACCTGTCTGGGCCTGGAGTTTTAGAGGGTTTCAGGGATTTGATGATTTTAGTAATTTCTAAGTCCGAGCAAGGGGCATTAAGTGCTTGAAGTTGATCTTGTGTTAGCTTGGGAAGAGGGACATTATCAAGCCATGTATTAAGGGCAGGGTCAGGAGTGGAGGCGGGGGGGGGAGCAGATTTTCATAAAATTTAGAGAAGATCTGAAGGACCTCAGTTGGGTGGGAGACCAAACTCCCGTTAGGATTTCGTAACTTATAAGCATGGGGGGGTTGGATGGATTGATTGAGTTTCCTTGCAAACATGGCCGATGCCGTGTTACTGTGTAACAGAAACTTAGCCTTCGACCACCTAAGGGCCTTTTCCATCTGTTCAGAGAGGATTTTGTCCAGTTCAAATCTAGTGTCGTTAATTTGTTGTAAGAGATCTGTGGAGTGGTTCTGTGAATGTAGGTGGTATAACTTATCAAGCTCAGAAGTTAGTTTAGTAATATCAATCAGTCTTTCTCTCCTCCTTTCAGCAGCTATCTGTATTAAATGACCTCTGATTACCACCTTATGGGCTGCCCGGAGGATGGTGGGCGATACATCTTCTACATTATTATTGGCAAAGTAGTCTTCTAAGTGTTTTGAGACAATGATAGGGCCCATGAGGAGAGACTCATTCAGTCTCCATCCAGCCACGGAAGGTTTGAGGCCAATGTGGGAAATGTCAAGGGACACCATCTGGTGATCAGACCAAGGGCAGGAGTGAATGGCAGCTGAGGTAGAATAGGAGTACAAAACAGTCCAATCTGGAGTAGCTGTCATGAGGGTGGGAATAAAAAGTGTATTCTCTGGCCCCAACATTGTGTGCTCTCCAAGAGTCCACCAAATTATGAGAGTGTAGTAGTGACTTTAGAGTTTTAGGGAAGGCGTTACAGGTGCTGCCTATTCTGCTCCTATCCATGGCAGAATGCGCCACCAAATTGAAATCCCCTCCCAAAAATAGATGAGGGAAGTTATATTTGTCCAATACCTGGAAAAAGGTCTTAAAGAATGATGCTTGAGAATCATTAGGAGCATACACGTTGGCTATAGTAACCCTCTTACCCTGTAAGGAACCCTGCAAGATGATGAACCTACTGGAGGGATCTTTGTATATATTATGAGCTTCAAAAAATAAACCTTTTCTGATAAATATTGCAACCCCATGGGATCTAGATCCGAAAGTCATGTAATACCCCTGCCCGAAAGCTCTATCGAAATAAGTAGGGTGATTGTTTTCGGAGAAATGAGTCTCCTGGAGGAGAATAATATCAGCTTGAAGGCATTTATTTGAACTAAACGCCTTTTTCCGTTTTTGTTGGGAGTTAAAACCCCTAACATTATGGGATATTAATTTAAGACCCATTGTACGAGTAGAAAGGTATAAGGGCGACCCATTTCACTTTTGAATACGGATCTGAAACTTCTTACGAAAATTATCGCCATGAGGATTTCCAAAGTAGTGTCTAAATTGGTACACCCGGATCAGGCCGGTTTCATACCAAATAGGTCCACGGCAAATAATCTAAGACGTCTCTATCTTAACATGCAAATGACCACAGACAATCAGGGACAAAGAGCTATACTATCGTTAGATGCCGCTAAGGCGTTTGATAGTGTGGAGTGGGAATACCTATGGAAAGTATTGGCGAAGTTTGATCTCGGGGACACTATAATCTCTTGGATCAAACTGCTATATAAATCACCTAAGGCCTGTATCAGAATCAATAACACATTATCATCGTCATTTGATTTATACAAGGGAACCCGACAGGGCTGCCCTCTGTCGCCTTTACTTTTCGCTTTGGCGGTTGAACCACTGGCGGCTGTTATAAGGGGAAACACAGAAATAGTAGGCTTTAGGCGGGGAGTGACGGAAGAAAAAATTGCACTATATGCAGACGACGCACTCTTATTCTTAGGTGACACGTCCACCTCTCTGATTAAACTTATGGAACTGATTGGGATATTCGGAAACTTTTCCGAATTTAAAATAAATTGGGATAAATCGACAATACTGCCACTGGACCCACTAGTAGGATCCCTACCTCAAATAGCCGAACAAATTAAAGTGGTGGATAAATTTAAATATTTAGGCATAATCATACACCCTAATTTGGATCAATATATAAAACTCAATATAGACCCACTCCTCAAAAAATTTAAAGAAAAGCTTGTTAGCTGGACCCGGCTGCCCCTTTCTGTGGTTGGTAGGTGCAATCTGATCAAGATGATCTGGAGCCCACAACTGCTGTATGCACTGCACAACGCCCCTATCTGGATCCCTATCCATGTGTTCCGCAGATGTAATACTCTATTCCGAGCACTGATTTGGAGGGGACAAGTCCCAAGAATTAAACTAGAAACATTACAGGAGATGAAGGACTCGGGTGGATTGGCGGTCCCAAATCCATTTTATTATTTTATAGCGGCTCAATTGCAACATTTAACAGGCTGGCTCCACCCTGAGTCTTCTGATATTATTCGGAACATTGTGAGTACACAACTATCTTGTGATGGTCTTGTGGAGTACATAGAAGCAGGCGAGTTAGGAGCACTGATACAGTTCCCCACGCTAATGCTCATTGACAAAATTTGGAATAAAACAAAGCAGCATCTCCAATATGACGGATACACAAACTGGTCACGAATATGGAATAATCATAATTACCCAGAACTGAGTAAATTGGAGAATTTCTCTAATTGGGGGAAAAAGGGAGTTCAATACATTCCACAATTGTATTTTGGGGGGGGTCCTACGAGATTTCCAATCAATACGCTCAGAATTTAATTTGCCAAACACCTAATTTTATCAGTATTTACAGCTTAGACATGCCATAACAGCACAAAGCAAAACATCCAAATGGGAACTGGTTAAAACTGGGGTGCTTACACAACTAGTTACGTCATCATCCCGGAAGGGACAAATCTCCGCTATATATGGCTCCCTTATTAGCCATGTATCTAAGGCAATGACTTTGGGCTGTAGAGGGGGCTGGAGAGAGGACATAGGGGAAATCTCAGACGAGGAATGGAGCAACATTCTAGAGAATGTACTTGGGGTGTCCCTGTGCTCCTCTCAAAAGCTCACTCAATTATTTATTATCCACCGTATATATCGCACACCTGAAAAATTACATAAATGGCACAGGAGAGATGATCCACTATGTCCATGCGGTCTTATCGACAACGGTACACTTATTCATATGCTATAGAAATGTCCAAAGTTACAGAGGTACTGGGCCTCAGTGATAAACACTATCAACAGTATATGGAATATCAAACTTATAAATGACCCTAAACTTTGTTTACTGGGACGGTTGGATGAAGAACTGTACACTCCTCATACTTACACTGCCATTTTGAGGACACTATTCTTAGCTAGGAAGCTTATTGCCAGAAAGTGGCTATCCACATTGAGCCCTACAGTGACGGAGTGGATTGCGGCGGTAAATGATACTCTAATTAGAGAACAACTCACATATAAACATAGAGGCTGTTCAAACAAATTTGAAAATATATGGGATCCTTGGCTAGGTACACCTGGACTGGCCCCATTGAGCTTGGTCCATAATAGAATTTTGGGTGGCAGAGTCCATGCAGAAGGAACACCAACATAGATAATAATACAGAGCAAGATACAATGATGCTGATCTAGAGATGAAAAACCTTATACTGTATATGTGATGTCTTTTACTGGAACAAATGTGAGGTGGCAGATGGGTAATGCGGAGGTCAATATGTACATAGTTTGCCTAGTCTAATAATAGGTATTGTTGACCCCGTTGGGTCCAGCGGAATGTAAAATAAGGAAAGTGAACAAAACAAAAAGTTAATTGGAAAATGACCAATAGAAGCTATTTAGAACAAATAATGACCTTCAAAAGTCATAATTTTAACAAATGCATCGCACAAATATATCTAGTTCAGAAAAAATGATTGATAAGTGCCTTATGTGGAATGTGATGATGTATTTGGCCATGTAACATTACTAATGGTTGTTCTCATGTACTACGACATTGAACTCGACCTATGTGTTGGAATGTAACCACTTGATTTACTGTATTCAATGGAAATTTATTTTTAATAAAAAAAGATCTGATTTTAAAAAAAAAAGAAAGGTATAAGGGCACAGATCAGTTTGAAGTGATCCCGAGGGGTTGATGGCCATCGTCCACTGCCCTAAAAATGCAGGGTTGTCCGGCCGGTATACAACTATGAATACATTGCAGAGAAGGACATACTTTGTGGCATCTATAGACATGGTCCCGTAACCCAAAAACCATAAACTAAAAAACAGAGAAACAAAGATACAAAACTTTGGGGTCAGGAGGGGAAAGACCATCCTGACAGGAAGATGCTATGCTTAACTGTAAAAGAAAAAACCTCTTGAACAGTAGGACAATAATGTCCAACACTAGTTCCAGGAGAGGGGGCCAAAAAGGTACCACTCCCTCGCCTTTCCTTCTATCCAAATCCCTCAAACAATAGAGTTCAGAAAGAGTGGGGGAACAACCAAGTGGGAGCCACTGAACGTCGGCATTGCGGGGAACACATTGGTAGATAAAATGTGCATGGAGGTGCATACATACTGTGGGAGGGAGAGGGGTTCCAGTGATATGAGAAGAGGCAGTTCTTTCTCACCCTTCCGGAGGAAGTTCAGGTTGTGCCTCAGCTGATCCAAAAAAGTCCTGTATTCTATGTGAGAAAACAAATAAGAAAAACAACCAGCAGGAAAAAAAAATATATTACGAAAAAGAGACATCTTGGGTGACAGAGCCGATGCGGGAGGCTAGTGTCAAGCTACTAGAATCTGCGATCTCTGCCTTCCTGTCTCTGACGTCTGCGGTCCCTTTGAGGAGATGGGGTGGCCAAGATGTCGGACGGGCAGGGGGTGGACGGCATTCTAGGAAGGTCTTCTTTGGCCATGAGACCAAGTTTTACTAGGAGTTCCTTCCCTTCTTGGATGGTGATGACTGTGTACGTGGATCTGTTATGGATGACCTGGAGTTTAAAGGGAAACCCCCATCTGTATCTGATACTTGCTTCTTGGAGAGGAGTGGTGATTTCCTTAAGCTTACGGCGTTTGTCCAAGGTGGTTGGTGATATATCTGGGTATATTTGGATTTTGGTGCCATCCAGCAAGATGTTAGGGGTATTGCGTGAGGCCCTAAGAATCTCCTCTTTCACCAGATAATCTTTGAGGCATAAAATTATGTCCCTTGGAGGCCTATCTTCTGGGGGTTTAGGTCGGAGAGCCCTGTGTAGCCTATCACAAGCAAAGGCAGACAGGGGTGATTCTGGCAGCAGGGACTGGAATAGCTTGTAGGTGGCTGGGGTTAACTCAGTAACCAGCTCAGGGACCCCTCTGATTCGTAAGTTGTTTGTCCGATTTCTGTTGTCCAGGTCCTCCAAATGGGCCTGGAGCTGAGTAACAGAATCTGTGAGGGCCTCATGATCTCTCCGAAGATCTGTGTATGCGAGCTGCAGCTCATCATGTTTAGTCTCTAAGAGATCCGTTCTCCCCGCAAGTACCGCTATCTCATGCTGTAATGTGTTTGTGGCTTTATGGAGTTCCGTCTGGAATTTCTCAGCAATGTTGTTATACATGACTGTAATGCTGTCATCCAGGTCTACCTTTGTGAGTTGCAGCGTGTACTCACCGTCCCCAAACGAATGGGCAGGAGAGGCCGTCAGACTGTGTGCAGGAGCTGAAGCACGCTGAGTAGCGGCGCCATCTTGGGAATTCTCGGTCATCTCCCGGGCTCCGAGGAGATGGGGACCTTTGTGCCGGTTTCCCACGACGGGACTTGTAGGATGGCATGCACCGCTTGTTCCCCTGGGGGTGCAGGTAGGTTTGGGTTCAATTAGGAGCTTAATCGGCCCCGGGGAAGGTGCAGTAGTTCCCACAGTGATAGAGCTCTGCTCAGAAGCGACCTTCCAGTTCCGCGCCAAGTTTTGTCTTTTTTTGTCAGCAGGCCAGCCCAGCATCCTCCCTTAAGTGAGGGGGATGCTCCGGCGTCTCCTCCTCCTCATACCCGGCGAGGGTCAGGCCGCGGGGGGTCTCCGCTCTCTTAGACCGGCGGCACAGGCTAAGGAGGATTTGTTTGTATTCCGCGCCTCCATCCCCAAGTCTCTATGCCTTCCAGGTCCCGATGATGAGTGTGTCATTCCGGCCGGGGGGCAGGACTTCCGGCGGCACGACACGGCTTCCGGTTCCGGCTGCTGGAATGCAGGACGACGGGGCGTTCTCTTTGCTGGTGTCATTTCCGGCTCTCGCAGCGGCGAGCAGACCGGGTATTTTAAAATAAAAAGCAGCTGAACGCCGTTTGTAGCCCTTGCAGCATGGAGGAGGAAAAAAGGGCAGTGGCAGGAGCGGGAGCCACTTGCACCAGCCAGGCCCAGGTAAGCAGGGACAGTGGTCTCTGTGCATTACTCTATGGGTCATGTATTGTTAACCTCCCTTATTCCCATTGGGGGAGTTAGGGGAGCCTGCACCACTCTTCCTGGATTGCTGTGTTCCAGGAAGAATGTGTTGTTGTCTATTAGAACAGTGACTCTGTGGGGGGATTCACTAGCTGTGGTAGCAAACACTGGAGCTAAAGAGTTAGCTCCTTTATTTGGCAGCATGTAATGTTTTACATTCAAGTGTTTACTGTTTTGTGTAGATGCACATGTTAATTGAGGACTGGTTTTAGTGTATTTCAGAAAGTTAAAGAAAAGACCAAACATTCCTCCCCTCCTCTTAAGAGGAAATGTCCGTCCTGCAAAAAGAACTAGCGGACACATTTGAGACTTTCCGTTCCTATCTAGATAAACGCCCAGCTGAACAACCTAGAGGCAGCGCAGTACCCTGTTCTCATTCATCTGTTTCTGCATCCAGAGGGGTCAGTGATTCAGAGGATGAAGAGCGAAGTATTTCCCCAGACTCTGAGGAAGAAGAGGATAAAGAGAAAGATTTCTTCTTCATGCTATAAACTATCCTTAGATAAAGTGGATGATCTTTTAAAGACTATCCACACGACTTTGAATATTCAGGAGGATAAAACCCAGTTGTCATTGAACAACAAAATGTTCCAAGGCATGGGTGAAGTGAAGCATCGTGTATTTCCAGTACATAAGTCGGAAACAGTAAAAAGAGAATGGAAGGACCCAAAGAGGGCTCCTTTCTTTTCCAAATCCCTCAAACAGAGGTTTCAGTTCGAAGAGGATAGCTCTCAAGTCTGAAATAAAAAAACAAACTTTGATGTGGCTTCCTCTCAAGTATCAAGGAACACTGACCTTGCGTTTAAGGATATGGGTATCTTAAAATACGCCATGGATAAAAGGGCAGACTCCTTATTAAAGAAAACATGGGATTCGACTTTAGCAAACTTAAATCCAGCCAAGGCCGCAACTGTGGTGGCCAGGAACTTAGAGCACTGGCTTGAACAGTTGAAAACCCATATTGAGGCAGGAACCCCCGTAAGGACCTTTTGGATGCACTGCCAGTACTACTAAAAGCAGTGGGGTACATAGCATATGCCTCCGCTGAATCTAAAAAAATGTCAGCCAGATCCTCAGCCTTGGTAAACTCAGCTCGTAGAGCTCTATGGGTTAAGACATGGTCAGGTGATACAGCCTCAAAAAAACAAACTATGTGGTCTACCCTTTGAGGGAGATTTAGTTTTCGGTCCTGATCTTGAAGCTGTACTCGACAGAACGGCCGATGAGAAGAAGGCCTTTCCAGTTAAGAAGAAAGTGATCCCTCAAGGCAAGAAAAATTTTCGTCCTTTTCGCAAAACCCAGGACACGAAAGACAGGTTACAAAAACCCTGGAGGCCCCAAAGAGGGAGGGGCAAGTCAGGGGTACAATTTCGCCCCCCTACCCAAAGCACAAAAGACCAGTGACAGTCTTCCAACTGTGGGAGCAAGGCTACAAGCTTTTTTTCCACAGTGGAAGATGATAACGAACAGTCCGTTTTATTCTTAAGACATCTTAGAGGGTTACAGACTGGAGTTCTCTCAACCCCCACCAATTCGTTTTTACATAACCCAGACTCCCCGAGACCTAGCGAAATCTCTAGCAATGACATCCATTCTACAGGAATTGATCCAACAAAGGGTGATCACATCTTTTCCCCCAAAGAGGAAGGACAGGGGTGCTATTCGCACGTATTCCTAGTAAGGAAACCTTCAGGAAAGTTCAGGTTGATTCTGAACCTGAAGATAATAAACAGATCAATCAGGTACTAGAAGTTCAGAATGGACACAATTTTTTTCAGTGAAGGGTCTCCTGACCACAGGCTGTTTTTTGGCATCCATAGATTTGAGGGATGCGTATTTCCATGTACCTATAGCATCGGTATCGCAGAAATACCTAAGGTTTGCGGTCAAGATGGGAGACTTAATATCACATCTTCAGTTCAGAGCCCTTCCTTTCGGCCTGTCCTCCTCACCGAGGATATTCACGAAGATCATAGCAGAGGCCTTAGCTCCCCTCAGAGTAAAAGGAATGTCGATTATACCATACTTAGACGACCACCTGCCAAAACAAGACATCTGCTAGAGAAAGATCTGAGGGAGACAAAGAGACACTTGGAAGATCTCGGCTGGATCATAAGCAAGGAGAAGTCAAACATGATCCCGTCTCAGACAATAAAATTTCTGGGATATACCATCGATTCCATACAGGAAAGAATCTTTCTCCCAGAGGAAAAAATTGAGAAAGTCCAAAATGCTGTAAAACAGATCCAGACAAACCTGCCAATCTCTATCAGGGCAGCTGTGTCAGTGTTAGGACTCCTCACAGCATCAATACCAGTAGTACAATGGGCACGTCTCCATGCAAGGGATCTCCAACAGGCAATTCTGAGAAATTGGTCCTATGGGGAGCCGCTGGAAAAATTGATCAGAATGCCCCCCCAGGTTCAGAGGAAGCTCTGGTGGTGGAGGAGTCGCTCAAACCTGGACAGGGACCTGCTCTGGTGTCTTCCTGTAGAAAGGAGGTTAACAACAGACGCAAGTTCTTGGGGTTGGGGTGCTCATCTGGAAGGGCAGGTGGCTCAAGGAACTTGGACAAACAGGGAGGCCAAGAGATCCTCCAATTGGAGGGAGCTAAGGGCTATTCCAGGGTCACCATGTTCAAGTGTTGTCGGACAACACCACAGCAGTGGCTTATATAAAAAGGCAAGGAGGCACGAGAAGCAAGGTGTTGCTATCCTCAGCTCTTCAGATTCTGTCCTGGGCAGAAAACAACTTGACGTCCCTAACAGCGGTGCACCTAAAGGGAGATCTGAATCTAGTAGCAGATTTTCTGAGCAGAGAAGGGATACTAGAATCAGAAAGGAGTCTGAACTCAGAGATATTCCAGAGACTAGTAGAAAGATGAGGAACTCCTCAGATTTGTTCGCATCCCGAACCAACACAAAGGTGGGGGCTTATTTTTCACTAAACAGGCAAGATCAAACAAGCGGATTGGACACACTAGCACAACAGTGGAAATTCCGCTTGTGCTACGCCTTCCCCCCTTTTCAATGAATCCCATTGGTACTAAAGAAACTTCAAAGAGAGACCACAAATATGATTCTAGTGGCTCCCTTTTGGCCCAAGAGGGCTTGGTTTTCAACAGTGCAGGGGATGGTGGTGGAACCTCATTGGGTACTTCCACTGCAGAAAGATCTCCTAACTCAGGGAACATTCCAACATCGACCACCTCAACCTGACAGGCTGATTACTGAGGAGCAGATCTTAAAAAATAAAGACTTGTCAGACAAACTGGTCTCAACCCTTTTGAGTAGCCAAAAAAAGGTTACCAGAGCAATTTATTTTAAAACATGGAAGCGTTTTAATTCCTGGTGCACAACTAAGATGTTTTGACCACAGGAAATTATTTCGGTTTTAGAATTCCTCCATGAGGGAATAGAGATGGGGTTGGCGGCTAGTACCCTGAAGGTCCAAGTGGCCGCCTTATCGTTTTTTTCTTGAGAGACAGCTATCTCAGGAGCCACTTATTAGTTTTTAAAGGCATTGGCCAGAGCTAGGTCTGGCCAATAGGTCCCATTTTTTCCAAAATGGGACCTATAATTGGTATTACAAGGTTTGATTAAAAAACCTTTTGAAGCCCCGGAGGAAGCGACAATCAAATTTTGGTCGCTCAAACTAGTTCTTTTAGTGGCAGTTACATCAACTAGGAGGGTGAGCGAGTTGCAAGCCCTATCTATAGTAGAACCTTTCTGTTATATATTTCCAGACCGGGTAGTGCTAAAAACTGACCCGGGTTTTCTGCCAAAAGTTCCAACAGCGTTTCATAGGGCACAAGAAATAATTCTCCCTACCTTTTGCCCTACACCATCCAGCTCTAGGTAGAAGTCCTTCCATACCCTGGATGTGAGAAGGTGTTTACTACACTATCTATAAGTCACAAGAGAATTCAGAAAATCAAATTCACTCTTTATTCTGTTCTCAGGACCACTTAAAGGGTACAATGCTTCTAAAAACACTATAGCTAGATGGCTGCGAATGGCCATCAGTGAAGCCTATAGAGCTTCAGGGGCAGATCCTCCCACAGGGGTAGTGGCCCATTCAACACGGGCAGTAGCAACATTCTGGGCGGAACGAGTAGGGACTTCTCTGGGTAGGATCTGTAAAGCGGCCACGTGGACGAGCTTTTCCACATTTACCCGCCACTACAGGTTGGACTTTCTATCAGCATCGGAACAATCGTTCGGCAGGAAAGTCCTGCAGGCGGTGGTCCCACCCTAGAGTAAGTACTCTCTTATCTCCAGGTGCTGTCCTGAAAGACGAAGGGAGAAAACCTTAGACTTACCTTTAACGGTATTTCTATGAGTCTTTCAGGACAGCGCCGATGACCCACCCTAACTGTATTATAAAATGTGGTGTTATTGCTATGTTGTTCTTATCTAATTTCATTATGGCTGGAGGTACTCTATGAACAACTGAGGCCATGGTGGAAGTGTCCGGTCTTTAAAGAAAACTGACTGCAGTGTTTCCTGGGAAAGTGGGTGGCGCTACGCTCTCTCCAGGTGCTGTCCTGAAAGACTCGTAGAAATACCGTTACCGGTAAGTCTAAGGTTTTCTCTGAGTTTACTTTGATTATATTCACTGTAGGTTGATGGTTTATATTTTTTTAATTACACATAGTAGTGCGCAAGTTTATTCCTTTATAACAAAACGCTGACAGGAAAGGCACATGCTTCTCTGCCCATTTCAGAATATGGTTCACCTCCCTTTGGGCCGCCTGACTCCTGGTACCCCCTTGGTGGTTGATGTAAGCCACAGCTGTGACATTGTCCGATTGTATCCTGACAGGACAATCCTGCAACCCGAAATTCCAAGATATTAGAGCCAGACACGCTGCCTGAATCTCTAGAATGTTGATGGGCAAGGCTTTATCGGTCTCTGACCACTTCCCCTGGACAGTAGCCTCCTGCAGAACCGCTCCCCAGCCCAAGAGGCTGGCATTCTTTGTTACTATCTTCCAGGTTACCAGCATGAAGGATTTCCCCTTCTGCAAATTTCTGGTTATCAACCACCAATTGAGACTCTGGCGTACCTCTGGGGACAGATACAGTGGGTAGTCCAAAGCTTGGACCCTCTTGTTCCAAGCAGATAGAATACTGTTTTGCAACAGTCTCAAATGAAATTGGGAATAGGGAATAGCTTCAAACGAAGCCACCATCTTCCCTAGCAACCTCATGCAAAGGCGAATGCAGGGATCCTTTTTTCCATTGCCCACACGGACCAGACCTCTTATAGCCCTGACCTTCGTCTGAGACAAAAAGATTCTTTCCTGGACTGTCCAGACCCAAGTATTCTAGCCTCCTTACTGGCCGTAAGGCTGACTTCTCTAGGTTGAGAATCCAACCCAGGTGCTCCAAATATCTGACCGTGCTGGGCACACTGCAGTCTAGCCGTGTAACCGACTGATCTATAAGTGTTTTGGACCGAACCAGAACTGTCCGTTTCTTTGTTTCTGTCCCCCTGGCCAAACTAACCTTCAATGTAAAAGTGTGCACACTTGAAGTAAATTACTGAGACAGACACGAGTTCAGTAGATTAATACTTCTGCTTTATTACTTCCTGGACTCCGGCTAATATACCGTGAGCTGAATATTTTGTTATCAAATCAAATATCAAATAAGACAAGCGTATGCGGACCGCAAAAATACATATTCATTATTGTGACAAAGTATAAGCTTTTAGCTGGGTTATATCTATATAAGGGAATAGCAAACTATCATAGCTAAATAGGGTGTCTTGTTTCTGTTCTTGAAAACAGGCGCAATCTTCTTTAACTTGTTCCTAACTCTTGCAGTTCTGTTCCAAATGAAGGGGGAGGGTAAGCTGGCAGACATCTAATTGAATATGGTTAAGGCTGATAGCAGAGGCTGAAGTAAGCACTTATATCTATATGGTTATACTGGAAATAGGCATTTCACCATAACACTCATAGTCACATCCATTACAGTTCCCCCCTTGAAATGCTTATTTCACAAAACTGTCCCTCACACTGAAAGACCTACACCCAGCCCATCCCCCTCTGCAACTCTTTTAAGCTGTATGTAGAGAAAGAGCAGCGACTAGTTCAAACCCCCCCTCGATACAGCTGGAGGAGTGCGGCCAGGTGCTATCTGTCCCTATAGCCCTACGGTGTTGCATCTCGGGGGAGGGTGACTGTAAAGGAGTGTAACACATAATTTTCATTATAATTTTCATCAAGCCTTACGTAGACATCGTCATCATCATCCAGTATCTCTTGGTTCATGAACGTGGGGGTAGTTTGGTCAACAGCCTTTTCCACACACTTCCTGATGCAGGGGAGAACGCAGCAGATTATAGCCGCCATTACCAGGATAGCTAGCTATTCCTATCTGGGTCAACAATCCATGCCATCCTCCCTTTATCCAGGTAAAATACTGATCTCAGGGGTTGGTGAGCCCTGAATTCTGTTTTAGTTCTTTGGACAAGTCCTCAAGTTTCTGGATGGCTAAAGTCACTTTACCATTTGGGCCGGTGTTGTCTGGGATGTAAGTACAGCATGTGCTGGTCTCGGGGATCATCTTACATACACCCCCCCTTCTCAGTCAGGAGCATGTCTAAGACCATACGGTTTTGGAAGGTCATGTGTAGATGTAATTTATCCAGTCTACATTCTTATTTACAGTGATAATGGGAATCAGTGACTCAAAACCTGCTGCTACTTGGTCTCTTGCTTTAAACTCATCTGGGACCTCCCTTGGGACCCCTATGGCGTCTATGTATAAGGAGGGTCAAAACTGCCTGCTGGGGCACTCCTGCGTTTTCTGTTTGATTTGGGTACATCGTTTGCTTCTGGCTCTGGGTTTTGCGAGAGAATATGCAGGGGCATTATGGCTTTAGCCATTGCACATTCTCCTGTCCACTGTCCTGTCATTCTACTCCTGATTTTCATGGCTCTACAGATTCAGTACACATCTCCTAGAGACTGAACTTGATTTTGCCCTAGATCTGCAGACACCTCACTGTAAGACTCACAGTAACCTTCAGTGAAATTTCCAAGGGGTTTTCCCACTCCATGATACCTTTTATAACATGTGTAATTGCCAGGATATATGGTGATACCTTCTCCTGGCTTGGGAGCCTTAGTGACTATGGCGTACTCCTTTTTCCAATGCTCACACAGGGAGTGGTTAGTGGTTGTGTTGGTAAACAGGCTAAGGACACAGGTCTCCTGTTCTGGGGGTATATTAAGGGGCACTGTTCCTAAATGTAGTTTAGCTCCCCCACACACATAGCAATTGGTATTATTGTGTTTCCCTGCATTGTACCTCATCCACTCGAGCCACAAATTGACATCTGAGAACCCGATTTCTGCAGCCATGGTGTCCTCAAAGGTAGGGTCTTCTATGGCCACCATGTCCCCTAAGGTTTGCAGGTGAGGCTTCAGAGGGTTGGAGTTGGATGTAGATTGGGGAACTGTCCACTCTGGGTTGTTGAACATGTCTAACAGTTGGAAAGGTTTTCTAAAACTGTAATACTCATTTCCCCACCATAGGCCCAATACATAGGTCCCACTGTCCCCTCGGCTGGGATTCTCAATGGTCAGTCTGAACTCTTTGGTGAAATATTGATCTGTGTGTTTATTGTCATCCTATCTAAGAGTGACTTCCCATTTTTGTCCTTTCTATTCTGAGCGGTTTCAGGCTTGTACCCCCATTTTTCATCCTCAGTGTTCCAGCCTACTGCTCCCCAGGAATCAGTTGTTGCCCCAGTAGGTGTCAGTGGCACATACATACACAGTAATGGGACCTATTTCTCTCTCATTCCAGGTCCGGATCTTGTAGATAGTACCTGGAATTATCTGTTCATAAAAGGATATAAAAGTGGCAACATGTGTATTGGATGCGTTATACCAGAATTGGGTAATACCATCTTTTTGTTTGGCTACCTCTTGCGCCTGGGCAATGATTACTATGAAAAGGATATACAGAATCATTTGGTCCCCTCGACCTCTTCCTCAAGTACAGGGCTTTCTTGCAGTGGGAGGCGTGTGTCCACGTGTTCTTCCCGGCCACCTTGACTAATGTGGCAGTTGTTAGGAGTACCTGGAAAGGACCATCATATCTGGATTCAAGAGTATTTTTTCTCACAAACTTCTTTATCAGTCACCAGGAACCAGCTTGTGCATTCCTGTATCTAGCTCAGGATCTGGAATGGAAGAAAACATTTCCGAATGTATACGGGTTAATTCTCGAGATAAAACAGTCACATAATCAGTTAGTACATCAGATTGGAGCTGCAACTGTTGTGGGAAATAACAACCTAGACTGAGGGCTGAACCAAACAATATCCTATAAGATGACAGACCATGGTTTCCTCTTGGAGTGTACCCAACACTGAATAAGCCAATAGGTAGGCTGTCTGGCCAACTCATTCCTGTTTCCTGAGACTTTTTTTTTAGCATTCTATATTTTATTGTGCCATTCAATCTTTCCACCTTCCCACTGCCCTGAGGACGGTATGTGGTGTGGAAAGCTAGTGTGACCCCTACCTAAAGCTGTCCATATCTCCTTGGTTACTGAGGCCGTGAAAGCCGGCCCCTGATCGCTCTCTATGACCTCTGGGACACCATATCTGCACACTATTTCTGTTAAGTCTTTTAGCTGTGGTCTTTGCCGTCATGTTGGTAATGGGATAGGCTTCTGGCCTACGTGGCAGACACAGTCTCTTGTTTAATTTCATGATTCCTTCTACTTCTGTGGCTCCTTTTTTGATCCACACTTCTTTTTCTTCTTTTGTCAGCTGTCTCTTGTTGCTCCTTGAGTTGGGTCCTGTTTACAGGAGGGTTTTGTAGAATCGTAGTGGTTTCTATAGTATCATCCAGGATAGGTGCATTCACTCTGCTGACCACTTCTCGCGTTCAATCTGCAGCTTGTTTCGCAGCGGTATCTGCCAGGTGATTGCCTCGTGCTTCTTGGGAAACCAGCTTGCTGTGCATCTTTACCTTAAGTATAGCCACTTGTGCTTGGAGGAGTAGGGCCTCTGGTTTTCCAGATGATCCCAAAATGTCCTTCTGCCAATTTGCATGCCATAGTTAGGGCCTGGAGTTCTGCTTCCTGGGGTAATGCTGAAGCTTGAAGAACTGTATCTTCGGTGGTGACTGCGTATCCTGTGTGGTACCGTCCAGCTGTCATCACTTCGAAGCAGTTATGAGCAGTGAGATGAGGATTATTCTCCAAAGAGGTTCCCCCTTCGAGAAGAGGAAGCAGAGTGGATGGGTTAAGGGTATCACATGGGAGGACGGTGATGTTATCGGGGAGAAGCAAGGCACACTGGAGTCTGAGGAGGTGTCTCGCTGGGGACAGGGCTGTACTTGGTACTCTCTGAGACAAACAGTTTGAAAGTCTTTTAGTCTGGGAGGCCCAAAGGGCTGTTGAGAGGATCTCCTTCAGAGTTTCAAAATTGTCCACAGCTTCTGGTGAAAGCAGGAAAGGGTCATATTTCAGGGCATCATAAAGAGATTGCATCGAAGGGGAGGCTTCTGGAACTGGGATCCAAGAACGGCAGTAGGATATTAATCCTAGAAAAGCTTGAAGGGGCTTTTGACCATGAGGAAAGGGGAAGCCCTTGATTGCAGCAACTCTTTCTTCAGTGAGATGTCAGGTGCCTTGGGAGATGCAGAGGCCTAGGAAAATCACCTTCTTTCTGGACTTTTTGCTTTTAAGGCCTTGCAACCTTGCTCAACCAGGTAGTGGAGGAGGCTTTCAGAGAAGATTGAGGCAATCACAAGCAAGAGGTCATCTACATACTGAAGGAGTACAATGTCTGGGTGTAACTTCATCCAGGTGTCCAGAATGAGGGCCATTGCCTTGGCGAATTGGGAGGGGGAGTTCTGGGCACCTTGTGGCATAACAGTCCAGGTGTAGCTGGCAGGTGACACAGGCTTGCCTGAATTCTTGTGGAGAAGGTCCATATGATCTGGAGTGGGGTGGGTTGGTGGACGAGGTGGGGTGTCATGTCCCTGGTACTGGGCGCTTTCATGTGGACCATGGTTGGGGCTTGGTTGACTGTGGGTGAATTTCCGGGGGCTTCAGTATTCCCTTCTGAAGTGGCCGGGTCTTCCGCAGTTGTAGCAGACACGTGGAGTTGGTACCGGTGGACGCAGATAGGGTGTGTCAGAGGCCATAATGAGAGGAGCTACTCTCTACTGCTCCGTGAGGTTTCTGGACCTAATAACTACTAATAACAACATCTCAAGTTCCATTACTCTATACTCAGACCCTTTACGATTGACTATTTTAAGACCTGAAATAAATGCAGCAGCTAACATGTGTCTATGCGCTTTGGTCGTACGCAGTACGCTAAAACCCAAATCCGTAAACTTCTTGTGCTATTTCTCAACAGATGCGCCTTTTCTTGTGTGAAATCTTGTACACATATTGACTTCAGGCGTTTTAGAGTGGAGATATGAATACATACAGAATAATTGTTTTTTTTTTTTTTTTTTTTTCAGACTACAAAATGCTTAGATGTGAATGGGCCCTAAATCTAGATATAGATTTAGGCAAGGAAAGCACTTCCTCTTTTGTTTTTATGGCATAACGCCCAGAATACATAAACTTGCTCTTTATTTATAATACTCTTAAATATTGAAATTGAACATTTTAAACTCCCCAATATTGCTAATACAGCTTTAAACACAATTAAAACCATTTACATAAATATAGCACATTTGCTACATTTACTGTTATTAGAGAAACTCCTTAAAGTCAGACTGAAATAAGCAAGACACCCTAAACATAAATTATTTATTTAATTAAAATGCTACATTGATTGCTACTATGTTCCATCACTGGAAACGTGGGTGGGTTTCGGTGTGGGCGGTTTAGGGAGCGGTGGCATAGGGCGTGTTGCCACAGGGGGAGGTGTCACTTAGAACAGAGGGGCGGTAGACGAAGGGCAGTGTCTACTTCCTGGGGACCAGACGCCATTATAGGGCGGTGGCTGACTACTCGGCTTCCTCTTTTCTAGCTTTCTATACACATATACAATACAACCATTTTGATTATTTTGATTAATTTCATGTTCTGTCCACCCCCTTCTTCATGAATAGCGTTTGCAACTTTAAACCACGCATCTGCTGCTCGTGGCAACCCATAATCTGACAACAGTCCTTATTTGCGTTTCAAAACAGTACGCCATTCATCTACCTGTAGCCTTCCAACCAAATGCATATCAACCACACACTTTTGCCAATTTCTTTCCCTTTTGACAGCACCCTCTCCTTCCCGCTCTAATACCAAGTCACAAGCCAAACTGCCCTCTGCGGGCTTAGCCAACTTGTTTCCCATGTCACAGTTCTTAGATTTGAACAAAAAAATGAGACAAAGGGGAGAGAGAGAGAGAGAGAGAGAGAGAGAGAGATATGAGGAGAGAAGAGAGAGAGATATGAGGAGAGAAGAGAGAGAGATATGAGGAGAGAAGAGAGAGAGATATGAGGAGAGAAGAGAGAGAGATATGAGGAGAGAAGAGAGAGAGAGAGAGATATGAGGAGAGAGAGAGAGACAGAGAGATATGAGGAGAGAGAGAGAGATATGAGGAGAGAGAGAGAGATATGAGGAGAGAGAGAGAGAGATATGAGGAGAGAGAGAGATATGAGTAGAAATATGAATAGAAATATGAGTAGAAATACGCAGTAGTGATGTGGAGATGAGGAACTGAGAAGATCTCTAACAAGACACTTAATGAGCAGACCTGAAACACCAGCAGTTGATATTCAATAATGCACCACTTCAATCAACCCCCAACCCTCTTCATGTATCCCAAATAACAGACCACGAACACACTTAGGACAGACATGACATTACCACCACCAACAAAAATGTGACCCACAACCAACAACAAGCAATGTGTGACAACCGTGGAGGAATACAGGATTGCTCAGATCTCATGGGATCCCCACGCCACCGCTGGGCGTATATGTCGCCCCCTCCTGGTCTTCCCGTACTTCATAGTACACTTATTTATTTTCCCCAGGAGGAGTTTGACCACGTCACTAATCTCCGTCCGTGATTATATAACCAATCCCTTTTTCCCAACAGCCGTCACAAGACAGACTCCAACAAAACAAAACAGTCCAAATACAGGCGGGTCAGAAACAATTGCAGGTTCATACTATATAAATAGGCTCGAGACAAGATATATACCTGTCTTTGTGGACCGCGGGAAGCCGATGCGGAGACAGAAATTAACCAAATACGGATGCGGATCAAACAGCAGACAAATTAATAAGGAAAATGTCTTACCGTTTTCTCCAGAGTTGAACAGGCTCCGGTCCGCCCGTATTGCTCCTCTTTCAGTGTCCTCTAGTTCGGCTGTCCTTTTGGGCCAATCTCGAGCCCCACGTTTTGGGCGCCAAATGTTTTGGACCAAACCAGAACTGTCCGGTACAGTGTTTCTCTCCTCCTGGTCAAATTAACCTTCAATGTAAATGTGTGCACACTTGAAGTAAATTACTGAGACAGACACGAGTTCAGTAGATTAATACTTCTGCTTTATTACTTCCTGGACTCCGGCTAATATACCGTGAGCCAGATATTTTGTTATCAAATCAAATATCAAATAAGACTAGCGTATGCAGACCGCAAGATACACATATTCATTATTGTGACAAAGTATAAGTTTTTAGCTGGGTTATATCCATATAAGGGAATAGCATACTATCATAGCTATATAGGGTGTCTTGTTTCCAGTTCTTGAAAACAGGCGCAATCTTCTTTAACTTGTTCTTAACTCTTGCAGTTCTGTTCCACCTGAAGGGGGAGGATAAGCTGGCAGACATCTAAATGAATATGTTTAAGGCTGATAGCAGAGGCTGAAGTAAGCACTTATATCTATATGGTTATATTGGAAATAGGCATTTCACCATAACACTCATAGTTACATCCATTACATAAGCAGCAGGTCGTCTAGGTATGCCATTACTGATATACCCTGGACCCTTAATCTTGCCAATACCGGGGCAAACATTTTTGTGAACACCCGGGGGGCAGTGGCTAGCCCGAAGGGCAAAGCCACAAACTGAAAATGACGCTGTTCTACCTCGAATTGCAGAAATTTCTGGTGAGCGGGGTAAATTGGCAAATGCAGATATGCATCTTTGATGTCTTTTGATGCTAAAAATTCTCCTCCTCTAGCTTGTAGCCTAGAGATACTGTGGAGATGACCCATCTGTCCTGGATCTCTTCCCGCCAAGCTCCTGAAAACTGCAGAAGCCTTCCCCCTACTCGAGCGAGTGGGGGCGCCCCTTCATAATGAGGCCTTAGGACTCTGCTTTGTATGCTTCTGCCCCCAGGGCTTCTTCTGGCCTTGTGCTTGACCTTGAGGCTTACCTCTTGAACCTGATGGCGGAGGCCATCGAAACTGCCTGGAGGCTGCAGCACCTGGTGCTGGGGAAGAAGGTTTAAATGAAGGATGCTTACTCCTTCTTTTAACCAGTAAAAGGGCTCTTACCACCTGAAACTTTTTATATACTTATTCAGGTCATCTCCGAACAACCGTTCCCCATGAAAAGGAAAACTTGGCAATAGCTTTTTGCACGGCAACTCAGCTGACCAATGCTTCAACCAGAGAATTCTGCACATATGCACAGATAAGAGGGCAAAGCGTGACACCTGTTGAATAGGATCTTTAAGGGCGTCTACTGCAAAACATAAGGCCCTTGGCAGTTCCGCTAACTCGCGGGCTGCTTCCCCTTGAGCAGGGACACCTTTTAACGACTTGCTTGAGCTGGTCCTTTAAGGATTGACAAACCCCTATCGCTGCTACTGCAGGCTGTACTGCTGATCCAGCTATAGAAAAAGAGGCTTGAAGTAGAGATTCCAGCTTCTTGTCGGCTGGATCTTTGAAAACCTGGACATTGTCTACTGGACAATTTAGGCTCCTATTTACAGAGGAAATGGCAGCATCCACTGCTGGTAAACTCAATTTTTTTTAGTAAATTTTTCCTCCATTGGATAAAGAAGAGAAAATCTACCAGGAAGGAGAAAATGCCTATCTGGGTGATCCCAGTCTGCATATATTAGTTGCTCCAGCAGTGGGTGTAAAGGGAAAGTATGTGGGCCTTGTGAAGGCCTCAAAGAACCCAAAGAAGAAAAGGGGGGCCTCAGCCACTTCCGCTGGGGGCAATTTATATGCCGAAAGGACCAATTCCATTAGGGATTGGACCAGCAGCTTTTGGGATTGCTAAGCTGAAAAGGGCTCCTCTGAGATTGAACCCTCAGAAGAGGAGTCATCTGCCTGCCCCTCTTCCCGGTCACCCAATGGCACCTCAAGGTCATCTGCCCATTCCTGTTCCAAAACTGGAAGGTCAGGAGGTAGAGAAGGGGACCTTTCGCGTTTTTTTTTTTTTTCCCGACTGGGAGGCAGACACGATCATGTTGGCTATTTTTCCCTCCAACCCAGCTAATGCTGGAGCCAAATCATCCTTGCTGACGCATGCAGAGGCTGAAACATTGGATGAAGCCACTATGCCTGATAGCCTCAATGGCTCAGGCTGGCCATTTGCACCTGGTCTTTCAGGGGAGGATAGTACTGTGGAAGCATGACTAGGATCCTCAGATCCTGACAGCGGTGCTCTTGCGTTCCTCCCTGCTGTATTTCCATCTTTCTTTCCGGAAGACCTAGTCCTAAGCACAAAATGCAGAGGTACTCACAATATGCATCCATTGCTTAGCTGTAGTCCAGCAGAAAAAAAAATGCCACTATCACTGCTCAGCCTAATGGCCCATAGACGTGCCTTTTTAATGCCTGTATCCACACCTATACAGCGCTTGCATGCCCCAGTATACTCAGTGTCCCTCTGTCAGCCACCAGACTCATCACAGAGTCACAAAATTTATGGCCCGCTCCTGCGCTGTGCTGCGTACATGCCGGCTGCACCTAAGCCACGCCCCCTATTTCCTGTGGCGGCCTATTTCCAGCTGTGGGGAAATGCCGGCTGCCCCCCCCCCGTCAGAACCAGACTCTGGGGGAGAGCTGCGTGCCTGTGGGTAGAAGGTGGGAGGTCCCAGGGAACTGGCAACCAGGCTAAGGGGTTACACTGTCTCCAAAGGAGCGCTGTACACATAAAAAACAAGTATGACAAGCAGATATGTTACAATACAATGTGGAGAAAAACAGGCAAGGCATTCGCTACTCAGAAGAAATCTCTTGAAGTGAACCAAATGTGTTCCTTTCCCAGGTTTTTTTTTAAACTTTCCATTCCTGCTGCAGGGTTTGCTGGAGAAAACACAGCCAGACCCAATCTTCACCCATCTCAGCGAGCTCTGTCATAAAGACCTTCAGAGACTGGGTCCCCCTTAATGTGGGGTCCACTCCTATGGACCTGTATAGCACCCTGCAGGAAAGCACCTTGGTCAGAACACTGCACAGGGTTCCATTACGAAGGGTCCAGCTCCATAAGCCTGCATTACAGGCAAAACCTCGAGGAATATTCTTTCCTTTCCATGAGACTCGGGTACCATCCATTTCTGGCTGACAGCTTTTCCGAATGGACCTGATTGAAGTCCACGATTCCTAATAGAATCCTCCAGGACTTCCTAGTATGCTACAAGAGCACATGTAATCCATGGCCGTCACCTTGAAGACACTGGGGAAAAAACTGAGGTACTTCCTGTATGGGAGGGTTTACATAGAGGGGGACTTCCTGTCTTTGGGTGTGCCAGTGTCCATTCACCTATAGGTGGCGTATAACCCACATAGTAATTACTATGGCTGCTCTGTGTCCCGTGATGTACGATAAAGAAATACATCTAGTATTTTGTATGACCTCCATGATTTGTAAGGAGAGCACCAAGTCTTCTAGGCATGGAATGAACAAGTTGGTGACATATTGCAACATCTATCGTTTTCCATTCTTCAAGAACGGCCTCTTTTAGAGCCTGAATGCTGGATGGAGAGTGATGATCAGGAGACATACTTGGCCTCTGAATCACATTTACCATGTTCTTTAGAAATGTAACAGTGGCCTTAGATGTGTGTTTGTGATCTTTGTCATGTTGGTAAAGTGCACGATGACCAAGGCCAATGAGTGATGGTAACATCTTCTCTTTCAATATAGAGCAGTACATCACTGAATTAATCTATGAATTCATGATACCATCAATGAAATGGAGCTCCCCAATACCAGCAGTACTCATGCAGCCCCACAGAAGGGCACTGCCACCACCATGTTTCACTGTAGGCAACATGCATTTTTCTTTTTACTCCTCGCCTTTGCGACGCCATACAGTTTTGAAGTCATCAATTCCAAAAACATTTATCTTGGTCTCCTCAATCCAGAGTACAGAGTCCTAGTTTTTTTTTTTTTTTGTGCATGGGCTTTATGTGAAGCTTCTTTAATGCATGCCATTCCTCTGCAGTGTAAGCCGTATTGTGTCATGGGAAACAATCACCCTAGTTAGGCTTTCTACTTCTTTAGCTGATTGCAGTGAACTTGCATGGGGATTTTTTTAACCCTTCTCATCAGAAGACGCTCCTGTCGAGGTGTTAACGTCCGTGGACGTCTCTGTGAGATGGTTGCAGTTCCATCTTTGTTAGTTTTTGTATCGATTCTGCTGTAGTATTCTGATTGATAAGTAAAGCTTTGCTGATCTTCATGTAACCTTCACTTTTCTTGTGTAAAGAAATGTATTTTCTTTCTCAGGCCTTGTGACATTTCTCTTTCATGTGGTGTCATTGCTGACAGCATGAAATGGGAAAGGGGTTTTCTTTAAGTAATGCCCTTTTATAATCAAATGTCTGCTAGACAACTGTTTAATGAATAATTTAACTCACCTGTAGTTGAATTTGTATTAATTAGGATTGTTGTCTAAAACTTAGCTTTGCTCCTAAGACTTTCATTATGGTGTAATTATTTTTGCAACATGGTCTTGAATTCATTTGTTAGGGAAAATAATTTGCACACACAAAAAAGTAACAAATCTTGGTTGGAATCGATGGCCTGCATTTGGTGGAGTATTTTGTAGTATAGTCTCATGGAAAATGTTAATTTTTGAAAGGAAAGTAAAGGTTTTCTGACAAATCTGTTGGGGTGTGCCCATTTATGCTGGGCACTGTATATCCTTTGTGTTGGCTTTTAAGAAGCCAGTGTCTGTGAGTTTAGCGGTATCCATGTTAAGGACCAACCTTTAAATTGGGTATTTTGCTGTTTATGAATTTTCTTTTATCAGAATAACATGATTACAACATATGCTTCTTATTTTGCAGAGGCCTAGGTGTTGTGTCAATGTGTATAGGTACTGGAATGGGAGCAGCTGCTGTGTTTGAATATCCCGGAATTTAAATCAAGTTACCACCCGACTCCAAGCTGCCTATGCTGGAAACACAACATGATGGTTAAATTGTCATTTTATTCTGTGCACTGTTTTTCTGTGATTATTATTTTTTTTCTAATGCTAATAATTTCAGTGCTAGGATCAGCTAGCCACCAAGAACACCATCTACATGGAGCTGGTATGTTTTCCTTGTGCCTACCGGGTGTTCAATATTCTTCAACAAGGAGATATAATAATGTTATTTTACCTGACAACCAACCAAAAAGTAGTGCAAATGGTGTGAATGTGTCTTTGGTAGAAAGTATTAGATTGTAAGTTGCCTTGGATAAAAGTACTTACTGAAAATTCCATAGAAAATGTATCCACTAAAAAAGTGTGTTCATAGAATGTTTTCATATTTGGTCCATCAGGCTGCTCAGCTCTTAGGCCTCTTTCACACGGATGATCCGTATGTCCGTTTTTCATCCATCCGTTTTCGGATGAAAAACGGACATACAGTCATCCCTATGGAGCGTCGGATGTCAGCGGTGACATGTCCGCTGACATCCGACCCCGCTCCGATCCGAAAAGTGTAACGGAGGAAAAACCTACTTTTCCCTCCGTTTTCGGATCGGATCGGATGACGACGGACACTACGGACCGTCATCATCCGATCCCCCCATAGGGGAGAGCGGCGCTCTGACAGGTCCGTCGCTGCACAGCGTGCAGCGATGCACCTGTCATCTTCCTGCTCAGCGGGGATCGGCGGAGCGATCCCCGCTGAGCCAGCGTGTGTTCACGGGGCGGATCATGACTGATCTGCCCCGTGTGAAAGAGGCCTTATTTTTATGGGCACTAAATGCTACACTCTGTAGAAAAGCATGTTGATCATTTCTTAACTCTACATGCTTTCTCCAGGATTAAGTAAATTTTGAAATATGTAATCTAATATTCTGGATCCCTTAACATTAAACACTGATATCTACATATTATGTTTACACATTCATTACTTTGGATGAAATTTCTTTGTAATTCTATACTTGTTGCAAAATAACCACTCATTTTGTCAATGTACTTAATTTATAAATGTATTTGTAATAAAAAGCTTTTGTTCTCTGTTGCATATTAACAGAAAGAATTATTTTAAAGATCTGGGACCTTTTTTTAACATATGTACATTGTTTTTGCAAAATAAGAAAATTGAATTTCTTAATGTGAATGCATTTTTAGGTAATGTGGGTAAAGGGGATGTACATTAACTAGGAAATATGACTTGCAAGATTAAACCTATTTCTGCTTTATAACCAATGAAAATGTAAGTCTTCTAATGAACTCTTTATTAAGAATAAACAAGTTTTCAACAAAGGATAAGAAATATCATGTTACATTTTCTGTCTTGTTTTTTTTTTACCTCCCAGAAATATGACAGCAGAGGAAATCTGACATTACATTTACCCAAAAATATTTAAACATGTACAATAGATCAGTAAGAAAACAAATTTCTTTATAGTACACTTATTTGTAGACATTTTATTCTTTATTTTACCAGTACTAGAACGTTATTGCAAAATACAGTGCCTTGAAAAAGTATTCATACCCCTTGAAATTTTTCACATTTTGTGATGTTACAACCAAAAGATCAATGTATTATATTGGGATTTTATGTGATAGACCAACACAAAGTGGCACATAATTGTGAAGTGGAGGGAACATGATAAATGGTTTTCAACATTTTTTACAAATAAATATCTGAAAAGTGTGGTGTGCATTTGTATTCAGCCCCCTTTACTCTGATACCCCTAACTAAAATCTAGTGGAACCAAATTGCCTTCAGAAGTCACCTAATTAGTAAATAGAGTACACCTGTATGTAATTATCTCAGTATTCTGTGAAGCCCTCAGATGTTAGAGAACGTTTGTGAACAAACGGCATTGTGAAGGCCAAGGAACATACCAGACAGGTCAGGGATAAAGTTGTGGAGAAGTTTTAAAGCAGGGTTAGGTTATGAAAAAAATATCCCGAGCTTTGACCATCGCATGGAGCACTTTTCAATCCATCATGGGAAAATGAACCGTCCACCCAAACTGATAGGCCAGGCAAAGAGAGCATTAATCATAGAAGCAGCCAAGAGGCCCATGGTAACTCTGGAGGAGCTGCAGAGATCCACAGCTCAGGTGGGAGAATCTGTCCACAGGACAACTATTAGTCGTACACTCCACAAATCTGGCCTTTATGGAAGAGTGGCAAGAAGAAAGCCATAAGAAGTCCCAGTCGCAGTTTGCGAGGAGCCATGTGGGGGACACGGCAAACATGTGGAAGAAGGTATTCTGGTCATGAGACCAAAATTGAACTTTTGGGCCTAAAAGCAAAATGCTATGTGCGGTGGAAAACTAACACTGCACATAACCCTGAATACACCATCCCCACTGTGAAACATGGTGGTGGCAGCCTCATATTGTGGGGATTCTTTTCTTCAGTAGGGACAGGGAAGCTGGTCAGAGTTGATGGAAAGATGGATGGAGCCAAATAAAGGCAATTTTAGAAGAAAACCTGTTTGAGTCTGCAAGGACAATGATCTAATCATGCAGCCTGAGCTAAAATAGAATGGTTTAGATCAAAGCATATTCATGTGTTAGAATGGCCCGGTCAAAGTCCAGACCTAAATCCAATTAAGAATCTGTGGCAAGAATTGCTATTCACAGTTGCTCTCCATCCAATCTAACAGAGCTTGAGCTATTTTGCAAAGAAGAATAGGCAAAAATGTCACTCTCTAGATGTGCAAAGCTGGTAGAGACATACCCAAAAAGACTTGCAGCTGTAATTGCAGCAAAAGGTGGTTCTACAAAGTATTGACTTAGGGGGGGTGAATACAAATGCACGCCACACTTTTCACATATTTATTTGTAAAAATGTTGAAAACCATTTATCATTTTCCTTCCAAGTCACAATTATGTGCCACTTTGTGTTGGTCTATCACATAAAATCCCAATAAAATACTTTTTTCATTTTTTGGTTGTAACGTGACAAAATGTGGAAAATGTCAAGGGGTATGAATACTGGGAACTAAGGAACTGTATATTTGTGCAAATTATGTGGTATATGCTGACTACATTGGTATGAAATTTGTAGGCTAGCCATAGCAGATGTCTCCCCAAGAATTTTTGGGCAAGAGGACAGGAAATATGCCCATGTGAACCACTCCTAAAAATGATTGTGCTGAACTTTACAAAGGTCGGTGATTGTGAGTTTGTGGCACAGTACTTTAAAGTATATTTTGTGGGTACATGAACTGTGGCATGTGTGCCATGTGTACAGTGAGAAGACTGAGATTTTATTTACCTATGCACGTTTAAGTCCTTCTGTCATGTCTACCCCAACACAGGTGGTCAGACACTATAGCTGGCTACTGTGTGCTTCACCTGTAGCGACCCTATTTCCTTAAGGCAAGCAGGCCTACCAGTCCTTGGTTGCCCCCAGGACATATGCACAATGCTATAGTGCCTGGCCACCACACCAGGGCAGATGCGAACTGAGCAAAGCAAAGAGATACTTGCAGTTAGCAGACAGATACTGTGGTTCTATGACAGTCCAGGTAAAAGGCAGGCTGAGTTCAAGGAATAGTCCAGTAATCCGTTAGAAATCCAAACTAGCAAAGCAGGGAAGACAGGCTTGATCAGGAACAACACCGGTATCGCTCACTATCGCAAGCAAGGGACTGAGCGTTTGGCTTGCTTATAACAGGTGACTGACCACATCAATCACCTTGTAAGTGGACACTGACAGGGAGAATGCAATAGCCAAACCCCTGATACTGGAGTGGAGAGCAGGAGCACTTAAGTGATCCTGACATTACCCCCTCTGAGGAGGGGCCCCCAGACCCTTAAAGACGAGCTGGACATCCAGCACAGGACCATTAGACTGGGCAGAGGTCAGTGGATCCGTGAGGTTAGGTTGGTTAGCAGGTGACATGTCACAGGAGTCAAGCTGGATAGCTGGAACACAAGCAGAGTGCAGAGAGCCCTGGAAAAAAAGGTTAAAAGCCCCACCTGGCCAAATGAGGCAGTCTACCCAAAGGATGGGTTGACCCTCTTAGACAGGTTTGAATAGGTGTAGTAGAAGTAGGGCGAGGCCAGGTTACAGAAAGTCCTGCATAAGAAAAAGCAGGAGGCTCAATGGGCATAGGCTGGACTGGCATAACTGGTGTGGCAACTGTCTGAATCGCATTGCCAGGCGTAGCAACTGTCTGAATCGCATTGCCAGGTGTAGCGACTACCTGATACGCATTGGCAGGTTTAGCGACGGTGGAACTTACAATTTAGCCTGATTATGCATCTAAGGGTGTTTAGCGACAGGCAAAGGTAGGGGTAATCCAGGGGGCTTAACTTCTGAGGATTTAGAGGAAGTTTCCAAACAGGGCTCAAGGCTGCAAGACAACGGATACGTTTGGTTGTGGCAATTGGCTGCAAAGGTGGCCTGTAGAGAATTCAATAGACTTGTCAGCATCTTTTGCTATAACAGAGACATATAAAGGCACATGGCCATGCAAAGTCACACTTGGAAAAATTGTCATGATCAGGACCTGAATAGGACTGTAACAAAGGCACATGAATGGTACTGGCCACAAAAGTTATAAATGGGCAACTGGTCAGCATTTTTAATGCAGGTCTGCGACCAGGACCCAATCTCCTCTGCAGCCCAGTCTATGTGCGGGTTATGAAGTTTAAGCCAGGGTTACCTTAAGATAAGGGGATAAGCAGGAGATCAAGTAGAAGCTGATTGCCTCCCTATGGAATTCCCCAATAGTCAGGGTAATGGGTACAGTGTACAAGGTCACCAGGCCCATGGACAAGGGAGAGTTATCAACAGCTAAGACTGAGAAGGGTCTGTGCACCTTAGCTATAAGTAAGCACTTGGTATAAGTGTGAAACGCGTCAGCTGTTGTTCTGTACCACTCTGCTTTGGTGTCCTGTGTATTTTGTGATCCCGGTTTACAATGGTCTGTGCACCTTAGTCTCCGGAATCTGTAGACAGTGTGCTAGGTCCCTATCAATGAAATTGTTAGCAGAACCAGAATCTATGAAAGCTGAGAGGTGATCAGAAAACTTGGCAGAACTAAGCTGAACTAAGTTGTGCAGAAACAAATAATTTATCTCTGAGGTAAACTGACACCGTATAGTCTATAGAATCAGACCCCACCCGCATCAGACCCTTGGCGTTTCTTGGCTTAATAGGACAGCTAGCGACAAAGTGGCTGTGGTTGCCACAGTATAAGCAGCGTCCCCGAGATCTCCTTCTAGCCTTTTCCCCAGAGGATAAATGGGTAGCGCCAATTTGCATGGGCTCATCCTCCTGGAGAGGTTGAGAGGGCTCAGGAAATGAAGAAAAGGTGGGCATCTAACTAGGGGCAAAGAAACAAACCTCTGTATGCCTTTTCCGTAAATGCCTGGCCTGTCTATACGGATGGCTACTTGCATGGCTTCATTCAATGACTTTGGTTCAGGGTAGTGTAATAAGGAGTCTTTGATGGAGGCTGATAAGCCTAACCTAAACTGTCTTCTTAGAGCCGGGTCATTCCACCCTGAGTCAGGTGCCCAGTGGCGGAAATCAGAACAGTATTGTTCAGCAGTGCGTTTATCCTGATGTAATGACCTAAGGTTAGCTTCAGCTGAATGGGCACGGTCAGGATAATCATAAGTAAACCCAAGGCCTTAAAAAAAAAAGCTTCAACTGACCCTCTGGCTGGGTCATATGCAGAGAGACTAAAAGCCCAAGATTGGGGATCTCCCTGCAATTAATTATGAAGTTAACCCGCTGTGCTTCCCAACCAGAAGAGTGTGACTTAAGCTTAAAGTATAGCATGCAACTATTTTTAAAGTTGGAAAACATGAGGGTCACCAGAAAAACGGTCAGGTGGGTTAACCTTGGGATATGTATAGCAGGGTATCTGCACTAAACCCAATAAACAAACAGAACTCTGTGTGTGTGTGTGTGTGTGTGTGTATGTATGTATGTATGTGTATATATATATATATATATGTGTATGTGTATATTATTTATATATATATATATATATATATGTGAGTGTGATAGATCGATATCTATCAAATACATGTGTAAAAGAAAAGGTGCTGCATCTGAAAAAAACTTAAATATTCAGTCCGTAAACGTGTGTATCCAATAAAAGATGCACAATCCAAAACATCAAACAAGGAAACACATACAAATGCCAGCATGCGCTCCAATAAACCAATGAGCTCAAAAAGGTGCAAATATAAAAAAAAAGTGAGTAAAAATTTTGCAAATATGAAAAAACAAAAATTATGGTGTAGATGGGTAGTCCAAAAAGTGCATGACCCAGTATGGACAATCAGAACGAACTTCTCAGAAAGACAAACTATTTTTCTGTTCATCAAATAAAGTAAAAACAGTGCTGCTTACCAGATGTGGTGGATCTCAAATTACAGAGATTGGATAGGAACACACAGGAAGGACACTTGGCCAAGGGCGTTGTCTCCACTGACTTTTCAATAGCAGGATTCCTCCTCCTGTAGCGGCTTTTTCTCTGCTTAAATACTCCTCTCAGAGCCTTCTAGTACCATAGATTCCTCCATGGGATGTGTTTATAAAATGAAAAGAATAGGCTTCATGGTGCAGTACTGCAAATTTTTTATTTGCATTTTTTTTAATATTTGCACCTTTTTGAGCTCATTGGTTTATTGGAGCGCATGTTGGCATTTGTATGTGCTTCTTTGGGTTAACCTTGGGCTCTGGCTCCTGCGTTACTGCTAGAGGTGCGTTTACAAGCAAAGATAGTTCTTGGACTTGGCGTGTCAGTTTGCAAATTTCCTCAGCAAATAAATGGGCCTGTGTAGAGTCCATATTCACAGAATTTCTTTTTTTTGTTAAAGGCTTGTGATAATGTCACGTCTACCCCAACGCAGGTGGTCAGACACTATAGCTGGCTACTGTGTGCTTCACCTATAGCAGCCCCCTTTCCCTTAAGGCAAGCAGGCCTTGGTTGCCCCCCAGGACTAATACACAATGCTATAGTGCCTGGCCACCACACCAGGGCAGATGTGAACTGAGCAAAGTAAAGAGATCCTTGCAGTTAGCAGACAGTTTGGTTCTATGACAGTCCAGGTAAAAAGGCAGGCTGAGTTCAAGGAATAGTCCAATAATCCTGTCCAAAGTCGTACACAGTAAAGTCCAAACTAGCAAAGCAGGGCAGATAGACAGCGGGCTTGATCAGGAACAACACAGGTATCACTCACTATCGCAAGCAAGGGACTGAGCGTTTGGCTTCCTTATAACAGGTGACTGACCACATCAGAAACCTTACAGGTGGACACAGATGGGGAGAATGCAATAGCCAAAACCTAGATGCAGGAATGAGGAGCAGGAGCACTTAAGTGATCCTAACACCTTCACACTGTTAGCACAGTTTGGCCACACTTGCCATTTAACATCATTCTACCTGCACCATGTCATTACTTTCCTTGAGGTGCCCTATTCTGTTACAATCCTAGAAATGTCACTGCCTTCAATTTCCCTTTCCTTTACACTACCTAACCCACACTGATCTACCCTGGTCCTACTCCAGGCCAATAAATTGAATTAAGTATATTTTAAGCCAAAACTTTATTTTTTCATTTATGATCGATTTGCGGAGGGTTAAAACTGCTGTCACATTTTTTTTTATTTTGCCAGCTGTGTCCCATTAAGGTAATACCCTTCCACTTTGAATGGTGCATAGAAGCTGATTGGCTACCAACTTTAGCTTGTTCAATTAAGCTTTGACAAAAAAAACTGAAAGCTGATTGGTCTCTATGCAGAGCTGTACCAGATTTTGCACTCTCCATTTTTAGTAAATCATTGGATGATTTCCCCTCTATTCATGTTTTGGCGATGACTTCAAATTTTGGGTTTACCCTTGCTTTCATTCCTGGTGACACTGGTGATCTTCAGAACTGTGACGAACCACCATACTCTTGAGAAGTATGTTCGCCATATGAGCTTTCTTTGCACCGTACCAGCACGATCCAAGATCCCTCAGCTCACCCAGTCACTTGTCAAGACAGCAGTGTAGGGTGAACCACAGCACAAGAGTTTATTTGAAGAAAAGACAAGTATATATCTCTGGAGACAATCCCCCCCCTCCTTGTTCGCATAGAGACATAGGGTGGGATAAACGTTCCATCCAATCACATGACACACAGGTACATTCAAACTTGTCAACACATCTATAAACAAAATCTGGGCATGCAGTCAACAACTAGGTACTGAAACATTTAACCTTTCAACAACTATTTAAAACAGTAACTGGACATGCAGACCACTTCTTTCATGGAGAGAACTGTTAAAGGAGCTTCTCCTCGCCTATGACTTGGGCATGCGTGCCTGCACACAGTTCAAATGTCCAATGTTAGTGTTCTAAACATAGTGGAGACAACGAGGCTGGTTCAGGGGTAAAATTAAATGCTGAGTCCAGTGTGGTTGTACTGAGTCTGATTAGTGCAGATCAGACTGGGCTACTCAGGTCACCCTGTGCCCCTGTCTTGCCGAGAAAGTTCCCTCGGTGGATAAGTTCCCCCCCTGTACTGCGCAGGCGCTGCACCTGCGCAGTACGAACTACTATCAGCCGCCGGAGATAGCCGAAGGACAAAATCTACAATCAGCTGTACACGGCGCCTGCGCGCTAGGTCCAGGTTCCTTCCCCACCATCCAAGTGGACCTAGAGGGGGAATAAAAAAGAGCCGAGCCAAGCGAGGCCGTGCCCGAAGCATGGCGAGTGAAGCGAGCCCGCGAGGGGCCCTCTTACAGGCGCCGTGTACAGCTGATTTTCCCCTATTCATCTTCGGCTATTTCCGCCGGATCCTACTGCGCAGGCACAGCGCCTGCGCAGTAGAGGGGGGTCCTTATCCGCCGAGCGGAACTTTCACGGCAGAACACCCCTAATAGACACAGGGGCCTGGGGAGCTGAACCAGGAGTTTCCTGACCCCTCTAAAGTAAGCTGGGTTTCATGGCCCCCCACCCAAAGTGACCCCCATCACAAGGACAATCTCTCAAATGATAATAATAATAACCTGACAATTGTTCCAACTCCTCACAACTCCTCCTTTATCCCAAAACAAAATGTTTACTTTTTAGTTATTTAAAGTCTCTGTGAACCCTGGTCTTGTAAAACAACCCCTTCATTTTAAAAAATAAAAATGAAAAGCAAAACATTTGTGTATAAATCTAAAATTAAAAACATACAGTTTTTTTCCCTTTTTTTTTAATAAGTGATCACATATCTCTGTTCTCAGCTGCATAAGGAGCTCGGAGAGCTGGGGGTGGAGAAACAGCAGCTCACTCATCTCTGTATGACTGTGCAGGTGGGATGTGTCGGGACAAAACTGATCATTGAAGGAGAGCAGACTTAGTTCCCAGCACAGCTAGAGAACTGACCACACTGTGCTCTCATGTGTTGTGTGGTCAGTTTTTAATAGGAAAGCAGGGGGAATACCAGGTATTTCACAGAATGGAAGCAATACAAAGTAAACTTTTTTTCATACAAGTACATGGCACAGCAGGCACATACCAGGAATATGAGCTGTTGAGTTTACATATTATTTAAGATATATTGGTGATCACACAGAAGATGTGTTTCAGGCGTATGGTCATTGTTTTCTTATGTGCTGCAAAGGGTCAACCCCGCCAACTGTGAAATGGCTCTTTATTCCAGTGTCTTAGATATGCTCATCTGTGACTAATATAGAATTTTTAAAAACCAATTGCTCCACGAAGATTCACTTGCCGGGAAGGTTTGGTGAGTATTGCATTCATTGCTATATAAATATATACCCTAGCCTAGAACATATTTTACAGACAGGAAGGATGGGAAAAGAGATGTAAAGCAAAACGGAATCGTCAACATTCTTGAAAGATTACCAGCATCCTGGTCAATAGTATTAAAAGGGTAATTACACTTTAGTGGGAAAAAATATTGCACAAAAAAAGTGTATGTGTGTATATGTATGTATATATATATATATATATATATATATATATACACATACATACAGTGGGGACGGAAAGTATTCAGACCCCCTTATATTTTTCACTCTTTGTTATATTGCAGCCATTTGCTAAAATCATTTAAGTTCATTTTTTTTCCTCATTAATGTACACACAGCACCCCATATTGACAGAAAAACATAAAATTGTTGACATTTTTGCAGATTTATTAAAAAAGAAAAACTGAAATATCACATGGTCCCAAGTATTCAGACCCTTTGCTCAGTATTTAGTAGAAGCACACTTTTTATCTAATACAGCCATGAGTCTTTTTGGGAAAGATGCAACAAGTTTTTCACACCTGGATTTGGGGATCCTTTATTCCTCCTTGCAGATCCTCTCCAGTTCTGTCAGGTTGGATGGTAAACGTTGGTGGACAGCCATTTTTAGGTCTCTCCAGAGATGCTCAATTGGGTTTAAGTCAAGGCTCTGGCTGCGCCATTCAAGAACAGTCATGGAGCTGTGAAGCCACTCCTTCGTTATTTTAGCTGTGTGCTTAGGGTCATTGTCTTGTGGGAAGGTAAACCTTCAGCCCAGTCTGAGGTCCTGAGCACTCTGGAGAAGGTTTTCATCCAGGATATCCCTGTATTTGGTCGCATTCATCTTTCCCTCGATTGCGACCAGTCCCTGCAGCTGAAAAACACCCCCACAGCATGATGCTGCCACCACCATGCTTCACTGTTGGGACTGTATTGGACAGGTGATGAGCAGTGCCTTGTTTCCTCCACACATACAGCTTAGAATTAAGGCCAAAAAGTTCTATTTTGGTCTCATCAGACCAAAGAATCTTATTTATCACCATCTTGGAGTCCTTTAGGTGTTTTTTTAGCAAACTGCATGCGGGCTCTTATGTGTCTTGCACTGAGGAGAGGCTTCCGTCGGGCCACTCTGCCATAAAGCCCCGACTGGTGGAGGGCTGCAGTGATGGTTGACTTTCTACAACTTTCTCCCATCTCCCAACTGCATCTCTGGAGCTCAGCCACAGTGATCTTTGGGTTCTTCTTTACCTCTCTCACCAAGGCTCTTCTCCCCCGATAGCTCAGTTTGGCCGGACGGCCAGCTCTAGGAAGGGTTCTGGTCATCTCAAACGTCTTCCATTTAAGGATTATGGAGGCCACTGTGCTCTTAGGAACCTTAAGTGCAACAGAATTTTTTTCGGAATCTTGGCCAGATCTGTGCATTGCCACAATTCTGTCTCTGAGCTCTTCAGGTAGTTTCTTTGACCTCATTCTCATTTGCTCTGACATGCACTGTGAGCTGTAAGGTCTTATATAGACAGGTGTGTGGCTTCCTAATCAAGTCCAATCAGTATAATTAAACACAGTTGGACTCAAATGAAGGTGTAGAACCATCTCAAGGATGATCAGAAGAAATGGACAGCACCTGAGTTAAATATATGAGTGTCACAGCAAAGGGTCTGAATACTTAGGACCATGTGATATTTCAGTTTTTCTTTTTTAATATATTATCTCACAAAAGTGAGTACCCCTCACGTTTTTGTAAATATTTTATTATATCTTTTCATGTGACAACACTGCAGAAATTACACTTTGCTACAATGTAAAGTAGTGAGTGTACAGCTTGTATAACAGTGTAAATTTGCTGTCCCCTCAAAATAAATAAAAACACACAGCCATTAATGTATAAACCGCTGGCAACAAAAGTGAGTACACCCCTAAGTGAAAATGTCCAAATTGGGCCCAATTAGCCATTTTCCCTCCCCAGTGCCATGTGACTCGTTAGTGTTACAGGTCTCAGGTGCGAATGGGGAGCAGGTGTGTTAAAATTTGGTGTTATCACTCTCACTCTCTCATACTGGTCACTGGAAGTTCAACATGTCGCCTCACGGCAAAGAGCTCTCTGAGGATCTGAAAAAAAGAATTGTTGCTCTACATAAAGATGGCCTAGGCCAGTGATGGCGAACCTTGGCACCCCAGATGTTTTGGAACTAAATTTCCCATGATGCTCAACTACACTGCAGAGTGCATGAGCATCATGGTAAATGTAGTTCCAAAACATCTGGGGTGGCAAGGTTCGCTATCACTGGCCTAGGCTATAAGAAGATTGCGAAGACCCTGAAACTGAGCTGCAACACAGTGTCCAAGACCATACAGCAGTTTAACAGGACAGGTTCCACTCAGAACAGGCCTCGCCATGGTCGACCAAAGAAGTTGAGTGCATGTGCTCAGCATTTTATCCAGAGGTTGTCTTTGGGAAATGCTGTCAGCATTGCTGCAGAGATGCAGAGGTTGAAGGAGTAGGGGGGTCAGCCTGTCAGTGCTCAGACCATACGCCGCACACTGCATCAAATTGGTCTGCATGGCTGTCAGTCCCGGAAGGAAGCCTCTTCTAAAGATGATGCACAAGAAAACACGTAAACAGTTTGCTGAAGACAAGCAAACTAAGTACATGGATTACTGGAACCATGTCCTGTGGTCTGAGACAAAGATAAAATGATTTGGTTCAGATGGTGTCAAGCGTGTGTGGCGGCAACCAGGTGAGGAGTACAAAGACAAGTGTGTCTTGCCTACAGTAAACCATGGTGGTGGGATTGTCATGGTCTGGGGCTGCATGAGTGCTGCTGGCACTGGGGAGCTACAGTTCATTGAGGGTACCATGAATGCCAACATGTACTGTGACCTACTGAAGCAGAGCATGATCCCCTCCCTTCGGCGACTGGGCCACAGGGCAGTATTTCAACGTGATAACGACCGCAGACACACCTCCAAGACGGCTATTGCCTTGCTAAAGAAGCTGAGGGTAAAGGTGATGGACTGGCCAAACATGTCTCCAGACCTAAACTCTATTGAGCATCTGTGGGGCATCCTCATATAGAAGGTGAAGGAGCACAAGATGTCGTCATGGAGGAGTGGAAGAGGACTCCAGTTGCAACCTGTGAAGCTCTGGTGAACTCCATGCCCAAGAGAGTTAAGGTAGTGCTGGAAAATAAATGTAGCCACACAACTGATACAATTTGGACATTTTCACTTAGGGGTGTGCTCACTTTTGTTGCCAGTGGTTTAGACATTAATGGCTGTTTGTTGTGTTATTTTGAGGGGACAGCAAATTTACACTGTTGTACGAGCTGTACACTCACTACTTTACCTTGTAGCAAAGTGTCATTTCTTCTGTGTTGGCACATAAAAAGATATAATAAAATATTTACAAAAATGTGAGGGGTGTATTCACTTTTGTGGGATTATTTATATAATCTCACAAAAGTAAGAAGAAATGACACTTTGCTACAAGGTAAAGTAGTGAGTGTACAGCTCGTATAACAGTTTACATTTGCAGTCCCCTCAAAATAACACAACAAACAGCCATTAATGTATAAACCACTGGCAACAAAAGTGAGTACACCCCTAAGTGAAAATGTCCAAATTAGGCCTAATTAGCAATTTTCCCTCCTCAGTGTCATGTGACTCATTAATGTTACAAGGTCTCAGGTGTGAATGGGGAGCAGGTGTGTTAAATTTGGTGTTATCACTCTCACTCTCTCATACTGGTCACTGGAATTTCAACACGGCACTTCGTGGCAAAGAACTCTCTGAGGATCTGAAAGAAAGAATTGTTGCTCTACATAAAGATGGCCTAGGCTATAAGAAGATTGCCAAGACCCTGAAACTAAGCAGCGGGATAGTAACGGTCAAGACCATAGAGAGGTTTAACAGGACAGGTTCCACTCAGAACAGGCCTGTCAGTGCTCAGTCCATATGCCGCACACTGCATCAAATTGGCCTGCATGGCTGTTGTCCCAGAAGGAAGCCTCTTCTAAAGATGATGCACAAGAAAGCCTGCAAACAGTTTGCTGAAGACTAGCAGACTAAGGACATGGATTACTGGAACCATGTCCTGTGGTCTGATGAGACCAAGATAAACTTATTTGGTTCAAATGGTGTCAAGCGTGTGTGGCGGCAACCAGGTGAGGAGTACAAAGACAAGTGTGCCTTGCCCACAGTCAAGCATGGTGGTGGGAGTGTCATAGTCTGGGGCTGCATGAGCGATGCCGGCACTGGGGAGCTACAATTAATTGAGGGAACCATGAATGCCAACATGTACTGTGACATACTGATGCCGAGCATGATCCCCTCCTTTTGGGGACTGGGCCGCAGGGCAGTATTCCAACATGATAACGACCCCAAACATCTCCAAGACGCCACTGCCCTGCTAAAGAAGCTGAGGGTAAAGACGATGGACTGCCCTAGCATGTCTCCAGACCTAAACCCTATTGAGCATCTGTGGGGCATCCTCAAATGGAAGGTGGAGGTGCGCAAGGCCTCTAACATCCTCCAGCTCTGTTATGTCATCATGGAGGAGTGGAAGAGAACTCTAGTGGCAACCTGTGAAGCTCTGGTAAACTTCATGCCCAAGAGGGTTAAGGCACTGCTGGAAAATAATGGTGGCCACACAAAATATTGACACTTTGCGCCTAATTTGGACATTTTCATTTAGGGGTGTACTCACTTTTGTTGCCAGTGGTTTAGACATTAATGGCTATGTGTTGAGTTATTTTGAGGGGACAGCAAATTTACACTGTTATACAAGGTGTACACTCACTACTTTACATTGTAGCAAAGTGTCATTTCTTCAGTGTTGTCTCATGAAAAGATATAATGAAAAACATTTACAAAAATATGAGGGGTGTACTCACTTTTGTGAGATACTGATATATATTTATTTATCATATACAGTGTCAACACAAGCCCTATTCTAACTTATTGTTAATAAAAATTTCCTGGAGGTTCTTACACTGTTGTACAGAACACCCCCAAAAATGTAATTTCATTAATTTTCCCAGAAGTCTGTATTAAGGTATAAGTAGGGTTGTACCGATACAGTTTTACCGGCAAGTGCGGGTACCGATACTTTTGGTCAAGTACTCGCTGATACCGGGTACCGATATCTATGCAGTGCGATTTGAGCCCATACAAAATGAATCGGCTTAAATCTCACTGCAACGAATCACATGCTATTTGAACAGGAATGCTGTGAGATTCTTGTTTGACTCACATGCGGTTTCCCGCACCACTCCTGTGTGAACCCAGGCTGAAGTCACTATAACAAGCCTGGGTTGCAAATGCTCAATATCGCCACTGATACCGTTATTGGTATCAGTGCAACCCTAGGTATGAGCATAATTTTAGGCATTCTCTGCAATACAAATGATGTTCCTAAAAGGTTAATCCCTTCTAAAGGAATGGAAACCCTGCCACACTCCTCATTAGAGCCCTGCAAGTGCATCAGCTGATCAAAAATGGAAGTCCCTCCCATTCGGATTCAGTCCTGCACAAGAAATGATCTAACAGTTCCTTCAGAGGAGAAAGAGATAGGACATGGAAAACAACATGGTAAATGCACACAGACATACACAGATTTCATCCACTCAAAAATTATTTTCCTTGTCAAAAGAAGTTTATTGAGTATACAATGTTATAAAGATACATAAAGTAAGTTTACAAGGATCTATAAAGTAAGCTCATTGTTTTACAGTAGGGTTTATATAGGTAAATATCATGAAATTTCAAATATTAAACATTGGGTTCACGTAAACCTAAATTAAAGATATATATCATTTCCTTAGTTACTTTTGTAGGTATTTAAATGATTTATACCTACTATACATATTGTTTACAAGTAGAGTGTATATAGGTCAAATAAATTCTGATAATGAGCTTTAATCGTAAGGTGGAGAAAAGGAAAGAGAAAGAAGAAAAAGGGTTGAAAGGTAGAGGTATGGTCCACAAGGTTGTCCCGCTCGTCAGTTTACTATTCTTTTTAGTTCTCTTTGAAGCCTTAGAATGGGTGTCTCTGTAAGTCATTTAATCTGTTACCATGGCAACAGGACAGAGTCATTGAAATTTGACAGGAACTGTTGTTTTATCCAAGGGTGCCAAAGTTTTTCAAATTTTGGAATTTGATTTTGATCGATGGCTACCATCTTAGCATGGGACATTGTATTATTCATTCTGTGAATTGTTTCTGCTAGTACCAATGTAGGAGATTTCCATGCCTTGGCCACTGTTTGTTTTGCAGCCGTTATTAGTTGGATCATAAGTTTGAATTGAGAGAGTGTTAACCATTCCGGTTTTAGATTAAGTAAAGTTAAATATGGATCTGGTTGTATTATCTTTTTAAATATTTTAGATGCAATCACGAAAACTTCCTTCCAGAAGGTTTGGATTACTGGGCACGTCCACCATATGTGTAAATATGTGCCTATTTCTGGGCATCCTCGAAAACAAAGAGCTGAGGTATTAGGTGAATATTTTGCCACTCTAGCGGGTACAAGGTACCAGCGAGTTAGGACTTTATAATTTGTCTCCAGTGCTAAGATGTTGGGTGAAGATGACTTAGATGTGAGCCATATGTTAGACCAGTCCGTGTCTTCTAAAGTTCGTCCCAGGTCCTCCTCCCACCTCTGAACGTAAGAGGGTCTATTAAGATTTGCTACTCCATATAATTGATTATAAAGTGATGAAATTGTACCTTTAGCAAGTGGATCTTTTGTACAGATTGATTCAAAAATGGATAATTGGGATAATGGTGTATCCCCCTTTAGGAATGGTGTATAGAAATTTTTGATTTGGAGATATCTAAATATCTCAGAGTTTGGTAGATCATATTTTTCTCTAAGCGATGGGAATGAAAGGAATGATTTAGATGCTATGAAGTCATTTAGTGTCTGAATGCCTGATGTTGTCCAAGCTTTAAAAGAATTTGGGTAGATCCATGCCGGATAAAAGGCCGGATTTCTGATAAAAGAAAGGAGAGGATTGTGTGGAGATTGTAACTGATATTTGGTTTTTAGTTTATCCCAGAGAGATAAGAAGTGTTTAGTTATGGGATTATGAATTTTAAAGCGGTCTTTAGGATCAAGCCATAATAAATTTGATATTAATAGAGGGTCATTTTCTGAAGCCTCTATAAATACCCATAATGGGATTTCCTGTTTTGCATGGTATTTGGACAGACTGGCCAAATGTGCTGCTCTGTAGTAGTTAGTAAAATTAGGGTATCCCAGGCCTCCTTTATTTTTGGGAAGATGTAGTGTGTGTATAGGTATACGTGGTTTAGAAGAGCCCCATATAAACGAAGTTGCTCTTTTTTGTACTATTCTCAAAAAATAGGAAGGAATTGGAATAGGGAGGACTCTGAATAGATAAAGCAATTTGGGTAGAATAGTCATTTTGATTGCATTAATTTTCCCTATCCAGGATAAAGGAAGTTGCGACCATTGTTTTATTAGATTTGTGATCTGTCTTAATACAGGAGGATAATTGGTTGAGAATAAGTCAGAATGAGATGCTGTTAAATGAATTCCAAGATATGGGATTGATTTTTCTGCCCATGTGAATGGGAGTGCAGCCTTAGCCGGGATCAATTCCATGTTTGTGAGTGAAATATTAAGCACTAGGCATTTCTTGGGATTAATCATAAGGCCGGATAGGGCTGCAAATCCATCAAGAGCTGGTATTAAGTTAGGACCAGAGACCTGTGGTGATGATAGAAAAAGTAATATATCGTCTGCAAATATACATAATTTGTGTGTAATACCTCCTACTTCAATGCCAGTTATAGTTTGGTTTGTTCTGATGTATTGGGCCATGGGTTCGAGTATAAGGGCAAATAATAAGGGAGATAATGGGCAACCCTGTCGGGTACCTCTTTCAATATTAAAGGCTTCAGATTTGTATCCAGCATATTTTATATAGGCTTTGGGTTTATTATATAATGCTTTGATCCATGTTAAAAAGTGGGGTCCAAAACCCCATTTTTGTAATGAATATTGCATATATTGCCAGGATACTGTGTCAAATGCCCTCTTAATATCGAGAGATAGAAAACATAAAGGGATTTTCCGTTTTTTAGCAATATGTGCCAATAACACTGCCCTGCGTATATTATCGCCTGCCTGTCTATTTGGCATGAAGCCTACTTGATCTCTATGTATTAATTTTCCTATAATGCTATTGAGGCGTTTTGCTATTATTTTTGCTAATAATTTAATATCGAGGTTTAACAGAGAGATAGGCCGATAATTCACACAGGAAGTATCATCAGAAAGGGGTTTTGGGATCATACAAACAATTGCCATTAGTGTTTCTTGCCGAAAAGAATGTCCATCTAGAAGTTTGTTAAAAGTTTCAGTGAGAATGGGAGAGAGTATTTCTGAGAATGTTTTATAGTATAAAGCCGAGTAGCCGTCTGGGCCTGGTCTTTTGTTAAGTTTTAGGTCTTTTATGGCGTTAGCAACTTCATCTATAGTTATAGGCTCATCCAAACTGCTTTTTTGATTCTGAGATAACTCAGGTAAGTTTATTTTTGAGAAGAAGGATTCAGCTTCTGTAGGATTAAATTCATTGTTTGTCTTGTATAAAGTTGCGAGATGTGAGTGAAATTTATGGACTATTTTAACTGGATTACAAGTGTAAACATTTTTTGATAATTTCAAACGTATTGGTTTAAAAGATTTGTTAGTTGAATTTAATGCCCGAGCCAAATATGTACCAGGTTTGTTTGTATTCATGTAGAAATTGTGTTTGGAGCGTTTGAGGGATTTATCAACTGACTCAGTGAGAAATAGATCGTATTCCAATCTAGATTTTTCCAGATGAGATTTTGTACTCTGAGATGGATTATCTTGAAATGATATGTAGGCTGCATTAAAATTGAGTTCTAGTTTTTTTGCTAGATTTTTGCGTTCCCGTTTAAATAGTGCCATTTGTCTTTGTATTGTACCACGCAAGACAGGCTTATGAGCTTCCCACAGTGTTATTGGGGAGATGTCTGTTGTATTATTAATTGATATGTATTCCTTTAAAGCTTGTTCAATGGCCATCTGATGTAGTGGGTGTTTGAGCATTATGTCCGGTAAGTACCACGTTGGGTCATGCGCTTTTGGTATGGCTGAGGCTATAGTAGTGTATACTGCATTATGGTCAGACCACGGAATCGGAATTATATCTGATGCAATAATTTCTGGTATCATTCCTATTGTTAGAAAAATATGATCTATTCTGGTGAAGGTTTGATGAGGGTGCGAGAAATAAGTGAATTTCTTTTTCATTGGGTTACTTTCTCTCCATGAATCTACCAGATTGTATTTGGAAAGAAGTTGAGAAAAAGGTAATCTAGAGGTTATTTTGGATGGTGTAAAAGGTGATTTATCTAGAAATGGGAGAAGGACCTGGTTCGAATCCCCACACATTATCACTGTTCCTATTTTGTGTGTATTAATCACTTGTAATATATGTGAGAGGAATGGTGTAGGTTGTTTGTTAGGAGCGTAGTAGGAAATCACAGTGATTGCTGTATCCATTATATAACCCATGAGTATCAGGTATCTACCTTCTGGGTCTTTAATTTCTGATGATAAGGTGAATGGTGTGGATCGGTGAAATGCAATTAGAGTTCCCCTTTGCTTGGTACAGGCAGAAGCCGTGTAAATTTGTTGATAAAAAGGAGAAATATATTTTGGAGTAGAATCTTTGGTGAAGTGTGTTTCTTGGAGGCATACTATGTGAGCCTTCTTGTTATGGAAAGTACGGAAGGCTTTGGTCCTTTTTTGAGGGACATTTATTCCCTGAACATTCAGGGAAAGTATATTCAGTGGTGCCATGGCAATAGATCAAATAGTTTTGTCTTACTTTTTGTTATGCAGAGCTGACTGCGCAGATCAACCTGTGTGGACTGAAGAGATGAATAGATAGAAAAGAAACCAGTGAATTCTGGAGTAAAGAGTAAACAAAAAACATATGAGATTAAATGATACATTGTATAAATTATTTTTTGCAAGTAATCACAATTTACCCGTGAAAGAGAGTAAATATCTCTCTCAGGGGAATAAGTGCCTTCGTCACACTCCCACATAATATGATTGGGAGAATGAGGAGGGCTAATGGGGGTACACGGATCTTCCGCTTACAGGAGAGAAGTGCTATGTCAAAAGACATCAAAATGATGTTTCATTAATTGGAGTGCAGAATATAGTTTTTGTTGAAATTATTTATTCCAGGGTGGTTGTATATGGTTAGTCTTGCCCTAGGCTAAATAATTCAGTTAGAAAGGTACTGTTAATAACTTTGGTATTGATGAAGATAGTTTGAATTATTTTGGGATTTTAACCATTTAAGAGTAAACAATTACATATTTTATTCATATGCAACTGTTTAGATATGTTAACTCATAAAATTGAGGTTGTATTGCTTCAGATTAGAATAAACAAAAACATAATTCTAGGAACTAGTTAGATAATAATATATTTGTTTTAAGAAAAGAAAGAAAAAGCTTCCATTACTTCTGGATTATTGAACATATTTGTCCTAAAAAGTAATAAATCTATTATTACCTGATAATATATAACTGAACAAGAATTTCCTTATTTCACTTATATATTCTAAGGCTATATGAATCAGAAGTAATAAGAAATATAACTGGAATGTAACATGATCCCACACAGTGTGTGACTATCAGAATGCAGTTACATTCAGTTATAAATATAGGTTTTTTATAGAGAACCATCTCTTAGTATAATAAATGAAGAGATATCAGGAATTAGGATGTCAGTCCATTGAATCTTCTTGGTCCATGGATGATGTGGCATAACGGCCTCTTTTGTGAGAATGATGATTCCCATTTTGTTCTGAAATTTTCTGGGTGCTGCCTGAAGGTGAAGATGACGCCATTCTCCTGCGTGTGGGAGAGTTGCTGCTTGTGGGTTCTGTCAGATTTAATTTTAAAAGGGTTTGTTGTAGTTCATCTGCTGATCTGCTTCTGTAAATTGTACCTTGGTAGTTAAATCTGACTGAAAAGGGGAAGCCCCATTGATACATAATGTTGTGGCATTGCAGTTCCATTAGTTGATGTTTCATGGATCGTCTTTTAGTAATAGTAAGTTGGGATAGGTCAGCAAAAATTTGATAATTGTGTCCTTGAAAATTAAGTTCCTTTTTTTCTCTTGCAGCAATTAGTATTTGTTCTTTCGTTCTGTAATAATGAAATTTTGTGATTATATCACGTGGGGGTCCATCTTTCTTTTTGGCTGTGAGGGCTCTGTGTACTCTGTCCAGTTCTAAACGTTCAATAGGGATATCTGGCTTTAGTTCTTGTAATAGAGCAGTAATAGTAGATTGCAGGTCTGTCACAGTTTCAGGTATTCCCCTTATGCGCAAGTTTGAACGTCTGGCTCTATTTTCGTAATCTTCGAGCTTAGTTTGAAGTATTAAATTCTCTTTTTTTAATTGTTCCAATTCTGTTATATTTTCTTGGGTTGTAATTTCAATTTCATCCATTTTTATTTCTAAGGCTGCGGTGCCGTTTCCCAGCTCTCTTATTTCTTTGGTTAGGCTTTTTGTTATTTGGTCTGAGGTTTGTTTTAAAGCCTTATGAAGCATCTTTTCAAATTGTAATAATATTTCTGGGGATACTGAGGAGGCTTGTGGAGAAGTTTGTGAGAGGATTTGTTCTGTATCTGACTCAAATGGAGAGTCTTGCTGTGACATTTTCTGTCTGTGAGAGCGCCCTGATGCTGTATATTGTGAGGTGACTGGAGCTGCTTCAGCTGCAGTGAGTGCCTGTGAGCTCTTTGTGAGGTGATTTTTATTTCTGCCACGGTTTCCTCCCAGTACCATATTTCCTGCCCAAACTTTCACAGTTTGTTCCCTGGGGCAAAAAGGTTCAAATGGATACCTTTTGAGCCTGCAGGCTCCGCTTTGTCCTTCTCTTCTCTCCTCAGCGGTGTGGAGCTCTAACAATGCATGTCTGCTCTGCTAGGCTCCGCCTCCTGCCCCCCTCAAAAATTATTTTCAAAAGAAACCAACACTCCTGATGTTTCTAGGCAGCAATCTCTGCTCCTCAGCAAAACTTAGGCTTATACCCAGTAATCATATACTGTAAGTCTGATCCTGCTAAGTGCCACATCCCACATGTAAAACAATGTATCAAAAACAATTATGAGACTTTTAATGCACTTCACACAAAAATACTATAAAAATACAAATGCATTACTCATACAGATTCATTTAACAAATCATATAAAGTCAACAGCTGATCAATTACAGAGATTTGTTTACAGAGACCATCTTCAAATCCATGGGTGGTATTAACCACACAGGCATAGATAAACCCCATCATGTTTCAGTAAAGTAAATCTTCAACAGGGAAAATGATGGTCAATCTGAAAAATGAATACAAAATATAATAACATCCTCATAGATAGTAAAAAGATTGAAAGGCAGTAGTTATCATACCAATACATGATACATACAGCATATACTGTACACATGACCCACAGTAAGATACTGCTGAATGCCAAAATGTGTCAATGAAGTACGAATGCCCCAAAGGGGTGTTTGGCCAAGGAGCACAAGGGGGCACTAAGATTCCCCACAGGAATGCTTTCCTGCACAGATGATCCATAAATAACCATTTGTTTAATCAGTAAGAAAAGATGGCTGGAATAGCGTGTATGCACTACCTAAAACTTAAAACTAAATGGGATCAAAAAAGGCAAGGCTAGCCCAATTTCCAACCTAGGAATACATATAGATTGCAACGCTTTCGTAAGGAACTATTATTTAGCCAAAAAGGCAAATGAAGATAAAGAAGTATCTTTATGTATTATTACCGGTTACAATAACCAACATGATTTGGTGAGAAAATACAGTATGTGAACAGGCACTGACATTTGTTGACATCTAACCCTAACCTTTAATTACATACAGGTGAGCTCCCTAATTAAAGGACAAATGGTTTTCTAGCTTCTTTGATTCTCTGGGTTCGTCTGACCCATGTAAGGTAAAAGCTGCCTTTCCATGTGGTGGTTGCTCTTATTGCCGTTTTATCTGCAGACATAAGCACCCTCAGTTACCCAATGGCCATACGTTTTGCCCCAAACATTTTGTTAATAGTCAGATGAAGGGGGTAGTCCATATCATGTTATGTACATGTGATTACTATTATATAGGCAAAAAAGCCTGAGCTCAAAATCTTTACTGTTTTTAATGGATCGCTTTTCTGTTTATTTCCACCATTACAGCACATTTATTTGGTGTTCTTACAAAGTTAAAAAATGTTGCACTGTCAAAAAAAAAAAAAAAACTCATATACAGTGCCTTGAAAAAGTATTCATACTCCTTGAAATTTTCCACATTTTGTCATGTTACCACCAAAAACGTAAATGTATTTTATTGGGATTTTATGTGATAGACCAACACAAAGTTGCGCATATTTGTGAAGTGGAAGAAAAATGATAAATAGTTTTCAGATATTTATTTGTAAAAAAAATTGAAAAGTGTGGCGGGCATTTGTATTCAGCCCCCCCCCCAGTCAATACTATGTAGAATCACCTTTTGCTGCAATTACAGCTGCAAGTCTTTTTGGGGATGTGACATTTTTGCCTATTCTTCTTTGCAAAATAGCTCAAGTTCTGTCAGATTGGATGGAGAACATCTGTGAACAGCAATTTTCAAGTCTTGCCACAGATTCTCAATTGAATTTAGGTCTGGACTTTGACTGAGCCATTCTAACACATGAATATGCTTTGATCCAAACCATTCCATTATAGCACTGGCTGTATGTTTAGGGTCATTGCCCTGCTGGAAGGTAAACCTCTGCCCCGGTCTCATGTCTTTTGCAGACTCTAACAGGTTTTCTTCTAAGGTTGCCCTGTATTTGGCGCCATCTATCTTCCCATCAACTCTGACCAGTCCCCTGTCCCTACTGAAGAAAAGCATCCCCACAACATGATGCTGCCACCACCATGTTTTACGGTGGGTTGGTGTGTTCAGGGTGATGTGCAGTGTTGGTTTTCTGCCACACATAGCGTTTTGCTTTAAGGCCAAAAAGTGGAATTTTGGTGCCATCTGATCAGAGAACCTTCTTCCACATGTTTTCCGTGTCCCCCACATGGCTTCTTGCAAACAGCAAACAGGACTTCTTATGGCTTTCTTTCAACAATCGCTTTCTTCTTGCCACTCTTCCATAAAGGCCAGATTTGTGGAGTGCACGACTAATAGTTGTCCTGTGGACAGATTCTCCCACCTGAGCTGTGGATCTCTGCAGCTCCTCCAGAGTTAACATAGGCCTCTTGGCTGCTTCTCTGATTAATGCTCTCGTTGCCCAGCCTGTCAATTTAAGTGGACGGCCATGTCTTGGTAGGTTTGCAGTTGGGCCATACTCTTTCCATTTTCGGATGATGGATTAAACAGTGCTCTGTGAGATGTTCAAAACTTGGGATATTTTTTTATAACCTAACCCTGCTTTAAACTTCTCTACAACTTTATCCCTGACCTGTCTGGTGTGTTCCTTGGCCTTCATGATGCTGTTCGTTTACTGAGGTTTTCTAACAAACCTCTGAGGGCTTGGTTTTCTAACAAACTGCTGAGGGCTTCAGATAACAGCTGTATTTATACTGAGATGAAATTACACACAGAAGGACTCTATATACTAATTAGGTGACTTCTGAAGGCAATTGGTTGCACTAGAATTTAGTTAGAGGTATCAGATTAAAGGGGGCTGAATACAAATGCACACCACACTTTTCAGATATTTATTTGTAAAAAAATGTGAAAACCATTTATCATTTTCCTTCCACTTCACAATTATGTGCCACTTTGTGTTGGTCTATCACATCAAATCCCAATAAAATACATTTACGTTTTTGGTTGTAACATGACAAAATATGGAAGATTTTAAAGGCACTGTATATACTGTATACAGGCAACGCTATGTTCCAAATTTGTTGTGCAAACCTGTGAAGATAATATAAAATTCATGATAGTGATTTAAAACAACCTGATTCATATATAATCAAATAATGTGCAAATATTAAGTCCATGTGACACATAAAAATTGTTAACAGTTCTTACAAACATGTGACCGGTGCAGAGTGAAAATGTCCCAGTATAATAGGAAAAACAGAGCATGTACCCCAAAGAGGAAAAGGACGCTATATACAGTATCTCACGAAAGTGAGTACACCCTTCACATTTTTGTAAATATGTTATTATACCTTTTCATGTGTAAATTTGCTGTTCCCTCAAAATAACTCTCAACACACAGCCATTAATGTCTAAACCGCTGGCAACAAAAGTGAGTACACCCCTAAGTGAAAATGTCCAAATTGGGCCCAATTAGCCATTTTCCCTCCCCGGTGTCATGGGACTCGTTAGTGTTACAAGGTCCCAGGTGTGAATGGGGAGCAGGTGTGTTAAATTTGGTGTTATCGCTCTCACTCTCTCATACTGGTCACTGGAAGTTCAACATGGCACCTCATGGCAAAGAACTCTCTGAGGATCTGAAAAAAAGAATTGTTGCTCTACATAAGGATGGCCTATGCTATAAGAAGATTGGCAAGACCCTGAAACTGAGCTGCAGCATGGTGTCTAAGACCATAGAGCGGTTTAATAGGACAGTTCCACTCAGAACAGGCCTGGCCATGGTCGATCAAAGAAGATGTATGAGTGCTGCCAGCATTGCTGCAGAGGTTGAAGGGGAGGGGGGTCAGCCTGTCAGTGCTCAGACCATACGCTGCACACTGCATTAAAAATTGGTCTGCATGGCTGTCGTCCCAGAGAGGAGCCTCTTCTAAAGATGATGCACAAGAAAGCCTCAGACCATACGCTGCACACTGCATTAAAAATTGGTATGCATGGCTGTCGTCCCAGAAAGGAGCCTCTTCTAAAGATGATGCACAAGAAAGCCTGCAAACAGTTTGCTGAAGACAAGCAGACTAAGGACATAACTGGAACCATGTCCTGTGGTCTGATGAGACCAAGATAAACTTATTTGGTTCAGATGGTGTCAAGCCTGTGTGGCGGAAACCAGGTGAGGAGTACAAAGACAAGTGTTTCTTGCCTACAGTCAAGCATGTTGGTGGGCTTGTCATGGTCTGGGGCTGCATGAGTGTTGCCGGCACTGGGGAGTTACAGTTCATTGAGGGAACCATGAATGCCAACATGTACTGTGACATACTGAAGCAGAGCATGATCCTCTCCCTTTGGAGACTGGGCCACAGGGCAGTATTTCAACATAACAACCCCAAACACACCAAGACTACCACTGCCTTGCTAAAGAAGCTGAGGGTAAAGGTGATGGACTGGCCAAGCATGTCTCCAGACCTAAACCCTTTTGAGCATCTGTAGGGCATCCTCAAACTGAAGGTGAAGGAGCACAAGGCCTCTAACATCCACCAACTCCATGATTGAGTGGAAGAGAACTCCAGTGCTAACCTGTGAAGCTCTGGTGAACTCCATGCCCAAGAGGGTTAAGGCACTGCTGGAAAATAATGGTGGCCACACAAAATATTGACACTTTGGGCCCAATTTGAACATTTTCACTTAGGGGTGTACTCACTTTTGTTACTAGTGGTTTAGACATGAATGGCTGTGTGTTGAGTTATTTTGAGGGGACAGCAAATTTACACTGTTATACAAGCTGTACACTAACTACTTTACATTGTAGCAAAGTGTCATTTCTTCAGCAGTGTCTCATGAAAAGATATAATGTTTTAGGGTACTGTACTGTATATCCACCACGTGTGCAAAATGGAGCTCCAAAAGCCGTTTACCAAAAGGTTATGACCCTATGGTTAAAGAGCAGTCATTTTGCACACGTGGTGGATATATATATAGCGTCATTTTCCTCTTTGGGAGTTTTGTTTTTTTAATAATATCGTATGATATATAAAAAAATCAGAACTACCACTATTTTATTCTCTAGGGTGTCTGCTTCCAGAAAAAATATAATGTTTTAGGGGTTTATGTAATCTTCAGGCGTAAAATGTTTTTAATCACTTGCTGCCCGCCCGTCCTGTCAGATGGGAGGAGACCGATGCTGTGTTCCTTGTACAGAGGAACACCGATCGGTCTCCTCCCCTTGTGAGTCCCCTCCCCCCACAGTTAGAATCACTCCCTAGCAACATATTTAACCCTACAGCGCCCCCTCCTGGTTAACCCCTTCATTGCCAGTCACATACAGTAATCAATGCATTTTTATAGCACGGATCGCTGTATAAATGTGAATGGTCCCAAAAATGTGTCAAAATTGTCCGATGTGTCCGCCGCAATATCGCAGTCACGATAAAAATCGCAGATCGCCGCCATTACTAGTAAAAAAAAATAATAATAAAAATGCTATAAATCTGTCCCCTTATTTTGTAGACGCTATAACTTTTGCGCAAACAAATAAATATATGCTTATTGCGATATTTTTTACCAAAAATATGTAGAAGAATACGTATCGGCCTAAACTGAGGAAAAAATTTGTTTAAAAAAAAAATTGGGATATTTATTATAGCAAAAAGTAAAAAATATTGTGTTTTTTTTCAAACTTGTCACTCTTTTTTTGTTTATAGCACAAGAAATAAAAACCGCATTCATTTGGGTACAGTGTTGCATGACCACGCAATTGTTATTTAAAGTGCGACAGCGCTGAAAGCTGAAAATTGGCTTGGGCAATGCCCTGTATGGAAGTGGTTAAGCATGTGTGCATAAAAATACATGCAAAAACGGCCCTGGCAGTGAAAGGGTTAATGAAGAAATCTAATTTCTTTTTTTTTTTTATTACAGTGTTATGTCCCCCAAGGGAAGAAGTATAGTGCTTTGTCCCATCTTCCTAAGTGCTGTGGAAGGCTAGCTACGTGAGCGGACAGAATGCACCCCTCCTTTCATGGCTACTTGACAGCCCCCCCTTGGGTACAGAACACTGTACTAAAAAATAAATTAGATTTCTTCTTTAACCCCTTGGTGCCGGCCGTATGTAAATATGCGGCCTCTCGGCTCCTGGTCCTTAGCGCCAAGGGAAATTGCTTGAATGAATTGCTGCCCATACACCTGAGACATTACCGTCGTCTAACCAAAAGCTCCTGATTGCTCCTGGCGATGGGGAGTTTTCAGATCAAGTGACCGCTGTGACAGCCAATCACGTCAGTCACATGGTCTTAAGCCCCACCTTGTCTCCCGGAGTCAATAGGGCCGGGAGGCACTGGTGCTAAGAGGTTAACCTGTAATACTAATCGTAACCATGATCTCTTAAAGTAAAACTATAAGCAAACCTTAGATAGCGTAAGGGAGGGTTATAACTCCTTTATTTTTGCCATCTGTGTCCCATTAGAGAGAATCCCCTTCACTTCCTGTCCCATAGCCAAAACAAGAAGAGAGGAAATTCCTGCAAAGTGAGGGAAGCATCAGAACTAGTGTCCCCAATGGAAGATTTCCCCTCTATTCCTGTTCTTGGGACAGCCTGCAATTTTTGATTTTTTTTTCACTTTCACTCTCAGTGATAATGGTAAACAGGACAAATAGAGAGGGTGAATCTCCCTCACTGGGACACAGGCAGAAGTAGAAACTGACAGGTGTTCTAATCCCTCTCCACTCTGTCCAAAACATAAAAGTTTGAGTTATATTTTTAACCACTAGTGGACCACCAGCAGTACATTTAATGCAGGCGGGCGCTGAGGTTGGGCTGGATCACGTACATGTAACAAGAATCAGTTCTTCCGGGTATAGGGCCCGTCCCATCTGTGCTGTATTTGCTACAGCACAAGTTTGGCAGCAGGTACTGGCCAATGATTTTTGGCCTGGACCTGTTGATTGGCTGTAGCGAATCACTGCACAGCCTGTGGGCAAGTTAGTAAACACTGATAGGTTCTGGCCAGTTCTTCTCTGGACCCTTTTCACTGCCCTGTCACCAGTGTCATTAGTACAGTGTACAGAATTTGTGACATCAGATAGCTTCAGCATTAGTTAGCGTCCCTCCCATATAGTGTTAGATTGCCCGCTACAATATCGCCATCCACAATTAACTCTTTGATTGCCTGCCCGTAACACTATCACAGTCACACTATAACAGCCATTATTAATATAGTGTCTAAACGGTTCAGTATCTTTTTTTTTTTTTTTTTTTTCTTTCTTTTTTTTTTTAAACCTAAAACTTTATTAAATTTTCTTTCTTACATATCATTTTTCCCCTTCCCTACCCTTCCCCTTTTCCCTTTTAAAACTTTAATCAAGAGACCAAGAAGAGAAATAAACGTTATCTAAGCTAATACAGTGAGAACGTAAAAATAAAGTAGGAGTACAATATGCCAGCCCAGGAAGCAAGAAAAGACTCTAAAGGGCTCCCTGCACCCTGCTCCTACTGCCAAATCCGGTGTTATACAAATTAATATAAGTATCATAGTTCCTCCCTTCCCTCCCTCCCCCCTACCAACACCTCCCTCCCCTGCCAAAGTACTCATAATTTAATAACATATCCAAAAAAATTTTTACAAGCTTAACTTCTATTAACTATAATTTATCTTATTGAGACATCCACCCTATAGCACCCGTTACAGTCTGGTAGTTCGTTTCCCCGAAGGGCTGGCTATATTGAAGCATTAACCCGCTCCAATATTTTCTATACCTCCTATTAAGGACGGCCCAACTTTTCCAACCATGGCCTCCACATTCTGTCAAATTCCTGGAGATTACCTCTCTAAATATACTCTGTTCTTTCCCTACAGAGGATTTTGTTTATTGTAGCGATCCAATCTTTTACTGTTCCTTTGATTGCCATCTTAATGCTATAATTTTCCTGGCTTGGAACAAACATCTCAAGATTGCCAGTGTAGTACTCTTCCTCTCCCCCTGTACCCATCTATATCCCAAGATACATGCTGTGGGCTCCTTCTCCAGTAAAATACCAAATATGTCTCTCAAACTATTAATCACACCCTCCCAGTATCGGAACAGCTTGGGGCATCTCCACAACATATGAATGAGGTCCCCCTAGACGTAGACGTATCCTGGCTTGTCTCCCTCTGCATATCAATTCCCTGAAGAGGCTCTCGATCTTATTAAACCAACTCTTGCATATCTACACTGGAGAGTTGTGCAGAACGTGCAACAATTGTGGCATCCAAATCATTTTTATTAAACTACATCTCCCTGCCACTGATAAGGGGAAACATTTCCATATACCTAACTTTTGTTTGAATTTCGTCAAAAGTGGGGTAAAGTTTTTGCTAATATATTGGTTAGGGTCCTTCGTCATGACTATTCCCAGGTACTTCAGTGCATCCACTATTACCAGCTGGGGGATTACATGTACTATTGGCTCACTTATAGGATCTAAAGGTAGCAATTCCGACTTTTCCCAATTTATCTCTAAAAGCTACCAAATAACTCCACTATTCTCATTGCCTTTAACAGTGAGTTACTCGTGTCTCCCAGAAAGAGCAGGATATCGTCTGCATACAGCGTTATTTTTTCTTCACCCGTTCTTCTCTGGAAGCCAGTTATCTCAGGATTTTCTCTTATGGAGATAGCCAGGGGCTCCATCACCAGCGCAAAAATCAGTGGAGACAATGGACACCCCTGTCTCGTCCCCCTCTCAAGCTCAAACCAGTCTGAGAACTCATTATTAATTTTTAATATCGCCTTGGGTCTATCATAGAGCATTTTAATCCAACCAATAAAGGGGGGACCGAATCCAAATTTCCCCAACACTCGCCAGATATATCCCTACTTCACACTTTCGAAAGCCTTTGACACATCCAGACTTAGTACAGCTCTTGAGCCCATATTCTCCATTGGAGACTGTAAGTTCAAGAAGGCTCTTCTAATATTCAAACTTGTAGATCTATTGGCCATAAATCCCACCTGGTCCATGTGGACCAGTTTATGGATAACTCTGTTTAATCTAACTGCCAGGACCTTGGCCAGGATCTTGGCATTGGTACATGAGAGAGAAATAGGCCTGTAAGCGGTCATATCAAGGGGATCCTTCCCTTCTTTCTGTAGCAATATAATGGATGCCTTCATCATCGAGGCAGGAAGGCATCCCCCCTTAAGAGCCCCTCCCAGTGCTTTCAGCAGCTCCGGAATTAATATGTCACCGTAATATTTATAAACCTCGATTGGAAGTCTGTCTGGGCCAGGTGATTTTTAGTTTGCCATGCTGGCTATTGCTTGTTGAAGTTCTGCAAGTGTTATTGGAGTTTCTAATAGGTCCCTTTCCTCTTGCGATATGGCCGGTATTGCCAGATCCCCTAGGAACTCCTCCATCACCCTTTCCATCCCTTTTTTCTAGGAGGCATAAAGAATTTCATAGTAGTCCCTAAATGATTACACTATTTTTGAGGTATTGGACAATATATCTCCTCCCATGGATCTAATGGCAAGAATAGTGGATGGAGCAGATTTGGACTTCACCAACTGCGCCAACACTTTTCCCACTCTTTCACCCTCCACCAAGGAGACCTGACACTGGAGAAGGCGCCTAGTCTCTGCCTTTTGCATAATAACTACCTTGTACTCTTGTTGTTTATCTAGCCAAGCTGTTTCCCGCTCTGGGGTTGGGTCTATGATATAATTATTTTCAGCCTCAGTCACCTCTCTTAGAGTTTTTTCCTCCCCGCTCCTAGCCTCTTTATTGAATTTGGCCATCTGCTGTATTAGTACGCCTCTGAGAAAAGCCTTTAGGTTGTCCCACAGTACAACGGGCGGCATTGTTCCTTCATTAATTTCTACGAACTCTCTCATTTTAGGGAGAACCCCATCTGTATTTTTAATTAATTGAAACCAATGAGGATTTATTTTCCACTCCTTCCGGGGTTTATTCCCTCCTAGATTTAATGTAATCACAACAGGGGAATGGTCTGAGATATCTCTTGGCCAGGTGTGCAGTGTATTGCTGTCTCCCAGGGGCACGCTGGATTATTTGCATCCTGAATATGCAGCGATGGGATTGTATTGAGCCTTCAGCATTGCTGATACTAAATCCAGGATCTAAGTGGTGAATCCGGTGTTGGCCCTCCTCCCTCTAATGGCTGCTCCCTTAATTAGGGATATTGTTTACATGCCCCTGCTGAGATATTTAGCTATATCTAATATACTTTCTTACTGCTGATTGAACTTTCTCATGCTACCGTGACTTGCATAATTTTGCATTCCAATTTAAGATAGAGAGACATATTTCCTTCTCTGTCTCATCTGTGAACCTTGGCCGTGTCCTGAGGAAGCCTAATGGTGAAACGCGTAGACATACAAGGGCTCACTGCATAATAATCATAGATGCTATATGTTACAATTGTCATTGTTTTTTAGATATTGTATTTTTCAATAAATTTATATTTTTTATACTGCTATATCTTCTCCACTGGTTCTTAGCCTAAAAAGTCCGCCTCCCTGGTAATACTCAGTACTACCTTATTTTGTATCCTCAATGATTTATGGACGTGGCTTATTTTTGGTGCACTTTCCTCTTTTTTTTACCTCTTGGCCAGGATAAAATTTTATCGATAATCTGTAATGCTCTATCATTCCCCAAGACCAAATCTATCCTTGAGAGCGTCGCATACGAAGCTGAGTAACATGAATATTGCAAAACTCCCGGATACCGCACCCTCCACAAATCTAATAACCCCACTTCGTCCAGAAATTGACACAAGCGACTCTTCCCCATAGACTCTGAGAGTGTCCGTACCGGAAATCTATCCAACCTTCTATCCAGTATCTCATTAAAATCACCTACAGCTATAATCGGCACCCCTTTTTTATCTAACAGGAATTTGTTCAATCTAAGCAAGACATCCAAATTAAAGGGCGGAGGGATATATATATTTGCCACCACAAACATACTACTATCAGTTGAACAATATAGAAAGATATATCGGCCCAGCTTATCTATACTGGACTGCCTGCAGGAAAAATTCACCCCTACTTTTACCATAATGCTCACCCCCTTACTGTAGGAGGAGTGAACCGCATGGAATTGACATTGAAATTTTTTCGACTGTAGTTGCTGAAATGTGTTTTTAGTTAAGTGAGTTTCCTGCAGGCAGACCAGATCTATCCCACACCTCTCCATCATGGAGAAAACTGCCAGCTTTTTAAGTGGTGTCCCCAGTCCCCTGACATTCCAGGATCCTATTTTTAATGTTTTAATTTGCATAAAAAAAACAAATAATATAAACTAACCTGAAAAACATATCTATATAAAACTAAATTCATTGCGAGTTGAAACTTTACTAGTGAGAACTCCCCCCTCCCTACCCCGTTCCCCCCTTCCTATGTAACCTAACACCTATCAAGGTAACCCCCAGGGGGCTTATAAGTGACCGCTTCCCTCAACACCTGTACCAGTATCTTTGATCAGAATCAGAACTACACTAGTGTTCCCCAATAGTATAGTGTCCCCAAAAATTCAGTGTTAGCAGTACTAGCGCTGCACTACTTTTTGGTGATCTGGCAAGCACCAGCAGCGTAGTACATCGTGGCCTTTTAGACAACAACATTACAGTATCTCATGGTGACGTGGTGACCACCAGAAGTGCAGTCCAAGCTGGTGAGATGGCTAGCAGTAGTACCGTCCTGCAACCACCAAGAATTAGAGCACAGGCCTATAGAGCCCAGAGGTGCTTGCAAATCCTGATTGGCAGTCCCCAGATTCGGCAGCACACGTTATTCCCCAATTCATAGCCCAGCCTGGAATGCAGATGGAAAAAGCAAATTTAACGGCATTATTTTGAGCTGTATAATTTGATTGTGGACCAAACCAATCTTTATGCCCTACAATACATTGCCGCCAACCCACATTTTTACCTTGCCAGACCATTCAAGTGGAAACCTATCACTGTTCTCGAGTTTAAGATTTTTTAGGCCTAAGCCTTAACATGGGCATTACAAAAAACAATGAATTGCTGTCATATTGGTCCACAGACTCTATTCATCATATGCCATGTTCTCTGCTGCATTGGCCAGGCGTAGGTATGAAAATATAATGCGTTTCATGCATTTCAGCGACAATACCCTCTGTGGTCCTTAGGGTGATCCTGACTATGATCGGCTCCACAAAATTTGGCCCCTTGTAAATTACCTGTCCCAAACATTTGCAGATGTGTATATGCCCCAACAAAAGATCTGTGTAAAGAGACAAGTCCCTCATACATTTTACTTGCAGGTTTGCACTTAAGCAATGTCTCCTCAGCAAGCATGAGGTCAAACTATATAAGCTCTGTCAGAGGGCAACAGGCTCTACATATAATTTTAGAACTTACAAGGGAAAAGACAGTTATATGGAGACCCCTGAATGCCCAGACTACATGGGGAGCAGTGGCAAGACAGTATGGGACTTGGTGTCACCCTTGTTAGACACCTATTCGATTTTGGAATTGGTTACTGTGGTATCGTGCAAATTAATTGCCAGTGCTTCCCCTAATGGCTCGTTAACACCCGACTAAGAAAGTGGGAGAAAGCCTGCTTGCGCACTAAAGAACTACTAGCAGTGAAGTGGAAGGACAAAAGGGATGTATTCATTCCATTCACGCAGACATGACAGTCCAAAATTGCATGGCAATAACCTAAATATGGGAGGCGTAGACTTCAACGACCAAATGATGAAGCCATATTTAGCTACCCGCAGAGCTAGACATTCGTACAAAAGAAGTGTCTATATATTTATTTCAGTTGGCTGTATATAATGTTTTTGTGATTTATAAAGCAACTGGAAGAACTGGATCCTTCCTAACATTTCAGTAAGCGAACACCATAGCCCTTTTGTATCCAGAAGGTGCTGTGGCTCAAGCCCCAAATCCAGATGCAGTTAGCCGGCTGCATGAGAGGCATTTTCCTGATTTCTTCCCTGGTAACCCGACCCAAAAGTCACCCCAAAAAAGATGTGTCTGTAGCAGACGTGGAATAAGACACGACACCTGTTTTTTCTGTTCCTCCTGTCCTGGCCAACATGGTCTCTGCATCAAGGACTGCTTCCATCGCTACCAAACACTAGTTGAGTATTAATCTAAGGTATAGCACCGCATCTAGTCTAGGGCACACAATTCTGCACCAACAAGGGTCTCAAAAGATGTTAAGTAGTAGGGAAATGATCAAAGGCTGGAATCATTGTTCTGTAAAGTAAAAAAAAAAAAAAAAATTAAACTAAAATTCAAAAAGTAAAAAAAAAAAAAAAAAGTTGTTGTTTTATTGAGTTAATGCTATATTGGTACTGTGTGTTATTGTTAACCGTTGTTGTTTGCTTTGCAGGAACACCAATCAGCTGCAGCACTGATCTGATCATTCTGACAGCAGCAGGGTGTTTTTTTCTTGTGCATTATTCCAAAAATAAACTAAAATATATTAGAAATGTTATCTGCCACCAAAATCAAAATTCAATAACTTAAACAAAAAGTGCATTTTATGCATACAAAAATAAATAAAGTATAACAACTAAAATCATCATTTAAAAAAAAAAAAAGCAAATTAATATTTGAATGGCTGAATCCCCAGCCCAGCGGGCTTGCTGGGGGTCTTGGGGCTGGAACTGCCAATGTCCGCCATGCTGCTGTGGTGGGTGGGGTTGCTGTGGAGGTGGGGCATCCAAATCTGAGATATGGGTTTTTGGGGAAATTTGTCCCCCCCCTTGTTGAGGAGCTGCAGAATTAATTCCTCGCACATCCTCCTTTGCTCCACATCCATATCTCTTAACTCATTAGCTGTCAGACAGCCAAATGCTTCAGCTGCATCTGGGGCTGTACGGATGGCAGTTGTTGCGTGGCTGAGGAAGGCAGCGGTGGCCTTGTCTAGGTTCCTGCTTTTCCTGGCCCTTTTAACAGGAGGGCGTAGGGGAAGGATCTGGGACTCTGTGTGGCTGCTGGCCACTGGCTCCTCCAAACTGCCACTTTCCTGTGTATGAAAATGGGACATAATAGGGGGGCAGGAGGCGGAGCCTAGCGGAGCAGACATGCATTGTTAGAGCTCCACACCGCTGAGGAGAGAAGAGAAGGACAAAGCGGAGCCTGCAGGCTCAAAAGGTATCCATTTGAACCTTTTTGCCCCAGGGAACAAACTGTGAAAGTTTTGGCAGGAAATATGGTACTGGGAGGAAACCGTGGCAGAAATAAAAATCACCTCACAAAGAGCTCACAGGCACTCACTGCAACTAAAGCAGCTCCAGTCACCTCACAAGATACAGCATCAGGGCGCTCTCACAGACAGAAAATGTCACAGCAAGACTCTCCATTTGAGTCAGATACAGAACAAATCCTCTCACAAACTTCTCCACAAGTCTCCTCAGCATCCCCAGTAATATTATTACAATTTGAAAAGATGCTTCATAAGGCTTTAAAACAAACCTCAGACCAAATAACAAAAAGCCTAACCAAAGAAATAAGAGAGCTGGGAAACCGCACCGCAGCCTTAGAAATAAAAATGGATGAAATTGAAATTACAACCCAAGAAAATATAACAGAATTGGAACAATTAAAAAAAGAGAATTTAATACTTCAAACTAAGCTCGAAGATTACGAAAATAGAGCCAGACGTTCAAACTTGCGCATAAGGGGAATACCTGAAACTGTGACAGACCTGCAATCTACTATTACTGCTCTACAAGAACTAAAGCCAGATATCCCTATTGAACGTTTAGAACTGGACAGAGTACACAGAGCCCTCACAGCCAAAAAGAAAGATGGACCCCCACGTGATATAATCACAAAATTTCATTATTACAGAACGAAAGAACAAATACTAATTGCTGCAAGAGAAAAAAAGGAACTTAATTTTCAAGGACACAATTATCAAATTTTTGCTGACCTATCCCAACTTACTAATACTAAAAAACGATCCATGAAACCCCAACTAATGGAACTGCAACGCCACAACATTATGTATCAATGGGGCTTCCCCTTTTCAGTCAGATTTAACTACCAAGGTACAATTTACAGAAGCAGATCAGCAGATGAACTACAACAAACCCTTTTAAAATTAAATCTGACAGAACCCACAAGCAGCAACACTCCCACAAGCAGAAGAATGGCATCATCTTCACCTTCAAGCAGCACCCAGAAAATTTCAGAACAAAATGGGAATCATCATTCTCACAAAAGAAGCCGTTATGCCACATCATCCATGGACCAAGAAGATTCAATGGACTGACATCCTAATTCCTGATATCTCTTCATTTATTATACTAAGAGATGGTTCTCTATAAAAAACCTATATTTATAACTGAATGTAACTGCATTCTGATAGTCACACACTGTGTGGGATCATGTTACATTCCAGTTATATTTCTTATTACTTCTGATTCATATAGCCTTAGAATATATAAGTGAAATAAGGAAATTCTTGTTCAGTTATATATTATCAGGTAATAACAATAGATTTATTACTTTTTAGGACAAATATGTTCAATAATCCAGAAGTAATGGAAGCTTTTTCTTTCTTTTCTTAAAACAAATATATTATTACCTAACTAGTTCCTAGAATTATGTTTTTGTTTATTCTAATCTGAAGCAATACAACCTCAATTTTATGAGTTAACATTTCTAAACAGTTGCATATGAATAAAATATGTAATTGTTTACTCTAAAAGGGTTAAAATCCCAAAATAATTAAAACTATCGTCATCAATACCAATGTTATTAACAGTACCTTTCTAACTGAATTATTTAGCCTAGGGCAAGACTAACCATATACAACCACCCTGGAATAAATAATTTCAACAAAAACTATATTCTGCACTCCAATTAATGAAACATCATTTTGATGTCTTTTGACATAGCACTTCTCTCCTGTAAGCGGAAGATCCGTGTAACCCCCATTAGCCCTCCTCATTCTCCCAACCATATTATGTGGGAGTGTGACGAAGGCACTTATTCCCCTGAGAGAGATATTTATTCTCTTTCACGGGTAAATTGTGATTACTTGCAAAAAATAATTTATACAATGTATCATCTAATCTCATATGTTTTTTGTTTACTCTTTACTCCAGAATTCACTGGTTTCTTTTCTATCTATTCATCTCTTCAGTCCACACAGGTTGATCTGCGCAGTCAGCTCTGCATAACAAAAAGTAAGTCAAAACTATTTGATCTATTGCCATGGCACCACTGAATATACTTTCCCTGAATGTTCAGGGAATAAATGTCCCTCAAAAAAGGACCAAAGCCTTCCGTACTTTCCATAACAAGAAGGCTCACATAGTATGCCTCCAAGAAACACACTTCACCAAAGATTCTACTCCAAAATATATTTCTCCTTTTTATCAACAAATTTACACGGCTTCTGCCTGTACCAAGCAAAGGGGAACTCTAATTGCATTTCACCGATCCACACCATTCACCTTATCATCAGAAATTAAAGACCCAGAAGGTAGATACCTGATACTCATGGGTTATATAATGGATACAGCAATCACAGTGATTTCCTACTACGCTCCTAACAAACAACCTACACCATTCCTCTCACATATATTACAAGTGATTAATACACACAAAATAGGAACAGTGATAATGTGTGGGGATTCGAACCAGGTCCTCCTCCCATTTCTAGATAAATCACCTTTTACACCATCCAAAATAACCTCTAGATTACCTTTTTCTCAACTTCTTTCCAAATACAATCTGGTAGATTCATGGAGAGAAAGTAACCCAATGAAAAAGAAATTCACTTATTTCTCGCACCCTCATCAAACCTTCACCAGAATAGATCATATTTTTCTAACAATAGGAATGATACCAGAAATTATTGCATCAGATATAATTCCGATTCCGTGGTCTGACCATAATGCAGTATACACTACTATAGCCTCAGCCATACCAAAAGCGCATGACCCAACGTGGTACTTACCGGACATAATGCTCAAACACCCACTACATCAGATGGCCATTGAACAAGCTTTAAAGGAATACATATCAATTAATAATACAACAGACATCTCCCCAATAACACTGTGGGAAGCTCATAAGCCTGTCTTGCGTGGTACAATACAAAGACAAATGGCACTATTTAAACGGGAACGCAAAAATCTAGCAAAAAAACTAGAACTCTATTTTAATGCAGCCTACATATCATTTCAAGATAATCCATCTCAGAGTACAAAATCTCATCTGGAAAAATCTAGATTGGAATACGATCTATTTCTCACTGAGTCAGTTGATAAATCCCTCAAACGCTCCAAACACAATTTCTACATGAATACAAACAAACCAGGTACATATTTGACTCGGGCATTAAATTCAACTAACAAATCTTTCAAACCAATACGTTTGAAATTATCGAAAAATGTTTACACTTGTAATCCAGTTAAAATAGTCCATAAATTTCACTCACATCTCGCAACTTTATACAAGACAAACAATGAATTTAATCCTACAGAGGCTGAATCCTTCTTCTCAAAAATAACCTTACCTGAGTTATCTCAGAATCAAAAAAGCAGTTTGGATGAGCCTATAACTATAGATGAAGTTGCTAACGCCATAAAAGACCTAAAACTTAACAAAAGACCAGGCCCAGACGGCTACTCGGCTTTATACTATAAAACATTCTCAGAAATACTCTCTCCCATTCTCACTGAAACTTTTAACAAACTTCTAGATGGACATTCTTTTCGGCAAGAAACACTAATGGCAATTGTTTGTATGATCCCAAAACCCCTTTCTGATGATACTTCCTGTGTGAATTATCGGCCTATCTCTCTGTTAAACCTTGATATTAAATTATTAGCAAAAATAATAGCAAAACGCCTCAATAGCATTATAGGAAAATTAATACATAGAGATCAAGTAGGCTTCATGCCAAATAGACAGGCAGGCGATAATATACGCAGGGCAGTGTTATTGGCACATATTGCTAAAAAACAGAAAATCCCTTTATGTTTTCTATCTCTCGATATTAAGAGGGCATTTGACACAGTATCCTGGCAATATATGCAATATTCATTAAAAAAATGGGGTTTTGGACCCCACTTTTTAACATGGATCAAAGCATTATATAATAAACCCAAAGCCTATATAAAATATGCTGGATACAAATCTGAAGCCTTTAATATCGAAAGAGGTACCCGACAGGGTTGCCCATTATCTCCCTTATTATTTGCCCTTATACTCGAACCCATGGCCCAATACATCAGAACAAACCAAACTATAACTGGCATTGAAGTAGGAGGTATTACACACAAATTATGTATATTTGCAGACGATATATTACTTTTTCTATCATCACCACAGGTCTCTGGTCCTAACTTAATACCAGCTCTTGATGGATTTGCAGCCCTATCCGGCCTTATGATTAATCCTAAGAAATGCCTAGTGCTTAATATTTCACTCACAAACATGGAATTGATCCCGGCTAGGGCTGCACTCCCGTTCACATGGGCAGAAAAATCAATCCCATATCTTGGAATTCATTTAACAGCATCTCATTCTGACTTATTCTCAACCAATTATCCTCCTGTATTAAGACAGATCACAAATCTAATAAAACAATGGTCGCAACTTCCTTTATCCTGGATAGGGAAGATTAATGCAATCAAAATGACTATTCTACCCAAATTGCTTTATCTATTCAGAGTCCTCCCTGTTCCAATTCCTTCCTATTTTTTGAGAATAGTACAAAAAAGAGCAACTTCGTTTATATGGGGCTCTTCTAAACCACGTATACCTATACACACACTACATCTTCCCAAAAATAAAGGAGGCCTGGGATACCCTAATTTTACTAACTACTACAGAGCAGCACATTTGGCCAGTCTGTCCAAATACCATGCAAAACAGGAAATCCCATTATGGGTATTTATAGAAGCTTCAGAAAATGACCCTCTATTAATATCAAATTTATTATGGCTTGATCCTAAAGACCGCTTTAAAATTCATAATCCCATAACTAAACACTTCTTATCTCTCTGGGATAAACTAAAAACCAAATATCAGTTACAATCTCCACACAATCCTCTCCTTTCTTTTATCAGAAATCCGGCCTTTTATCCGGCATGGATCTACCCAAATTCTTTTAAAGCTTGGACAACATCAGGCATTCAGACACTAAATGATTTCATAGCATCTAAATCATTCCTTTCATTCCCATCGCTTAGAGAAAAATATGATCTACCAAACTCTGAGATATTTAGATATCTCCAAATCAAAAAATTTCTATACACCATTCCTAAAGGGGGATACACCATTATCCCAATTATCCATTTTTGAATCAATCTGTACAAAAGATCCATTTGCTAAAGGTACAATTTCATCACTTTATAATCAATTATATGGAGTAGCAAATCTTAATAGACCCTCTTACGTTCAGAGGTGGGAGGAGGACCTGGGACGAACTTTAGAAGACACGGACTGGTCTAACATATGGCTCACATCTAAGTCATCTTCACCCAACATCTTAGCACTGGAGACAAATTATAAAGTCCTAACTCGCTGGTACCTTGTACCCGCTAGAGTGGCAAAATATTCACCTGATACCTCAGCTCTTTGTTTTCGAGGATGCCCAGAAATAGGCACATATTTACACATATGGTGGACGTGCCCAGTAATCCAAACCTTCTGGAAGGAAGTCTTCGTGATTGCATCTAAAATATTTAAAAAAATAATACAACCAGATCCATATTTAACTTTACTTAATCTAAAACCGGAATGGTTTACACTCTCTCAATTCAAACTTATGATCCAACTAATAACGGCTGCAAAACAAACAGTGGCCAAGGCATGGAAATCTCCTACATTGGTACTAGCAGAAACAATTCACAGAATGAATAATACAATGTCCCATGCTAAGATGGTAGCCATCGATCAAAATCAAATTCCAAAATTTGAAAAACTTTGGCATCCTTGGATAAAACAACAGTTCCTGTCAAACTTCAATGACTCTGTCCTGTTGCCATGGTAACAGATTAAATGACTTACAGAGACACCCATTCTAAGGCTTCAAAGAGAACTAAAAAGAATAATAAACTGACGAGCGGGACAACCTTGTGGACCATACCTCTACCTTTCAACCCTTTTTCTTCTTTCTCTTTCCTTTTCTCCACCTTACGATTAAAGCTCATTATCAGAATTTATTTGACCTATATACACTCTACTTGTAAACAATATGTATAGTAGGTATAAATCATTTAAATACCTACAAAAGTAACTAAGGAAATTATATATATCTTTAATTTAGGTTTACGTGAACCCAATGTTTAATATTTGAAATTTTCATGATATTTACCTATATAAACCCTACTGTAAAACAATAAGCTTACTTTATAGATCCTTGTAAACTTACTTTATGTATCTTTATAACATTGTATACTCAATAAACTTCTTTTGACAAGGAAAATGGGACATAATTAGTATTTTTTTTTTGGTCATCACTGTTGCTCATGACTGTTGCAAATTGAATGTGGAGAAATAGAAAAGACTATCATTCTGACCCCAGCATTTTTCCTTCTTGTCCCAATCATTTTTGGCCACTAGTGTCTATTGATATGGAAACTTTGTTAAGGCAGAAATTTTTGAACAATAACATCTAGTTATCATCATTCTATTTTTGAATACAAATATGTTCAACAATGCTATACCTGGGTCAGTCTGGGCTCCTCCACATCTTCATCCTGTGCCGATGGACCAAGGTGGACCTCAGGAGCTGTGGCCTTATCCTAAGTGGAAGGGAGTGTTAAGAGTGATGGCCTGGGTTGGGTTTGGTCAGACAAAAAACGCAGGCTGTTGTAGTACCACAGCCTTGGGACATATGTGTCATCTGCTGATGCTCCCGATCTCTGTGATTCCTGGACCTTCTTGTGCTCCCTATTAAAGGTAGTCCTCAGGATCCCAATTTTGCTTTTCACAAAATTGATGTCTGCCCTGGGGTACAAAGGCTTCACCAATTCCAGAAGTTTCTCCATCCGTCCTGCCGTCCTCTTGATTTTATTAGAGTAATCCCTACTCTTCACCTTCCACAGACAGGGCAGCTCCTAGTATTGGTCGACAAATTGAGGCAAAAAGTCGGGCGCAGTGAATTTATCCACCATGCTTAATTATTTAAAAAAAGCCTGCAACACAGAACACAAGACAAACCATAATGTCAGGCTTAACTCATAATCTGGTCCCAATATAGGCCTCAATCTAAGCAGTATAGGCCACTAACCACCGATGCCCCAATTTACAATTGTACCTTCGTTTTTTGGCACCTTTTGCGTGTTGGCAATGGCGATCGTTCGTCCTCCACTCTCAGATCATTCCTACGGCCATTCTATCGATCGCGCGTTATGACTTTATATACACTGCGCATGCGTGAAACTCCGCCCCTGTCCTTCTTTCCAGTGTATTCCCGCCTCTTCTCTTTCGGGGCAATGGGAGAGCGAATGGCGGCGAGACAGCAGGTGTGTGGTGAGAGCAGCAATGATGAAAACCCGGAGAAAGCAACTTCCAGATCCAGGAGGAGCTATAAGGCCACAAATATGTTGTTTGAAGAAATGGTAGAGATGGTGGACATCTTAGTGAGGGACAGACTATGATGGGAAGCATGGACCTTACAGAAACCCAAATGCCAGAAAGGCCAAGATCATGGCTAAAGTTGTGAGAAGTCTGCACAGGAATTTTGGGGTACGACGAAACAAGGATCAGTTGAGAAAATGCTGGTCAGACCTTAAATTGAGAGAGGAAGAGCAGTATAGAAAGATCCGGAAAGTGCTGTAAAAAAGTATTTGTCCTGTGTTTCTATTATTACTTTCGTGCTGGTCCATGTTCTTTTTTTTACTTTTCCACAGTTTAAAATGCCAAGTTTGATTTTCGTGGACACAGGAATCTTTCGCGAGACATGAAACATTGTTTTGATCGGCCACTAATACTTAGTTATTGGGGAATGCATTTAGGGGCTATTTTGATGTAACATAAGTTCATTAGATTGTTGTCTAGATGTGTTCGTAACTAATGAAATGTCAACTTTATTCAGTGTCAGTAGAGGACACTCAGCAGCTGGACGCAGGAGCATCAGTGTGGGACACCATAACACCCTTATTGCCCCAGTGGATACTAGGGGTATCTCCATGTGTGACACAAAATAGATAAGTATTCATGCTTTGGAAAGGGAAAAAAAAACATGTATTCAGCTTGGATTTATGCCAAAACAGACAATGTTTCATATTACTATTTCTAGCCTAACATATCTGTCTGCTAAGTATACATTTTTTGGATTCACATAGGGGAGAAAATAAGAGGAACATCTGAGCTGTGTGTGGACACCAGTAACCCAGCACCTCCTGAAAATCCAGAAAGTCAACTCACCAGAAACCCTGAAGAAGATGTTGATGCTAATGTGCAGGAAGTACTGTGTGAATGTCATGGTTATGCAGTAATCTTTCTCTGTCAGCTTACCTCATCTCATGTGTTTAGACTAAGAGGCCAGCCACTCTCACCTGGTTGTTTTTATAACCTCTTCTCTAAGCATGGCTCTGTAATGGATGTCAACAGGTAAAAATATTAAAATGGCTATTTCAAATGTAACATTGCATCAGAGGTTTGAAATGTTAAAAACCTTAACTCTAAGAACTTTCAGATGACAGCAGATATTTGCTAGTTCCTCTTTTTCAGTCTGAAGCCAAACCACAATGAATTATAAAAAGACTGTTGCTTCCTGTCTCTTCCAAGAAATCGCACCGATAGCAGACATGACGTCAACATATAATAATAGCTTTGATTAATTGTTAAGTTTGTTGAAATTATTGCTAAATTTGCTGAAACTACTAAAAAAACTCAGACAATGTCACAATAAAGTGTTTTGCAAGTGCTTTGTTTTTGTCTGGCGAAAATGTATAAAACTGTGGAAGCGGAAATAAAGAGATCAGAAGCCTTTCATTCTGAACTAAATGTCAGAGCGTGATTACTTCATTGCATGCATGCTTTTTGATTTGGCAAAAGGGGTAGATCTAATAATATCAGATTTTGTTCTGCATCCAAAACATTTTGGTGCTCAAACGTGGGGCTCGAGGCTAGGGACCAGGAGAAGCCATGGCGTGAATAAAGGAGGAGACTGATCAACTCTAGAAACGGTAAGACACTTTTGATATCTTGTATATCTAGTCTACTGTTTATCCTGTATCCGTGACTGGTCAATCTCTGTACCCATATTGGCTTCCTGCGGCCCTCAAAGACAGGTATTAATCTTGCCTCGAGTCTGTTGATAAGTTAAGGAACCTGCAAATTATATCTACCGCCAGTTTTTTTCTGTTCTGTTTTGTTGATCGATCTTGTGTTTTGTGATGGCTGTTGGGAGTTGGGGATTGCTTATATAGTCACGGATGATGGATGAAATTAGTTGACGTGGTTAAACTTCTCCTGGGACTAGGAGAAGGCATCAGGACCTGGTTAAACTCCTCCTGGGGGGGATAAAAATAAATAATTGTGCAGGCAAAGCACAGGTACAATAAGTACGGAAGTACAGGTAACCGGGAAACCCCAGGGGGGCGTCAGTGGCGTGGGGGATCCCAAGACAGTTTGAGAAATCCTGTACTCCACTGCAACCGTCACATATTTGGTTGTTGGTCACATTTTGTTGTTGGTGGTAATGTCATGTCCTAAGTGTGTTTGTGGTCTGTTATTTGGGATACATGAGGAGGGCTGGGGGTTGATTGAAGTGGTAGAGCCAGGATATAGAGCTGAGTCTCTTGGTTACAAACCCCTATTGCCACATGCTCCGTATTTATTGGTGTTCAGATTAAATGTGCATTATCCAGTAAAAATTGTTGTTGGCAAATCACTGGAAGTAATAGAGGCTCAAACTAGAATAACAGGACATGCAGCCGAAAGGTGCCCCTTGCAACCTGAACAACCGGAAGGGTTAGAAGAAGGGGAAAGAGACAGAGTGAGAAGTTTTGGTTTTGAGTTGGGACATGTAAATGACATTTAAAGTGGTGCATTGAATACTAATTACTGTACTCCTTATCTGTTTGTTAATTGTCTCATTGAGGGTAATAAGTAGTCACGTATTACTCGCCGCTCCCCTACCTGTGGCCACTTGAGTGGGCAGGGCTGTGACTGGTCTACGTTTTGAGAAGACGTGTGTAAGGAGACTTGCATGGCAGTCGAACACTGTAGACATTCTTTTCTCTCTCTCTATCCATTTTGTCTTTTGTCCTCGTTAACTTGAGACTGTGATATGGTCTGAACCGGTACCAGGTGACAGAGGATTGTCGGACCCTTGAGTCCAGGACAGCCTCGTGACCCGTTAAAAATCCTGAGCAGACATACATAAATATCACAGTCATCAAAACAGAACGTAGCAAGATAGTGTTATACATTGGAAGGTGGTCCGAAAGAGGACAGGTGGTGGTCAGAGGATTGTCTGACCCTCGAGTCCAAGACAGCTTCATAAAACCGCCATACAAATCCTGAGCCTGGACACATAAACTTCCCATTAGCTAACGATGGGGCAGAAGTTAGAGAGACCTAAAAAGGGTTGTTTGGCTTATGATTTGGTATTAGAGCAAGAAGGAGAAGATGCTGTCAAGGAAGGGAAGAGATTGGCAAAAGTGTGTGGGGTCACTATGCATTTGGGTGGTCGGGTAGAGCCGAATGAATGGCGTGCTCTTTTAAGAAGAGAAAGGGGTTTGTTGTGGGGCCATGGGCTGCTGCGAACAGCAGGCGCTTGGTTCAAAGTTGACAAAGCCATTCATGAAGAAGGATAGATAGAACATGAAATATGTCAGAATGGTTGTATTATGTATGTGTACAAGAAGCCAGAAAAGGGGTCAAAAGCTAAGACAGACAGCCAGCCACCGCCCTATAATGGTGTCTGGACCCCAGGAAGTAGACACTCCCAAAACGCTACTGCCCCTCTGCTACAAGTGACAGAGGAGCCTGTGACACCTCCCCCACCGTGCTTAATAGTAGACAATGTGCACTTTCTTTGTACGGCTCAGGTGGTTACTGTCACACACGCCCGACCCAAACTGTACCACCTGCACCACCGCCCCCACCGGAACCTACCCACATATATCCAGTGATAGACCAGTCCTTGGTATCGTATTACAGAGCCCAACCTACCCCATTAATGACAAGTGTACATTCTGGGGAAGACTTGGACAGCTCCCAAGGGGGGAAACGCAGACACTCAAGCCTCAGGAGGTTCCCCCTTGGCCCTCCAGCCCTAACAGACCTGGGACTAGGGACCCAACCTTAGCCCCAAACCGGTCCCTCCTCTTAAAGTCCTGACCAGGGTCATGCCGGCCCTGCCAGGATGCACCAAGCTGACAGGCATGCTGGAACAGGTACAACCCCAAAACGACAGACTGTTACATTTCAAGGCACACCCCACATTGGATCCATCCCCATGTATGACTTATCAGCTGGGGAATGGGTTCCTTCGTGCCATTGTCCAACGACCCGTTTGACCACCTATATGGTGACACACGTTTACAGTTCCCCCCCTTCTTTGCCTCTCATGCCCCCAGCAGCCATTACCCAGTACTTTCCCTGAACCCCCTTTGAATGGGTTCCTGGACCCTCACACCACCAAAGACAACAACCCCAATACGGTCCTTTCCCTTCATCACCGAGAGTCTGAGAGTCTGACTTTAAGCAGTTTCTCTAATAATAATGAATGTAGCAAATGTGCTATATTTATGCAAATGGTTTTAATTGTGTTTAAGCTGTATTAGCAATAACCGGTTTAAAATGTTCAAATTCAATCGAGAATATATTTAAGAGTAGTACAGATAAAGAGGAAGTTTATGTATTCTGGGCGTTATGCCAAGAGAAGGAACGAAAGAGGAAGTGCTTTCCTTGCATAAATCTGTATCTAGATTTAGGGCTCATTCACATCTGAGCATTTTGTAGGTTATTCTAAAAAAAAAAAAAAAAAAGAAAAGAAAACATTTATTCCGTATGTATTCATATATCCCCTTTGAAACGCCTGAAGCCTATATGTGTTTAAGTTTACTGATTTGGGTTTTAGTGTGCTGAACAAAGCACATAGACACATGTTAATTTATTTCATGTCTTAAAGAGTCGATCCGAAAGGGTCTGAGTATAGAGTAATGGAGTAGTAGAGAGTAGCTCCTCGCATGATGGCCTCTGACACACCCTATCTGCGCCCATCAGTACCAACTCCAAGTGTCTGCTACAACTGCGGAAGACCTGGCCGTTCCAGAAGAGAATTCCGAGGACAGCAGAAGATTGCCCACAGGCAACCAGGCCCCAACCGTGACCCACGTGAAGACGACCAATAGGAGCGATGACAATTCTCCTCCACCCCCTCCAGACCATACAGACCTTCTCCGCTAGGATTTCAGGAAACCTGTGTCACTTACCCCTACAATGGTACAGAATGGTACAAGACCTTAGGGCTATGAACAAAGCTACTGTATTGGAGACACTTATTGTGGCCAACCCACACACCTTACTGGCAGGAATACCACCCACAGCAAAATACTTTACAGTAGTAGACTTAGCTGGACTGTTTTGCCACAAGGTGCCCAGAACTCCCCTTCTCAATTCGCCAAGGCAATAAGGTAATGGCCCTCATTCTGGACAACTGGATGAAGTTACACCCAGACATTGTACTCCTTCAGTATGTAGATGACTTCCAACTTGTGCAGATACCCTTGGTGATGCCTTAATCTTCTCTGAAAGCCTCCTCCACTACCTGGCTGAGCAAGGATGCAGGCGACCACGTAGGGACTGGCCTTAAAGCAAAAAGTCCAAAGAGAAAGTGACTTTCCTAGGCCTCTGCATCTCCCAAGGTACCCAACATCTCACTGAAGAAAGAGTTGCTGCATTCAAAGCCATCCCTTTGCCTCAAGGTCATCAACCCTTACATGCTTTCCTAGGATTAATCTCCTATGGCCGCTCTTGGATCCCAGAAGCCTCCCACTTGATGCAACCCCTCTATGATGCCCTTTCTTGCTTTCTCCAGAAGCTGTGGACTATTTTGAAACTCGGAAGGAGATCCTTTCAACAGCCCCTGCTTTGGGGCTAAAAGACTTTTAAAACTATTTGTCTCAGAGAAACAAGGAGGGACCATCCTGTCTCAGAGCTGTCTTTGCAGCCCAAGCCCTTTTGGACAAGACTGCTGACTTGGTGTTGGGCCACCTGTTAATCCCTCTTACCCCTCATGACATAACTGCCATACTAAACCAAGTATAGCCCAAGCATCTGTCTTCAGCAAGACACCTCAGACTCCAGTGTGCCTTGCTCCTCCCTGATAACATCACTCTCCTCCGATGTGATACTCTCAACCCATCCACTCTACTTCCACTTCTCGAGGGGAGATCCTCTTTGGAGAATGATGCTCACCTCACCGCTCATGACTGTTTCGAGGTGATGAAAATGGAGACTTCACATTTACCGACAGTCAGTGAAACAGCTCTTGAGAATCCTGACTTGACAATCTTTGTGGATGGTTCTAGGTATGCTGACAGCACTGGACGGTACCACACAGGATACACAGTCACCAACGAAGATACAGTTCTTCAGGCTTCAGCATTGCCTTCCTCCATGTCTGCCCAGGAAGCAGAACTCCAGGCCCTAACAATGGCATGAAAATTGGCAGAGGGGAAAAGAGCTAACATCTATACAGACTCAAGATACGCCCGCGGCGTTGCCTGCGATTTTGGGGTCATTTGGAAAATCAGAGGGTTCCTAACAGCAGCAGGTACACACGTAAAACACAGTACAGCTATCAAGGATTTAATGGACGCCCTACTCCTACCAGCACAAGTGGCTATACTCAAGATAAAGTTGGAAGAAACAAAAGGTGTCCCCAAATGATATTATGGGCAGAAGACCAGTAAAGGATAGTATAAAGTGGGGATACCAGATATATAAAATTTAACAAATTTATTTATTTATTTTTTTAATTTATTTTCTAATTTATACAATTAGAAAATATACAAAATTACAAAAATAGCTTAAGAACTTTTGAAAAGAGCATGATTTGTAAATGCAAACGATGTACATACCTAATAAATGCTACAGACGGCGCTAGAAAGCACAGTTATTACATAACCAAGCACCCTGCATGTTTCGGAAAAGGTCACAGAAAAATACATTTCTATGGAAAGTGTACTTTCTTCTTCAGGGGTTTAGGTAGGTTGTAATGTTGCATTTAGATCAAAAAGTGCTCTCTTAGTGGCAGGAAAGTTACACAGCACATGTGCAGGCAGATTGGGTCCCACACTCAAAAGGTCCTTTTGAGAAATTGGATCAGTGTGCAAGGAGTTGTTTTCTAAGCACAGAGGCAATATGCATCCACTCATTCAGTGAATATGGGACATATGGAGATGTTTGTAAAGATAGGGTGAAGTGATGGTGTCAGGGACCCCCCTCTCTCTCATATACCCATAAATCAGCGAAAGCGGCAGGTCAGAGCTTGCAGGAGCCACCTGAATCAGGGTATGGAGAGCATATACCTTGCCTTTAGATCAACCCCAGTGTGTCCATGTCAGATGCCTCAGCTGTGTAATGCTGGAAGCCTTTAGGATTAGTCTCTTGCATAGTTCCCTCCCCCCCAAACAATTTCTCTTCATACTCAAGATAAAGGCACACGGCAAGCTGGATTCCCAAGAAGCACAAGGCAATCACCTGGCGGATACTACTGCAAAACAAGCTGCAAACAGAACACAAGAAGTGGTCAGTGGAGTGGATGCACCCATCCTGGACGATACAGTGGGTACCCCTGAAGAAACAGTACAGACCACCATGATTCTACAAAACCCTCCTGTAAGCAAAACCCATCTCAAGGAGCAGCAAGAAGCAGCTGACAAAGAAGAAAAAGAAGTGTGAATCAAGAAAGGAGCCAAAGAAACTGAAGGGATCATGGAATTAAACAAGAGGCCGTGTCTGCCACAATCAATGTTTCCTGCAGTGGTACAGTGGGCCCACGGTGCCTCTCATCTGTCAAAAACTTTGATGAATGCCATAATCAATAAATACTACTTAGCCCCAGGGATTACACCACTTACCAACAACTTTTGCAAGTCATGCACTATCTGTGCTAAATGTAACCCAGGAAGAACGGAAAAAGTACCTTTGAAGCATCTAGCAAAGGCCCAGTACCCCTTTCAAAGGATTCCGTTCAACCACATCCAGATGCCAAAGAGTGGCCACTATGAATACGCATTGATTGTCACTGACATGTTTTCTGCATGACCAGAAGGCTATCCCGTCATCAACATGACAGCAAAAACCACAGGTAAAAGACTTTTAACTGAAATAGTGTGCAGGAATGGTGTTGCAGAGGTTATAGAGAGTGACCAGGGGCCAGCTTTTATGGCCTCAGTAACCAAGGAAATATGGGCAGCTCTAGGGGTCACATTATCTTTCCACACCCCATACCATCCTCAGGGCAGTGGGAAGGTGGAGAGATTAAACGGCACAATAAAATCTAGGATGCTAAAAATGTCTCAGGAAACAGGGATGAGTTGGCCAGATAACCTGCCCATAGCCTTGTTCAGTGTTAGGTACACTCCAAGGGGAAACCATGGTTTGTCACCCTATGAGATATTGTTTGGTTCAGCCCCCTGGCTGGGTTGTTACTTCCCACAGCAATTGCAGCTCCAATCTAATGTATTGACTGATTATGTGACTGCTTTATCTCGAGAATTAATCTATATCCATTTGGAAGTATTCTCCTCCATTCCAGATCCTGAGCGAGATACAGGATCACATAAGTTGGTCCCCAGAGACTGGGTCCTGGTAAAGAAGTTTGTGAGAAAACTCACCTTTGAACCCAGATATGATGGTCCTCTCCGGGTTCTCCTAACAAGTGCCACATCAGTCAAGGTGGCCGGGAAGAACACGTGAACACATGCCTCCACTGCAAGAAAGTCCCTGTACCTGAGGAAGAGGCCGAGGGGACCAAATGATTCTGTATATCCTTATCATTGTGACTACTGTTCAGGCACAGGAGGTAGCCATCAGGCAAAAAGATGGTATAACACAATTCTGGTATAACTCATCCAATACACATGTTGCCACTTTTATATCCTCTTATGAACAAATAATTCCAGGTACTATGTACAAAATCCGGCCCTGGGATGAAGCAGTGAGACCCATGACTGTGTATGTATGCGTCACAGACACCTATTGGGGCGACAACTGTGATTCTTGGGGAGCAGTGGCTCGGAACACTGGGGGTACAAACTGGGGGAACATACCTGAAAACGCCCAAAATAGAAAAGACGAAAATGGGAAGTCACTCTTAGATAGAATGACAATCAACAAACACACAGATCAGCCTTACACCAAAGAGTTCAGGCTGACCATTGAGAATCCTAGCCCAGAAGACAGTGGGACCTATGTTCTGGGCCTATGGTGGGGAAGTGGGTATCCCGGTTTTAGAAAGCCTTTCCAACTGAAAGATATGTTCAATAAGCCAGAGTGGGTAGTTCCCCAATCCACCTTTAGCTCAAACCCCCTGAGGCCCCATATACAGAAGTTAGGGGACATGGTGGCCATAGCAGACCCTACCTTTGAGGAAACCATGGCTGCAGAAACCGGGTTCTCAGATATCAACTTGTGGCTAGAGTGGATGAGGTACAATGCAGAGAAACATAACAAAACCAATTGTTATGTATGTGGGGGGGCTAGGCCTCATCTGGGAACAGTACCTGTCATGAGAGGGTTTACCCATTGGTGGCGCTATCGGTCTCTTGGATCGCAGTACCAGTGTCCATCAGCAGGTGTCTTCCAACACCTAGGACCTGCAGTAAGAGGTCTTTCCTGCTGGTGGCACTGTTGCATCCTTGGGCTGTAGTACCGGTGTCAACCAGCGGGTGCACTCTGGCAGTGTGGAGCAAACAACACACACTGCGCTCAGCTGTGACATGAGGTCAATCACCACAGCCTTATAAATACCCGGCAAGCCCTCATAGGCTTGCCTTGGTATCTCTCTCTCTCCCTGCGTTCTGACCTTGCTGCCTGTTTGACCTTGAGCCTGCATCTGCCTTGTCCTGATCTGATCCAATCCCTATCCTGAGGCCTTCCTAGTCCTGTCCCTTCTGTTCCTGGCTACCTTGGATCCCTGCCCTGAACCCCATCCATCCATCCTCTCCTTGTCCTGTTCAGGTTCCCGTCCTTACCCTTCTGCTGACTTCCCTGTGTATGACCTTGGCTTGGCTTTGTTTACGATTACGGTATCTCCATTTACCTATATATATTGTTGTTTGTAGTGGGTTGTTGTGTGGGTTTTGCACTGTTTATATTCCTTTCACTTATCACTTGTTAATAAACACCATCATTTCACTTACATGTGTTTCTGGTCTCCTCTGTGCAGTCCACACAGTCTGGTCTACTAGTCTCCTGACAGTATACCAAGGCCATCCCTGACCAGACGTGGCTGCACTGAGAAACCGTCCTGTTACGGTGGGCGCGCAAAATGGACTTTGATGAAATTGTCTATTATTCTCTGCTGGCGGCAGAGGATAATGAATATTGTTGTCAGGCTCTTAAAGATTGGACCCGAGACCAACTGCTGGAAACGATACAAACCGCCCATTTACTTGTAGATCGAGGTCATATGTTATTTGAGGATGTTCAGCCTTTGATCCAATTATGTACAAAGTCAGCCTTGTCATGCATTCCCGAAGGTAGTGACGATTTCTCCCCTCCTTTCAGTTGTGACCAGGTTGAATCCCGGGTATGGTTGTTAGAGGATGATCCGGCTTCCTTTGATGAACATTATTCCGCTTGTTCCCAGCAGGTGTTATCCGATTGCATTTATTCAGTACAATCTTTGGTTAGTCAGGCTGTGTGTAAATCAGCGTTTGTTCAACCTTTGCTGCAGGCATGGTCAGATCTCCTGTCTTTAGCTAAACCACAATATTCCAGCCCTGCCATTAATCATCTGCCTTCCAAAAAATCTATCTCCCCGTCACCTATGGCAACCTCAGCTACAACCCAGTTTAATCAGCTCCCTACCAAATACTACCACCCAGTCTCCAAGTGTCCCACCTATCCTGCCTTCAATTCACCTGTCTCTTCTCCTCCACCTGTAACAGTCCCACAAAACCCCTCTCTAGCTACAGTTCCTTGGTCTTCCTTCTGCCCAGCTACTTTCTTTTCTTACAGCCCTGCACCTACATACAAAACTGCACGGGCTAAACCAAAAAAGAAACAAAAATTCTTCCCGACCCACACCATCTTGCCAGTAACCCAACCTGCTCCCACTTTACAGTCTGATGTGCCTGCCTCCCAGTCTGTTGTCCCGATGCCTGCCTTCCAACTCGATGTCCCTGCCTTCCAGCCGGATGTCTTGAAGCTGGCCTTCCAGCCTGAAGTCCCGGTGCCTGCTTTTCAGCCTGTGCCCGCTTTCCAGTCTGATGTTCCAACTTTCCAGTCTGATGTTCCAGCTTTCCAGTCTGATGTTCCAGCTTTCCAGTCTGACGTTCCAGCTTTCCAGTCTGACGTTCCAGCTTTCCAGTCTGACGTCCCAACTTTCCAGTCTGATGTTCCAGCCTTCCAGTCTGATGTTCCAGCTTTGCAGTCTGATGTTCCAGCTTTGCAGTCTGACGTTCCAGCTTTGCAGTCTGACGTTCCAGCTTTGCAGTCTGACGTTCCAGCTTTCCAGTCTGACGTTCCAGCTTTCCAGTCTGACGTTCCAGCTTTCTAGTCTGACGTTCCAGCTTTCCAGTCTGACGTCCCAACTTTCCAGTCTGACGTCCCAACTTTCCAGTCTGACGTTCCAGCCTTCCAGTCTGACGTTCCAGCTTTGCAGTCTGACGTTCCAGCTTTGCAGTCTGACGTTCCAGCTTTGCAGCCTGACGTTCCAGCTTTGCAGCCTGACGTTCCAGCTTTGCAGCCTGACGTTCCAGCTTTGCAGCCTGACGTTCCAGCTTTGCAGCCTGACGTTCCAGCTTTGCAGCCTGACGTTCCAGCTTTGCAGCCTGACGTTCCAGCTTTGCAGCCTGACGTTCCAGCTTTGCAGCCTGACGTTCCAGCTTTCCAGCCTGACGTTCCAGCTTTCCAGCCTGACGTTCCAGCTTTCCAGCCTGACGTTCCAGCTTTCCAGCCTGACGTTCCAGCTTTCCAGCCTGACGTTCCAGCTTTCCAGCCTGACGTTCCAGCTTTCCAGTCTGACGTTCCAGCTTTCCAGTCTGACGTCCGGGTGTCTGCCCTCCAGCCTGACGTCCGGGTGTCTGCCCTCCAGCCTGACGTCCGGGTGTCTGCCCTCCAGCCTGACGTCTGGGTGTCTGCCCTCCAGCCTGACGTCTGGGTGTCTGCCCTCCAGCCTGACGTCTGGGTGTCTGCCCTCCAGCCTGACGTCCGGGTGTCTGCCCTCCAGCCTGACGTCCGGGTGTCTGCCCTCCAGCCTGACGTCCGGGTGTCTGCCCTCCAGCCTGACGTCCGGGTGTCTGCCCTCCAGCCTGACGTCCGGGTGTCTGCCCTCCAGCCTGACGTCCGGGTGTCTGCCCTCCAGCCTGACGTCCGGGTGTCTGCCCTCCAGCCTGACGTCCGGGTGTCTGCCCTCCAGCCTGACGTCCGGGTGTCTGCCCTCCAGCCTGACGTCCGGGTGTCTTCCCTCCAGCCTGACGTCCGGGTGTCTGCCCTCCAGCCTGACGTCCGGGTGTCTGCCCTCCAGCCTGACGTCCGGGTGTCTGCCCTCCAGCCTGACGTCCGGGTGTCTGCCCTCCAGCCTGACGTCCGGGTGTCTGCCCTCCAGCCTGATGTCCGGGTGTCTGCTGCCCAGCTCAAGTGGTTCCTGTCGTCTGCTGCCCAGCTCAAGTGGTTCCTGTCGTCTGCTGCCCAGCTCAAGTGGTTCCTGTCGTCTGCTGCCCAGCTCAAGTGGTTCCTGTCGTCTGCTGCCCAGCTCAAGTGGTTCCTGTCGTCTGCTGCCCAGCTCAAGTGGTTCCTGTCTGCTGCCCAGCTCAAGTGGTTCCTGCCCGCTGCCCAGCCCAATGACTCTGACATGCCAGCCGTCTGCTCGGATGTGCCCACTGTCATCTCAGACGTACCCACCGTCCAGTTTGATGTACCCGATGCCCGGCCTGATGTGCCCTCATCTGTTCGGTTGGAGGCCATGAACTTTGGACAGATGCACCTTGTTGGAGCGTCCGGAGGCCGCTCCTTTAGGGGGGGGGGTACTGTCATGAGAGGGTTTACCCGTTGGCGTCTCTTGGATCGCAGTACCAGTGTCCATCAGCAGGTGTCTTCCAACACCTAGGACCTGCAGTAAGAGGTCTTTCCTGCTGGTGGCACTGTTGCATCCTTGGGCTGTAGTACCGGTGTCAACCAGCGGGTGCACTCTGGCAGTGTGGAGCAAACAACACACACTGCGCTCAGCTGTGACATGAGGTCAATCACCACAGCCTTATAAATACCCGGCAAGCCCTCATAGGCTTGCCTTGGTATCTCTCTCTCTCCCTGCGTTCTGACCTTGCTGCCTGTTTGACCTTGAGCCTGCATCTGCCTTGTCCTGATCTGATCCAATCCCTATCCTGAGGCCTTCCTAGTCCTGTCCCTTCTGTTCCTGGCTACCTTGGATCCCTGCCCTGAACCCCATCCATCCATCCTCTCCTTGTCCTGTTCAGTTTCCCGTCCTTACCCTTCTGCTGACTTCCCTGTGTATGACCTTGGCTTGGCTTTGTTTACGATTACGGTATCTCCATTTACCTATATATATGGTTGTTTGTAGTGGGTTGTTGTGTGGGTTTTGCACTGTTTATATTCCTTTCACTTATCACTTGTTAATAAACACCATCATTTCACTTACATGTGTTTCTGGTCTCCTCTGTGCAGTCCACACAGTCTGGTCTACTAGTCTCCTGACAGTACCCCTAAACATACCCCCCGAACATGAGACATGTTTCCTTAGCCTGTTTACCAACACAACCACTAACCACTCCCTATGTGAACATTGGAAGGAGGAATATCCCATAGTCACCAAGACTCCCAAGCCAGGAGAAGGTATCACCATATATCCTGGCAATTACACATGCTATGGATGGTATCAGGGAATGGGGAAACCCTTTGGGAATTTCACTAGGGGTTACTGTGGATCTTATAGTGAGGCCTCCATAGATCTAGTACAAAATCAAGTCCAGTCCCTGGGAGACATATACTGGATTTGCGGGGACATGAAAATCAGAAGCAGATTGACAGAGCAGTGGACAGGAGAATGCGCATTGGCCAAGGCCATAATGCCTCTGCATATTTTTTCCAGAGGCCACTCCACAAATAGAACCAGACTTAAACGATATACCCAGGCTTAACAGGAGGCGTAGGCGTGCCCCAGCAGGAAGCTTTGACCCTCATGTATACATAGACAACACAGGGGTCCCTAGAGGGGTCCAGATGAGTTCAAAGCAAAAGACCAAGTAGCAGCAGGATTTGAATCTTTGATCCTCATCATCACTGTAAATAAAAATGTAGACTGGATAAATTACATCTACTATAACCAACAAAGGCTTGTCAATTACACCAGAGATGCACTCCGAGGTTTAGCCGAGCAACTAGAAGCCGCGTCACACATGACTTTCCAAAACCGCAGATATGGTCTTAGATATAGGATACTTGAGGATTTGTCCGCAGAATTAAAAAAGAATTCAGGGCTCACCAACCCTTGGGATCAGTACTTCACCTGGGTTAGGGGAGGGTGGCAGGGATTACTAACACAGATAGGAAAAACCATCCTGATAATTTTGGTAACCTTGGCTGTCATAGTTTGCTGTATTCTCCCCTGTCTTAAAAAGTGTGTAGAGAAAGCTATTAACCAATGTTTTTTTGCTTTTATGAATCAGGAAATACCAGATGAAAATTATGAAATGCACTCTGTTACAGTCACCTCCCCTCGGGATGCAACACCATAAGGTTATAGGGACAGACAGCACCTGATTGCCCTTCCCAGCTGTATCGAGTAGGGTAATGAGTTAGTCATTGCTTTCCTCTATATACAGTTGAAAAAAGTTGAAGGGGAACGGGCCAGGGGTAGGATTTTAGGTGTAAGGGACAGATTTTAAATAGACATTTTGAAAAGGGGGAACTGTAATGGATGTCAACAGATAAAAATATTAAAATGGCTATTTCAAATGTAATATTGTATCAGAGGTTTGAAATGTTAAAAACCTTAACTCTAAGAACTTTCAGATGACAGCAGATATTTGCTAGTTCCTCTTTTTCAGTCTGAAGCCAAACCGCAATGAATTATAAAAAGACTGTTGCTTCCTGTTGCTTCCTGCACCGATAGCAGACATGACGTTAACATATAATAATAGCTTTGATTAATTGTTAAGTTTGTTGAAATTATTGCTAAATTTGCTGAAACTGCTAAAAAACTCAGACAATGTCACAATAAAGTGTTTTGCAAGTGCTTTGTTTTTGTCTGGCAAATGTATAAAACTGTGGAAGCGGAAATAAAGAGATCAGAAGTCTTTCATTCTGAACTGAGTGTCAGAGCGTGATTACTTCATTGCATGCATGCTTTTTGATTTGGAAAAAGGGGTAGATATAATAATATCAGATTTTGTTCTGAATCCAAAACAGCGCCACCCCAGGCCCTATCAGGGAACCCTATATTAACCTGTGCACTGCAAGCCAGTGGTGCTGATCAACAATTGTGTATTCATTGTTTGGCTTCCTGTTTCCTGCTTGCCGTGGGCTCTTCGTTTGTCTCTGTTACTGACCTTGGTGTGTTCCTGACTATTCCTGTCTGCTCGTGAGCCTGACCTTTTGGCGTGTACCCGACTATCCCTATTTGTCTGTGACCCTGAACCTTTGGCGTGTACTCTGTTGTTCCTGTCTGCTAGTCGCCCTGACCTCTGCCTTATTCCTTTACTATCCTTGTTGTTCCAGCCTGCTGCTTGCTTCTCCTGTAGTCTACCGTGAGCGTGAGCTGTGTGACCCTAGGGGCCGCAACCTGGAGCCAGACTGCAGCGCAGTCCATCCTCACCACTAGAGGCTCTGGTGAACACCTGCTGGCTCTTAGACTCCACACCCTGGGGAATCTATGCTCTATCTCCCACTGGGATCTGTGTTAGTGATCCAGTAGACCTGCTTCCTGAACCTCCCTGGGTACAATCCGCAGCAGTCAGTCCTAGGGTCCACTATCTTAGCGATGCACTTCCGATTCCTACAGAGTGCATCTGTCTCCTGGTCTCAGGTGACCTGACAGTGAAGTTACATAGCTAGTCAGATTGAAAAAAGACACAAGTCCATCTATAAAATAAATAAATAAATAAAGAAAATAAAAAATATCATACAATCCCATATACCCAATCCTAAACACACAGTTGATCCAGAGGAAGGCGAACCCCCCCCCCCCTGAAAAGCACAATAAATGTTAGTACCCAGTTATATTATGTACATTTAGGAAAGAATCCAGGCCTATCTTAAAGCAATCTACTGAGCTGGCCAGAACCACCTCTGGAAGGAGTCTATCCCACATTTTCTCAGCTATTACTGTCAAGAAACCTTTCCGTACTTGGAGATGAAATCTCTTTTCCTCTAGACGTAAAGAGTGCCCCCTTGTCCTCAGTGTTGACCGTAAAGTGAATAACTCAACACCAAGTTCACTATATGGACCCCTTATATATTTATACATGGTGATCATATCCCCTCTTAATCTCCTCTTCTCAAGAGTGAATACATTCAGTTCCTCTAATCTTTCCTCATAGCTGAGCTCCTCCATGCCTCTTATCAGTTAGGTTGCCCTTCTCTGCACTTTCTCCAGTTTCGCAATATCCTTTTTGAGAACTGGTGCCCAAAACTGAATTGCATATTCCAGATGAGGTCTTACTAATGAGTTGTACAGGGGCAAAATGATATCTCTCTCTCTGGAGTCCATACCTCTCTTAATGCAAGAAAGGACTTTGCTCACTTTGGAAACCGCAGCTTGGCATTGCATGCTATTATTGAGCTTATGATCTACCCCCCAGATCCTTCCCCACCATTAATTCCCTCAGTTGTACTCCCCCTAGTATGTATGATGCATGCATATTCTTAGCCCCCAAGTGCATAACTTTACATTTATCAACATTAAACCTCATCTGCCACATAGTCGCCCAATTAGACAGTGCATTGAGGTCAGCTTGTAAATTGGAGAGATCCTGTAAGGAAGTTATTCCACTGCATAGCTTTGTGTCATCTGCAAAGACAGAAATGTTACTTTTAATCCCAGACCCAATATCGTTTCAAAAGTAAGGTTCATTAACCACTACTCTCTGAATTCTGTCTTTTAGCCAGTTTACTATCCATTTACAAACTGATATTTTCAAGCCTGTAGACTTTACCTTACACACAGTGGCGGCTGGTGCTCAAAATTTTAGGGGGGGAGCAAACAAACTGAAAAATACTGACTCCCCATCAGTTGCAGCCTCACTGTGCCCATCAAATGCAGCCATTGTGCCCATCAATAGAAGCCATTGTGCCCATCAAATGCAGCCACTGTGCCCATCATATGCAGCCATTATGCCCATCATACGCAGCCACTTGTGCCCATCAAATGCAGCCACTTGTGCCCATCATATGCAGCCACCTGTGCCCATCATATGCAGCCACTTGCCCACCAAATGCAGCCACTTGTGCCCATCAAATGTAGCCACCTGTGGCCATCATATGCAGTCACTTGCCCATCAAATGCAGCCACTTGTGCCCATCATATGCAGCCACCTGTGCCCATCATATGCAGCCACTTGCCCATCAAATGCAGCAACTTGTCCCCATCAAATGCCGCCACTTGTGCCCATCAAATGAAGCCACCTGTGCCCATCATATGCAGCCACTTGTGTCCATCAAATGCAGCCACTTGTGCTCATCATATGCAGCCACCTGTGCCCATCATATGCAGCCACCTATGCCCATCAAATGCAGCCACCTGTGCCCATCATATGCAGCCACTTGCCCATCAAATGCAGGCACTTGTGCCCATTAAATGTAGCCACCTGTGCCCATCATATGCAGTCACTTGCCCATCATATGCAGTCACTTGCCCATTAAATGCAGCAACTTGTGCCCATCATATGCAGCCACCTGTGCCCATCATATGCAGCCACTTGCCCATCAAATGCAGCAACTTGTCCCCATCAAATGCCGCCACTTATGCCCATCAAATGAAGCCACCTGTGCCCATCATATGCAGCCACTTGCCCATCAAATGCAGCCCCTTGTGCCCATCAAATGCAGCCACCTGTGCCCATCATATGCAGCCATTTGCGCCCATCAAATGCAGCCACTTGTGCCCATCATATGCACCCACTTGTGCCCAGTATATTCAGCCACTGAGCCCATCAAATTCAGCCACTGTGCACATCGACTGCCCCCCCCACTCGCGGGGTTTGGAGCTCTGACATGGGGGGGCAGTCGATGGGCTCAGTGGCTGAATTTGATGGGCTCAGTGGCTGAATATACTGGGCACAAGTGGGTGCATATGATGGGCACAAGTGGCTGCATTTGATGATCGCGGCTCTCCTGACAGGGGGGGTCTGTGCTGATTGTTTATCAGCACAGCCCCCCCTCGGATCCCACCCAGGACCACCAGGGAAGCTGCCCAGGACCACCAGGGAAGCCGCCCAGGACCTCCAGGGAAGCCATTCACACTGGACCACCAGGTATGCCCCCTAGACCCCCAGGGAAATACCAATCTGTGCCCAGGCAGCTGCCAATCAATGTCCAGGCAGCTGCCAATCAGTGCCCACTCAAAAGGCCTACCACTGCCAGTGCCACCAGGGATGCCTATCAGTGCCGCGTATCAGTGCCACGTATCAGTGCCCATCAGTGCCCAGCAGTGCTGCCTATCAGTGCCCATCAGTGCTGCCTATCAGTGCCCATCGGTGCCACCCATAAGAACCCATCTTTGCAGCCTTTCAGTGCCCATCAGTGTCGCCTATCTGTGCCCATCAGTGCCCACCAGTGCCACCCATGAGTGACCATCAGTGCCGCCTATCAATGCCCATCAGTGCTGCATATCAGTGCCACCCATCAGTGCCGCCTACCAGTGCCCATCAGTGCCGAATATCAGTGCCCATCGTCAGTGCCCGCTCATTGGTACCACCTCATCGGTGCCGCCTTATCAGTGCCTGTCAGTGCCGCCTTATCAGTGTCCATCAGTGAAAGAGAAAACGTACTTATTTACAAATTTTTTTAACAGAAACAAAAGCAGAACTTTTATTTTTTTCAAAATTTTCAGTCATTTTTTATTTGTTTAGCAAAAAATAAAAATTGCAGAGGTGATCAAATACCACCAAAAGAAAGCTCTATTTGTGGGAACAAAATGATAAAAATTTAGTTTGGGTACAGTGTTGGATGACCGCGCAATTGTCATTCAAACTGCGACAGCGCTGAAAGCTGAAAATTGGTCTGGGCAGGAAGGTGTATAAGTGCCCTGTATTGAAGTGGTTAAAATATATTTTTCCAGCAAGAACTCGTCTATGTGGTCTTTTATTAACCACTTGCTTACTGGGCACTTAAACCCCCCTCCTATCCAGACCAAATTTCAGCTTTCAGCGCTGACGCACTTTGAATGACAATTGCGCGGTCATACAACACTGTACCCAAATGAAATTTTTATCATTTTTTTCACCACAAATAGAGCTTTCTATTAGTGGTATTTGATCACCTCTGCAGTTTTTACTTTTTGTTAAAAAAATTTAAAAAAATGAATTTTTTAAATTTATTTATTTTTTTATATTTTGTTATAAAAAATTTAAAACAGGTAATTTTTCTCCTTCATTGATGTACGCTGATGAGGCGGCAGTGATGGGCACTGATAGGTGGCATTGATGGGCACTGATGGGTGGCAGTGATTGGCACTGATCAGTTACACTGATAGGCAGCACTGCTAGGTGGCACTGATTGGCACTACTGGTGGGCATTGATAGCTGGCACTTGTGGGCATTGATAGCTGGCACTTGTGGGCATTGATAGGTGGCACTTGTGGGCATTGATAGGTGGCACTTGTGGACACTGTTAGGTGGCACTGTGGGCACTGTTAGGTGGCACTGTTAGGTGGCAGTGATGAGGCATCTTCCACTTCGAGATCGGCTTTTTTTTCTACTCACGCTGTCAGCGTGAGTAGAAAAAAAAAGATTACCAATCTTTTGTTTACATCATGTGATCAGCTGTCATTGGCTGACAGCTGATCACATTTTAAGGGGCCGGGACCGGCCCTTTACTTGGATCAGTTATCACCCGAATCTTAGTGACTCGGTGATCACAGCGCACTCGGCGAGCGCCCTACAGGGCGCGTGCACAGGGGAGGCCATCATATGACGGCCCTTTGGGAATTCAGGTCCGCGCTGTGGCCGTCATTCGGCCACAGCGCGGATGTCAAGTGGTTAAACTCTCCAGTATCTTCCCGACTATAGAAGTTAAACTAACAGGTCTATGTTATTTGGTAAAGACTTTTTTTCCCTTTTTAAATATAGGCACCACATTGGCCCTACGCCAATCCAGTGGTACTATTCCCATCATTAATGAGTCCCTAAAAATTAGATACAATGGCTTTGAAATTACAGAGCTCAATTCTTATAGGATCCGTGGGTGGAAGCCATCTTTATCCACCTTTATTCTGTCTAAATATCTCTGGACCATATCCCTTTTGAGCCATTGTGGATCATTTAGGGCTGTGTCACTACCACCACCATTATGGACATGAGCTCCCCCATGCTCCTTTGTATACACAGAGCTGAAGAAAGTATTTAATAAATTTGCCTTCTCTTTTTCCCCAGTCTAGATTATTTTGTAAAGGGCCTCACATGCTCAGACCTGATCTTTTTACTATGAACATATTTGAAGAATTTTTTGGGGTTTGTCCTACTATCTTTTGCAATCTGTCATTCGTTTTGTGTTTTTGTGTCCTTGATTTCCTTTTTACATATTCTGTTATATTCTTTGTAACATTTAAAGACACTAGTGTTCCTTCTTTTTTATATTTTTTAAAAGCTCTTTTCTTATTGTTTATAGCTTTTTTAACTGTGGTCGTGAGCCACATAGGTTTAATTTTTAGCCTTTTAAACTTATAGCCCATGGGAATATACTTTCCAGTGAGTGAACAAACAGTCACATTGAAGAATTCCCATTTCTGTTCTGTGCCCATTGATGCCAATATTCCCTCCCAGTCCAAGTCCTGGAGAGCAGCCCTCATCCTTGGAAAATTTGCTCTCTTGAAGTTAAAGCGGAGTTCCACACAAAAATGGAACTTCCGCTTTTCGGAACCCTCCCCCCCTCCGGTGTCACATTTTGCACCTTTCAGGGGGGAGGGGGGTGCTGATACCTGTCTAAGACAGGTATTTGCACCAACTTCCGGCATAGACTCCCATGGGAGTCTACGCCTCTTCCCATCCCCACCGCGCTGTCTCCTGGGAAACACACAGCTCCCAGGAGAGAGTGGGGACCACTTGGGACGCGCAGCACGACTCGCGCATGCGCAGTAGGGAACCGGGAAGTGAAGCCGCAACGCTTCACTTCCTGATTCCCTCACCTAGGATGGCGGCGGCAGCTGCCGAGAACCGAGCGGGTTCTCTGCGTCACCTGCCGACATCGCTGGACCCTGGGACAGGTAAGTGGCCATGTATTAAAAGTCAGCAGCTGCAGTATTTGTAGCTGCTGGCTTTTAATATTTTTTTTTTTTGGCGGTGTGGGTGGACCCCCGCTTTAAGTGTTTTTATCTTTACCTTATGTGTTTTTTGCTTACAGCTAACATCAAATGAAATCATGCTATGGTCGCTGCTACCAAGATATTCCTTTATATGAACATTAGTAATATGCTCTGCATGGTTTGAGATTACCAGGTCCAACAGGGCATCGTTCCTAGTCGGGGCCTCAATAAACCGGACCATAAAATTGTCCTGTAATAGGTTTATAAATTTTTACCCTTTAACTGTCGCAGCAGTGCCATTACTCCAGTCAATTTCTGGGTAGTTAAAATCCCCCATTATTATCACCATCCCAGCCTTTTCCATCTGTGCAAGGAGCTGAGTCTCCACCTCCTCATTAACATTGGGTGGTCTATAACAAACTCCAATGATTAACTTTGAACCGCGCACATCTATATGCAGTTCTACCCATAATGCTTCAGACTCATCGCACTCTCCATCAACCAGGTCCTCTTTCACACTCACTTTGAGATCACTTCTCACATAGAGACAGACCCAGCCACCTTTCCTTTTTACCCTGTTTCTCCAAAAGAGTGCATAGCCAGGAATATTAATAGCCCAGTCATGTGAGGAATGAAGCCAAGTTTCAGCAATACCGATTACATCATAGCTCTCCTCGTGCACCAGAGCTTCCAACTCACCTATTTTGCTTGGCAGACTTCTGGCACTGGTGAACAAACGCTTTAACCACTTACGCCCCGGACAATTTGGCTGCCTAAAGACCAGAGGACTTTTTACAGTTTGGCACTGCGCTGCTTAAACTGGTAATTACACGGACATGCAATGCTGTACCCAAACAAAATTTGCGTCCTTTTGTTCACACAAATAGAGCTTTCTTTTGATGGTATTTGATCACCTCTGCGATTTTTATTTTTTGCAATATAAACGGAAAAAGACCGTAAATTTTGAAAAAAAATTATATTTTTTATTTTTTGTTATAAGAAAAATCCAATAAACTCAATTTTAGTCATACATTTAGGCCAAAATGTATTCGGCCACATGTCTTTGATAAAAAAAATGTCAATAAGCGTATATTTATTGGTTTGTGCAAAAGTTATAATGTCTACAAACTAGGGTACATTTTCTGGAATTTACACAGCTTTTAGTTTATGACTGCCTATCTTATTTCTTGAGGTGCTAAAATGGCAGGGCAGTACAACCCCCCACCCCAAATGACCCCATTTTGGAAAGTAGACACCCCAAGGAAATTGCTGAGAGGCATGTTGAGCCCATAGAATATTTAATTTTTTTGTCTCAAGTGACTGAATAATGACAAAAAAAAAAATGTTTTACAAAAGGTTGTCACTAAATGATATATTGCTCACACATGCCATGGTTATATGTGGAATTGCAAAATAGATTTTGCTGCTTCTCCTGAGTACGGGGATACCACATGTGTGGGACTTTTTGGGGCCCCAAAAACCAAGCACCGCCTTCAGGATTTCTAATGCCGCGTACACACGACCGGACTTTCCGGCAGAAAAGGTCTGACGGAATCATTCCATCGGATATTCCGATCGTGTGTGGGCTTCATCAGACTTTTTTTCTTTCGAAAATTCTGACGGACCTAGAAATAGAACATCTTTTAAATCTTTCCGACGGAATCAATTCCTACGGACCAAAAACGACACAAGGGCAGCTATTGGCTACTGGCTATTGAACTTCCTCTTTCTAGTCCAGTCGTACGTCATCGTGTTCTAAACGATCGGACTTTGGTGTGATCGTGTGTAGGCAAGTTTATCCTGCCGGAAAGTCCGGTCATGTGTACGCGGCATAAGGGCGTAAATTTTTGATTTCACTCCTCACTACCTATCACAGTTTTGAAGGCCATAAAATGCCAAGATGGCCCAACCCCCCCCCCCCACGAATGACCCCATTTTGGAAAGTAGACACCCCATTTTTTGCTGAGAGGCATGTTGAGTCCATGGAATATTTTATATTTTGCCTCAAGTTGCGGGAAAATTACAAACTTTTTTTTTTATTGCACAAAGCTGTCACTAAATGATATATTGCTCAAACATGCCATGGGCATATGTGGAATTACACCCCAAAATACATTCTGCTGCTTCTCCTGAGTACAGGACATGTGTGGGACTTTTTGGGAGCCTAGCTGCGTACGGGGCTCCAAAAACTAAGCACCGCCTTCATGATTTCTAAGGGCGTAAACTTTTTATTTCACTCCTCACTACCTATCACAGTTTCGAAGGCCATAAAATGCCAAGATGGCACAACCCCCCCCCCCCAATGACCTCATTTTGGAAAGTAGACACCCCAAGCTATTTTCTTAGAGGCATGGTGAGTATTTTGCAGCTCTCATTTGTTTTTGAAAATGAAGAAAGAAAAGAAAAACATTTTTTTTTTCTTTTTTCAATTTTCAAAACTTTGTGACAAAAAGCAAAGTCTGCAAAATACTCACCATACCTCTCAGCAAATAGCTTGGGGTGTCTACTTTCCAAAATTGGGTCATTTGGGGGGGGGGGGGTTTGTGCCATCTGGGCATTCCATGGCCTCCGAAACTGTGATAGGTAGTGAGGAGTGAAATTAAAAGTTTACACCCTTAGAAAGCCAGAAGGCGGTGCTTGGTTTTCGGGGTCCCATAAGCGGCTAGGCTCTCAAAAAGTCCCACACATGTGGAATCCCCGTACTCAAGAGAAGCAGCAGAATGTATTTTGGGGTGTAATTTCACATATGCCAATGGCATGTTTGAGCAATATATCATTTAGTGACAACTTTGTCCAAAAATTTTTCAAACGCTTTTTTTTGGAAAAAACACACTTTTTTTAATTTTAATGCACTAAAACACACTATATTGCCCAAATGTTTGATGAAGTAAAAAAGATGATCTTAGGCCGAGTACATGGATACCAAACACCACATGCTTTAAAATTGCGCACAAACGTGCAGAGGCGACAAACTACATACATTTTTAAAAGTCTTTAAAAGCCTTTACAGGTTACCACTTTAGATTTACAGAGAAGGTCTACTGCTAAAATTACTGCCCTCGATCTGACCTTTGCAGTGATACCTCACATGCATGGTGCAATTGCTGTTTACATATGACGCCAGACCAACGCTTGCGTTCACCTTTGCGCGAGAGCAGGGGGGACAGGGGTGCTTTTTTTTAATTATTTATTTTGCTTTTTTATTTTATTTTTAAACCGCTCCTTTCATTTTTTTTTTTTTTTATCATTTTTATTGTTATCTCAGGGAATGTAAATATCCCCTATGATAGCATTAGGTAGTGACAGGTACTCTTTTTTGAAAAAATTGGGGTCTATTAGACCCTAGACCCTCACCTCTGCCCTCAAAGCATCTGACCACACCAAGATGAGTGTGATAAAATGCTTTCCCAATTTCCCAATGGCACTGGTTACACCCGGCGAAATCTAAGTCATGAAATGCTCCTAGCTTCCGGTTTCTTAGGCCATAGAGATGATTGGAGCCATTCTGGTCCCTGATCAGTTCTATGGTCAGCTGGCGGAACCACCGGCTGCATTCTCAGATTCCCTGTTGGGACAGGAGCCAGAGAAAACCATGGAAGACGGTGGTGGAGGGGGCAATTCCCTCCCACTGCTTGTAAAAGCAGTCTAGAGACTAATTAGCTGCTAGGATTACTTTTACATGAAAGCCAACCGCTGTCTGAAAAGAATGATACCAGGATGATACCTAAACCCGCAGGCATCATTCTGGTATAAGCACTCAAAGTCCAGCAACATACCAGTACGTTGCTGGTCCTTGTTGGGCATATATTGTAATCTTTTTTTTCATGCAGCCTGTGGGAAGAGATTGATGGGTGGGTATGACCACCATTAAAGTACCTCCCTTCATCCACCCACTTCTAATGATGGGCATACATGCACCATTTTGTTTTCAACTGTGGTGGTGAAATCACCTCCTACAGCGCTGGAGTCATGGCTTTATGTATCGTGGGAGCAAACGCTGTTGCTATCAAGATAAATCAATCCGCGCTGCAACTGAATGGCGCACCTGCTAAGCAAATGATGGTTAACAATAAAACAAAGTAACATTACAGTATAATAGTAAGACTTACCATACTTGCAAAGCAAATACAAAAAAAACAGTAAAAAATAAAACATTTTTTAACGCAATCTGTGCCTAAAATATATATATGCCGAAGCATGGGGGCATCCGCCCCAAAAGTTAGGAGCAAATTGCTCCTCCACCCCTGCTGCCCCCCTTCTTCGGCATATATGCTTTTTTTTTTAACTGTGGTGGTGAAATCACCTCCTACAGTGCTGGAGTCACGGCTTTATGTATTGTGGGAGCAAACACTGTTGCTTTCAAGATAAATAAATCCGCACTGCAGCTGAATGGCGTACCTGAAAACAAAAAAATGGTTAACAATAAAACACAGTAAACAGTAAAGTATAAAAAAATTACATACCTGAAAAGCAAATGTGATAAAACATAATAACAATAAAACATTGCAGAATAGAATACAGTAAAAAAGAGCAGAACAATAGAGAGAGAATAGAGAGAGAGAGAACAATAAAACGACAACTATTTTTATTTTTTTATTATATTTTTTTTGTGTTTTTTATTTTTTACTTTTTTTTTTTACACTTTTATTTGTAACTGTAACGGTTCGGTTTCAGGTTCGGGTCGCTCAAAATGCGATGGCATCTTGGGAGACCCTGTGAAAGTGTGTCCTAGTCTGTGCAGTGCTGTACCCTACGCTAAAACTCCACTAGTGTATGGTAGCATTCAAAACATTCACCAATGCAAAGACCAGGATTGTCAGGACAGGAGGGACAATAACAGCGGGTGTCATGCCTATATTCGTGCTTGCTACAGACACAACATCTTCTTTGGGGGGCTCGTTGGGTAGGGGTACTCGGGAGGACATACGGAAAATGCCTCTCATGTAGCCGGCTTACTGCATTTGGATTGGGAAGGTGAGGTGGAGCACCATCTGGAAACAGAAGGGCTCTGACGATCACTTCCTGGAATCTAAGGAAGGATCCAGTCTGTCCTGGCCTTACGGGCAACTAGGTACGGTGCCAACAACTGGTCGTTGAGGTCCACCCCTCCCATATTTTGGCTATATTCGTGGACACAGAGGGGTTTCTCCACAACACCAGTCACCGTAGGAATTTGGACCGTCGTGTCTGCATGAAGGGAGGACAGAACAAAAAACATTCTAATTATCCCTCCACTTCACAGCAAGCAAGTTATTACACTTCAAGCAGGCTCTCTCCCCCAGCCTAAGACGGGAATCTACAAGCCGCTGGGGAAAGCCCCGGCGATTAGATCACACAGTGCCACCTGCACCAATCTGATGATCAAACAAGTGACTAAAAAGTGGCACGCTCGTTTAATACAAGGCTGCAAAATGTTAGTCGAAGTGGTTTACGAGGGGTCGAATTTTGTAGAGCCAATCGTATCCAGGGTCTCCACGAGGACGACAGAGTTTATTGTTGTTGAAATGCATGAATGCATGATCTGCTCATATTGTGCCCTGGTCATGGAGGCAGAGAACACGGGCATATGGTAATTTGGGTCAGTGGACCAATATGACCGCAACATACTCATTTTAACTATGCCCATGTCGAGGGATAGGCCCAGAAAGGTTTTAAATTCGGAAACCGTAATTGGTTTCCAATCTCTGGCAAGGGAGGACTGGGGATTAGCGGCAAAGAATTGACCAGTATACAAATTACTTTGGTCCACAATAGATCTATAGAGAACAGTGAACAGTGAATAAAAATCAAGTGATGTAAAATCAACTGTTTCCACCTCAATTCCGGGTTGGCCAGTGAATGGGGGAAGTACGGGTGCTGCAGATTGGCAAATTCTGCAAGAAGGACACTATGGGCACGACGGGCCTGTCTTTGTCTTCTTGGTGGCAGCGGGACACTAATTGTGCTTGCCACCTCGCCAGCTTGAGCTGCACTTATGGGACTCCCCACGTCACCACGTGATACTGCAGTGCTGGATGTACGACCAGGGTTTACTAGGCAGCTGGTACTTGCCAGTTCACCAGAAGGATGAGCGCCACTAGTACTTCTCTGCTCCATACGAGAGCCCTGCAGTTCTTGCACCTCAACAACCCTAGAAGAAGATAGGGGTCTGGTAGGCCTGACCATGGCAGGGACCACAACTCCGTCGTCAGAGCTATCTGTCATGGAGCCGCTGTCATCTACAGGATCATATTCTGAGCCTGAATCTGACAGATGAGTGACTTCCTCTTCACTATCTGTCATACTCAGAAACATGTAGGCCTCTTCACAACTGTACCTTCGATTTGCCATTTTGGGCTCTAAATTTACTGGTACAGTAGTGAGACTCACAGGTAAAAAAAGTTCCTAGGCTGTCAGCAACTGTATCAAACGCTACCAAAAAAACTGTTAGCGATTGCAGGGATTAGGCCTGACTCTGCGAAAGGTGCAGTTATGTGTTTAGCGTTTTGTAAGTGACAGTGATCGATCGATACTGCACTTGGGTGGGCTGGGCTAGGCAGAGGGGCAAAATGCAGGTGCTAGCAGGTATCTGGGCTGATCCCGCTAACACTGCGTTTTTGGGAACCCTAAACTGCTGGGGACGCTAGTATAGATCTGATCAGATCCGTTCAGACACTATACCACTAAGGGAGGTGTATGCTGCGTGCATGGGTGTTAGCGGTACTGGCACTAATCTGACGCTGCCTGGGGCGACGCAGACCCTATCTGACCCTAAAACCTAACTGATATCACCCATTGGGCGATCAGGAGTTTAAACCTTTATTGGGTAATAAACGGCGGGTATAAAAAACAAACTAACCAGCGTCACCTGTAATAGGGCGTACACACGGTCGGACTTTGTTCGGACATTCCGACAACAAAATCCTAGGATTTTTTCCGACGGATGTTGGCTCAAACTTGTCTTGCATACACACGGTCACACAAAGTTGTCGGAAAATCCGATCGTTTTAAACGCGGTGACGTAAAACATGTACGTCGGGACTATAAACGGGGCAGTGGCCAATAGCTTTCATCTCTTTATTTATTCTGAGCATGCGTGGCACTTTGTCCGTCGGATTTGTGTACACACGATCGGAATTTCCGACAACAGATTTTGTTGTCGGAAAATTTTATCTCCTGCTCTCCAACTTTGTATGTCGGAAAATCCGATGGAAAATGTCCGATGGAGCCCACACACGGTCGGAATTTCCGACAACACGCTCCGATCGGACATTTTCCATCGGAAAATCCGACCATGTGTACGGGGCATAACACTTATACGATGATCACTGATGAAAGGGTTCACTAGGGGGCAAAAATGGAGGTTAAAACCTTTATTAGGTAGTATATGGGGGTACCTGATGCTATAAAAAGCTGACGGTGAACCTAAATAACTAACAGGCTAACTAGCGTCACTCGTGACACTTATACGGCGATCAGAAAAATTATCGATTAGCGACACTGGCAACAGGGGGTGAAAGGGTTAACTGGGGGGCGATCAAGGGGTTAAACCTTTATTAGGGGGATTAGGGGGGTACCCTAGACCTAAAGGGGCCTACCACTAATTGCCCTAACACATATAACAGTCACAAAATGACACCAATGCATTGATCAGTAAAAAAATTAAAACTGCTATTGGTGTCACTGTAACAGGGGGTGAGAGGGCGTGCAGGGGGGTGATCGGTCCTTCTGATTTTAGAATTCCCTATTACCACCAACTGTTTGGGCCTACCTGCACTCCCCTCATCACCTCTACTAGATGGGCTACTCTCCCGGCTGTTAGGGGTAGCAGTGACATCTAGGGATACCACCTCTGTGTTTGCCACCTCCACAACTTTACCCAACTTGGCAAATTTGTTTTGATGTACAAATACAGGACTGGCCTTCCTTTTCTGTGAGCCCCTTCCACTCCCTTTAACTACATTAACCCATTTTCCTATCTGATAATCCTGACTTGCCCCTCCATATCAACCCTACTTTCAAGGTTGTCCTTTCGATGTCCGTGGGGATACCCACGATCGTCTCACGGAGAGGAAGAATGGGGAAATGCTAATGTAAACAAGCATTTCCTAATTCTGCCTAGTGACACTGACACTGATCACAGCTCCCTATAATCGGGAGCAGTGATCAGTGATGTGTCACACGTAGCCCCTCCCCCCCACAGTTAGAATCACTCCCTAGGACACACTTAACTCCTACAGCGCCACCTAGTGTTAACCCCTTCACTGCCAGTCACATATACACAGTAATCAATGCAATTTAATCACACTGATCGCTGTATAAATGTGAATGGTCCCAAAAATGTGTCAAAATTGTCCGATGCGTCCACCATAATGTTGCAGTCACAATTAAAAACGCTGATTGCCGCCATTACTAGTAACAAAAAATTATTAATAAAAAAGCCATAAATCTATCCCCTATTTTGTAGAATCTATAACTTTTGCGCAAACCAATCAATAAACGCTTATTGCGATTTTTTTTACCAAAAATATGTAGAAGAATATGCATCAGCCTAAACTAAGTAAAAAAATGTTCTTTTATATATTTTTGGGGGATATTTGTTATAGCAACAAGTAAAAAAATAATGCGTTTTTTTCAAAATTGTCACTCTGTTTATAGTGCAAAAAATAAAAACTGCAGAAGTGATCAAATACCACCAAAAGAAAGCTCTATTTGTGGGAAAAAAAAGACGTCAGTTTTGTTTGGGAGCCACGTCGCACGGCCGCACAATTGTCAGTTAAAGCGACGCAGTACCGAATTGCAAAAAGTGCTTTGGTCTTTGGCCAGCCAAATGGTCCGGGGCCGAAGTGGTTAAAAAGCAAACATGTTTTATTTTTTTCGTTCTGTTGTACATGTGTTTGTACAGTTTGAAATTGACTAACCTTTGCACATTTTTGTAAAAGTTGCAACTGTTATATTTGAATGTATGATTTTACTTTAGCAAAAGACTGACATATGAACCTGCAACTCCATGATTTGTCATTATCTTTTTAGTTGCCTACATCATGTTAAACAGGATCAAACTGATGCATTTCAGCACTTACAGCCTTCCTCAGATGAGTAATTATGCTTTAGATGAAACACATCAGCTTGTTTCCTATTTACATTTTTTGGGAGAAAAAGAGGAATCATTGAGTTGCCAGCTCTATTTTAACTTTGCCCATTTCTCAGGGTGGTTTGCTCCCCCAGCTACAGCACCAATTTGGACACTGCTGAATATGGTGGGGTAGCTTGTCCAAACATATTGACATGTACAAAAAGCTTGAAGGTGTGCTTTCACACATTGTACAAATATCCGTGTTTTGTATATTACTATTTCACCCAAAAACTTGAATACCTTCAACAGTTTGTTTCACGTTTACCTGTAATTTTAGAAATGTTATAAGAAACTTTTAGGGGAAATGTGGCTGTTAGCCAAGTTACATCTAAAAAAGTAGTAACCAACTTTGTGTCTGTCCTTGCATCTTTAGGAATGCTGTATTTTGTTTGCAGGAAAGTACAAATACGTACTTTAGGATGCAAATCGGTTTGGGCAACAAAGCTTTATGTGGCGAGTGCAAAAATCATTGTAAGCTCTGGTTCACATTGATGCTACTTGTAAATCGGACTACTTCACTTAAAGTTGTGTGATTTCTAAGTAGCAAGGTCAGCGCAATTTCAGGTGCTACTTGATAGACATTTGTGTGGCTTCATGCCCAGATGTCTAATGAAGTCGCACCTAAAATCTGCAAAAGTAGTATAGGAACTACTTTGGCAAATTGGTGCGGTGCCGCTAATTCTGTGTCGCACCGATTGGAACAGTGCCGTTGCCTCCTATAGGCTGCAATTTGTCATGCAATTTTATATCTTAAATCGCATGACAAATCGCTCCAATGTGAACCTAGGATTTAGTGTCCAAGATCAATGTTTCTCTATTCCACTTCTCTAGGTGCACCACCAGGTCTTGTTTTCTGTATTTTCCTCAGTATAAAAACGACTGTGTGAATTACTAACCTTGAAAATTACATCATCATCTGTGACAAAAGCAAAAAATATAGAAAACATGACCTGGGAATGCATCTGGAGAAGGAGAGTTGGGAAACACTGCCCTAAGTAATGTTAATTGCAATCTTTATGTTACATAGTTACATAGTAGGTGAGGTTGAAAAAAGACACAAGTCCATCAAGTCCAACCTATGTATGTGTTTTTAAGAATCGCAAAGCCAAAATTTGAAGATGCCAACAAATAGTCAGCTAAAGCCACAAAACACACAGTGGGTCAACATGTGGTAGCTCCCATCATGGACGTGTTCCGAGGGTACAAACCCTTCCTCTTACCTACTTTATGAGGAAGGATTGGCACCCCCAAAACACGTCCATTGATACCCCGTGATGGAAGATAGCACATGTTAGCAATGGACGTGTTTTAGGGGTGCAACCCCTTCCTCTTACCTACTTTTTTTATGAGGAAGGGGTTGCACCCCCAAAACACGTCCATTTATACCCTGTGATGGGAGATAGCACATGTTGACACACTGTGTGTTTTGGGGCTTTAGAAACTAACCTGTTTGTACCTACACACATTTTAGGCAGGGGATCATAAGGGACATTTAACAGTTATGCCTATACGTGGTTGTGGCTTCAAATTTTGGCTTTGAGAGGGGTGAGATCACCCCATCTGAGGAAGGCAACATCAACACAGTCTTGGGATACCAATGTCTCATATGACCTTCACTTTAACAAACTCGAACTTTGTAAGTTCCAGACCTGGGGATGTGTATCTTATATTTTCAAACATGCCTGTTTAGCCCCAAAAAAGGCAAAATAATGGCAAACATACATGTTTATACACCAAGATGTTGGTTTGTTATAAAACCTTAAAACGCACATGTGAATGTGCTTTGAGTAAAATGTTTTTTAATAAACAATGTGTGGCTTATTATTTCAATGCTCAATATCAGTGTATTTGTTACGTTTATGTAGTTATGCTGCGTACACACAATCGGAAATTTGGCCAGCAAAAGACCGATGAGAGCTTTTGGTCGGAAAATGCGACCGTGTGTATGCTCCATCGGACTTTTGCTGGCCTAACTTCCGCCAACAAAAGATTGAGAGCATGTTCTCAATTTTTCAGACGGAAAAAGTTTCTATCGGAAATTCCGTTCGAGTGTATACAATTGCGATGCGCAAAAAACCACGCATGCTTAGAATCAAGTATGAGACGGAGCCGCTCAGTCTGGTAAAACGACCGTTCGTAATGGAGATGGCACATTCGTCACACTGCCAATTTTTTAATCTTCAAATGCAGCGCATTCTCTTCTTCTTTATAATACTAGAAGAATGAAGTTGTTTTGCTGCTCATATTCACACAAAGTTCGCACAAACTGATTTCTTTATTATTTCTCGTAATCTCCTGAATAATCTTTTTTGTTTTTCAAGCCAGATCTCCCTAATAATGTTTAGAATTAATTTTTATAGTCATTTTTTTTAAATCAAGATCTCCTGTTGTATTTTTTGTTTTTAAATTATTTTATAGTCATCTCCATATTTTTTTTTTTTTTGTGTGTATGTCACGTTTCCACAACACCATTATTATCTTGTATTTGTAAACCTCAAGGAGGTTGCTTGGTGTCCCTTGTTAATTAGACATTATATTTTTGAAATGTACCTGCCTATTCACAAAAAACCTGTCCTATTTAAAGAAAAACACATCGGCAAGTATTTTCATTTCCAAAAATCACTATTTATTCTGGTTCATAATAACAAAATAAAGAGGGAAGGCAACACTGGAGAAATAGCTGGAATTGGCGAAGCCTTTGGCCCCCAGGGCAGACATCAACTCCGTGGATAAAAAAATTGGTAGCTTGAGAAGTCCATATAGAAGGGAGCACAATCTGGTCCAGGACTCCCAGAGATATGGAACAGCAGCAGATGACATGTATGTCCCCAGGCTGTGGTACTACAACAGGCTGCGTGTTCTGTCAGACCAGACTGAACCCAGGCAATCACTTTGTCTTCCGTACAACCTTCCCTCCACGCTGCCCTCCAGCCTTCCCTGCAGGCTGTGGCTCTGGAGGTGGACTTGTGGCAGGAAGAGGAGGATGGGCGAGCCTACGTAAGTGGACGTCATCCGTCATTTGGCCACTCAACCCCTTATGGATGGCCTCAAAAATGATTTTCTTGCATTTGCGGTGTTGGCCCTCCTCCATTTTCTGCAAATTTGAGGCTATATAGATGCCATAGGCCTCTACAGCGTCTAGGGGGGCTTTCAGGGCATCATTAGCCTCCTTAATGAGGACAAGTGCTGCCTCCTCCACGTTCCTCCCCTTCCTGGGCCTTTTGGTTGGAAGGCGGAGGGGAGGGACCTGGGATTTGGTGAGGCTGGGACCCGCCACCTCCTGGCTGACACTAACCCCTGCCTCCTCCTGTGTGCCACATTCCAGAGCCTCGTACTGGCAGAGGTCTTCCTGTGTATAAAAAAGGGACATAGTTTTAGTTTTTGGTTCATCAATCACACACAGTTTTCAGCTCATGACTGTTACTAATTGAATGTTAATAAATATAAAAGACTATCATTCTGACCCCAGCATTTTTCATTCTTGTCACAATCATTTTTGGCCCCTACTGTCTATTGATTAGTAAAACACTTATTGTTAAATCATTCATTTGTTAGTAATAATAACATCTAGTTAACAATAATCATTTTCCCACAAAAAATATGTTTAAAAATACTATACCTGGCTCATTCTGGGCTCCTCAATTTCTTCCAGGATGGAAGGCCCAGGTTGGTCCTCGGAAGCCTCAGCTGGGGTTGAGGGAAGGGTGGATGGAAGGGGGGCCGGAAGAGTCGAAAGTGATTCCCTGGCTTCAATCTGGTCTTCTAGAAAAAGCATCCTGTTGTAGTACCACAGACTGGGTACATACACGTCTTCTGCTGCTGCTCCAGATCTCAGGGACTTCTGGACCTTCTGAAGCTCCTTCCTATGCGTGCTTCTCAAGCTACCAATTTTCTTATCCACAAACTCAATGTCTGTGTCGGGGACCTGAGTATTCACAAATTCCAGCAGTTTCTCCAGCGATGCCTTCCTTGCTGGTTTGTTGCGATATAAGGGGTTTTTCACCTTCCACAAATTGCGCATATCCCTGTATCTGCCTATGAATTCGCAGAGGAAGTCTGGGTCTTTTTTTTTTATTTTTAAACCACATCAGCGAACACCGCTAGAGGGCAGAATCAGCTTAACATTCATTAACTGTCGCCTTCGCCAATTCACATCATTGTGGTATATGCATTTCCTCTTTTCCAGTTGAAAAATAACAGTGTAAAGCTTTATTAAATTAACATACTAAAAGCCCTGGTTACTTGCTCTCAAATACCCAGTTTTATCGAACTAAGAGCAATGAGGCAAAAAGACCTTGACTCTTGCTAACTGAAATATCTGGGCTAGTATTGCAATAGGGGTACCACGAGCCACCCTACCAAAGAAAAACAAAAAAGAATAAGAAAAGAGAACTAAACTAATGGGCTCCCCGCGCCCACCTCCTAATGATAAAGCCAATGTTGTACATACCAGTAAAAGGACATAGTTACCCACCTTCCCTCCCTCCCCCCAACCGACTCCCCCCCCTTTCCCAAACACTACCTAGGATAGTTACATACCCATGAACAAGATTTACATACTTTCTACAATTACCTAAAATAGCTTATCAAACCAGCCACCCTAAACACCCGATACCGTCAAAAGTTCCATATTCCTACCGGCTTTGTCTATGGCCCGCTCTGCTGCTCTCCGAACTCTCCATTGAGGCGGCCCACCTTTTCCCCCCATGGCTTCCACATTCTATCAAATTCCTGGAGATTACCTCTCTTAATATATTCCAATCTTTCCCTACACAGGGTCTCACTAAGTGTATCTATCCAGTCTTTCACAGTTGGGGGGTCCTTTGATTGCCATCTTAAAGCTATCATTTTCCTAGCTTGAAACAAGCCTCCCTTTTCACTAATGTGCCAAAAATATCTCCCAGGCTGTTAGTCATCCCCTCCCAGTACCGAAACAGCTTGGGGCACCTCCACATCATGTGGATGAGATCCCCAGTCTCCCGGCATCTGGGACAGCTATCATTAGACCTTCTGCCAAACTTAAAAAGGCGTTTAGGTGTGTAATAGGCTCTGTTTAGCAGCATCAAATGCGAGATCTTCTGTGGAGGGGACACCAAAACCAATGGCCCCAGCTCCAGAATCCTCTTCCATTGTTCCTGGGTCAGTACTCCTATATCCCCTTCCCATTTAGCTCTTACACTCTGGAGTAACCCCCCCCTGTTATCTGAGTTGCTTAGTTGACCGTAGATCTTAGAAATTAACCCCCTAGTGGGGACTACCTGAAGTATATTTTGAAACAGGGGCCTTACTTGCCATCTTAAAGGCTGATTCTTAAATTGAGCCTTGAGGGCATGTTCTATCTGGCCATACAAAAAAAGAGAGCTCTGTGGTATCTTAAATTCCCTTACCAACTCTGGGAATTTCTTTAGAGTGTTGCCTGTATAAAGTTGTCTTAACCTTTTGATACCAAGATTCTCCCACCCTCTAGCTTTTCCAATTTTAAGAATTTCCTGTAGGTTGCGATTATTCCAGATAGGGGTATAATCTGTAAACCCCTCATACCTCATCCGTTTCTTAACTGTTTTCCAAAGTCTAGCTAACAATTTGATTGTTGGAGATTCATGGTGAAACATGTCTGCCTCCAAGGCATCAATTAACGTGTTATGCAGGGCGCTTGTTAATAGCAGCCTACCATTCGGGGTGCCACCCTCCGGAATCCCACACCCCATTAATTGCTGCAGTTGAGTTGCAAGAAAACAACGCTCTGGATGTGGGAGGGCAAAGCCCCCCTCCCGAGTGGGAAGCTGAAGTACACATAATCGTATCCTGGCCTGTCTCCCTTTCCATATCAGTTCCCTAAAAAGAGCCTCAATTCTTTTAAACCAACTCTTGTAAATCCACACAGGGGAATTATGCAAGACATACAGCAGTTGAGGCATCCAAATCATTTTTATTAAACTACATCTTCCTGCGACTGACAAAGGGAGGCGTCTCCATATACCTATCTTTTGTTTAATTTTTTTCAAGAGTGGTACAAGGTTTTTACTAATATATTGGTTAGGATCCTTCATCAAGACGACTCCCAGGTGCTTCAATGCTTCCACATTTGTCATCTGGGGCAGTCCATGTACTGTTGGCACACCTATGGGGTCTATTGGTAGAAACTCGGACTTCTCCCAATTTATTTCCAACCCAGAAAAGCTGCCAAATTCCTCCACTATTCTCATTGCTCCCATCACTGAGTTTCTGGTATCCCCCAAAAAGAGCAAGATGTCATCCGCGTAAAGCGCAATCCTTTCTTCGCTCAATCTTCTCTGGAAGCCCGTTATCTCGTGGCTCTCTCTTATGGAGATAGCCAGGGGTTCCATCGCCAGTGCAAAAAGCATTGGAGAGAGTGGACACCCCTGTCTTGTCCCCCGCCCCAGCTCAAACCAGTCCGACAACTCATTATTAATTTTTACTCTTGCCTTAGGGCTGTTATAGAGCATTTTAATCCAGCCAATAAAGGAAGGACCAAATGTCCCCAACACACGCCACATATATCCCCATTCTACGCTGTCAAAGGCCCTAGAGACATCTAGGGTCATTAGGGCTCTCAAACCCACATTCTCCTTGGGGGACTGTAAGTTCAAGAAAGCCCTTCTGATGCTCAAACTTGTGGATCTGTTGGCCAAAAAACCCGCCTGGTCCTCATGAATTAATTTATGTATGACTCTATTCAATCTAGCCGCTAAGACCTTGGCCAGGATTTTAGCATCAGTGCATAAAAGGGAGATTGGCCTATAAGCAGCCACATCTAGGGGGTCTTTCCCCTCTTTCTGTAACACTATAATTGTTGCCTCTAGCATTGATGCAGGCAGCCGGCCCCCCTCAAATGCCCCTCCCAATGCTTTCAGCAATTCGGGGATTAATACCTCACCATAATGTTTATAGGCCTCGACTGGAAGTCCATCGGGACCAGGCGACTTAAGACTTGCCATACTCACTATTGCTTGTTGTAGTTCTGCAATTGTTATTGGGGTTTCTAGTAAGTCCCTTTCCTCTTGTGATATGGCCGGGATCGACAACTTCCCCAAGAAGTCCTCCATCACGGCTTCCTTTCCTTTTTTCTGAGAGGTATACAGGTTTTTATAGTAGTCCCTAAAGGTTTGTACTATTTTTGGGGTACTTGATAGTATATCTCCACTCTGAGATCTAATAGCGAGGACCGTGGATGGAGCGGTATTGGATTTCACCAATTGCGCCAGCACTCTTGCCCACCCTCTCGCCCTCCACCAAGGATACCTGTCGCCTAGTCTCTGCCTTCTGCATGATAACTAGCTTATACACTTGTTGTTTATCCCGCCATGCTATTTCCTTCTCCGGGGTTGGATTTCTAATAAAGTTATTTTCAGCCTCAAGTGCTTCCCTTAGAGAGTTCTCTTCCTTACTCCTAGCCTCTTTATTAAATTTGGCCATCTGTTGTATTAAGGCCCCCCTAAGAAAAGCCTTAAGGGTGTCCCATAGCACAGTGGGTGACACCGTTCCCTGATTGAATCCTACAAACTCTCTCAGAGTAGGGAGCACCCCATCCGCTTTTTTAATAACTTCAAACCAGTGTGGGCTTATTCTCCACTCCTTCCGAGATCTATTTCCTCCTAGATTCAATGTAACTACCATGGGTGAGTGGTCTGAGATACCTCTTGGCCCGTAAAAAAAATGTTTCTAAAAACTGGAGTGCTCTATCATTTCCCAGAACCAGGTCTATCCTTGAGAGTGCTGAATGTGACACTGAGCGACACGAATACTGTAACACACCCGGATTCCTCACCCTCCACAAGTCCACCAACCCCACTTCATCCAAAAATTGACTTAACTGACTCTTCTCAGTGTACTCTGAGAGGGTTCGTACCGGGAATCGATCCAACCTTCTGTCTAAGATCTCATTGAAGTCCCCTACTGCTATTATCGGTATCTCTTTTTTGTCTAACAGGAATTCATTCCATTTGAGCATAACATCTAAATCAGTGTTTCTCAACTCCGGTCCTCAGGACCCACTAACAGGCCAGGTTTGTAAGATAACTGAAGTACATCACAGGTGATATAATTTGCTGCTCAGTGATTGCAGTATTCTAGTCTGCCTCTCCCCAAGGTAATACTTAAAATCTGGCCTGTTAGTGGGTCCTGAGGACAGGAATTGAGAACCACTGATCTAGATTAAACGGCGGCGGGATATATATATTTGCCACCACATACATAACACTGACAATAGAACAGAGTAGAAAAATGTATCGGCCCATTTCATCAATCCTGGACTGCCTGCAGGAAAATTTCACCCCTGCTTTCACCAAGATACTTACACCCCTACTATAGGAACAGTGAATAGCATGAAATTGGCATTGAAATTTTTGCGACTGTAGATGCCTGACTGTATCTTTGGTTAGGTGAGTTTCCTGCAGGCAGACCAGGTCTGCCCCATAACTCTCCATCACAGAGAGTACTGCCAGCTTTTTGAGCGGAGTCCCTAGACCCCTAACGTTCCAAGATCCTATTTTCAAAGTTTTAACCTGCATCTAATTATTGAGAATCATAGAATGCCCAGACGGATACCACTGTATAAAACTGAGTTCATTACAGCGCAAAGTTTCCTGTGCCCGGCAACCCAAAAAAATGGTTTCAACCAGTGGGATCCATATTTTTTCTAACCATTTAAACATTAGTGATTCTAAAAAAAGTGTAAACAAAGCCACATCAACACAGCCTTAATACGTATGAAAAAAAAAAACAAAAGTGCTTTTCAAGTGCAAATTTAAGAGCCAGTTTCCTGTCATCATATCCATAAGTGTGAACCTGGGTCCAACCAGGGTGTATTCCAATAGTGTATATACTTCCTGTGAATATTTTACCAAAAATGCTGTCCCTCCTCCCCCTGCCACTCCTACCCCCTCACCCCCCCCCTTCCAACCCCCCTCCCAACCCCCCACCACCTAACTAGGTGAACCCCCTGGGGGTTAACCGTGACCAAAATGTAATCTTCCGTATGCCCTCCTCTACCCGGCGAGGCTACGGGTAACAGCTTTGGAGGAACCCTGTTCTTTCACTCCCCTGCCGGTGTGGAGAAGTGGCTCGAGGAGAATAGAGAGAAATGTTTAAGTTCCCTGTAGAGGGTCAAGGAAGATATGATAGGCTTGGGATATACCAGTTCATTGGGATATATATATGTTTTTTTTTTTTTGATACACCCTGTCAATGTTCCATGTTATGGGGGGGCCGGGGGGGGGGGGGGGGGCAGGTGCACATAGGCCTCTGTATGAGGGGTGGTGAATGGGAAGGGAAATTAGTATTAGTATTGGTTGGTTGGGTAATGGTCACGAAGTCTGGGTCTTTAAATTGTTTCATTTTTGCTGCAAGACCAAACAAAATATAAAAACACTAATATCAGGCTAAACTCTCCTAATCTTATCCCAATATAGGCCTCAATCTAGAATCAGTATAGGCCACTCGTGTCCCAAGGTAAAATATTACCTTCGTTATTACGTTTGTCGCTTCCGTTCCTCCTCCCTCCGCACACAGACCGTACATACGACAAGCGCGTGTTAGCTTTATATACACTGCATGTAAATGAGTGAAACTCCGTCCGCGTCGCTCTCCCCTGATGTTCTCTCTAGAATATTCCCCGCCCCGTCTCTTTCGTCGCAGTGGGGGAGAGGAACATGGCGGAGACACAGCAAGTGCATAATAGCAGTAATGACAAGGAAGAAAGCCCAAAGCCAGAAACATCCTGATCCAGTAGGAGATCTAAGGCCTCAAATATGTCCTTTGTCGAGATGGTGTAGATATTGAAGAGGGCCGACTATGATGGGAATTATGGACCGTACACCAACCCTAATGAGAGAAAGGCCAAGATCATGACTAAAGTTGTGAAGAGTCTGCACAGGAATTTTGGGGTACGACGATCCAAGGAGCAATTGAGGAAACGCTGGTCAGACCTGAAATTGAGGGAGCAGGATCAGTACAGAAAGATCAAGAATGTGCTTCTAAAAAGTAAGTAGTTGTCGTGTGTTCCTATTCTTATTATTACTTGCATGCTGCTCCATGTGCTTTTCTTTACTGTTGGACAGATTAAAATGGCTACTTTCATATTCGTGGGCACAGTAATCGGTCGTAGTAAACATAGTTCGTTTGCCAACTAAATACGATGTTTTTTCCAGATACAGGGTTAACTACATTTGGTCATGATAATATGTCTAAAAAGAAGTTTAGGACATTGTTGTCTAGATATGTTTGAAATAGAATGAATTGCAAACTTGATGCAGTGTAATGTAAGGAGAGGACACTCAGCAGCTGTTTACATGTCGGGACTCAGGAGTACTAGTGTGGGACACAAGAACAAACTTTTTAGGGTGTCCCACACAGGTGCTCCAGTGGATACCAGGGGTGTCTCCATGTGTGAAACTTGTCCAAAAAAGGTAAGTATTCCAGCTTTGGTAAGGGAAAAAATCTTGTCTTCAGCTTTGAACTCTGCCAAAACAGACACTTCCAACCAATGTTTCATATTCATATTTCTGGCCTAAAATATCAGTGTGCTAAGTATACCTTTTGTTTCATTCTCATAGGGGAGAAAAGACTCAGGACATCAGAGGACACTAGGGACCCCCCCTCCTCCTGAAGAAGGGGAACAGAGGTCACAACCTGAGGATGTGGAGGAAGGAGAGGTGGTGGAGATTGTCACCACAACAGGTGAGTGTCTGACACCACAGATTCAGGTAAAGGATGTATGCCAGCATATTTTTAATACATGGTGTGTATTTTTTATTTTAGGTGATGTGCAGGTTGTGGAAGAACAATCACATCATTTCACCAGTTACAGTGCCCAAAGGCTAATCCAGGACATCATGTTCTGTAGTCGGGATTTAGACTTTATAAAGCAAAAAACAAATGAGATAGAACAAAAACTGAAGAACATGATTGATGTACTAGGAAGAATATAAATATCCAAAAAATGGCACCATTTTTGATATTTGCGGACAAATTTTTTACACATTTTAAAAGCCAAATTTTGAAGATGCACACGCTGTATAGATAAAGAAGGGGCCAGGGGCGTACCACATCCATATGAAATTGCTAATGAAAAAGAGGGAACGTTGGAGCGGACTTTATAGGTAACAGAAAAGGAATACAAAATATTATTAGAAAAATAATTAATTTATTATACAAAGTTATAAACAATTGACAATATAACATTAAAAACAAATAGCGTTGGCTTCCAATAAAATAAGCCACACTAGTATGTATATTGCTCCCTATTGCTGCTTGAATATGGCAGGTCGACGTTTCGCTTCCTCAGGACCTATATGCCTGACACCAAGCAGAGGGATTCTGCATAAGAAAGGAGAAATAATCATATTTCAAATATGGACAATGGCTACACATATACATATCAAAAGGTGAGATGTCCCAGAAAGACATATAGGTGATGCATAGAGGAAACCACTCACTTAGAACAGCATAACTCTCATACGCATGACATGTCCCACCTCTTGTGGTGAAATACCTAATCTAGTGAGCACCCATTTACTGGTGTGTATCTACATATGAAAAAAATAAAATAAAAAATATATGTGCAATAGGTATATAATAATAACACACTATTGATAAAACCAAATAATTATAAAACACCAAATAAACAGTACATAAAGTGACTTTGTGCCAATACTGCTCAGATGCTAGTATGCATCAGTCCCCATGCAGTGACTACATAAGGGCCGTGCATACCATCACAATTAATAACAATCTTTTAAGTGTCACACTATGCCTATGTAACTACAACAATAAAATAATATAAATATAAAATCTGTGGGAAACACACATATGTGCAAAGTGTCCGTGATCGTGATCAAAGCAACTTTAAATGTGCAACAGCAAGTCCCTCTATTTCAGGAATGTGAGTTCTTCTACCAAATTCTTCCACCACACCACTGTGTTCAGTGACCACTCTCCCAGTGGACAGCCACTGTGCCTCCACTTTCGTATGAGGCTATAAGGCATAGATATCTGCAACTACTGGCAAGGGTTAAACCATTTCCATCTGGAGGATCGTTCCATATGAAAATTAAAAAAACTCCCAATAGTGTGATAACGTAAAACACTTTAATGATTCACACTGCAAATCACACTCCAACAGTTCCACTCACATTGTGTATAAAATTAAACAGCACAGCAAACTCCACAGCAATCTGTCTGATGCAATATTAATATAGCAGCTTAGATCAACCTTCTAGGGGGTGTGCGGTCACGGCGGACCCTTTAACAGCCGGCGTCTAAGAAGTCTCTCTCACCCTCTCCCCGCCTGCTTACTAGATGGGCCAACCGTCTCCCCCGCTCGGTAAACCGTACAGCTCGCTTCTTCCTGTCACTTGTACGTGGTGTTATCCTTCGCTCGGCCACGCCCCCGACATGTTTCGTTACGCCTGTAACTTAATCATGGGATAGGCCGCTCTAGACATCCATCACTCCTTATATCCCCTCTTGTCTCCAATCAAATGGGGATATCCCAGTGCGCATGCGCACCTGTCTGCTCAGCGCCTGCGCTCTAGGAGTGTTCCTGTGAGCGCAAACCCCCGCTGATCGCTAATAACAAGACATACGTTGCTGGTGTACTCCGTAGCGTTGTCAGATTGTCCCCACCGCTCCGACCCATCACCACTATTCATAGTGACATCTAAGAATGGCGGGTCATCCGACAGCGCTACTCAACCCTGACATGTCAGTTACAGAACCCGCAGTGTGCTTTTCACACATCAATACGGTCTTAACTTATAAATTGATTAAAATATTATACTTGTCAACTCGGTTCTTGTTATCACAACCTATTGACATAAATAGACTGAATATCCACACGATGGTGCATGTAATAAAAAACATCTAGAAATGGCTAGAATCCAAAGATATAATAAATATTTGGAATAACTATAATAAACGAATATATGGAAATGGCTGAAATATAAAAATCCAATTAAAATTATCACATCTTAATTCTTAATATAAAATGGAAAATACCAAATCTTTAATATATATACCTACAGATCAATCTGAAACTGAAGTCACCAGTTATTATTAATATTACTATAAATCACTGGCTATTTATGTTAACTACTAATATTATTCCTCATTACTTCTTAATTCCTCATTACTTCTTAATTTAAAGTTAAATCATTAAAAAGTAAATTTATTAAAAGATCCATAAAATTATATAAAAATATATATATTATCCTCATACTCATTACAGCGTGGGTACATATATAAAAAAAAAATGGGGAACCCTGTATCAAGCATAACTAAAAATTCTATCTAAAAATCATTAATAAAACAATTCAGGTCCAGCTCAATGTTGAGACCTCTCGGGGTTAAACTCTTATCCATTCCGTTTCTCTCCGTGACAGGTCCCTTACCCTGTTGGAACCCCTCCAGGAAGGATGGACCACATCAATGCCACAAAATTGTAGCAGAGATGGGTCCTGTTGGTGTTTATCCTTAAAGTGCATGGATACACTATGGTATTTGTATCCATTTTTAATGTTGGTCAGGTGTTCACTAATACGGATCTTCAACTGCCTTTTGGTCCTCCCAACATAACACAAGCCACAGGGGCACCACATGAGGTTTACCACATGTGTAGTGGTACAAGTGCTAAACTCTTTGATCTCAAAACTATCCCCTTCTCTGTTAGTGACACTCGTGATACCTCTATTACTGACCTTCACTGTTTTGCAACAAATACACTTCCTACAACAGAAAAAACCTCTAAAATTAAAGGATAAAGATCTCGGGTTTGGTGGATCAAGAATTTTCTTCACTATTTGGTCTCCTATGCTTGGGGCCTTCCTGTATATGAACTTTGGGTGTGTTGGTAATATTCCCCCCAAGTGTTTATCTTTACAGAGAATATACCAATACTTTCTATAAATGTTCTCAATCTCTCTGTACTGGTAGTGGAAGCCAGAGATGAAACTCAATTGGTGTTGGGTGTCCCCTCTTTTTACTTCTTTTTCCTTTAGACATTGTTCCCTGGGGATTTTGGCTACTTCTTGTATAATTTTTGTTAGTTCTTCATTCTTATATCCCTTCTGGATGAATTTCTCCTTCAAAGTATTCGATCGGATAACGAAATCCTCCATATGAGTACAATTCCGCCGGATCCGCAATAGCTGGCCCTTCGGAATATTTTTTATCCATGATGGATGGTGTCCGCTCGCCACGGACAAATAGCTATTGCGGTCCGTCGGTTTCAAGTACACCTTGGTTTTTAATGTGTCGTTCATTTTCTCTATAGTGACATCCAAAAAGTTAATTGTTTTATCACTAATAAGGTATTCCAACTTGATATTGTTTGTATTCTTATTTAACTGTTCCAGGAATACTTCCAGAGTTTCCTTGGATCCCTCCCATATCAACAGGATATCATCAATAAACCTCCGATAGAAAATCAATTGAGGTCTATTGATGTTGAACACTCGTCTATCTTCCCATTCAGACATAAACAGGTTGGCGAGGCTGGGGGCATATTTTGCCCCCATTGCCACGCCAACCTGCTGGGAGTAGAACTGTTCATCAAACCAGAAGTAATTGTGGGACATGCAGAAATCTAGTGCATGTCCCACAAATCTCTTCTGTATAAATGGGATGTCGTCCCTCTTACTTAGTGCCCAATTTAGGGCTAATGACGCATCCTCATGTTGTATGCTAGTGTAAAGAGAAGCCACGTCTGCCGTTACCAAGTAAGATGTTATTGCAGAGTCAAACTTTACTTGTTCTAACAGACGCAGCAGATCCGAGGTGTCCTTCAGATATGCTCTAGTAATCTTCACACTGGGTTGGAGGAATTTATCTAAGTATTCGCCAAGCCTTGCAGTTACAGATCCAATTCAATTTACTATAGGGCGCGGGGGTGGGTTCTGGATGTTTTTATGCACTTTGGGCAGCGTGTATATCACTGGTAGGCGACTCGCACTAGGTACAAGACATATTTTTTCCTTAGGGTTTAGGGCTTTCACCCCAAAACCCCACTCCACTAGTGCAGCCAACTGAACACTGTATGAGTCTGTGGGATCAGATTTCAATTTTTTATATGTGTTTTGATCACTTAATAACTCCACCAATTGTTCATGGTAAAACTGCTTCTCCATAACTACCACCCCTCCACCCTTATCAGCTGGACGAATAATAATGTTTTTCCTATTTTCCAAGGATTCTATCCCCTCCTTGATATACTGAGGGTTCACTCCTTTCCTCACTGGAAGATCCTCAATATCTTTCAATACCAAGTTCTTGAACACCTCCACATAATGATTGTTTTGGATTTGGGGATTAAAAATTGATCTATTCTTTAGGCCACTATCTATTTTATCCGATGCCATTGAAGCTCTCATTCCTGCTTCCACCGGATGACTCAAAAAATGTTTTTTTATGTTCATCGAACGAATGAACTTATGTGTATCAATGTACACCTGAAATTTATTCATTCTCTTTTTCGGTGCACATTTAAGGCCCAAATTCAAGATATTAATTTCCTTGTGATCCAACTCAACTCCACTCAAATTGTAAATTCCCGTATTTACATGTCCCTCTGCCGTTTTTTGGGTTGCTTGGATCTTCCTCCCCTGCATCCCCTCCTTCTTTTGGTGGGGCTTTGTATTCATATTTTGTGCGTGTGGGGGTCCAAGCCTTCCTCCACCTCTCTGTTGTTGTTGGGGTTCCAACAGGGTAAGGGACCTGTCACGGAGAGAAACGGAATGGATATTCCTGTTTAAGAGTTTAACCCCGAGAGATCTCAACATTGAACTGGACCTGAATTGTTTTATTAGTGATTTTTAGATAGAATTTTTAGTTATGCTTGATACAGGGTTCCCCATTTTTTTTTTTATATATGTACCCACGCTGTAATGAGTGTGAGGATAATATATATATTTTTATATAATTTTATGGATCTTTTAATAATTTTACTTTTTAATGATTTCACTTTAAATTAAGAAGTAATGAGGAATTAAGAAGTAATGAGGAATAATATTAGTAGTTAACATAAATAGCCAGTGATTTATAGTAATATTAATAATAACTGGTGACATTGATATTAAAGATTTGGTATTTTCCATTTTATATTAAGAATTAAGATGTGATAATTTTAATTGGATTTTTATATTTCAACCATTTCCATATATTCGTTTACTATAGTTATTCCAAATATTTATTATATCTTTGGATTCTAGCCATTTCTAGATGTTTTTTATTACATGCACCATCGTGTGGATATTCAGTCTATTTATGTCAATAGGTTGTGATAACAAGAACCGAGTTGACAAGTATAATATTTTAATCAATTTATAAGTTAAGACCGTATTGATGTGTGAAAAGCACACTGCGGGTTCTGTAACGGACATGTCAGGGTTGAGTAGCGCTGTCGGATGACCCGCCATTCTTAGATGTCACTATGAATAGTGGTGATGGGTCGGAGAGGTGGGGACAATCTGACAACGCTACGGAGTACACCAGCAACGTATGTCTTGTTATTGTGATCAGCGGGGGTTTGCGCTCACGGGGACACTCCTAGAGCGCAGGTGCTGAGCAGACAGGTGCGCATGCGCACTGGGATATCCCCATTTGATTGGAGACAAGAGGGGATATAAGGAGTGATGGATGTCTAGAGCGGCCTATCCCATGATTAAGTTACAGGCGTAACGAAACATGTCGGGGCGTGGCCGAGCGAAGGATAACACCACGTACAAGTGACAGGAAGAAACGAGCTGTACGGTTTACCGAGCGGGGGAGACGGTTGGCCCATCTAGTAAGCAGGCGGGGAGAGGGTGAGAGAGACTTCTTAGACGCCGGCTGTTAAAGGGTCCGCCGTGACCGCACACCCCCTAGAAGGTTGATCTAAGCTGCTTTATTAATATTGCATCAGACAGATTGCTGTGGAGTTTGCTGTGCTGTTTAATTTTATACACAATGTGAGTGGAACTGTTGGAGTGTGATTTGCAGTGTGAATCATTAAAGTGTTTTACGTTATCACACTATTGGGAGTTTTTTTAATTTTCATATGGAACGATCCTCCGGATGGAAATGGTTTAACCCTTGCCAGTAGTTGCAGATATCTATGCCTTATAGCCTCATACGAAAGTGGAGGCATGAGGAGCTGGTGAGTGGCTGTCCATTGGGAGAGTGGTCACTGAACACAGTGGTGTGGTGGAAGAATTTGGTAGAAGAACTCACATTCCTGAAATAGAGGGACTTGCTGTTGCACATTTAAAGTTGCTTTGATCACGATCACAGACACTTTGCACATATGTGTGTTTCCCACAGATTTTATATTTATATTATTTTATTGTTGTAGTTACATAGGCATAGTGTGACACTTAAAGATTGTTATTAATTGTGATGGTATGCACGGCCCTTATGTAGTCACTGCATGGGGACTGATGCATACTAGCATCTGAGCAGTATTGGCACAAAGTCACTTTATGTACTGTTTATTTGGTGTTTTATAATTATTTGGTTTTATCAATAGTGTGTTATTATTATATACCTATTGCACATATATTTTTTATTTTATTTTTTTCATATGTAGATACACACCAGTAAATGGGTGCTCACTAGATTAGGTATTTCACCACAAGAGGTGGGAAAAGCTTTAGAGATAGCGCCACGGTTTAATTCTTCACGTGGAGTGCATAGCACTTATTACACGTCACAGATTTAAATATTTTTTTATTGTCTCATATACACTAAGTGGCAGCTGCAGGTAGGTGCTATCAACCTGGTGTTAATTATCATTGTGGTTGACTTTCCAAGGCGCAGTGGGGGTTAACCTAGTATAGGGTGGATATTTTACCTAGGAAAACCGTTCATTCATGTTTTGAAACATGCCTGTTTATGTACTCTAAAAAATGTTTTACAATGCACATGTGCATGTGCACGGAATAAAATATTTTATACTCAACAATGTGTGGCTTCTTCTTTCAATGATCAATACCAGTTTTTGTGTGAAGTTGGTGTTTACAGTGACAATGGGTGTTATTTAATTATGGAAAAACCACTTGGCACTACAAGTGCACTAGGAGACAGCAAAAATAAACCCAAGCAGTAAATGAAAATCAAGATTTTATCTGATAAAAGAAAATTTATTCAAAATTTGCTGGCATAGCAATGGCCCCCCTACCCGTAAAATATTCTACATATTTTTCTCGCACTTCACGGGTGCTTTGGGGGGGCAAGCCAGGACAGCCAGCTTCCAGGGCCGTCATTGTTTCCTGAAGTACGGCCTCAGGCCCAACTGAGGCAACATAATTAGGAATATTGTGTTTCTAAAAGTTATGCAGGATGCAGCAACATAAAATTATGTGATTTAGTGTGTACTCTGCCATATTTATGGCTGTTTGAAATAGGCAGAACCGGCTGGCCAGTATCCCAAACACATTCTCCACTACTCTTCTGGCTCTGGCCAGCCGGTAATTAAAAACCCTCTTCTCCGGGGTGAGGGTCCTCTGGGGGAATGGTCTCATCACGTGGTCACCCAGACCAAACGCCTCATCTGCGACAAATGGCAGTCCTTCCATGTTCTCCTCTGGAGGTGGCAATCCCAAGCCACCACTCTCGAGACGTCGATAGAACTCCGGGCAAAGACTCCACCATCCAACATCTGGCCATTCCTCCCCACATCCACATACAGAAACTCATATGTCACCGATACCACCACCATCAACACAATACTATTAAACCCCTTGTAATTATAATAGTATGACCCCGAATGGGGTGGTGGGACGATGTGGACGTGCTTCCCATCGATTGCCCCTCCGCAGTTAGGAAAGTCCCACCGCTAGGCAAATTGGGAAGCCACAGTCTGCCATTCCTGTGGCATTGAAGGAAACTGTGGAGTCAAAGAAGAAAAAAAAATTAGTCATTTTGCACATAAACATTGCAAGCAGATTAGACACAAACATTCTTGGCCAACATCAGTATAACATTTATTTTAAGGAGTATTTAAAGGCAAAAATATAAGGCCCACTTATCAGATTCCTCACACCCTCTAATGGCCCACTGTAAAAAATTTTAGGGGGAGGAGATGTTTTGGACAGGTAACCCTCTCCACTTCATTGAGAGCTGAATGCATAAATAATGTGTGTTACTTTGGCCAGCCCCTCCTTACTTACACTATTGGCAGCCCACTGGACAGGTAAGAAGTGTCATAATACAAAAATATGAATACACACTGTACAAATGGAAGCACATTTTTACATTCTGCAAATACCTAACAAGATAATAGGAGAAAAAAAACTTTAAACAATACCATTTGAAAGTATTCAGGCAGGCCCTTTCACTACATGCTTTGGTGAATTCATCCATAAATATGACCACAAAAGAGGTAGGTATAGTGTGTATGGGTTTGGCAAAGTCAGCAGATAGAGGATTGGTATCAGTTGACTTAGCGGTTGGGGGGGAAGGAGGGTTCCAAATGATTTTGGGCGCCCCAAAAATGTTGTGGCTAGAAGCCCAACACCAAGCCCCCGCACAGCACGAACTCTACGACGAGCACGTACCCACAACATGGCTTCAAAACGGTCGGCTGGTCAGAATGAACTCAACAGAACGCACTGAAGACCAGCAAGGCCTGTGAAGAGCGAGCTGAAAATCAGTAAAGAGAGGACAAGAACGCACTGAAAAACAGATACGAACTGACTACACGCACTGAAAACCAAATACAAACCCACAAGCACAAACTGAACAGCAGTAAAACGATCTGAAAAAGCAGGAGTCTGAAAAACGCGAATTGTCTCTCACCAAACTTCTACTAACACGAGATAAACACAAGATTAGCAGAAGGAGCCCAAAGGGTAGCGTGGCCTATTGAACTTCCCTTTTCTAGTCCCATTTTATGTGTTGTACGTCACCGCGTTCTTGTTGGTCGGAAATTTGGTGTGACCATGTGTATTCAAGACAAGCTTGAGCGGAATTCCGTCAGAAAAACCATCATAGCCTTTTCCGACGAGAATTCAGATCGTGTGTACACGGCATTACAGTGACAATGTGTTCAAAAATGTGCCCAGAAATTAAAGGAGTTGAAAAAGCATAATATTTTCAAACCTAATGCATTAGATACATTAAGAACAAAAACATTGTGTGTGTGTAGCAGACCCGCAGCACAACATAATAGTTAGCTGAAGAAGAGATTGTCACCTTATGTAGCAAATAAGGTAAATTTGCACTATTGTATAAAATGGACAAAAAAAAGCCGTTTGACAACCTATTATACAGATAAGAAACACAGACAACAGTAGTTGAAATGAAATTGTAGTTTATGATAAAATAAAATGATAATTCTGGATCAGCTACAGTTTGCTGCCAAGCCACTGCCCCTCTACCCACAAAATAATCTATGTATTTTTGACGGATATCTCTGACATTTTGGGATGGCAACCCAGCACGGGCAGGTTTGAGAGCCACCATGATGTCCACCGACAGGCGAGCTGCAGCCTCTTCAGCTGGGCCTGACATCAGTTGGCACTGAGGAAAGGTAGCTGCTAGCATTCCTCCGTAAAACATTGTGGAGGTTACAACAGCACAATACAACATGGTTGATTTTATATTGTGCCAGGTTGATAGGTGATAAAAACAGCCTGAAACGACTGGAGAGGATGCCAAAGGCGTTTTCAATGACCCTTCTGGCACGAGAGAGCCTATAATTAAAGATACTCTGCTCTGGAGTGAGGCTCCTCATAGGGAAGGGCTTCATAAGATGTTCCCCCAGAGCAAAGACCTCATCTGCCATAAAAACAAAATTGAGACCCTCAATATTGGCCTCAGCAGGTGGCAAATTTAAGATGCCATTCTGGAGCTGATGGTAGAACTCAGTCTGCATTACGACGCCTCCATCCGAGTTGAGGCTGTTCTTCCCAAATGAACTCACACATTGCAGACACTACAGCTAGCAGGACTATGCTGCAAAAGCCCTTGTAGTTGAAGTAATATAAGCCCGAGTTGGGCGGAGGGACAATCCTGATATGTTTGCCATCAATAGCACCACCACAGTGTATTTAAAGACAAAAGTGTAAGGTCAACTTACCAGATTCCTCACCCCCTCTGGTGGCCCATTAGAAAAATGTTATGGTGGGGGGGAGGTAATGGGTAGATGTTTTGGACAGGTAACCCTCTCCACCTCCATGAAAGCTGAATGCATAAAAAATATGTGATACTTTGGCCAGCCCCTCCTTACTTACCCTATTGGCAGCCCAGTGGACAAGTAAGAAGTGTCACAATCTAAAAATATGGATACACACTGTCCAAATTGAAACACATTTTGCCATTGATAAATTACCTATCAAGATAATAGGAGCCAAAAACTTTCTACGTTACAATTTGAAGGTAATCAGGCAGGCCCTTGCACTACATGCTTTGGTGAATTCATCCAGAAATATGAAAACAAAAGAGGTATAGTATGTATGGGTTTTGCAAAGTCAGCAGACTGAGAATTTGTATCGGTTGACATAGCATTTTGGGGGGGGGGGTTCCAAATGAGTTTGCACCCCAAAAAAATGGCCTCTTGCACTCTGCCTGAATTTGAGGACAATAACATTTGGACACATTTTAGGAGGTGTTTAGGGTAAGCTAGGGATGCACCGATACAACTTTTTTGACACCGAGTACGAGTACCGATACTTGACATCATGTACTCGCCGATACCAATTACCGATACCTGATTTTGGTCATGTGACCATCTTTAAAAAAAAAATAATTATAAAGTACACATTTTCACCATAATATGAGGAATTGAAACGCAGTCAAAAGATTATGAAAGAAAACATGTTTATTTGAAGGTCACAAAGCTGTTAAAGCGCAAATTGCACAAAACATGTTATATAAAAAATAATGTCAATGTCATCAATGACATGTACATTGCAAGTTCACAATGTTTAGGCATGAGGAGAAGCAAGAACAGTACAGTACCTCAGTCAACTCACAACACAAGACGTTATTTATAAAATTTCAAAAACCAAAAAAAACGCAACATGTGTTTGTTTCCAGTTCAACTTACACATGTGTAAGAGAAACACATTTGATGATTTGAAACACAAATGATGATGTAAGCTAGTAGTACTGTACAGCAATCACTGGCCGCGGGACACATAAGAAGAAAGCAAGCAACAGTTAGAAATAGAGAAGAGCACTCACCGGCCGCCATGAGGGGACATGGTGTAAGGAGAACGCCATGTGGGGCAGCCATGTAGCAGGCGTAGCAGCAGCAGCAGCAGCAGCAGCAAAACACATGTCTGTCATGAGGGAAACGGCACTCACCGCCGTGTGGTGAGGCCGCAACCTTATCCGGTTCCCGTGCTCCGTCCAAGCTAACGTCACTTCCGGTATTGGTTTCTGGTGTCGGTTAATTTTCATGAGTACCGATACCCCCGAAAATGCCAAGTATCGGCACTGATACCAGTATTGGTGCATCCCTAGGGTAAGCACAAAAATGTAGCTGACAAAATACATTGTTACGTTACTAGGCTAGGTATGTATGGGCCCAGGATAGCATGCTGGGGAGGTTAGTGAAGGGAAATATGCATGAAGGACAAAAAAGGAGCATAAAAAGCTTACAGCATGCATGAGGACAAAGAGGACATTCACAGCATATTACAATAATGGTAATTATGGAATCAAGAAATGAATACAATACATTAGCAAACATTAAATACATAGAATGTTATTTAAAAGGCTGAAACTTACCCGAATATAGTCCTTCTGCATGACTTGAATAATGGCAGAACAGGTTTCTGGAATAATGAGTCCCAGAGCCTGGGGGAGATCCCAGTTGTAAACTTGAGGTCCTGGAAACTTCTCTCCGTCGCCAAGTACCGCAAGGTGGCTATGAGCCTTTGCTTGGGAGTAATGGCAAGCAGCATGCATGTATCCTGCTTCTTAATATAGGGGGTCAACAATGCCAAGAGATGGTGAAAGCAGGGGTCCGTCTTCTGGAGATAGTTCCTAAAATCATCAGGCTTATTCTCCTGGAGCTCCCGCAGCAAAGGCATATGCCAGAATTGGTCATGATTAAGTAACCAATTCTTGGTCTAAGAACGCCTCCTCCTCCTGTTCCTGGACTGGACTTGGGTCAAAGCAATCACTCCAAACCCAATAATAGCACGTTCTCTCCGATAACGCAACATGGCTGGTTGACGAACGGCTGTTCAGAAACGAACTAACAAGCATGAACAGAAAAGGGGGAATTGACACTCACCAACTTCTACTAACACAAAATTAGCAGAAGGAGCCCAAAGGGTGGCGCATGACAATTGAACTTCCTCTTTATCGGCTCGTAGTACGTCTAGTACGTCACTACGTTAGGGTTCGTTGGCCTACAATTGTGTGCCATTTGTATGCAAGACAAGTTTGTGGCCAACGCCCTTCGGACAAAAGTCTGCAGTTTTGTCTGCGGAAAATCCGATCGTGTGTACGAGGCTTAAGTCCTCAGATCTCTCCTCCACCCTTGAAAGCATGAGATAAAAAAAAAACATTGATCTCATGCTTTCCAGAGAAAAATGGCTCTGCTTGCATTTTGTCTTTTAACAGAAGATGTGTCAGAACATATGACAACAGCTGCAGCAATCATTTATATTGACCCCCCACCACTTGTAAAAGCAATCCAGCAGCTAATTAGCCCCTAGGATCGCTTTTATGAAGTAGGGCATTGCCGGCTGAAAAAAACTTTACCGGAGTTATGGCTTACAGCAGCAGCCATGGCCCTGATATAACTGCTTGAACACTGTGACGTACATGTATGTGACTGTACAGGCAAGTGGTTAATGAGATATTTCTTACACATGTCATGGGCATATGTGGAATTAACCTAATAACACATTCTGCTACCTTTCCAGAGTATGGGGATATCACATGTGATAGACTTTTTAGGAACCTAGCCATGTACAGGAGTCAAAAAACCAATGACCACCTACAGGTTTTTAAAGGGCGTAAATTTCTCATTTCACTTCCTGACTACCTATCACAGTTTTAGAAAATTTTTGGACAACTTTGTGTAAAAAAGTAAAACTTTTTTTTTGTAATTTTACAGAAATTTGTGGCAAAAAATAAAATATTCCATGGACTCAACATTCCTCTCAACAAATACCTTGGGGTGTCTACTTTCCAAAAAATAGTCATGGGGGGGGGGGGGTTGTACTCCCCTGGCATCTTAGCACCTCACAAAATGTGATAGGCAATCAAATAGTAAAAAGCTGCGTAAATTTCAGTATATACTGGTACATTTCATAAAATTTGAATATCATCAAAAAGTTAATTTATTTCAGTAATTCAATTCAAAAAGTGAGACTCATATATTTTATATAGATGCGTTACACACAGAGTGATATACCGTATATACTCGAGTATAAGCCGACCCAAATATAAGCCGAGGCACCTAATTTTACCACAAAAAACTGGGAAAACTTATTGAATTGAGTATAAGCCTAGGGTGAGAAATGCGCAGCTACTGTAAGTGGAAAAGAAGGTCAACAATGCCCATTTGCAGCCTCACTGTGCCGATTTGCATGCCTCACTGTGCCCATTTGCAGTCATAGGTCCCCCGAACTTCAAACTCGGTAGTTAAGGGTTCCTAGATGCCCCCTAGCTGCAGCCAAAATTTGGGGTCACTGGACCCAAAGGGTCCCGAAATGACATTGCTGCAGATGGACATAGTTGACTGACTTTAGGGCCCCTTATCTCGGGGCCACTTGGTGCTAGGAACCCCAAATTTGGTGTGCAAACCCAGTGGAACTAGCACTACAACATAGGGGTTCCTAGCACCTAGTGGCCCCAAGATACTGGGCCCCAAAGTCGGTTCGGAAAATGTCAAGCACCTTTTTGCAGCAGAGAATGGCATTTTCCGAACCGACTTTGGGGCCCCATATCTCAGGGGAACTTGGTGCTAGGAACCCCAGATTTGGATAAAAAGCCACTATCAAAGCAACCTGGGGGCGTGGCCTGGCAAGTAATGGAGTGAGACGTGGGTAGAGAGAGCTCCCTGCACAAAAACTCCTGACAGAGATCCTGCAGTCAAACCTGGGGCAGAAATTATTCCAAATCAATCTCATACACTCCAGGCTCACAGAGAGAATGTCTCCTCCGAAAAGGACGACCGGGGCGGCCGACAAACTAGCACAATATTGCCGCCAGGACAAGGACGTGCAGCCAGAAGATGGTGCCGACACGTGTTCGGATCCTGAATCCCATGCATCTGACATGGCCAAAGTGCTGGACGCTATTGCGGCTTTACAAGGCACCCTGATTGCCAAGATTGATGAGGTGAAAATTGACATATCTCTCATGCGGCAAGACTTCTCCAAATTGAAAGACAGGGTTACGGAAGCTGAAACCCGTATAGGCAATGTGGAAGATATCCTACATCCTATGAGACACACTACAGAGGACCTACAGCAGCAGATACAGCAATTACACTCCCATCAGGACGACATGGAAAACCGCTTAGGAAGATGTAACCTTCGGTTTATAGGTCTTCCAGAAAAGGAGGAAGGCACGGATCCTGTAGCATTTCTGGAATCTCTCCTGATCAAAAGCTACGGAAGGGAGGCCTTCTCTGTGGTGTTTGCAGTGGAGAGGGCACACCGCATCCCAGCGAGACCCCCACCACCTGGAGCGCCTCCTCGCACTTTCATAGCAAAGTTTTTACATTTCCGGGACAGAGACAAAATACTAAAGCTCACTCGACAGAAAGAAAGCATCCAACTTGGGAATGGCCAGATCGCGGTATTCCCGGATTTCTCTAACGAAGTGCAGAGGAAAAGATCGCAATTTCAAGAGGTGAAGCATCGCCTGAGAGCCCAACACCTCAAATATACAATGCTCTTCCCCGCCAGATTGCGGTTAGAGGAAGATGGCCGAGCTCATTTTTTTGAGGATCCAGCGGTAGCTGCAGCATGGCTGGATCAGAGAGGTCGTTCTCCCTGATGTCTGCAGTGTCTTTCAACCTCAGTGAGTGAGTACTGTGACAAAGTTTGGTTAACGACATTCATTCTACTATGGGGGCTAGTGAACCTGTTTCCCTGACTTTGCCCTATCCATGCAGAGGAGAGTGCTTCTGTGCGGGGAGGGGGTGGAGTGGGGGCTAATGCGCTTATCTGTACCTACCATAATGGGGTTCCCATGGATGGTTCAGGACTACTTATTCCCCAAGTGCTGGTCCACGGCCATCGCTGCATCACATGATTAGTACGGTGTGGACTGAATTGTAAATGGCTTGCCGTATGTTATACTCCTGTGCTATGATCTGTAGGACATATGCAAATAATATACTTGTACAAACAAATGGAATACTTGATATGATATAGTCGGATTTAGACCATAATTTCTGCACTGATATATATCAGATGTGCAGGGAGCAAACATTAAGGGAGCTCTGTGGTGGTCTAGTACCCCCTCTTATCACCTCGCTCCACAATTGACAGTGGATTTTTCGCTCCCCTAACAATGGTTATTCAACATATTGAAATGACGTTACCTATGATAAGAAGTGTGCCTCCAGCGGGTCGGAACTGCTGGATGTTTAATATCATGTTGATAGTTAGGGAATATATGCTCGCATCAAGTTGGGGGGATGCGCAGCTGGGAGGGACGGGATATGTTCACTGTGTTTTTTCGTTTTGTTCTGGGAAATACTGCACTGTTGACGATTATACAAGTACAGACATGCAAATTGTACATACTATTGATAAATATAATATACAGAAGCAGAGGATTGGGGAAGCTGGATGGGTATTAGTTCTTTCTTGCTTTGCTGGTCCGGCCACGATGTTAAGAATCTGGGGGCAACATGACTGATCTTACATTTTTAACGTGGAATGTGCGGGGCTTGCAGGACAAAATTAAACGCACCGCTACCCTAGCACTTCTTAAGTCACAAAAAGCTGATATTATCGCTTTAGTGGAAACCCACATTACAGGTCATCTACAGGTAGCTTTAAAAAGACCATGGGTGGGCTGGGTATATCATAGCACGCACACAAATCAGTCTAGGGGCGTATCGCTACTCATAGCCAAAAAAGTCCCCTTTGAGTTGGTGGCATTGGAGTCGGACCAGCAGGGAAGATACCTGTTTTTTTTTTTTTTTTAAACAATAGTGTTTATTCAGTTTTTAGGTTTACAGAAAGTAAAATAAACAACCAGGAACATTATTTAGCATACTGTTATAGATGTCATTGACTGTGGTGAGAGGTAAGGATCGTAAACAAAAAGAGAAAGGGAAGAAAAAGGGAGGGGGGGAACAAAATTATAGGGGAGAGTAACCGCTTTCAGGTTAGTATTTTAACTTACAGTTACCTCGTCCCGGCCTGGCTCATGGAGTTCATACCTTGTGCAGATGGCACTGCATTCCCCCACCCGCCACCAGCCTGGGAGCTTGCTGTGGCTAGGCGAGGGTACAGTCCCCTCAACACAATATTTATTTATTGGCTTCTAACTTTTATTCCTTTATCCGCTAAACTCCCGAATCAGACCGGGGGAACAAGAGTGTCCGTGTACATCACCAGTGTAAGGATTTTTATCACTGTAATGGACTCAGTTGTTAACTTATTGTGTTATTGTAGCCTGTGTGCTACCCGACATATAAACATTTTACACTACTATATATGATGTACACAAAACGAGTCATCAACCCATTAAACATAACAGTGTTATCGAGAACCTGGAAAGAGAGAATGAAAAGAGAAGCAGAAAGAAGAAGAACAGGTAAGAGAGGGAGTAGGAGGGGGGAGATGGTAGGGGTGCTTCTCCTGCCGCACAGTAGGTGCCTCAATCATTCGGCAACCTACGTGTTGGTGAGGTATTTTATCCAAGGATCCCAAGTTTTGTTGAATCCAGTCATCTTATCCTTCAATATTGCCGTAAGGCGTTCATTTACCATTATCCATGATAGTTTGGCTTTTAGTAAGTAAAAGGGAACTGTGGGAGACTTCCAAGACTTAGCTATTGAAATCCTGGCCGCCACAAATATAAATGTGATTAGTCTGCGCATTGACTTTGATGCCCCCTCCACTGGGCGTCCCAACAGCGCATGCAGAGGTGATTTAACTAGGTTCGCTTGTGTGAGGGAGTATATTAGGTTGTACGTGCGTATCCAAAATCTCCTCACTTTGGGGCACATCCACCAAGTGTAAAGAAAAGTGCCATTTACGTTACATCCTCTGAAGCACCGGGGGGACGCCCCTGGAACGAAAGTTGCTATCCTCTCCGGGACCATGTACCATCGCATCATTACTTTATAGTTTGCCTCTATCAGGGAGGTATTAACAAGCGACTTAGATGCATTCAGTATTATCTTGTTCCATACTTCCATATCTAATTCCATTTCCATGTCTTGTTCCCATTTATGCATATAATACAGTTTTGATGTAGATGAAGTCAGAATATTATATATCTGTGATATATGACCAGTGTGCTTATCAAAATTCTTACAGAGGTTTTCCATTGGGGTGAATGTGGTAATATCAGAGGTGCGATTCAATGTCGCTAAAAAATGCCTTATCTGGGTAAAGCGGAAAAGTTCTGAATTTGGAAATTCATATTTCTCCTGTAGGGTTGATTTCGATAAAGCACCTCTGTGGTCACAATAATCTGCAATGCGCATTAAACCTTTGTTGGTCCACCACAAGAAATTTCGGGGTTGAAGACCCGGAGTGAACAGTGTCTTCCCGAATAGAGGGGCTAATGGGGTGTGTTGGGACCTAAACCCGTAGGCTGTCGATAGTCTGTCCCACAAATTTAAGGAGAAAGACAAGCTCGGGCACATCATGGCCGGCCTGTCCTTCACCTTTAACCACAATAATTGACTAATCTCTCTGTCAGGGTACAGAGAGGATTCAATTGACATCCAGAGCGGTCTGGGCTGCCTAGTGTGGAATTTGATCAATTGGGACATTTGTGCTGCTTGGAAATATTTGAGTAAGTCTGGCATTCCCAGGTCCCCTCTCAGCTTTGGTGTATAAAGTGTTCTCCTGTTCACTCTAGGTCTCCTGTGGAATATCTGTAAATCTTTCCTTACAACTGCTATTGGGAGGGTCCTAAACAGGTATAGCACCTTCGGCAAGACCGTCATTTTAATTGAGCGCAGCCTTCCAAACCATGACGGAGGGTTATTTGACCATTTTTTGAGATCATCAAGTATTTTCCTAAATAGTGGGGGATAATTATGTTTATACAGTGTAGTGAGGGTAGGAGTAAGGAAGATGCCCAAATATGGCATTGTCTCCTTTTGCCATTTAAAAGGGTAGGATTGTTGTAATGCTTGAATTATGTGTGTATGCAAGGAAACGTTAAGCGCCTGAGTTTTAGAGTGATTCACTTTAAGTCCCGAAAATTCCGTGAAGTGTCTCAATACTAACTGTAGGTTGGGTAAGGAGGTGACCGGAGCGGAGAGAAGCAGTAAGATGTCATCCGCAAACATTGCACATTTGTGCTCCCGGTCGCCGCATCGCACCCCCAGTATATCCTGATGTTCTCGGATTTTAATGGCCGGGGGCTCTAGGGCTAAAATAAATAATAGGGGGGACAAGGGACATCCCTGTCTAGTACCTCTTAGTATCTTTATGTTTTGGGATTTATATCCTTTGACTACTAGATTATCTGTGGGGTAACTGTAAATTGTTTTAAGTGTGGTTAGAAAGTGAGGTCCAAACCCATATTTTCCCAAAATTATTAGAAGGTAGTCCCAGGATAGGGAATCGAACGCTTTATGTAGGTCTAATGAGACCAATAGTGCTCCTCTCCGGCCCCCTCCATCCCAACCCGAGTTTAAAGCAGAGATTATGTCTATTATGCGTCTAGTCTGGTCAGGTGCTTGTCTATTGGGGACAAATCCCGTCTGGTCTGGATGGATATATTTCGAAATGAACGAGTTCATGCGGGTGGTTAATATCTTTGTCAGTATTTTGAGGTCTACGTTGATCAACGATATGGGGCGGTAGTTCGCACAGTCCCCGTGGTCTTTATTCGGTTTGGGTATAACATGTATAAAGGCCTTATTTTCATGAAGTGGAATCGGAAGCCCCTTTCTTAGTGAATTATAAAAGGCGCAAAGACGAGGAGGCAGAATTTCCGTGTATTTGCGGTAATAGTGGCCTGAGAATCCATCTGGACCCGGAGACTTCGACGGGTTCAGGGATTTGATAGCCGCCGCTACTTCATTCGTCGTAAACTCTGCCTCCATTATCTCAGCATGGTCACTAGATAAAGTTGGGAGTGGTAAATTCCTCAGGAATTCTTCAGCTTTGTTTACGTTAAAGTCCTTTGGGGAGTCATATAGTTTAGAGTAAAATGTATAGAATTCCTGGAGTATGAGTTGGGGATTTTGTGTCACTTGTCCAGTCTGCAATCTCAGTTTGGGGAGCGCCGGGTTATAAGGTCTTGGGTTTAGTTTTCTAGCTAGTAATCTATTTGATTTGTCCCCCATTGTGTAATAGCGGTGTTTAGCCCATCTGACATATTTTTCTGCTTTAGTAGTGAGACTCAAATTTAATGCTGTTTTTGCTGTATCAATCTGGCTTCTAAGGTCCGTTTGCGGGTTGGATTTTTGTTCATGTGTTAGTCTATATAATTCTCTTTCTTGTTGTTGAATTGTTTGAGTTCGTTCTCTCTTGACCTTGGTAGCTAGTTGTATTAATATACCCCGTAGGGTGGCCTTAAGGGCTGCCCATACTATCTCTGGAGAAGAGGACGGAAGGGTATTTTCTTGAAAATATTGTTGTATGGCTTTCTCAACTTCCTTGGCGATTATAGGGTCGCTCAGTATGGATTTGTTCAATCGCCAAGAAGGCTGTCTTGATTTCGACCATAGATCTGATAGAACCACCAGGACCGCAGAGTGATCCGACCATGCTGTTGGCACTATTTTAGTCGATGAGATATATGGGAGTAATGGGGATAGTGTGAACAAGTGATCAATGCGCGAGTATGTTTTGTGTACGTGCGAGTAGAATGTGTAGTCCCGTTCTGTGGGGTGGGCGTCTCTCCAGAGGTCTATCAGGTCGTGATTGTGGAGCAGATGTGCTAGGGAGCTGCTTTGTTTAGGGGTATGCTTTAGGATCGTCTTTCGGGGGTCTGACTTATCTAGAATTTGATCAAGGGAGGTGTTACTGTCTCCTCCTAGCATCACATGACCCACTAAATGGGGTGTTATGACCTCCAGCATTGTATTAAAAAAGTTTATCTGTCCAACGTTAGGAGCATAATAGGAAAGAAAGGTGACCGCACTGTCATTGATCCTACCAGCGACCATAATATAGCGGCCCTCCCTATCCCTTATCACAGTAGTGGGGGTGAAGGGGACCCTTTAAGCAATGCATATAGCTACTCCTCTCTTTTTATCTGGACCGTTAGACAGATAAACCGTCGGGTATTTTGCGTTCAGATATTTTGGGGCTGACGTACGTGAGAAATGCATCTCCTGTAAAAAAAAGGATGTCCGCCCCTAATTTATGATATTGCTGAAAAGCCTTGGTCCGTTTAGTTGGGGAGTTAAGACCCTGTGTATTGTGCGTCAATATCGTGTAGGTAGTTGGTTTCTACAGGACATGGCTGTTTGGAAGGCTGTACTCACATTTTAGGCGTTTCAGTGGGATTATTCGGATGTCTCTTGGATCCTCCTCTCGGGTTCTTGCGTGGAGCAGGAGCGCATTTAGGGGGTAGAAGAGGGATAAGGGAGGGAAAAAGATAGAATTAGAGAAATAGAAACACATATAGTATAGTGCTGTTTTTTGTTGTAGCATTAAGCAAAACCTGTTAATTATGGCTAGAACTACAAAGAGATTTTCAGAAGAGATAAAAAGGGGGAATAAAAAAAAATCAAAAAAAAGGGGAGGTGCTAAAAAGGCACCTGCACACTGCATTGCAGTGTGGTTGCAGGGGTGGCTAGCCCCTGAGTTTTTGTCGTGAAGTTGTCTCTCCGCTTGCGGTAGAGACAGGTTCACTTGTGGTGGCATGCGGTTCACCTACGGCACTATTTACTAGCTTCAGATGGGGGTGAGCGGGGTCCACTCGCAAACTGATTGGGAAGTTTCACTACTAAAATCAAACATAATAGTGGAGGGGTGGGGAAAGGCGAAAAAGTGTGGAGGCAATTCTGCTGATAAAGCAGATTTCCCTCTCGGGATACCTAAGACAACATAATTTATAACCTGATATAAAGTCAACTTTTAAGTCTGTATCAAACAGGAATGGCGTCAACAGATACGGCGTCTTCGGGAACATTTAGACGCCTGCAGCAGGGTCTTCAGGAGTAGGTCTTAGACCAATGCCAGAGTACTCGGTCACAAATACCGAGGTTGTGATCTGCTTCTTGGATAGGGTTCAGGTAACTGACGGAGATTTTCTGGCTCTAGGACCTTTCTGCTGAGACCACAGGGGGAAAATCGGTCGGCTTTCGTCGAGTAGGGCGTTAGATCCCTGTGGTTCCGTAGACAGAAGGCCCAGATCTTGGAGAAGGGCCTCACCCGACTGGAAGGTAGTAAATGAATAGGACTTGCCTTTGTAGAAGAATGACAATCGGAATGGGAACGACCATCTGTATTTGATCTGTCGGTTGATGAGTTGGTTGAGCAACGGCTTCAAAGCTCTCCTTTTCTGGATTGTTACTTGGGCTATATCCGCGAAAATCTGGATTGGGTAACCTGAGATGGTTATGTCTCCATGGTTTCTTGCTTCCAACATGATCCTTTCTTTAATGCGGTAGAAATGAGGCTTAACTATCACGTCGTGTGGCAGTCCGTCTTGTCTTGGGGCTGTCAGGGCTAGATGCACCCTGTCCAGTTCCAGTTGGTGAGGGGAAATGTCCGGTATCAATTGTTTCATTAGGTCGTGGATCGAATCTTCCAGGTCTAGTTCGGATTCTGGGAGGCCACTTACGCGGAAGTTATACCTTCTAGACCTGTTTTCCAAATCTTCAATTTTTGCGTTTGCTTGGTCTAGTTGGTCCTGCAGGGATGTGATCATTTTGGAGTTTTGGTTCACCCTTTTAACTGTCCCATCCATTTTGGACTTGAACGTGTCTAATCTCTCCCCTATATTTTGGAAGTCATCCTTCATACCCGTAGTAATAATGTTACAAGCTTTAGACAGTTCCTGTTGCAGGAGTGCTGAGAATCTAGCTAGGAGAACTAACTGTGTCACCTGAGTACCCTGCAGCAAGGGCCGGTGGTTGTGAGGAAGGCCCACTGTTTTGACTCATGGCTAATTCAGCAATTTCAGCCATTTGCCTGTCTGTGGAGGAGGCTGGGGAGTCAGTGAATAATAATGGTCTGTCCGAGGAGCCTGATAATGGGGACATCTGTGGGTGGCCGCTCTGTGGGGAACAAGGTCCCTCCTGGGACTGGGAGGAGAAGGGGTTCCTGTGCACCTCAGCAAGGAAAGTAATTGCTGGGTGGAGCGGTTCATTCTGCTGTGTCTGCATCTGGTTTCCCTCATGTGGGCGATCTCCCCTGGCAGGCGCCACCTTAGGCTGGGGGGGCCGCAGCTGTGTGTGGGGACTAACCTTCTCAGGTGCTGTAGGCTTTGATTGCTGTAGTGGCTGCTGGGTCACCCAGTTCTGGTGCTGGGCTTGAGTTGTGTGGCCCTCAGTGAGATCCCCTCCCTGTTGTGTGGAGGGCTGCGGGGTCCGTTGCTGTGCTGAGGCTCCGCCGCGTGTGGAATCTCCCTTCCCAGGCGCCATCTTGGGAGAGGGAGACTGCTGGGCCTTAGAAGCGCGGGTGTTCCTGAGGTGCTGTGGGGGGTTTCGGTTGTTTCCCGACCCTCTCCGCTGCATCGTCCGCTCCCAGGCTCCGGGATGTTAGTTTGGTGGAGTTTCGCTCGTTCCCCTCTCGCTGGTTTATGCTGATCTGGCCGGAGGTGTGCGGAGCGGAGTCAGTTCATGTCCGACCTCGGCGCCGCGCGCATGCGCACTTTAAGATACCTGTTTTGCTCTCATTGGAGGAAACCCATTGCTAGTGTTGGCAAATTATGTCCCTCCCCCATTTACGTCGGAAGTAGTCCTGAAAGGTTTGGCATTTATGGCTGAGAACCCGGCGATCCCGGCGGTGTGGATGGGGGATTTTAACTTGGCCATGAATCCGACACTGGATAGGCCAATGCAAGCTGGCTCCTCCAGCGGCTCACCACAACATACCAGACTAAGTAGAATGCTGACGGAGTTTGCTATGACAGATGTATGGAGGTGGCAAAATCCGTCAGCAAGAGCATATACATGTCATTCTACTAGCTACAACACAATGTCAAGAATTGACTTTGTGTTGGTGTCGAACTCCCTGCTGCCTAAGATTACAAGATCGGGTATTGCCCCCAGAGCCCTATCGGATCATTCCCCGTGTTGGATAACGGTATCCATATTACGAGTAGTACCCATCCCTATTTGGAGACTTAATCCATTCTGGCTCTCGGATGTGCCAGACCTTGAAGGAATAGCAAGGGAATTGCAGTATATTTTAAATAATCCAAATACCAGAGAAACAGTTCCTTTGGCTTGGGATGTATTTAAAAATCAAGCCCGCAGAATACTCTCATCTAGAATAAATAGATTTAAACAATCTTCTAAACTTATTTTACAACTGACGACTGACAAACTGCAGGAACTTGAAACAGCTTATGCTCTAGATCCCAGTTCTGACAATCTTCAAAAAGTAAAATTGCAAACTAGAGTAGTATCTCAAATGCATATTGAAAAAGCCAAACAAGTGTTTTTTCGCAAACAGTGGGTATTTGAACATGGGGAACAAGCAGGGAAAATGCTGGCGTACCTAGTGCATTTAAATGATAAACCCCTGGTTGTGGTGTCCCTGGCTACACCTCAGGGGGACATCATAACAGACCCACCTCGGGTAGCCGCTCGATTCCAATCTTTTTATAGTGAACTGTATAAAACACAAAGTACACACTCTCCACAAGATATCAAAAACCACTTACATAGTATTCAATTTCCTAGGCTTACCACGGACCAGGTTAGGATGCTTGAAGCCCCTATAACTCAAGATGATATCTCCGAAGCTTTGTCCCAACTGTCTAAATCTAAAGCTCCTGGATTGGATGGCCTACCGTTAGAATTTTATGTTACATTTTCGGAATTTCTTATCCCTAAATTAAAACAACTCTATCACAACATATTTGATAACGGAACGCTCCCCTCCTCCATGCAGGAGGCACAAATCATAGTTTTTCCCAAACCGGGGAAGGACCCCCATTATCCCGAGTCGTACCGTTCCATATCTACTTGCCTCCCGCCTTAATAAAGTCATACTTTCACTAGTAAACCCTGATCAAATTGGCTTCATGCCCGGTAAAAACACGGCCATGAATATTAGAAGGTTATCTTTAAATCTTCAAGGCATTTGACTTGGTGGAATGGTCAGTTTTATGGGAATGTTTACAAGAATTCGGATTTGGGCCAAATTTTATTAAGTGGGTGCAAATACTATATCAATCACCAAAAGCACGGGTCTTTGTCAATGGATGGTTATCTGGGCAATTTCCCCTTGAGAGGGGCACATGGCAGGGGTGCCCTCTCTCCCCACTACTGTATGCATTGGCGGCTGAACCCTTGGCTATTGCTATCCGGGCGGCTCCAGAGATAGTTGGTCTACGCTTAGATAATTTTACAGAAAAAATGGGATTATATGCGGACAATACTATATTGTATCTAGCTGATCAAGGCGCGTCGCTCCAGGCAGCGCTGGGGATCATTGACAAAATGGGAAGTTTCTCAGGGCTGCGTATAAACTGGGATAAATCCCAGATACTCCCCATAGACCATCCCCCCCCATACACACCTGGTCTTACCATTAGCCAGGGTAAACACCATTAAATACCCTGGGGTGTTAGTCTCACGGGAACTAAAGGATTACATTGTCAACAATGTGGAACCACTATTCGCCATGCTGAAAGCCAAAACACAAGCCTGGTCCAAACTGCCCCTGAGAGTAATGGGACGAATAAATATCATTAAAATGATTATATTACCTAAGATCCTTTATATTGTGTGGCACGTTCCTCTATATATTCCTCTAAAGTTTTTTAAAAAGATGGAATCTATACTAAATTCATGTGTTTGGGGACACCAAAGACACAAATTGGCATGGCACATTCTTAAAAATCCCTGTAATATGGGAGGAACCTCACTTCCAGACCTACAAGAATATTATATAGCGGCACAGTTATCCAATATGCACTATTTCCATAAGACCGAAATGCAACGTTATAGAATGTTAGTGTGTAACAACCCTGTGAGCTCATTAACGTCTCCTCTACAAGCTATATTTAGGGGAGGTCAAATTAGTAAAAGAATTTCTCACTACAATGATGGTGTGCTTTTGACCCATCAAAAAATATGGGCTATAGCTCTAAAGAAGCTTCAAATGGGGCATATACATTCCCACACCCCCCTATGGCTTAATAACCATATACCAGAGCTTAAACAAATACCAGACTCTACTATATGGGCTAAGTATGGGATACTTTATCTTCATCAAGTAATGACTGATTCTCGACCTAAAATATTTCAATCCCTCAAAGAAGAATACTCTATTCCACACCATTTAATTTTTAGGTACCTACAGCTCCGTCATGCGCTGCGCTCTCAATTTAGGGACATTACTATTACTCTGGAACGCCCCCAAATTCTGGATATAATTATGGGATCAGAGTCTCAAAAACTGATCTCAAACTTATACTATATCATTAGACTGCCAAGAATAACGTCAGTGGTACAAAAGGCCAAATTAAGATGTAAAAGGATATAGGAGCTATCAGTGACTCTGACTGGGATGAAATATTAGAAAACATTAAAACAACTTCACCTAAACTTTCAGATAGATTGACACAGCTGTATATTGTTCATCAAGCATACCTGACACCCAAGAGAATGGTCAAGTTTCAACTTGCATGTAGGTCAACATGCCCCCTGTGAGATGGGGAGACAGGCAAATTTTATCACTTAATATGGGAATGCTCTACCCTTCAAGTTTATTGGATCCAAGTGATTAAATTCCTACATGACAAAATGGGGTCCCCAGTAGTACTGGACCCCAAATTATGTATCCTGGGCCTTCTCCCGGATACAGATATTGATAAATTTCAAGCCACTTTTATCTATGAAGTTCTCTTTATGTCTAGAAAAGTAGTAGCTAAAACCTGGGTGCAGAATATTACTCCTACATTATCAAGTTGGAAAAGGGATGTTAATAATTTTCTTCCATACAAACAATTGATCTATAAGCATAGAGGATGTACAGAAAAGTACTCAAGGATATGGAACAGGTGGTTGGAAGACGGGGAGACTTGTACATAGAGTTAGCGGAATATTGGGAGATTGCTGGAACTTATACCAAGTGGAACTTTTGTAAGTGGTGAGTTAAAACCAGAGGGAGAGTGAACAAGTTTTACTTTTTGTTTGCTGGGTAGCATTTTTGGGGCTTTTCCTTTTAGCTTTTCAATTAGCCTTTTCTGTCACTTTTTAAATAGCTTTTTTTTTTTTTTTTTTTTTTTTTTCCTTCTTTGGTTCCTTCAGGCTATTAAGTAGGGGGAGGGGTGATTGCTCACAGGTGCCTGCAGTCTATATAACTGTGTGTAGGACTCATCCTGAGCCTGCTCATTGGGAGATTGCTGGAACTTATACCAAGTGGAACTTTTCTAAGTGGTGAGTTAAAACCAGAGGGAGAGTGAACAAGTTTTACTTTTTGTTTGCTGGGTAGCATTTTTGGGGCTTTTCCTTTTAGCTTTTCAATTAGCCTTTTCTGTCACTTTTTAAATAGCTTTTTTTTTTTTTTTTTTTTTCTTTTTTTTTTTCCTTCTTTGGTTCCTTCAGGCTATTAAGTAGGGGGAGGGGTGATTGCTCACAGGTGCCTGCAGTCTATATAACTGTGTGTAGGACTCATCCTGAGCCTGCTCATTGGGAGATTGCTGGAACTTATACCAAGTGGAACTTTTCTAAGTGGTGAGTTAAAACCAGAGGGAGAGTGAACAAGTTTTACTTTTTGTTTGCTGGGTAGCATTTTTGGGGCTTTTCCTTTTAGCTTTTCAATTAGCCTTTTCTGTCACTTTTTAAATAGCTTTTTTTTTTTTTTTTTTTTTTTTCCTTCTTTGGTTCCTTCAGGCTATTAAGTAGGGGGAGGGGTGATTGCTCACAGGTGCCTGCAGTCTATATAACTGTGTGTAGGACTCATCCTGAGCCTGCTCATTGGGAGATTGCTGGAACTTATACCAAGTGGAACTTTTCTAAGTGGTGAGTTAAAACCAGAGGGAGAGTGAACAAGTTTTACTTTTTGTTTGCTGGGTAGCATTTTTGGGGCTTTTCCTTTTAGCTTTTCAATTAGCCTTTTCTGTCACTTTTTAAATAGCTTTTTTTTTTTTTTTTTTTTTTTTTTTTTTCCTTCTTTGGTTCCTTCAGGCTATTAAGTAGGGGGAGGGGTGATTGCTCACAGGTGCCTGCAGTCTATATAACTGTGTGTAGGACTCATCCTGAGCCTGATCATTGGGAGATTGCTGGAACTTATACCAAGTGGAACTTTTCTAAGTGGTGAGTTAAAACCAGAGTTTAAAACAGGAGATTATAACAGGGGTCATAGTACCTGTGTAGTGTGAGTACATGAGTGTTGTCTGAGTAGTGTGTGTGGATCGTTAGTACTTGTGTATTGTGTATTGTATACTTGAGTATTGCGAGTGTACATAGGTCTGCGACTGTTCTGCGATTGCACGTAGGTCTGTGAGTACCTGTGTATTGTCTTGTTGTGTACCTGTGTATTGTCTTGAGTATTAGTGCCAGGAAGCTAGCTGTTAGGTAATTTGGACAGGGTAAAATCCCCAAATCCTCACTAAATTTAATAGGTACGATGCCCGGCGGGTGTGGAGAGGCGACTCTTTGTACATCTTGCCGCATGTATGCGTTCCTTGATCATCAGATCGAGGGCGAATACTGCTGTGCAAAATGTAAGCACATTGTTTCCCTGGAAGCCCAGGTTCTGAATCTGGGGAAGCAACTGTCAGCACTGAGAAGTCCCTCCATACTAAAGGAGAGCCAGGAACGTACACGGCAGGTGCCGGCAGGGGCCAGCACAGAGGCGGGTGGAGACAAAGAGGTGCTGGCACTAGCAAAGAGTAGATGGGTGACAGTCAGGAGGGGTAGAGGGGGAAATGCCAGGGAGGCCGATCCAGGACTGGAGCATCCCAATAAGTACGCTACTTTGAGTGACATTGGTGAAACCAGTCAGGGACCAGCACTGCTGGAGATGAGGGACTCTCCTAGCTGCCGGGGGAAGAACTCCTCCAGTGAGAGTGGGGGGGCAGCAAAGGGAAAGGAAAGACAGATTCTGGTGGTAGGGGACTCAATTCTTAGAAGGACAGAGAGGGCAATCTGTAACCAAGACCTGAAGTGCCGAACAGTATGTTGTCTACCGGGCGCTCGGGTTCGGCACATCACGGATCTTGTGGACAGATTACTGGGAGGGGCTGGGGAAGACCCGGCTGTCATGGTGCACGTTGGCACCAATGACAAAGTCAGAGGCAGATGGAGTGTCCTAAAGAACGATTTTAGGGACTTAGGAGCTAAATTGAGGAAAAGGACCTCCAAGGTAGTATTCTCAGGAATACTACCGGTACATCGAGCCACACCAGAAAGGAAGAGGGAGATTAGGGAAGTAAACAAGTGGCTGAAGAGCTGGTGTAGTAAGGAGGGGTTTGGGTTCCTGGAGGACTGGGCCGACTTCTCAGTTGGTAACCGGTACTATAGAAGGGACGGACTGCACCTAAATGAGGAGGGTGCAGATCTGCTGGGAAGGAAGATGGCCAAAAAGTTAGAGGGGTTTTTAAACTAGGCGATGGGGGGGAGGGTCCAGAGGCAGAGATAGCCAGCGCGGAAGATATTCCAGAGGGTAGTATTGGGGGCATTAGTGGTAGGTTAACCAAAGCACAAAAACACAAGGTGAGTATAGTAGCAAGTTCTAGTTGCAATCTCGAAACACCCAATACGAGGACAATATGCGACCGGTCTAAATTATGTGGCATGTTCACCAATGCCAGGAGCATGGCGGACAAGATGGGTGAACTAGAGATACTGTTGTACGAGGAGGATTTGGATTTTGTGGGAATTTCAGAGACCTGGTTCAACAGCTCTCATGATTGGCTGGCAAACATTCAAGGGTATACCCTATACCGCAAGGATAGAGAGGGTAAAAAAGGGGGAGGGGTATGCCTATATATCAAGAATAATGTACAAGTGAATGTGAGAGATGACATCACTGAGGGAGCTAGAGAGGAGGTGGAATCCTTATGGGTAGAGCTCCAAAGGGATAAAGCTAAGGGGAAAATAATACTGGGAGTATGCTATAGGCCCCCAAACCTGAGGGAGGAAGTGGAGACGGATCTTCTATCACAAATTGGATTAGCAGCAAGAATGGGAAGTGTTATCATAATGGGGGATTTTAATTATCCAGACATAGACTGGGCGGAGGGAACCGCACATTCATTTAAGGCTCGCCAGTTCCTTAATGTCTTGCAGGACAATTTTATGGGTCAGATGGTAGACGCACCAACTAGAAATAAAACATTACTGGATCTACTGATTACCAACAATACAGACCTGATCACGGATGTGGAAATGCGGGGCAATTTAGGTAACAGTGATCACAGGTCAATTAGTTTCAGTATAAATCACACAAATAGGAAACATAAAGGGAATACAAAGACACTGAATTTCAAAAGAGCCAACTTCCCTAAACTACAAACCTTGCTAAAAGGCATAAACTGGGATAAAATATTAGAAACAAAGAATACGGAGGAGAGATGGGTTTGCTTTAAGAGCATATTAAATAAGGGCATTAGCCAATGTATCCCATTGGGTAATAAATTTAAAAGAGCGAACAAAAGTCCTGGATGGCTTAACTCCAATGTAAAAATGCATATAAAAGCAAAGGAGAAGGCCTTCAAAAAATACAAGGTTGAGGGATCATCCTCAGCATTCAGACTTTATAAAGAATGCAACAGGATATGTAAAGGTGCAATTAGGACAGCTAAGATAGAACATGAAAGACACATAGCGGAGGAGAGCAAAAAAAATCCCAAGAAATTCTTTAAGTATGTAAACAGTAAAAAAGGGAGGACAGACCATATTGGCCCCATAAAGAATGAGGAAGGACATCTGGTTACAAAGGATGGGGAGATGGCGAAGGTATTGAATTTATTCTTCTCCTCAGTCTTCACGAGTGAATCGGGGGGCTTCAGTAACCAAAACTGCAGTGTTTATCCTCATGACACAACACAGGAAGCACCTCCATGGTTAACAGAGGACGGAATTAAAATTAGACTTGAGAAACTTAACATTAATAAATCACCGGGACCAGATGGCTTGCATCCGAGGGTACTTAGGGAACTCAGTCAAGTGATTGCCAGACCGTTGTTCCTAATTTTTACAGATAGTCTACTGACTGGAATGGTACCAGCTGATTGGAGAAAAGCCAATGTAGCACCTATATTTAAAAAGGGCCCAAAATACATCCCTGGGAATTACAGACCAGTTAGCCTAACATCGATAGTATGTAAACTCTTGGAGGGGATGATAAGGGACTATATACAGGATTTTAGTAATACGAACGATATCATTAGCAGTAATCAGCATGGATTCATGAAGAATCGTTCTTGCCAAACCAATCTATTAACCTTCTATGAGGAGGTGAGTTGCCATCTAGATAAAGGAAGGCCTGTAGACGTGGTGTATCTGGATTTTGCAAAAGCATTTGACACAGTTCCCCATAAACGTTTACTGTACAAAATAAGGTCTGTTGGCATGGACCATAAGGTGAGTACATGGATTGAAAACTGGCTACAAGGGCGAGTTCAGAGGGTGGTGATAAATGGGGAGTACTCAGAATGGTCAGGGGTGGGTAGTGGGGTGCCCCAGGGTTCTGTGCTGGGACCAATCCTATTTAATTTGTTCATAAACGATCTGGAGGATGGGATAAACAGTTCAATCTCTGTATTTGCAGACGATACTAAGCTAAGCAGGGCAATAACTTCTCCGCAGGACGTGGAAACCTTGCAAAAAGACCTGAACAAATTAATGGGGTGGGCGACTACATGGCAAATGAGGTTCAATGTAGAAAAATGTAAAATAATGCATTTGGGTGGCAAAAATATGAATGCAATCTATACACTGGGGGGAGAACCTCTGGGGGAATCTAGGATGGAAAAGGACCTGGGGGTCCTAGTGGATGATAGGCTCAGCAATGGCAGGCAATGCCAAGCTGCTGCTAACAAAGCAAACAGAATATTGGCATGCATTAAAAGGGGGATCAACTCCAGAGATAAAACGATAATTCTCCCGCTCTACAAGACTCTGGTCCGGCCGCACCTAGAGTATGCGGTCCAGTTCTGGGCACCAGTCCTCAGGAAGGATGTACTGGAAATGGAGCGAGTACAAAGAAGGGCAACAAAGCTAATAAAGGGTCTGGAGGATCTTAGTTATGAGGAAAGGTTGCGAGCACTGAACTTATTCTCTCTGCAGAAGAGACGCTTGAGAGGGGATATGATTTCAATTTACAAATACCGGACTGGTGACCCCTCAATAGGGATAAAACTTTTTTGCAGAAGAGAGTTTACCAAGACTCGTGGCCACTCATTAAAATTAGAAGAAAAGAGGTTTAATCTTAAACTACGTAGAGGGTTCTTTACTGTAAGAGCGGCAAGGATGTGGAATTCCCTTCCACAGGCGGTGGTCTCAGCGGGGAGCATTGATAGCTTCAAGAAACTATTAGATAAGCACCTGAATGACCACAACATACAGGGATATACAATGCAATACTGACACATAATCACACACATAGGTTGGACTTGATGGACTTGTGTCTTTTTTCAACCTCACCTACTATGTATCTATGTACTATGTACTATGTACTATGTATCTATTTTGATTATCATAATACATATGTATGGTATATAAATAAAGAAACATAAGATTGTTGGGCGGGAGGGGAGGAGGGGAGGAAAAGTAACCTAAGACACCTGTGAAAACCTTACTGAATGATTCGCTTATTAAGGTTAGCAATTCGGTGTTGAAGAATGGAACAGTATTCAGATGTACTGATTGAATTTATGTCTGCATCATTTGTACTTGTCAATTGTTTGATGATTACTTGTCTGTCTTTAATTAATAAAGTCTGACTTCCCAATTTAAAAAAAAAAAAAAGAAAGCAACCTGATCTTCCATAACCCTTCAGCAGTGCCACAGGCTGATCGCCTCCATGCCACACTGCATTGATGCAGTAATGCATGCAAAAGGAGCACCAACCAAGTATTGAGTGCATACTATACTGTACATGGACATACTTTTCAGCAAGCTAACATTTCTGTATTCAAAATCCTTTTTTTATTGGTCTTATGTAGTATTCAAATTTTCTGAGATACTGAATTTTGGGTTTTCACTAGCTGTAAGCCATAATCATCAAAATTAAAAGAAAGAATAGCTTGAAATACCGTATATAATTGAGTATAGGCTGAGTTTTTCGGCACATTTTTTTTGTGCTGAAAGTGCCCCCCTTGGCTTATACTCGAGTCAATCACTTTTCTGGTGCAAAGAATGAAATTTTCCAAACCGATTTTGGGGCCCCGTATCTCGGGACCATTTGCTAGGAACCCCAAATTTGATGTGCAAACCCAGTGGAATTAGCACTACAACATATCCAAATCTGGGGTTCCTAGCACCAAGTTGCCCCGAGATATGGGGCCCCAAATTGGTTTGGAAAATGTCATTCTCTGCTGCAGAAAAGCGCTTGACATTTTCTGAACCGAATTTTTGGCCCTATGCAGTTTGTGAAAAGTTGATCGGGATAGCAGAGAGTCCAGTGGTATGGGGGAGGCTGTCTGTAACACTCCCCTGTTGTCTAATCAGCTTAGGCTGTCCCTCGGGGATGTTCACTATCTCCTGAGGCAGCCGGAGTTGGTGGGCGGGGTCAGGGTGTGGCTACCTCCTCCACTCCTCCTACAGACTCCTCCCCCCAGGCTGATCCTGCTGCTAAAGAAGAAAAAGGAGGAGAGCACAGCTGCCCGGGAATCTCCATCATCTGCCATGCTGTTAGTGACTGAGCACACTGTCACTACATACAGACCTAACATGTCACTATTTCACCCTACATGCCCTAACCTGCCGTATACTGTCACTACATACTAAACGAGCCTGCCGTATACTGTCACTACATACTGAACGAGCCTGCCGTATACTGTCACTACATACTAAACGAGCCTGCCGTATACTGTCACTACATACTGAACGAGCCTGCTGTATACTGTCACTACATACTGAACTATCCTGCTGTATACTGTCACTACATACTGAACGAGCCTGCCGTATACTGTCACTACATACTAAACGAGCCTGCCGTATACTGTCACTACATACTGAACGAGCCTGCCGTATACTGTCACTACATACTAAACGAGCCTGCCGTATACTGTCACTACATACTGAACGAGCCTGCCGTATACTGTCACTACATACTGAACTATCCTGCTGTATACTGTCACTACATACTGAACGAGCCTGCCTTATAATGTCACTACATAATGAACGAGCCTGCCGTATACTGTCACTACATACTGAACTAGCCTGCCTTATACTGTCACTACGTAATGAACGAGCCTGCCGTATACTGTCACTACATAATGAACGAGCCTGCCGTATACTGTCACTACATACTGAACTAGCCTGCCTTATACTGTCACTACATAATGAACGAGCCTGCCGTATACTGTCACTACATACTGAACGAGCCTGCCGTATACTGTCACTACATACTGAACGAGCCTGCCGTATACTGTCACTACATACTGAACTAGCCTGCCGTATACTGTCACTATATACTGAACTAGCCTGCCTTATACTGTCACTACATAATGAACGAGCCTGCCGTATACTGTCACTACATACTGAACGAGCCTGCCGTATACTGTCACTACATACTGAACTAGCCTGCCGTATACTGTCACTACATACTGAACTAGCCCGCCTTATACTGTCACTACATAATGAACGAGCCTGCCGTATACTGTCACTACATACTGAACGAGCCTGGTGCTTGACATTTTCTGAACCGAATTTTTGGCCCTATGCAGTTTGTGAAAAGTCGATCGGGATAGCAGAGAGTCCAGTGGTATGGGGGAGGCTGTCTGTAACACTCCCCTGTTGTCTAATCAGCTTAGGCTGTCCCTCGGGGATGTTCACTATCTCCTGAGGCAGCCGGAGTTGGTGGGCGGGGTCAGGGTGTGGCTACCTCCTCCACTCCTCCTACAGACTCCTCCCCCAGGCTGATCCTGCTGCTAAAGAAGAAAAAGGAGGAGAGCACAGCTGCCCGGGAATCTCCATCATCTGCCATGCTGTAAGTGACTGAGCACACTGTCACTACATACAGACCTAACATGTCACTATTTCACCCTACACTGCCCTAACCTGCCGTATACTGTCACTACATACTAAACGAGCCTGCCGTATACTGTCACTACATACTGAACGAGCCTGCCGTATACTGTCACTACATACTAAACGAGCCTGCCGTATACTGTCACTACATACTGAACGAGCCTGCCGTATACTGTCACTACATACTGAACTATCCTGCTGTATACTGTCACTACATACTGAACGAGCCTGCCGTATACTGTCACTACATACTGAACGAGCCTGCTGTATACTGTCACTACATACTGAACTATCCTGCTGTATACTGTCACTACATACTGAACGAGCCTGCCTTATAATGTCACTACATAATGAACGAGTCTGCCGTATACTGTCACTACATACTGAACTAGCCTGCCTTATACTGTCACTACGTAATGAACGAGCCTGCCGTATACTGTCACTACATAATGAACGAGCCTGCCGTATACTGTCACTACATACTGAACTAGCCTGCCTTATACTGTCACTACGTAATGAACGAGCCTGCCGTATACTGTCACTACATAATGAACGAGCCTGCCGTATACTGTCACTACATACTGAACTAGCCTGCCTTATACTGTCACTACATAATGAACGAGCCTGCCGTATACTGTCACTACATACTGAACGAGCCTGTCGTATACTGTCACTACATACTGAACTAGCCTGCCTTATACTGTCACTACATAATGAACGAGCCTGCCATATACTGTCACTACATACTGAACTAGCCCGCCTTATACTGTCACTACATAATGAACGAGCCTGCCGTATACTGTCACTACATACTGAACGAGCCTGCCGTATACTGTCACTACATACTGAACTAGCCTGCCTTATACTGTCACTACATAATGAACGAGCCTGCCGTATACTGTCACTACATACTGAACTAGCCTGCCGTATACTGTCACTACATACTGAACTAGCCTGCCTTATACTGTCACTACATAATGAACGAGCCTGCCGTATACTGTCACTACATACTGAACTAGCCCGCCTTATACTGTCACTACATAATGAACGAGCCTGCCGTATACTGTCACTACATACTGAACGAGCCTGCCGTATACTGTCACTACATAATGAACGAGCTTGCCGTATACTGTCACTACATACTGAACGAGCCTGCCGTATACTTTCACTACATACTGAACTAGCCTGCCATATACTGTCACTACATAATGAACGAGCCTGCCGTATACTGTCACTACATAATGAACGAGCCTGCCATATACTGTCACTACATACTGAACGAGCCTGCCGTATACTGTCACTACATAATGAACGAGCCTGCCTTATACTATCACTACATACTGAACGAGCCTGTCGTATACTGTCACTACATACTGAACTAGCCTGCCTTATACTGTTACTACATACTGAACCAGCCTGCCGTCAGTGTTGCCAACCCTCTGAAGTGAAATTAACTGGCACGATGCCAAAAGTTACAAACGGCACCAATTTTTTACTGGCAAAAATCATGAAAATTACTGGCAGAGCCGCATTTTTTACTGACGCTGCAAAAAAGTACCTAAAATTACTGTTTTCAGTGCTAAACAGTGCAAGGATAAATATTTGAGGGGGAACTAAGGGGAAACTCTGATGTAAGGGGAGGCTCCGGTGACCAGAGACCACCTTATATCAGAGTCTACTGTGTTCCCTTTACATCAGAATTCCCAATTACATCAGGGTCTGTAGATTGAGTTCCTTCCCCTTTGCACTGTAAGGGGCAATCCTGCAGATTCTGATGTAAAGGGGAATGCCAGGAACTCTGATGTGGGGGGCACTCTGGTGACTAGAGACCACCTTCCGCAGAGTGAATACACTAAGGTAAGGGGAGTTACTAATTTAGGGGGAAACCTTTATATCAGTGCCCCATACATTATTGTATTCACTCCCCCTTACATCAGCAACCCCCCCAGACTGGCCTGGCGGTGCTGTCTCTGACCTCCTCTCAGGTGCATCGTGCAGGGCTCAGTCAGACGGCTCCATTTTGGCAGCTCTGGTTTTCCTATGGTTTCCTCTCCACAGACCACACACGTATGACTTCTCCCGTGACCCCATGATCCCGGCGGCGCTCCCACTCTTGACTCCTTTCCCGACTCCCCCTCAGAGACTGCAGACATGATGTAGGAAATGGTCAGAGGCTGCGGACAGGAGATGGTCAGAGGCTGAGGGCAGGAGATGGTCAGAGGCTGTGGACAGGAGATATTCAGAGGCTGCAGGCAGGAGATGGTCAGAGGTTGTTGTGGACAGGAGATGGTCAGAGGCTGCTGCAGACAGGAGATGGTCAGAGGCTGCTGTGGACAGGAGATGGTCAGAGGCTGAGGGCAGGAGATGGTCAGAGGCTGCTGTGGACAGGAGATGGTCAGAGGCTGCTGTGGACAGGAGATGGTCAGAGGCTGAGGGCAGGAGATGGTCAGAGGCTGCTGTGGACAGGAGATGGTCAGAGGCTGCTGTGGTCAGGAGACGGTCAGAGGCTGCTGTGGGCAGGAGATGGTCAGAGGCTGCTGTGGACAGGAAATGGTCAGAGGCTGCTGTGGACAGGAGATGGTCAGAGGCTGCTGTGGACAGGAGATGGTCAGAGGCTGAGGGCAGGAGATGGTCAGAGGCTGCTGTGGACAGGAGATGGTCAGAGGCTGCTGTGGACAGGAGATGGTCAGAGGCTGCTGTGGGCAGGAGATGGTCAGAGGCTGCTGTGGTCAGGAGACGGTCAGAGGCTGCTGTGGGCAGCAGATGGTCAGAGGCTGCGGGCAGGAGATGGTCAGAGGCTGTGGGGCCGGGCATGGTAGTTTCCTCCACTGTCCCCCTTCAGATACTATACCTGTCTCACTCTCCACATCAGTCAGTGACAGTGTCCGCCTTCTGTCACTCACTGTGACTGTGTCCCTTTCATCACTCCAGTCACAGTGTCCTCCTCTACCAGGCCGGCTTCACCCCCCCCTCCCCCAGTAATGTCCTCCTGTGGCCGGGCCCGCTAACATGGCTCCTCTCTGCACTGTTCCGCTCCCCCCGCTGAACCGCCGAGAAGAACGAGTGGCGGCTTCTGTTTAAAAATGGCGCCAGGCGGCGACATTACATTACTGCGCATGCACAGTTACATGGCCGGCCCGCAGCCATCTTTTTTACGGGCACCGGCTGCCCGTAATGGACATTCATGGGCGCCCCGAAAATGTGGTGAAATTTACGGGCTGCCCGTAAATTAACGGGCGGTTGGCAACACTGCCTGCTGTATACTGTCACTACATACTGAACTAGCCTGCCTTACACTGTCACTACATACTGAACTAACCTGCCGTATACTGTCACTGCATACTGAACGAGCCTGCCGTGTACTGTCACTACATACTGAACTAACCTGCAGTATACTGTCCTTACATACTGAACTAACCTGCCATATACTGTCACTCCATACTGAACTAACCTTCCGTATATTTTCACTACATAATGAACTAGCCTGCCGTATACTGTCACTACATAATGAACTAGCCTGCCGTATACTGTCACTACATACTGAACTAACCTGCCATATACTGTCACTGTACTGCCCTAACCTTTTTCTTTATCTCATGGACGAAATATGAGAAATAACGTATATATCATACAATCATTCCATAAACACTGCATATATCATTTGAGGAAAATATGCTTATAAAATAGTTTACCATTTGTCAATAAAAAAAAAAAAATATGTCCCCGGATTTCATTTAAAAAATCTGGTCACCTTAGTCTAAGCCATACTTACCAACTGTCACGAATTTCCCGGGACATTCCCCGGATTTAGACCCTTTTCCCGGATTTAACCATTCCCGGGAAATGTCCCGGAAAATTCTTATTTTACAGATTTTTTTTTTTTGCCGCCGCCACCGCCGCTAGAGGTCTGTGGCTGACAGAGACAATGTCTCCACCGGCCGCCATTTTCCCGAAGACCAAATTACTGTTTAGCAATGGCCGGGTGATTGCCAATAGAATTTGAGCTGCCCGCCGCCATTACTAAATAGAATGGGACAAAATAGCTGGGTGGCTGCCAATAGCAACTGAGCTGCGGCGCCGCCCACCTCCCGCCCCGCTGCCGTCTGTCTGTGACCTGATGTGGGAAGGGGCGGGGGTGGGCGGCGCCGCAGCTCAGTTGCTATTGGCAGCCACCCAGCTATTTTGTCCCATTCTATTTAGTAATGGCGGCGGAGAGAGCCTCCACTGCTGGGAATGCCTGATGTAAGGAAAGGGGGGGCTCCATTGGGGGATGCCTGGTGTAAGGACAGGACTCTGCTGGCAATGCCTGATGTAAGGGGGGACTCCGCTGCAATGCCTGATGTAAGGGGGGACTCTGCTGGCAATGTCTGATGTAAGGAGGGACTCCGCTGCAATGTCTGATGTAAGGGGGGACTCCGCTGGCAATGTCTGATGTAAGGGGGGACTCCGCTGGCAATGTCTGATGTAAAGGGGGACTCCGCTGGCAATGTCTGATGTAAGGGGGACTCCGCTGGCAATGTCTGATATAAGGGGGGACTCCGCTGGCATTGTCTGATGTAAGGGGGGACTCTGCTGCAATGTCTGATGTAAGGGGGGCTCCTCTGGTAGCGTCTGATGCAAGGGGGGACTCCGCTGGCAATGTCTGATGTAGGGGGGTACTCCGCTGGCAATGTCTGATGTAAGGGGGGACCCCGCTGGCAATGCCTGATGTAAGGGGGGACTCCGCTGGCAATGTCTGTTTAAGGGGGGACTCCGCTGGCAATGTCTGATGTAAGGGGGAGTCCGCTGGCAATGTCTGATGTAAGGGGGGAGTCCGCTGGCAATGCCTAATGTAAGGGGGGACTCTGCTGGCAATGTCTGATGTAAGGGGGGACTCCGCTGGTAATGCCTGATGTAAGGGGGGACTCCGCTGGCAATGTCTGATGTAAGGGGGGACTCCGCTGCAATGTCTGATGTAAGGGGGACTCCGCTGGCAATGCCTGATGTAAGGGAGGACTCCGCTGCAATGTCTGATGTAAGGGAGGACTCTGCTGGCAATGCCTGATGTAAGGGAGGACTCCGCTGCAATGTCTGATGTAAGGGAGGACTCTGCTGGCAATGCCTGATGTAAGGGAGGACTCCGCTAGCAATGTCTGATGTAAGGGGGGACTCTGCTGCAATGTCTGATGTAAGGGGGGACTCCGCTGGCAATGTCTGATGTAAGGGAGGACTCTGTTGGCAATGCCTGACGTAAGGGGGGACTCTGCTGCAATGTCTGATGTAAGGGGGGACTCCGCTGGCAATGTCTGATGTAAGGGAGGACTCTGTTGGCAATGCCTGATGTAAGGGGGGACTCTGCTGGCAATGTCTGATGTAAGGGGGGACTCTGCTGGCAATGTCTGATGTAAGGGGGGACTCTGCTGGCAATTTCTGATGTAAGGGGGGACTCCGCTGGTAATGCCTGATGTAAGAGAGGACTCCGCTGGCAATGTCTGATGTAAGGGGGGACTCTGCTGGCAATGTCTGATGTAAGGAGGGACTCTGCTGGCAATGTCTGATGTAAGGGGGGACTCCGCTGGCAATGTCTGTTTAAGGGGGGACTCCGCTGGCAATGTCTGATGTAAGGGGGAGTCCGCTGGCAATGTCTGATGTAAGGGGGGAGTCCGCTGGCAATGCCTAATGTAAGGGGGGACTCTGCTGGCAATGTCTGATGTAAGGGGGGACTCCGCTGGTAATGCCTGATGTAAGGGGGGACTCCGCTGGCAATGTCTGATGTAAGGGGGGACTCCGCTGCAATGTCTGATGTAAGGGGGACTCCGCTGGCAATGCCTGATGTAAGGGAGGACTCCGCTGCAATGTCTGATGTAAGGGAGGACTCTGCTGGCAATGCCTGATGTAAGGGAGGACTCCGCTGCAATGTCTGATGTAAGGGAGGACTCTGCTGGCAATGCCTGATGTAAGGGAGGACTCCGCTAGCAATGTCTGATGTAAGGGGGGACTCTGCTGCAATGTCTGATGTAAGGGGGGACTCCGCTGGCAATGTCTGATGTAAGGGAGGACTCTGTTGGCAATGCCTGACGTAAGGGGGGACTCTGCTGCAATGTCTGATGTAAGGGGGGACTCCGCTGGCAATGTCTGATGTAAGGGAGGACTCTGTTGGCAATGCCTGATGTAAGGGGGGACTCTGCTGGCAATGTCTGATGTAAGGGGGGACTCTGCTGGCAATGTCTGATGTAAGGGGGGACTCTGCTGGCAATTTCTGATGTAAGGGGGGACTCCGCTGGTAATGCCTGATGTAAGAGAGGACTCCGCTGGCAATGTCTGATGTAAGGGGGGACTCTGCTGGCAATGTCTGATGTAAGGAGGGACTCTGCTGGCAATGTCTGATGTAAGGGGGGACTCCGCTGGCAATGTCTGATGTAAGGGGGGACTCTGCTGGCAATGTCTGATGTAAGGGGGGACTCTGCTGGCAATGTCTGATGTAAGGGGGGACTTCGCTGGCAATGTCTGATGTAAGGGGGGACTCCGCTGGCAATGTCTGATGTAAGGGGGACTTCGCTGGCAATGTCTGATGTAAGGGGGGACTCCGCTGGCAATGTCTGATGTAAGGGGGGACTCCGCTGGCAATGTCTGATGTAAGGGGGGACTCCGCTGGCAATGTCTGATGTAAGGGGGGACTCCGCTGGCAATGTCTGATGTAAGGGGGGACTCTGCTGCAATGTCTGATGTAAGGGGGACTCCGCTGGCAATGTCTGATGTAAGAGGGGACTCCGCTGGCAATGTCTGATGTAAGGGGGGACTCCGCTGGCAATGCCTGATGTAAGGGGGGACTCCGCTGGCAATGTCTGATGTAAGGGGGTACTCCGCTGGCAATGTCTGATGTAAGGGGGTACTCCGCTGGCAATGTCTGATGTAAGGGGGACCTCGCTGGCAATGCCTGATGTAAGGGGGGACTCCGCTGGCAATGCCTGATGTAAGGGGGGAATCGGCTGGCAATGTCTGATGTAAGGGGGGACTCCGCTGGCAATGCCTGATGTAAGGGGAGACTCTGCTGGCAATGTCTGATGTAAGGGGGGACTCCGCTGGCAATGCCTGATGTAAGGGGAGACTCTGCTGGCAATGTCTGATGTAAGGGGGGACTCCGCTGGTAATGCTTGATGTAAGGGAGGACTCCGCTGGCAATGCCTGATGTAAGGGGGGACTCCGCTGCAATGTCTGATGTAAGGGAGGACTCTGCTGGCAATGCCTGATGTAAGGGAGGACTCCGCTGGCAATGTCTGATGTAAGGGGGGACTCTGCTGCAATGTCTGATGTAAGGGGGGACTCCGCTGGCAATGTCTGATGTAAGGGAGGACTCTGTTGGCAATGCCTGACGTAAGGGGGGACTCCGCTGGCAATGTCTGATGTAAGGGAGGACTCTGTTGGCAATGCCTGACGTAAGGGGGGACTCCGCTGCAATGTCTGATGTAAGGGGGGACTCCGCTGCAATGTCTGATGTAAGGGGGGACTCCGCTGGCAATGTCTGATGTAAGGGAGGACTCCGTTGGCAATGCCTGACGTAAGGGGGGACTCTGCTGCAATGTCTAATGTAAGGGGGGACTCCGCTGGCAATGTGTGATGTAAGGGAGGACTCTGTTGGCAATGCCTGACGTAAGAGGGGACTCCGCTGCAATGTCTGATGTAAGGAGGGACTCCGCTGGCAATGTCTGATGTAAGGGGGGACTCCGCTGGCAATGTCTGATGTAAGGGAGGACTCTGTTGGCAATGCCTGACGTAAGGGAGGACTCTGCTGGCAATGCCTGATATAAGGGAGGAGTCATCTGCAAATGCCTGATGTAAGGGGGGACTCCGCTGGGGACACCTGATGGCATCTGGTGGCAGGCGACGTGGCAGGCGACACACCCAGGGCTTACACTGATTCTGCATTATGGTGAGTTAAATAATTTCATTCTATATTACAATGTAATAATAGAAATAATGCACTTCAATCATCCTGACACCATAACAACCATGGTGCTGGGATGATTGAAGCACCAACACCAGGTGTTTGGAGTATCTTTATCTGCTGATTTGTTAAACTTTCTGGAATATACATATTTCTACTGTTGTGTAGAATCTGGGCCTGCTGTCGCTCACTATTCCACTCAAACCACACCCATTTTTCGGCGCTAGGTGCCGCTTTTTCCTATTACAGTATGGCCCGCCTACAAAAGAATGCCACGCCCCCTAATTATAGCAAGGCTCCGCCCACATGCAAAAAAGTGTACCAAATTTTTTTTTTTGCAATGTTGGCAACTATGCTAAGCCATCTCCTCAGATGACGTATGATGACATGCTCGGTGAGCTGCAATAATGGAAAATTCAATACTTACCTTCCCGTAATTTTCCTTTCCTGGTGCTTATGCATGGCAGTATACGCATGAATTTACTGCCATGAAGACACCAGGAAAGTAGAATACACCGGGAATGGGAGGCATATGAAGAAGTGTTATGATTGGTGGAGAGTACACGTGACATGTCTAGCAGAGTGCTCTACACAGGCATGGCGTTACTCTGAGATGTTTACTTTCCTTCAGAGGGACGCGGTAAAGAAGAACATGATTTCCTGTTTACTAGAACGTGGGAACACGTGATGACAGGGAGTGTAACGTGCAATGTGTTTACATTATCAGCAGTGAGAGTCGTCCGTGTGTTCTCCGTGGAGAGATAATGGAGCGGGGAACTCGGTGTGTGCCGCCTGTGGACATGTTGCACGCTCTGTACAGCGGAGTGTTCAGTATTACGGAATATGTGGAGATGTTACACACGTACAGTGTGGAGAGAGCGCTCATCACCCGGGAAGGGGATACGGAGCAATTTCTGACTTTTTTAGCCGGACTCTTGGTTTGCATACCTTGTGGGGCTAAGAAACCCCCCACCCCCATATCATTCCAGCAGGTAAGAGCTTCATTGGCACGAGGAGGGGGCGGGGTTGGTGGAAATAGACTATCATAAATCACGTGTTACATTTTTTTAAGGATGCCTAACGTGTAGGCTGCATATAGAAACCTTATTCTACCCAGGGTCTCCAAGTTTTTAAAGTTCTCACCAGTGGTGCTGTTTGCACTATGGTCTCCACCAGATCCCCCATCATAGTCCCCAACCCACTCACCCTTCTTGCACCAGGGATTCCATCTGAGTCACCAACCAAGCCACCCCCTCTCCCAATTTGCACTGGGGTCCCCCTGCTTGCACCAAGGTCCCCAGGCCTGCAGCAGGGCAGAACCAGGGAGACGGAGCAGGTCTGGATGGCAGAAGTTCAATCCTCCCAGTGAATTATGGGGTTAGCACCTCCACCGGTTGCTAGGACGCCAACGGTCCTAGCAACAACAATGGGAATGGTGACAATGCAGTAGGTGGCTGAAGTAATCTAAATTCATAGTCTGTGCACATGAAGGATTTACCACTAACCCCAGCTGAGGACATGGCCCACCCACAGTAGTTTGGAGACCCCTGTTCTGCACTGGGTATCAGCATGATAGGCCATTAGAGTTGGAAGTGGATGTTCATTTATAAATTATTCCTTGAACATATAACACTTGAACCTTTGATATATGGAACCTTTGATACACATTCCATTTGACTTCTGTCTGTGCTCAGGTTGTCCTGCAATCGTCATTGGAAACTCACGCCCATTAACTAGTGACGGTGTGCAACTCATAGGGGTGTATCTAGCTATAACAACTTCTGTATGGATGTGACAAACATTCCCACAGCCCCTACAAAACTTGCTGTATTTTGTGCACTGTAACTATTTGTTATGATCGTAAGCACCATCTAGTGACCCTAATGGGGTAATAATTTAACAACTTGCCGATTGAGTGTTGCATTTATGTGGCAGCAAAGAGAGTGGGCTTTAATGTCCAGCCACCACATCCAAGGCAGCCAGTTATTACACGCTGAGAGCTGGGGCTCCCAGCAAAATTACTGAGCTGTTACTGACAGCTCCCGGTCAGGGCTTTTGACCAGAAGCCAGCTGGAAGGCTTGTGATAATGTGCCTCTGTGAGAGCCAAACACAATAGTCATGTGGTACAGAAGCCACGCCACCTCCATGACATTAAAGTGTTTGTAACCATAAGAATCACATGTATTAATCTGTCTCTTTAAGTATCTTATGTGCTTTTATATAAACGTGTTATTTGTCCCAATAATTCTCCTGTATTACCTGGCTGATCCTGCCAGTTCCCCACTTTAAAGCGGGGTTCCACCCAAATTTTGAACAATATCTGTATGTATTCTCTTCCTTGCCTAGATGCTGACATGCCGTTTAAAAAAATTTAAATCGCCCTAATTACCTTTATTTTTCTATTCTTCTTTGCACTTCCTGGTTCTCCTCCCGTGGGAGTAGGCGTGTTTCTAGCCTCTCCCACACTCCTGGGAGCTAGTCTCAGGCTTCCCAGAATGCCACTGAGCATGTGCGGGAACGAGCGGTGAATGCTGGGAGCACAGCATTCACCACATCCAGGAAATACATGCTTGTGGGCTTCAAATGCCCACAATGAAGATGGAAACCACCTGCAGTGAATAATATAAGTTATTCTTTCCGAAGAAATCTGACACAGGCAGACATATTACACACAATATGTGAGTATGTAATGCTGAGAAGAAAAGTTTGTGAATGAACTCAAAAAAAAAAAAAAAAAACGATAGATAGGTGGACCCCCGCTTTAAGCATGGAAGCTGATTGATGCTTGGATGGTCAGTATGTTACCACTGTCATCCCATTTTGAGATGCAGGCTGTGCAAACGCTGAGCCTGCCTGTATCTTCTTTGGTCTGTATATAGCCCCCTCCCACCTGATGTGTGTGGCCACGCCCCCTCCCACCTGATGTGTGTGGCCACACCTATCCGATGTGGACACATCTGCAGGACGCTGAGCAAGGAAAAGCAGTTATGTGACCTGCATCTTTCATGCTTCAGAAAGTTAATTTTTTTTTTTTTTTTTTTTTAAATACAAATATGGATCATTTCATAGTGAAGCTTGCTTTCAGTTTAGGGCTCCACGCCTATGGAAGATATATCATGGGACTTTCTGCTCCTGCTCCCCTTCTATAGCTGCTGAATTTTAATAAACAGCCACTCGCCTGTCCCACGGTCCAGCGGTGTGCCCACCCCAGTCATGTTCTCCTGTGTCCTCCGGTGCCAGCATCTTTACTATGGACACCTGGCTGTGACAGCTTGTGTCTTTACTGCCAGGTGCCCACTGTGCATGCGTGAGCGGTGCTGCGCTCTGATTAGTTCCACAGTCTTCTGGGACCTGTAGTGTTCCAGAAGACTTCGGGAGGAAGGAGAACTTCTGCTTCTGATCGCCTAGGCCAGGCATGTCCAAAGTCCGGCCCGCGGGCCAACTGTGGCCCGTGTTCTGGTTTCAGACGGCTGCCTGGTAATTTTGACATGTATATCTTTTGTGCTGGGGGCCACAAAACATATACATGCTGGCTGCCTTGGAGGGGACGGGACGAGTGCCGTACATACAGTATATCCTGTATACACAGTGGCCTCTGTAAAAGGAAGTTCCGTCTTCTGCCCCGCCATTGGACGACTGTTCTCTCCATCATAGGAGGTGGGACTTTCTATTAAAGAGGCTTCCGCATTTGTTGGTGCTTGTCCCGCCCCCTCCCTGTCCCCTCCAAGGCTGCACTGATACAATGGTGAGTCTGCATTCATGTCAATGGGGATGCTGCATTCATGACAATGTGGGGTGCTGCATTCATGGCAACGGGGTTTGCTGCATTGATGGGCACTGACCCTTATTTTTCTTCACAGTTCTGTATTTAAAATTTAAGATTTTGTCCTGAAACTTCCCTCTTAAAGTGAAGGTGCGTGTTATAAGCTCATAAATATGGTATATCCAAATAACAAGCCCAAGCTCATTTCTTCACCATACACAGCCACAAAGGCAGGAGAATTCTTGTTGAGCAGTGTATAAGTGCTCGGACAAACACACTTAGACCGAATTTTAATGGCTCAAAGAATGTCAGGCAAAATGGTCGTCCCTCACGCATGTTCACTTAAGTAAATCTGGCCCTCTGAAAAAAGTTTGGACACCCCTGGCCTAGGGGATCGGAGTGGAAGTGGGAGCGGGTATCCAAAATAGTCAAAATAGTGTCCCTCCTCCCCATTTCACAAACTTTTTTGTTGAAGCTCTGCTTTAGCTAAAACTAAAATATGTTTTGACTTTAGATGCACTTTAGGCCATGTATGCAGCAGTCTCCACTTAGAGCAGACTTTAGTGCATGTGTCCCTTTGGCCCTTATGTGCACATGCCAGAATGATAAAGATGGCAACACTAAGGGGGTGGGGCCAAAACTGAAGGGCACTGAAGGTCCTTTTAACGGACTGTAAAGGCAGAAGGTTTGTTTTTTTTTTTTTTTTTTGGTTTTTTTTTTATCTTAATACATTCTATGCATTAAGATAAAAAGCCTTCTGTGTGCAGCAGCCCCCCTAATACTTACCTGAGCCCCACCTTGATCCAGCAATGTCCACACATGCCTCAGCCGTGCAGGACTCTCCCTCCTGATTGGTTGAGACACAGCAGCTGTGCCATTGGCTCCTGCTGCTGTCAATCAAGGTCATTTGGGGCGGTGCCGAGCCACAGCTCTTTGTCTGAATGGATACACGGAGCTACAGCTCGGGTGCCCCCATAGCAAGCTGCTTGCTGTGGGGCCACTCAGCAGAAGGGAGGGGCCCGAGAAGAGGAGGATCTGGGCTGCTCTGTGCAAAACCACTGCACAGAGCAGGTAAGTATAACTTGTTTGTTATTTTTTAAAGAAAAAAGACAGACATTAGTATCACTTTAAGTGCAGTTTACAAATTGTTTGATTCTTCCTGCCCAGGCCAATTTTCAGCTTTCAGCGCTGTCACACTTTGAATGACAATTGTGCGGTCATGCAACGCTGTACCCAAACATAATTTTTATCATTTTTTTTTTAGACAGAGCTCTCTTTTGGTGGTGTTTAATCACCACTGGGTTTTTTATTTTTTGCTAAACAAATGAAAAAAGACCGAAAACTAGTTTCTGTTGTAAAATGTTGTATATAAGGCTGCTTTTACACTGGGCGGGTGGGCGTTGACGTTAAAATGCCGCTAGATATAGCGGCGCTTTATTGTCGTTTTAGCGGCGCTAGTCAGCCGATAACGGGGCGCTTTTAACCCCTGCTAGCGGCCGAATAAAAGGTTAAAGGGGTTGTAAACCTACGTGTTTTTTCACCTTAACCACTTCAGCCTCAGACCATTTGGCTGGCCAAAGACCAGAGCACTTTTTGTGATTCGGCACTGCGTCGATTTAACTGACAATTGCGCGGTCGTGCGAAGTGGCTCCCAAACAAAATTGATGTCCTTTTTTTCCCCACAAATAGAGCTTTCTTATGGTGATATTTGATCACCTCTGCGGTTTTTATTTTTTTGCGCTATAAATAAAAAAAGGGCGATGATTTTGAAAAAAAGCAATATTTTTTACTTTTTGCTGTAATAAATATCCCCCAAAAAACACATTTTTTTTTTCCTCAGTTTAGGCCGATATGTATTCTTCTACAAATTTTTGGTAAAAAAAATCGTAATAAGCGTGTATTGATTGGTTTGCGCAAAAGTTATAGCATCTGCAAAATAGGGGATAGTTTTAAGGCTTTTTTTTATTAATTTTTTTTTTTTTTTACTAGTAATGGCGGCGATCTCTGATTTTTATTGAGACTGCGACATTATGGCGGACACGTCGGACAATTTTGACACATTTTTGGGACCATTGGCATTTTTACAGCGATCAGTGCTATAAAATTGCATTGATTACTGTAAAAATGTCACTGGCAGTGAAGGGGTTAACCACTAGGGGGCAGTGAAGGGGTTAAGGGGGTTAAGTGTGTCCTATAGTGTGTGTGTTCTAACTAAAGGGGGGATGGGACTGTGCAGGGGAGATGACAGATCGCTGTTCATACTCTGTATGAACAGACGATCTGTCTGTTCTCCCCTCAGAGAACCGGAAACTGTGTGTTTACACACACAGATCCAGGTTCTCCGTGTGCCCCGAGCGAGCGCATCGGCTCCGTGGGCGAGCAGTGGCCATCTATGGTACCGATGTACCATGACGGCGATTCGCGCAGCAGAGCCATGTTGCCGCAGTTTAACAGAGGTGGCTGGTCGGCAAGCGGTTAATGCATCCTATGCATTAAAGTGAAAAAAAACCTGGCAGTGACCGGCCCCCCAGCCGCCCCCCCCCCCCGTTTTACTTACCTGAGCCCTAGAACTTGACCCACGGGGAAGCGCTGGCTCTCTGCCCAGGGTTTCTCGGCTCTTGATTGGATAGATTGATAGCAGCGCAGTCATTGGCTCCCGCTGCTGTCAATCAAATCCAGTGACGTGGGCGACTGGGGGCAGGGCCGAGTCCTGCATTCAGCCTCTATGGACGCCGAATGCTGCACGCCGGCAAGGTAACCCCACCCCGGGAGAACGCTTCTCCCGGGGAGCCACCGAGGGACCCCAGAAGAGCAGGTTCGAGGCCACTCTGTGCAAAACAGTGGAGGTAAGTATGATATGTTTGTTATTTAAAAAGAAAAAAGAAAAACGAACCCTTACAATCACTTTAAATGCGCCCGTGTAGTGCTGCTGCCGAAGCGCTTTGTGATCGCTTCGGCAGCGATGCCCATTCATTTCAATGGGCAGGCACAGTGGAGGAGCAGTGTATGCACCGCCCCAAAGATGCTTGCAGGACTTTTTTTTTTTTTTTTTAACATCCTGCCAGTGCACTGCCCCAGTGTGAAAGCACTCTGGCTTTCTCATTGAGACTGCAGGGGAGGCGCTTTATAGGCGCTATTTTTAGCCCAAAAGCGCCTGAAAAACGCCCCGGTGTTAGAGGGGTCTAAGTAATTTTTCTCCACTGATGTGCGCTGATGAGGCAGCACTGATGGTCATCACTGATGTGCATCGCTGATAGGGCTGCACTGATAATCAGGGCACGGATTATCAGTGCAGATGTCCCCGCCGAAGAAAACCGTTTATCGGCTCTCCTCACATGCTGTCAGCGATAACTGGCATTTACTATTTACACTGTGATCAGCTGATACATCGTAGGCTCAGACATGGGTGCTCAACCTGTCGCACTCCTGCTGTTGCAGCACTACAAGTTCCATGAGGCATTACAAGCCTCTGACAGTTATAAGCATGACTCCCAAGGGTAGAGGCACAATGGGACTTGTAATTCTGCAACAGCTGGAGTGCCACAGGTTGAGCACCCATGCCATAAGAGGAGCTGTCATCCTAACTTCTATTACAAGGGATGTTTACATTCTTTGTAATAGGAATAAAAGTGGTTAGAAAATTTTTTTAAAGTGATAGTGTAAAAATAAAATAAATAGGAAAAAAAATAAAAGAATTTAAAGCACCCCCATCCCTCTGTGCTTGCGCAGAGAAACGAACGTCTACACATATGTAAACGATGTTGGCAGTCGCACCAAACCTGTGAGGTATTGCCATGAACGTTAGAGCAAGAGCAATAATTCTAGCGCTAGACCTCTGTAATTCTAAAACAGGTAACCTGTAAAGGTGTTTCACGCTTGTGCGACTTTTTCTGCAACTTTGGACATCAGAGTCGCATGACAAGTCGTACCCCATGATTCCCAATGATAACCATTCATATCTGTGTGACTTCAAAGTAGTCTCTGTACTACTTTGGTCTGACTTTGATGCAAGTTGAGGTCCATAGACCTCAAGTTTACACAGGCATTCCCTGAAATTGTGGCCGCAAAATTGTGGCCAAATCGCGCAACTTTTAAGTCACGGTAGTGTGAAAGGGGCCTAAAGGCAAAACCTTTTCCTGGTATGATAGTAGCCCCGCCTACTTCCGCCCACAGGACCAGTGCATAACTTTTTATAGCTAACACCCACACAACAGCCCATTCCCTTTTTCCTGTCGCATCATGGCAGCATACACCTATGGGTTGTGGCTCCGCCCCCGCAACCTGATAGGACCGCGTAGCTATTAAAGTCTGAGAGAGCCCCTGCCCCAGCATTCTCCTTTTTTTCCTCACCTGTCAAGGACCGAAACATGCATCCCTTACCTAAACATTCGCCCCAGCCAGGTTCTAGCCTCTCCTGGGTGGAAGTCCTATCCTGTACAGCCTCTAAATGAGCTTAATGGAAAGAGCCCCACTCTGATGGTCTCAGGGGTATGTTACAATGCATTACAAACCTTAAACAGGTTTATGGATCGCAGTGGTCTCCAGCTCCTTTCAGTGCACCTGTGGGTAACTTCCCCTCTTGTCTGTCTCCATAGCTCCAGCTTGTCCCCCCTCCGCTCTCTGTGCCTAGCGCCGAGCGTCCCAGCTCCTCGCGCATGCGCAAACAGCGGTATCTCGTATGCGCGAGCGTGACGTCATCACCGCCGCGACGGCGGCAAGTTTAAAAACGCTGTAATGTCAGCATTTCCTTGTCTCTTCTCTCCTGAGCCTGTAAGGAGGAATTTTGACCAGATCTCTTGCTACTCTACCCAGCTGTTCTACCCTGTCTCTCTCTTACTATCTCCACGCCCAGGTAAGATCTCTGGTTTTTTTCTTTGCTTGTTACTATCTGCTATCCCATGCATGCTAAGCCACCTATATATTATAGGTTGATTCATCACCTTTCATGGAGACCGCTGCCCAGGTAGACCATCGCCAGCCTACTAGGTAAGAGGGGATTATGGGTAAGTATGAAGAAAGCGAAAAAAGAGAGCCCTCACTAATGCTGTTTAAATTGAACAGCCCCACCAGGTCTTCCAGATCGTCACATTCAAGACGAGGGGAGCCTTCAAGAAGGAGCCGCTCAAGCCACAGGCAGAGTCGCTCAGAGCGCGGCAGAAGTCGCTCAAGTCACAGAAGCCACTCAAGTCGCAGAAGAAGCCGATCAAGATCAAGGCATAGTCGCTCCCACCACAAGAAATCCCCTGCGCGCAGGAAATCTCCTGTCACCCAGCCTTCCCGTCCACCCGGGAACTCCTGCTGGATTTGCGGTGCTACAGCACTTCCAGACAAACTAGCCTGTCGCACGTGCTTCATTGAGGCAACTAAGGACAGAGAAATAGAGGCAAGAGAACCAATCGAACCATCACCACAAGTCGCAGGGCCAGAGGCCAGCAGACCTATACAAAATACCTCATCCACTGCCCCATCATCATCAAAGACGTCAGACCCTCTCTCTGATACTGATGATCTAGAGGCATCCACCGGCTTCGACTTTTCACTGATCGACCCATTCGTGAAGTCAGTAAAAGAGGCGATCGACTGGGTGGAGGAAAAAGAAACTCCTCAAAAAGTGAGGAAATACTTTCCAAATCTTAAAAAAGACCCAGAGAACTTCCCGTTCATTGAGGAACTTGAGGATCTAATTAAGGATGAGTGGCAAAAGCCAGAGAAAAAAACTGGCCTCAGCAACAGATTAGCAAAGCTCTATCCACTTAAAGAGCCTAACGTTAACCCACTAATATCTCCTCCAGTGGTCGACTCCTCTCTAATGCGCCTCGCTAGGCACGTAACACTCCCAATAGAGGATGCAGTCACATTCAAAGACGTTCTGGATAGAAAGATCGATCTGGATCTTAAGAGAACCTACCTCTCGGCAGGTGGCGCTTGCAGGCCAGCAATAGCATTGGCTGCTGTCGGTAGCTGGTCCACGATGGCCGAGAAGCTGGTGTCAGAAGGAGTGGAACAAGAGAAAGTTATCTCAGCCCTCCAAGAACTTAGTCTTGCAGGCGACTTTGTCGCAGAGGCCTCTGTGGATATAATTTAAACCACTTCAAGAGCAATGTTAAGCTCAGTAATGGCCAGAAGGGCGCTTTGGTTAAAACCCTGGTCGGCAGATCCCTCCTCAAAGTCCAATTGGTGTAAAATACCCTTTGATGGCATAAACCTTTTTGGAGAAAAACTGGACTCGGCTATTTCTAAAGTCACTGGAGGAAAATCGGGACTCATCCCTTCAGATAGGAGGCCCAGACAGCAGAGACCACCGGTTTCTAGAAGAAATCTGCCAGATAAATACAGAGAGGCAAGATCCTACAGGCCTGGGAAAGAGTATAGGAGGAACTGGAAGAATCCCCATTCATCATTCCTCAAGCTCCAAAAGTCTAAGACCCCTGCCACAGGGGAACAAAAGTCTTTTTGAAGGTGCGTCCGCCCAACCAGCTTTAGTGGGGGCCAGACTCATGAGTTTCAAGCAGGTCTGGGCGGATACAATAAAGGACCCATGGACGATAGACACTGTCCAGTTCGGGCACAAATGGAAATTCAAGACACGGGCTCCAAGAGACCAATTCTTTGTAACCAGATTACCGGCATCTCGGGAAAAAAGGATGCTACTGACAAGATACGTCCAAGACCTGTTACAAATGAAGCCATAGTGGAAGTTCCAATATCCCAAAGGTCAACGGGATTCTACTCCCCGTTGTTCCTGGCGAAGAAGAAATCAGGGGATCTACGCCCTGTCTTAGATCTAAAGAGTCTCAATCGCTCAATCTTAGTCGAGACATTCAAGATGGAGAGCCTCCAGTCAATTCTTCGGGCCATGCCAGCAACCGGCAGCTGCTTTGCGGTAGGTCTCCATCATTTTCAATTCCGAAGTCTCCCGTTCGGGATCTCCACCGCTCCAAGGACATTCACAAAAATCTTACTGCCAGTAAAAGCCTTACTAAGAGAACAAGGATTGAGAGTCCATCATTACCTGGACGACATCCTTTTGCTAGCAGACAATCAGGATTCCCTTCTGCTGCATCGATCCATTCTGATTACCACCCTACAAAACTTCGGCTGGATCATAAACTGGGGGAAAAGCAATCTGCAGCCCACTCAGAGAATGATATTCCTGGGGGCGGAACTAGACACCCGTCTCAATACGGTAGAACTTCCGCGGGAAAAAATTCCTAGTCTCATTCAGAAAGCGAGAAAGTTATTAGCCTCTACCACACTACCAGCCCGGGAGTACCTCAGCATACTGGGGTCATTCTCAGCAACCATCCCAATGGTACAATGGGCCCAATGGAACACCAGACCTCTGCAAGCATCACTGTTAAAACAATGGAACGGGGTATCATTGTCTCAGCCAATCATAATCCAGAAAGAAATAAAACAATCACTCTGGTGGTGGACCAGATTGGAAAATCTGAAGAGATGCAGGCATATAGTCCCTCTTCCTCAGGAAATAATCACTTCAGACGCCAGCCTGAAGGGTTGGGGGGCACACTACCGCCATCACGCAGTCCAGGGCCTTTGGACATTCAGAACACAGAACGTGGTTTCAAATATATTGGAGATGAAAGCAGCATTCCAAGCTCTGTTAGCCTTCAGCCCCCTCCTCAGGGGGAAAGAGGTCCTGCTAAAATTGGACAACAGAGTGGCAGTTGCCTATATCAACAGGCAGGGGGGCACCAGGAGTCGCTCCATGATGCAGGAAGTCCGTCCAGTCTTCGAGTGGGCACAGCTGAACCTGTCGGGATTAACGGCAACGTATGTTCCAGGAGTCCAAAATCAACTAGCCGACTCTCTAAGTCGGACCTTTGTATCAAACAACGAGTGGGCCTTAAGTCACCAAGCCTTTACCCTCATAACCCAAACCTGGGGGATACCGGATATAGATCTGGCGGCAACACCGGTCAACACGAAATGCCAGAGATATCTAGCCAGAATTCCTTTCCCATCGGCAGAAGGCACGGATTGCCTACAACACGACTGGAACTTCCGCTTGGGGTACATCTTTCCGCCAACGCCACTCATTCCGAGATTCTTACTCAGACTCAAGAGGTCGAAAGCCACAGTGTTAGCAGTCCTCCCATTTTGGCCGAGACGACCATGGTTTACGACGCTCCTCCAATTGAGCACAGCAGAACCACTGACACTTCCAATGACAGCGGATATACTGTCGCAGGGGCAACTCCTTCACCCATTTCCGGAGAGGCTGCATCTAACAGCATGGAGATTGAAAGGACTAGGTTCTTAGTCCAAGGTTGCTCCCAGAAAGTGATAGACACTCTCCTTCAGGCCAGAAAATCCACGACCAATAAAACCTATAAAAGGGTCTGGGAGAGTTTTCTCTTAATCGCACAACAGCAATCCTGGAACCCGGCATCTCCATCAGTTGCTCAGATCCTCGAGTTTCTCCAGCTAGGTCTAGATAAAGGTCTTAGGTCTAGTACCCTGAAGGTACATGTATCAGCCCTATCCGCTATGACAGGAGTGAAATGGGCTCAAGAACCTCTCATCATCCAGTTTCAGAAGGCTTGCCTAAAGTTGAGGCCACCTAGGAAACCTTCCTTCCCGACATGGGATCTTTCAGTAGTGTTGGAAGCCTTATCCCATGAGCCATTTTTTCCGTTAGAGAATGTTTCCCTGTGGGACCTAACTCTCAAAGTCACTTTCCTAATAGCAATTACATCAGCTAAGAGGGTATCGGAAATTCAGGCCTTACAGGCTAAGGAACCATACTTGATGTTCTATCCAGACAAAGTAGTCTTAAAACCATCGGATCGCTTCATCCCGAAAGTGTCATCATCTTTCCACTTTAACCAAGAACTATGTCTCCCCACCCTCTCCACAGAACAGGGTGATCCACATCCGCTTGACATAAAGTCTAATATCCAGGCCTACCTCTTGGCAACCAGCAATTTGAGGAAGACAGAGGACCTACTGGTCATTCCTCATGGGTTTAGAAGAGGACAAGCAGCAACCTCTCGCACCATCGCAGCATGGTTGGTGAAGATCATTAAGAGAGCTTACGCATCTAACAACGCACAAGTACCTGAGGGCTTAAGGGCACACTCCACAAGGGCAATGGCGACCTCCTGGGCGGCCTACTGCAGGGTATCAGCCGAAACCATCTGCAAAGCAGCCACTTGGTCTTCAAAAACCACCTTTATTTCTCATTATAAAGTGGACTCCGCTAGATTGTCCACGGTAGAATTTGGGAGAGCAATTATTCAGGCTAACTCCTCAATACCTTCTAAATAAAAAACGTATCTTTTGCTCATCTACCCACCCAGTTTGCGAGTTATTCCCCATAGGTGTATGCTGCCATGATGCGACAGGAAAACGGAAAATTGTATACTCACCTTTCCGTAATTTTCCTTTCCTGTCGCATCTCATGGCAGCATACAAATGCCCACCCATCTGAGGTGAGGTATATATACATGGAGAATGCTGGGGCAGGGGCTCTCTCAGACTTTAATAGCTACGCGGTCCTATCAGGTTGCGGGGGCGGAGCCACAACCCATAGGTGTATGCTGCCATGAGATGCGACAGGAAAGGAAAATTACGGAAAGGTGAGTATACAATTTTCCGTTTTTGTCCTCATGGAACTCGCAGCCAGTGTGAAGAGAAGAAACCCTTACCTGCCACCTTTGGTGGTTTTCTGCTCAGGTTCGGCCTCTCCTGTAAGCGCAGTCCCTGACCATGGGATGCTAAATCCTCTGATAAGGCAGGGGGACCCTTCTGTGGATCTTTTGGGGTGAAAAATTGGGTTCTAACTAGCCCCACATATAGCAGTGCAGTCAGGGCTTTGTTCCGCAGAAGAGCTGTCCGTGTCTGGAGCCTGCCTCCTAGAAGCAAGTGGATCCATTGAACTATGACACTGCATTTTCAAGATAAGTATGTTTTCTCATTTTTTTGGAATTTATCTGTGAATGGCCTCATAAGTTGTTACATCTCCTTTTGAATGGGCTGCAGCTGCACTGTGTTCCAGTATGCATTCTAGTGTCAATTGTGGAAGAGAAAGCTTAGGCTGCTTTCACACTGAGACGCTTTACAGGCGCTATAGCGCTAAAAATAGCTCCTGTAAAGAGCCTCTCCTCTCACTCCAGTGTAAAAGCCAGTGCTTTCACACTGGAGCAGGACGGTAGACCACTCCTAAAGCTCCCCTGCCCATTGAAATTAATGGGCATTGCCGCTGGCAAAGTGCAGCTTTGCAGGCGGGTTTAACCCTTTTTCGGCCGCTAGCGGGGGTTAAAAGCGCCCCGCTAGTGGCTGAATAGTGCCGCTAAAACGACGGTAAAGCGCCGCTAAAAATGGCGGCGCTTTACTGCTGACGACCCCAACGTCCCAATGTGAAAGCAGTGCAAGTGTCTACATTCAAGAGAATAATGCATTATGCTGAACAGATGAAGTGGATAGAGCTCACATGGGGACCATCTTTGGTTTGGGCAAAAACTCCCCCAGTGGCCATCTTGGAGTGGGGCAAGACTACCTGGAAGCTATTTTGGAAGTGGGCAAGTTGAGAAGTTTGCCAGGAGTGGGAGGCAGGCAGAAGAGTTGAGGAGCATATGGGGTTAAAGACCCAACAGCTTACAGATAGGGCGTTTGCGCGCTTGGACTGCATGCCAGCACGCCCATAGCCACAAACCCTGCATCAAGGGACATTTCCTGCTGCCTAGTGTATAAATATGTCTTACTCATGTATCAGGGTGGCAATATTATTATACCTGACTAAGTGTCAGTGTTCCAGCTGCCCTGCATAGGCTCACTGCATAACAAAGATCCACATGATTCCTATAGGAATCAACGGTCATCAGACCAGGTAGGTATTTGCTGCTAAAAGAGTGCATTCAGATGCTAACTGACCTCTCCCTTGGCTAAGGAGCCCAACCTGTCCCACGGATGGGAATATGCGTGAGAGGAGCACCAGAAATCCAGTCCAAGGTAGAGAAAATTCTCTTCTATACTGCAAATGCCAACACTATGGCCTGAAGAATGTGTCAGTACCGCCTTAACCACCTGCTATGCGTGCTATGGCCGGATGACGGCCACAGCGCGGACCTGCATTCCCGGGAGGCCGTCATATGACAGCCTCCCCTGTGTACGCTCCCTGCGCGCGCCCTGATCACCGAATCACTGAGACTCGGCTGATCACCGATCCGTGTAAGGGGCCGGTCCCGGCCCCTTACCATGTGATCAGCTGTCAGCCAATGACAGCTGATCACATGATGTAAACAAAGGATCGGTAATCTTTTTTTTTTTTTTTTACTCACGCTGACAGCGCGAGTAGAAAAAAAAGCCGATCACCGGTTCGGATGCCAGGGACATCGGTCCCCAAGTGGAAGAGGCACATCTGCCTCATCAGTGCCACCTAACAGTGCCCACAGTGCCACCTATCAATGCCCACAAGTGCCACCTATCAATGCCCACCTGTAGTGCCAATCAGTGCCACCTGCCAGTGCTGCCCATCACTGCCACCCATCAGTGCCCATCACTGCCACCCATCAGTGCCCATCACTGCCGCCCATCAGTGCCCATCACTGCCGCCTATCAGTGCCCATCACTGCCGCCTCATCAGCGTACATCAATGAAGGAGAAAAATGACCCATTTTACATTTTTTATAACAAAATATAAAAAAAAAAAACTTTTTTTTTTTTTTTTAAATTCCGTTTTTTACATTTTTTTAACAAAAAGTAAAAACCGCAGAGGTGATCAAATACTACCAAAAGAAAGCTCTATTTGTGGTGAAAAAATGATAAAAATTTCAATTGGGTACAGTGTTGTATGACCGCGCAATTGTCATTCAAAGTGCGTCAGCGCTGAAAGCTGAAAATTGGTCTGGATAGGAGGGGGGTTTAAGTGCCCTGTAAGCAAGTGGTTACATAGTAGGTGAGGTGAGGTTGAAAAAAGACACAAGTCCATCAAGTCCAACCTAAGAAAGGTTAAAAAGGCAGACAGAAGCTCTCCGGCCCATTATGCTTAGCTGCAAGGAATTGCCATGAATCCTGGGTGAAGCTGCATTTACAGCGTAAATAATATGTCAAGCTTGCTTTAAAGAGGATGACAGAAGCTTGGATGAAGTTGCCTTAAAAGGGGTAGACAGAAGCTCTCATGCCCACTGATTATAGCTGAAAAGGATATCTGTGGGCCTGGGTGAAGTTACCATATCCACTGCATTCCAGTACTATTGCTACCAACTGCATAAAGCCTCCTTCAGCAGAGAGCAGGCCTACTGCTGGCAAGGAAGAACAGAGAGGATAAGCTGGTACTTTTATGTTCAGCCTAAGGCTTTGCCTCTGTTAGCCATTTTCTTTACGGTAGGTAAGTTTACCATGAGTGGAGAAGAACCAGAGGGACAAGGTAAGAAACCAGAGCAGGCTCAAGGTAAGAAACTTGCTACAGCACTTTCACAGTCGAAAGAAGTTGCCTGCATGGCCTTCCAGGGACAGATTCTCTTTGAGACAGTCCAGGTCAACACCATTAGAGACGTGGCTGAAGTTGAACACTTTTCATTACTAGTGGAAGAAGGCTAGAGTACAGATTGCAAGGTCTTTTTCTCCTTCTAATTGTTAATAAGCATCTTTTCTCCACTTGTGGTCTCTGCATATCCTCTGAAGGTTTTCTGGGTCAAGATGTTTCTGCCAAAATTGTGGTGGCAAACCGTTTACTATCCAAAAGCCCATGGTGGCAATATCTGGTATGCATCTTAAAGCTTTAGGCTCAATTTCCACTAGTGTGACTTGTGCGACTTTGGACACACAAAGTCGCATGACAAGTCACAGCCCATTGATTTCAATGGCCCCCGTTCCAATTTGTGATTTAGGGTTGCAGCGACTTTGAAAATGTTCCTGCGCTACTTTGATGCAACTTTGATCCAGAGACTGTAAAGTTTGATCGGGGCTGCACTCGGGGTCGCAATAGTGGAAACGTTGCCTAAAGGGGCTGGGTTCAGATGCAAGTTTCCATCGAAAAATACATACTCTGCATTGCCTCCCTTCACCTGGGACACTTTCTGGCTTGGCAGGCAGCAAAGATAATTAATGTTCCCATCCCTTAAGAAATTTCTGTGCCTTGCTTTTGGACCTATGCACTACCTTTCTGGGATCCTGCTCCTTGTCTATTGGTCAGCACCTGATGTATTAGGCTGCTGGACCTAGTACTAGCCTCAATGCCTTCTTGAAATAATTTCATAGAGAGATCCTTAGATGGAGAATTATTGGTGCAGGTTCTATCAAGCAACCTGACATGGTCCTCCCAGATATTCCAGTAATTTGGATGGGTTCGGAGATTGTCGCTGGAACCGACTCACCTTGGGAATGTCTGGATGGCCCTACTCACAGCTTAGGACAGAGTGATTTTTCTCATTGATAACTTTACACACTCTAGTCTCAGATTCAAACTGTCTGTACCAGGAGCGATCTGGATCTCCACTTTTGTAGGAGAAGCCTAGAACCTAGGGTAGCCTCATGGGAGGCAATTCCTTTGGTCTGGTTTCACCCTAGGTTTTACAGGCCTCTGTTCTTCAAGGGACAAGTTGACTCAGTCTTTAGTCAGGTTATTTCCCAATTTCTGAGTCTCAGGGGTCTGGCTCTAAAGCAAGGAAGTCTTCTCTTCCTGTGGACCATTCTGGGGAAGAGACCTAGACATCCTTGATATCAAGGGGGTTGGTTGTCTTTGACATCTTGTTTTCCAAGATAACATCTAGAAGTTTTGGGCTGTTTTTTAAAATCTGAGTCCAAGCAGACAATGCCATAAAGGTGGCATACAATTTTCAAGTGGATTCAGAGTTTTGCAGTAGCAAAAGGCTTGATTGGTATCCTTGGCAAAACTTATGAGATTGATTTCTACCCCTGGAGTTATTCCTGGGGCTGTGTCCCAGGTAGGCAACTTCAGAGTTTGACTACAGGACCCCTGAGGTCAAACTATAGGCTAGTCAGTTTTGGCTCAGGTGCAGTGGTCCTCTGGTAGGATGCTCCTGTGAATTTCAGTACTTCCTTCTTTCCCTTGTTTGGCTCGCATGTTCGGAATGCAAAGTGTTCCAGGCTGATCCAGGCAGATGTGGTACTCCAACCTAAAAGGGGCGCAGGACAGTTGCTCTGAGGGTTCTACTGGATCAGTATCATCTATTCCCAAGGAATGTGTTTTGCCATCAAGCTTCAAACTGCCTTTGACAGCTTGATAATTGAAGCTTAAACTCTGTAATCATGCATCATGGAGTCTAGTAATCCCTTGAATGTAAACAAGGAGGTCTACTACTACTACTCCATGTTAAATCTATTGCTAGACATGTGATTGCTTATCTTGGTGTAAGCCTCAGGACTTTCTACCAAAAAGTTTATTTGCTGGACAAGTCCTCTCCTGCAGCTGGGCCTAAGTTAGCATTTGGCTCTTAATATTGCTGCCCATGTGAATGAATGAGTGACTTGTATAGCGCTACCTATGCGAACTGAATCGCCTCAGGGCTTCGTGGGATCCTAAATAGTTTATTCATAGCCTTCACTTGGGGAGGTGACTGTTTAAGGCTGGTGTCTGGCATGGAACCTTTCACAGGTTTAACATAAGACAAGGTTATTACAAACCAGTTCTCCATTTTGCTCAGTTAGTTTCTATCTGTCTCCTCAAACAGGACATTCTTATTCAGTTCCTTGATCTGCATGCAGTTCACCCAAAGGAATTTTCCAACACTTGGTTGGATGTGGTCGGAATGGAAAGTTTTTATCTCTCAGCCTTTACTTTTCCTCTTCTTCTTTTTTTTTTTTTTTTTTTTGTATTTCGAGATGGATTCTGTATTGATGCTTTGATTTCTAGCTCCATGTCAAGTCGACTCAGCAGACCATCAACCAATTCCATGGTCTAGGGTTCAGGTTCCCTGTACTGACAAGATGCACTCTAATCTAGCTTTTGGCTACAGACTATGGTTTAACAGATTGGCAAGGCTGCCACCTATGCTTCTATCCTCCCTTTCCCTGTGTTCTACCAGGGGCTTGGGGTGGTGGTGGCCAGATAAACGCGCTTGTTGCAGGAGCATTTGGGTACTGTTTGTTGTCCTATTTCTGTCTGCGCTGTAGTCTTTTTTGGCGTGTCCTCTTGAGAAGGGGGTGCACTCCTGGGGACTGTCCTGGGGATTTAAATGTTGGTGCAGATGGGGAGGGTATCGCAGATGGTGCTCATGTTGTTTTCTACCAGGAAGACCTTCATCCTTATCTGAAGTCAGCTGCTCGTATAAGAATTATTGGGGAAGCACTTTTCGAGCTGCAGGAAGTTCATAGCCTTGCTGTTGTCATGGCATCAAGAGCCTGTGGGCATTTGCTTGCCTATCCCATAGTGAGATGTCAGCCAACATGGCAGGCAGGGGGAGTCAATCCGGTTCTATTATGGCGCATTCTTTCAGCACTACTGATGGGCTTAGTAGTCCTCACTACACCTGTCTTTGGCAGGCAGCCAGTAGCTTACTCACTTTCTTATGATCTAATTTGCTGAAGCTTCCCACCCTGATTAGCTAGTTATTGATCTATCATACGTATGCTGCCATGGAGGCACCAGGAAAAACAGAAAATTGTATCCCACTTACTGTAATTTTCTTTTCCTGGTGCCTATCCATGGCAGCATACCAAACCCACCCAGTTCGTTCCTAGCGATGTACAGGGAATGGGCTGTTGTGTGGGTGTTAACTTTTTATAGCTATGCACTAGTCCTGTTGGCGGAGGTAGGTGGGGCTACTATCATACATTTGCTGCCATGGATAGGCACCAGGAAAAGAAAATTACAGTAAGTAGGATATCATTTTCTGTTTTAATTTTTTTTTTTTTTTTTAAGGCTTCGATAGAGTGGAGAGGGATTAGAATGCCCATCTGGTTTTTATTGCTGTCTGTGCCCCCGTTAAGGAGATTCACCCTCTCTATTTGTCCTGTTTACCATTATTATTAAAAGTGAAAGAAAACTCAAAATTTTGGCTTGTCTCCAGAAAAGTAATAGAGTGGAAATCTTCCAATGGGTACACTAGTTCTGGTGAGCTCGAGTTCCCCAAGAAATTCTCTTAATTCGCAGGGATTTCCTCTCACTCCCTGCAGAAGTTTTGCCTATAGTTCTACTTTAAAGGAGAAATATAGTCAAGCTCGTTTTGGCTGTACTTCTATGGATTACTGGAGTGCAATTCATTTTGCACTCCTGTGACCCATTTTCAGCAGAGAGCGGGGCTGAAATCCACTCTCTGACGTCACGGATGTCAGTCCAGGCACCGCGTCATCCCGACCACGGAGTCTGGATCTGCTCCTGCCCCCTCCACAGCTCAGCACTCCAATGAGCGAGGAGGGAGCAGAGACCTGTGACTGACAGTCTACAGCTCTCTGCTCACGGAGCTCTGAAAACTGAGCGACCGGCGGTGTACAATCGCTCGGTTCACAGTGCAGAGGTGCCGGGGGACAGATGCAGCATCCGGCTGATGCTGCATCCACCTAGGTAAGTATTAATTTGCAAAAAAAAAAAAACTTTATTGCTCTTTTAACCACTTCAGCCCCGGAAGATTTTACCCACTTCCTGACCAGAGGACTTTTTACAGTTTGGCACTGCGTCGCTTTAACTGACAATTGCGCTGTCATGAAATGCTGTACCGAAACAAAATTTGTGTCCTTTTTTTCCCCCACAAATAGAGCTTTCTTTTTGGTGGTATTTGATAACATCTGCGGTTTTTATTTTTTGCGTTATAAACAAAAAGAGACAATTTTGAAAAAAACTTTTTGCTGTAATAAAAAATACTTTTTGCTGTAATAAATATCCCCAAATAAAAAAAAAAAAAAAATTTCTTCATCAGTTTAGGCCGATTTATATATTCTTCTACATATTTTTGGTAAAAAAATCGCAATAAGCGTATATTGATTGGTTTGCGCAAAAAACTATGGGAAAGTTTATGGCTTTTTTTTTTTTTTTTTTTTAATTTTTTACTAGTAATGGCGGTGATCTGCGATTTTTAGCGGTATTGCGGTGGACAGATCGGACACTTTTGACACTTTTTTGGGACCATTGACATTTATACAGAGATCAGTGCTATAAAAATGCACTGATTACTGTGTAAATGTCACTGGCATGGAAGGGGTTAACACTAGGGGGCGAGCAAGGGGTTAAATGTGTGTTCCTTCAGCGTGTTCTAACTGTATGTGGATGTGACTTACTAGGTGAGGAGATATATCGTTGTTCCTACTTAGTAGGAACAAATGACATGTCTCTTCTGCCCTGACAGCACTGGCTGGCAAGCGTGCCCGCCAGCCATGCGTGCGCCCTCTGGCAGCAACTTAGGGGAAGGACATACCCATACGGGATTTCGCCCAGGAGAGCCATTGTGCCGCAGTATATCTGTGAGCCGGTTGGGAACCGGTTAAGTCTCACATATACAAATGGTTATTATTGGAAAACATGGGGAACGACTTTTAATGCAACTTTGATGTGCAAAGTTGCAAGACAAGTCACACAAGTGTGAATTGAGCCTTAGACTCCCAATGTCTCCAGCGCAGCTAATCAAGCACAGATCTTGCTTAATTATCTGCATCCCCAGTCACAGTGGCCACTGAATAAATTAACTGGAAAGAAGTGACAAAGTTCTTGTTGCTTTTGGGTTCATCGCAAAGGAGACCGGGAAGAGATGTCTCCTGAATTCTTTCTGCTCAGTATCCTGCATAATGAAGAAGCATTTAGAGAGCCCAAAAAACACCACGGCAAGTGGTTAAAGTTAGAAACGCCGCCGCTGAATGTCTGGCCCGTCAGTACCTGTGATTAATTCACGGGCACCCGGCCCGTGGACATTTTCGGCGCTATCCTCTTCATTGGACAGTGGCAAGCGTCAGTTATCACAGGGCTGGATGGGTGCAGGAACTGCTGGAGTTTACTTTTTCATTTAAACAGCAGGTGATTGGTTGCCGGGTGATCTTGGCAACTAATCACCAGCCTTTTAATGCATAAAGTTAACTTCAGCAGTTCCAGCCCTGTGATACTGATCTCTGCTGCTCTGCTTGCTGTACACCTGGTGTAAGGTGGGAGAGTTCTACCTACACAGTGTGTGTTTGTGGGGTGGGGGGGCAGGGACAGACGCTCCTTCGGGGGGGGGGGGGGGTACAGAGGACACCACAGTGGGGGATGTAGGGGACAGAGGACACTACAGTGGGGGCGGGGTGCAGGGGACAGAGGAGGACACTACAGTGAGTGGTGGGGGGTGCAGGGGACAGAGGACACTACAGTGGGGGGGGTACAGGGACAGAGGACACTACAGTGGGGGAGGTGCAGGGGCAGAGAACACTACAGTGGGGGGGTGCAGGGGACAGAGAACACTACAGTGGGGGGGGGGTGCAGGGGACAGAGGACAGAGGACACTACAGGGGGGGTGCACAGGGACAGAGGAAGCTACAGTGGGGGGGGGGGGTGCAGGGGACAATGTGCAATACAGTGTGGGGGGGGGGGTGCAGGCAACAGATGACATTACAGTGGGGGAGGTGCAGGGGACAGAGGTCACTACAGTGGGGGGGTGCAGGGGACAGAGGAGGATGCTACAGTGAGTGGGGGGGTGCAGGGCATAGAGTACACTACAGTGGGGGGGGTGCAGGGGACAGAGAACACTGCATGGGTGCAGGGGACAGAGGACACTACAGTGAGTGGGGGGGGTGCAGGGGACAGAGGACACTACAGTGGGGGGGGTGCAGGGGACAGAGGACACTACAGTGGGGGGGGGTGCAGGGGACAGAGGACACTACAGTGGGAGGGGGGGTGCAGGGGACAGAAAACACTACAGTGGGGGCGATGCAGGGGACAGAGGACACTACAGGGGGGGTGCACAGGGACAGAGGAAGCTACAGTGGGGGGGGGGGGGTGCAGCGGACAATGTGCAATACAGTGTGGGGGGGGGGGTGCAGGGAACAGATGACATTACAGTGTGGGAGGTGCAGGGGACAGAGGTCACTACAGTGGGGGGGGGGTGCAGGGGACAGAGGAGGATGCTACAGTGAGTGGGGGGGTGCAGGGAATAGAGTACACTACAGTGGGGGGGTGCAGGGGACAGAGAACACTGCATGGGTGCAGGGGACAGAGGACACTACAGTGAGTGGGGGGGTGCAGGGAACAGAGGACACTACAGTGAGTGGGGGGGGTGCAGGGGACAGAGGACACTACAGTGGGGGGGGGTGCAGGGGACAGAGGACACTACAGTGGGGGGGGGGTGCAGGGGACAAAGGACACTACAGTGGGGGGGGGGGTGCAGGGGACAGAGGACACTACAGTGGGGGGGGGGGGATCTTGTTAGAGTACAGCAATTTCAAGAAAACAAAGATGTTCTTGCAGGTGCAGGGGTCAGAGGACACTGCAGTGGGGGGGGGGTGCAGGGGACAGAGTAGGACACTACAGTGAGTGGGGGGTGCAGGGGACACAAAACGTGACAGTGGGGGGGTGCAGGGGACAGAGGAAGCTACGGTGGGGGGTGGAGGGGACAGAGGAGGCCCTCCATGCATTCACATTCATTGAATCCGGCCCTTAAAGCGGAGTTCCACCCAAAAATGGAACTTTCGCTTTAAGTGAAGGTGACCCCCTGACATGCCACATTTGGCATGTCATTTTTTGTGTGTGTGGGGGGGGGTTGCGGAGCCAGCTCTCACTTCCTCCCCGGGCACCACGGTGGTTTAGGTGATATCCCCTGTATCTGCATGTCCTGACGTACGTGCCGTTTGCTTCAGTGAGTGTGCCGTTACCGGCGGCTCCCGGGTGCATGCGCGAGAGTGACGCCGTCACGGCTCCGCCCAATCACATCGCCGGAGCCGCGATACCGTTAGTAACTCTGGGGAGAAATGTCGCCAGCCGGTGCTGTGTATGGGCAACACAGCGGGGGCTTCAATCTCAGGTGAGTATTTTTTTTTTTTTTTTTCCATGTGGGTTTACAACCACTTTAAGCTTTATGCATAACCAAAAAGTTTTTTTTTTTAATGAAGTTTCTGTTGCTTTCTGATATTTTTCTCAAAGTTTTAACTATACGTCCATCAAAGAATGAGAGTTAAAAAATTATGTTCAGTATCCCTCCCTCAGCGCACACAGAGAAAATATTGATAAAACAATAGTCAGCAGCTGCTATACTAAAATGAGATAAATCAAATATATGTCAAAGAAAAATTTCTAAAACATTAGCAGCGCTAGTGCAAAAATAGCAAATATTTAAAAATATCAATGAAATTGCTTAAGAGTTAAACAAAGTATCAAATGGTGATCCACTCAGTGAAAGTTAAGAAAAGGCAGGTGAGTATAAACTCGTGGAAGAAAATATTAGCAGCGATCCCAAGTCTCCATCACCACACCACTTGTGCCACAGCCCTGTAGGTAATGCACTTTCCAGACCCTGCTGGTTAACATGCTTATCAATCAAAGGGATAATCTCTGTTCACTGGACACTTCATCTGTATTTTGCTCATTGCAAGCAATAGATACAAAAATTCCACATAGCGTAATCCAGTACAATAATTATTTATTAATTTAAAATTATCTCAGAAAAAAAACACTCACAATGTTTGCATAATATAAGGGCATGTAACATCAATACTATGTCAGTCGTGACAATGTAAATAATAACAGGAAGAAACGATGCAGCGCTAAACATAAAAATCAGGATTGAGTGATCCACATAAATGTGACTATCAGCTGTGCAACGTGATAGTGTGTAGCTAAATGTAAAAAAAAAAATAAAAAAAACCAAATACAATATTATAATGAGTCCATGATCATATCAACGACCAATAATGCAGACATCATGGTCATGTGAATGTTCAATGTAGGATGAGTGAGAGGTTTCTCAAGGGTGATACGTGGTTCACAGAGGTGGTGTTCCAATACTCAGTATCCACAGCAAAGAATAGATGGAGCAAATACGCTTACCGGAACTGGTGGACACGTTTGCCGTACGGCTAGGTGTCATACAGGCTTGAGGATCGATTGATCCAAACAGATGTAGAGGCATATACGGTAGGTTCCACTGGTTCCTCTGTAACAATGGTAAACGGCCTGGGGACAGCAGATGTTCAAAGTCCAGTTACAGGCATTTCTCCAACCGGTGTATATTGGGGAATACACCTCTTACATAGCCACCATGGGGACATGAAAAAGGAAAAAAAAGGCTCCACATAGTGCTTTAAATCCAAAAAAGCAGGTTTATTATAAACCAAACAGGGTAAAAAATTTAGATAACAGCATCCAGGATAAAAGTGATCACAATAAAGAATAGCGTGGTACCAAGAACATAAAAATCAATTGCAAACCAAATAACTCTTTAGCTGGAATATCCAAAAAGTTTCAAGTTGAGACACCCCTCTGATGCGTGGGCCCCCCCTCCAGTGCGAAATGTATTTATCAATGATTTGAAACTTATGCCGCGTACACACGGTCGGACTTTCTATCCTACTTGGTCCGGCACACTTTCCGACGGACTTTGTCCGCCAGGTGCGCCGGACTTTAAAACGGACGGACTTGCCCAGACACGACCGAACTTTCCGGCGGGCTAAGTCCGCCCGACGGACTTTCGCCGGAGTTACGGCGGACTTTCAGAATGAACGGACTTGCCCACACACGGACAAGTCCGTTCATTTTGAACGTGACTCAGGTGTGACGGGACTAGAAAAGGAAGTCAATCTTGCCGCTTTTATCGGCGAGATTGACACCTTGCGAGCCCCGTCGCGGGGCATACCAGGCCCTTAGGTCTGGTATGGATTATAAAGGGAACCCCCTACGCCGAAAAAACGGCGTGGGGTCCCCCCTAAAATCCATACCAGACCCCGATCTGAGCACGCAGCCTGGCCGGTCAGGAAAGGGGGTGGGGACGAGCGAGCGCCCCCCCCCCTCCTGAACCGTACCAGGCCGCATGCCCTCAACATGGGGGGTGGGTGCTTTGGGGGAGGGGGGCGCCCTGCGGGGCCCCCCACCCCAAAGCACCTTGTCCCCATGTTGATGAGGACAAGGGCCTCTTCCCGACAACCCTGGCCGTTGGTTGTCGGGGTCTGTGGGCGGGGGCTTATCGGAATCTGGGAGCCCCTTTAATAAGGGGGCCCCCAGATCCCGGCCCCCCACCCTATGTGAATGAGTATGGGGTACATGGTACCCCTACCCATTCACCTAGGGAAAAAGTGTAAGTAATAAAACACACTACACAGGTTTTTAAAATAGTTTATTAAACAGCTCCGAGGGGGGGATCTTCCTCCAGGCTTCGGGGGTCCCTCCGCTTCATCTTCTCCCGGCGTCCGGTTGGTTCTTCTCCCGGTGTTCCCGTTCTTCGGCCGGCTCCTCTGCTGTCTTCAGGTAGCTCTCTTGCCAGCAGAGGTCCGGACTCCTGGGCTTCTGGGCTTCTTCTCTTCTCTTCTCCAGATGTTGACACGACGCTCTCTCCGGCTGGACTGCCAAGTATAGCCAAGTATTTGTGAAAAAAAGACGAGACATTTATTAGGGGTCATAACAAAATAAAGAGGAAGGCAATTCTGGATAAACTGTTGAAATTGGCAAAGCCTTTGTAACCCAGGGCAGACATCAGTTATTTGACAGGCAAAATTGGTAGCCTGAAGAGTCCATTTAATAGGGAGCACAATACGATCCAGGACTCCGAGAGATTGAGAGCAGCAGCAGCAGATGACATGTATGTCCTGAGGCTGTGGTCTTACAACAGCCTGCGTCTTTTGCCAGACCAGATCGAACCCAGGCCATCACTCTCTTGTCTTCCTTCCAGGCTGTGGCTGTGGTGTTGGAGTTGTGGCAGAAGGTGGAGGAGGAGTATGGTCCAGCTCACATACATGACTTTTTTTTGTGAGTTCCTCCATCACCCCCTTATTTAGGGCCTTATACATGACTTCCTCATAAATGAGGCGTTGGCCCACCTCCATTTCCTGCAATTTGCTGGCTGCCATGCAGGCATAGGCCTCTTGAAGATTGGGGGTGGTTCTGAAGGCCGCAGTAGCCTGCCGAATCAAAGAAAGCGCTGACTCCTCCATGTTACTCCCCTCCTGGAAGGCGGAGGGAAGGAACCTGCGATTCGGTCAGGCTACTGGGCACGGCCACCTCCTGGCTGCCACTTTCCTCGGCCACCTCCTGGCTGCCACTTTTCCTCGGCCACCTCCTGGCTGCCACTTTTCCTCGGCCACCTCCTGGCTGCCACTTTTCCTCGGCCACCTCCTGGCTGCCACTTTTCCTCGGCCACCTCCTGGCTGCCACTTTTCCTCGGCCACCTCCTGGCTGCCACTTTTCCTCGGCCACCTCCTGGCTGCCACTTTTCCTCGGCCACCTCCTGGCTGCCACTTTTCCTCGGCCACCTCCTGGCTGCCACTTTCCCTCGGCCACCTCCTGGCTGCCACTTTCCCCACTTTCCCTCGGCCACCTCCTGGCTGCCACTTTTCCTCGGCCACCTCCTGGCTGCCACTTTTCCTCGGCCACCTCCTGGCTGCCACTTTTCCTCGGCCACCTCCTGGCTGAGACTTTCCTGTGTATGAAAATGAGACATAGCTTTAGGTTTTTGGTCATCAATCATACACAATTTAGAGCTCATGATTGTTGCAAATTGAATGTTAACAAATAGAAAAGACTATACTTCTGACCCCAGCATTTGTCATTCTTGTCCCAATAATTTTTGGCTATTACTGTCTATTGATATGTAAACCACTTTGTTAATTCTGAAACTAGTGATCAATAATAACATCATTCATTTTTGGTAAGAAATATGTTGAACAATGCTATACCTAGATCAAGCTGGGCTCCTCCACATCTTCCTGGGCGGAAGGCCCAGGTTGGACTTCTGAAGCCTCATCTGAGGTGGAAGGAAGGGTTGAGAGTGATGGCCTGATTTCAGTCTGGTTTGACAAAAACCGCAGTCTGTCATAGAACCACAGCCTGGGGACATAAACGTCATCTGCTGCTGCTCCTGATCTCATGGAATCCTGGACTTTCTTGCGCTCCCTATTATATGTGCTCCTCAGGCCACCAATTTTGCACTTCAAATAGGGGATGGTTGTCATGGGAATCACAGGCTTCACCAATTCCAGCAATTGATCCAGCGCTGCCTTCCTCTTTATTTCATTATTATAAAAAGGGTGTTTCACCTGCCACAGACAGGGCAGCTCCCTGTATTTATCAATGAAGCTAGGGAGGAAGTCATGATAGTTGAATCTATCAATTTTCTCTGCAAAACACAAGACAAACCCTAATGTCAGGCTAAACTCTCCTAATCCTGTCCCAATATAGGCCTCAATCTATAAGCAGTATAGGCCACTGATGCCCCAAGTTAAAATTGTACCTTCGTTAGCACGATCGGCGCTTACACTACTCCGTCCTCCGCTCACAGATCGTACGTACGTCGCACGCGTGTTATGCTTTATATACACTGCACATGCGTGAAACTCTGCCCGCCCCTGACCTTCTTTCTAGTATATTCCCTGCCCCTTCTCTTTTGGCGCAGTGGGAGAGCACATGGCAGAGACAGAGCAGGTGCATGCAGAGGAGAGCAGCAATGACGAAAGCCCGGAGACACAAACGTCACAATCCAGGAGATTTAAGGTGTCAAATATGCCCTTTGGTGAGATGGTGGACATCTTGAAGATGGCCGACTACGATGGAAATATGGACCGTACAGTAACCCAAATGTGAGAGAGGCTAAAATCATGACTAAAGTTGTGAAAAGTCTGCAGAAGAATTTTGGGGTACGGCGTTCCAAGGATCAACTGAGGAAACGATGGTCAAACCTCAAATTGAGGGAGCAGGATCAGTACAGAAGAATCAAGACAGTGCTGCAAAAAAGTAAGTATTTTGTTGTGTGTTCCTATTATTATTATTATTATTATTATTATTATTAATAATATTACTTTCGTGCGGCTCCATGTGCTCTTCTTTACTGTTGTACAGTTTAAAATGGCAAGTTTCAGGTTCGTGGGCACATTAATAGTTCGTAATAAACATTGTTCCTTCGCTCACCAATACAATGTTTTTTGCAGGTGCAGGTTAACTACATTTGTTCAGGCCTATTTGTAATAAAAGAAGTTTGTTGTCTAGATGGGTTTGTAACTAGAATGAAATGCAAACTTGATTCAGTGTAAGGAGAGGACACTCAGCAGCTGTTTACACATCTGGACTAGAGATGAAAAATTTCAGGAATTTTTAAAGCTCGGAAAAAAAACTGTTCTTTTTTTTTCCCCAAAAAAACGGAAATTTTTGGAAAACTTGAAAAAAATGCTACATTAGCACTTTTTTTGTCTTTTTTTAAGATTGAAAGTCATTCTGTTATGAGAAGAATCTAAAATAATAATGCGCCAACCCAAAACGTAAGGAGAGCAGCCAATACAACAATCAGACAAATTGTGGTGAAATAATGCAAATAAAGTGTGGCGCTAGGGAAGTGGACAATACTCTATATGTTCGTTATTGGGCAAAGCCTACCTGAATATCAGTCTGGAAGGCAATTGTGCACAATAAAGTGTTTAGTGAAACAGGACTGTTCCTGTATATACTAATAACTGACACTAATACAATAGGTGTCTGTGGGATAGTTATATCAGTAAGAGTGTGGAAATAACGGAAAAAAGGGTAAAAAATAACGTATACCCAAAAATAACTGTCTGCAACTACGTAATAGAAAAGAACAGTCACATACATAGGAAAATCTGTGAGACAATACTTGTGTTGAATTTCCTACGACGAAAAATCAAATAGTGAAAAAAAATATAACTATAACAATAAGTGATGGTGACCAAAACATAAAATTGTAATGTTAGTGTTGCTACCACAACTATAAGAATATGATACATCTGAAATTGAATTGCTAGTATAACTAAAAGTCCGACAGAGATGTAAAGGCAAACATCTAGAGACTAGACCACAGAAAGCACCAACAACCAGGATTGGTAATATAAGACCCTTGGATCCGGGAATGGCATCAACAGGGTGAGATATCCAACTTGCATGTAGAAAGGGATAGGTGTAAATACCCTTACCAGCAGTGGTGGACTCCCCAGCCAGCGGCTGGGGAGTCAAACAGGCTTACGATAGAGTAGAAAATGCAGCACTTTGTCGGCAGCAGCAGGCGAGGATGGAGGACTGTGGCATTCACTGACCGACCTTCTCCAATCTTACCGACTCCCGACATCCATAGTGTAGGCACAAACTGCTCATCGGGGATCTATCTCCTTGTGGTGGATATAGGCCATACAAAAGGGTTGACGAATTTCAGAAAATAATGATCCACTAGACTGCAGCTCTCACAGCTGCACTCCGAGCCGCCGCGCTTTGTGTCTGCCCGGTACACAGGCCTGGGTTCCTTCTCTCACTCTTCCCGTCGGTCCCTGCCCACTTTTCTCCTTTCTCTCTCTCGGCATGCGCTCCTTGCCCTCCTCCTTCTTCAGCAAGCTCTCTCTCCGCAGGTGCTCAAGTAGATACTAGGGGTGGCTCCATGTTGGAAACTTTACCAAGAAAGGGGAAAAAAAAGCAAGTCTTCAGCTTGGAACTCTGCCAAAACAGACAATTGTACGACACTTCAAGCAATGTTTCATATTCCTATTTCTTGCCTCAAATATCTGTGTGCTAAGTATACCTGTTTTTTTTTAATCACATAGGGGAGAAAAGACTCGGGACATCAGAGGACACCAGGGACCCCCAACCTCCTAAAGAAGGGAAGGTCACCACACCACAACCTGAGGATGTGAAGGGAGGAGAGGTTCATGACGTGGTTGAAATAGTGACCACAACAGGTGAGTGTTTGAGACCACTGCTTCACGTAATAGATGTATGCCTGCATATTTACAATATACATGGTGTGTTTTTTTTTAATTTTTTTTTATTTTAGGTGATGTGGATGTTGTGGAAGAAGAAACTAGTTTCACAAGTGCAAGTGCACACGTCCTCATCGGGGAGATCATGGTGTGCAATCGTGATTTAGAAAAGATAAAGGAAAACATAAATGATGTTCAACAAAAAATGAAGAACATCATTGATGTTTTAGGCAGAATCTAAAACACACAAAAATTGTTCCGTTTTGTCTAGGACTTTTTTTTATTTTAATTCAAGTTTTAAAGTATTTTAAAAGCCAAATTTTGAAGATGCACACAATGTGTCAACATGTGCTATCTGCCATCGCGGGATATCAAAGTACGGGTTTCGGGGGTGCAACCCCTTCCTCGCCACTGAAGTAGATGAGAGGAAGGGGTTGCACCCCCAAAACACATCCATTGATCCCCCATGATGGCAGCTAGCACATGTTGACATTAGGCTTGGGATTAGGAGGGAAATCCACATTTTGACTCCCAATTTGTATGCATCTTCAAAATTTTGCTTTTACAGGGGTGACATCACCCCATCTGATGAAGGCAATATCAACACAGTTTTGATATACTAATGTCTGATATTGCCTTTACTTTTTCTAAGTTGAACTTTGTAAGTTCATGTGTTGTGTATGTTATGGTTTGAAACATGCCTGTTTAACCAAAAAATTGATATTTCTAATGTCAAACATAAAAACAAAGATGTTGGTTTGTTCAAAAACCCTTTTCTAATGCACATGTGAATGTGCTTTGAGTAAAACGTTTTATACTCAACAATGTGTGGCTTCTTCTTTCAATGCTCAATACAAGTTTTTGGAGTAAGTTGGTGTTTACAGTGACAATGGGGGTTGTTTACTAAAGGCAAATCCTCTTTGCACTGCAAGTGCAGTTTCACTGCACTTGTAGTGCAAAGTGGATTTGCTTTTAGTAAATAACCCACACAGTGCTCTAAAATTGGCCCCAATCAGGCCATTTTAGGCACTCAAAACAATTCATGGTGCTGAAAAGGATGATTATTTTTAACAGTAATGCATTACATACATTAACAACAAAAACAATGTGTGTGTGTGTAGCAGACCCACAACAGAAAAGTTAGCCGAAGAAGAGATTGTCACCTCATGTATCAAATAAATGACGTTTGCACTATTTAAGAAAATGGCCAAAAAGAAAAGCCCATTGGAGAACATAGGAGACAGCTAAAAGAAACACAAGCAGTAAATTAAATGAAATATTATTTTAGTTTAACATAAAAAATGATTTTCAAAAAGTTTCTCAAGCGTTTGCTGGCATATCAATGGCCCCCCAAAGTATTCCAGATATTTTTGACGGACTTCGCGGGCGCTTTCGGGGGGGCAAGCCAGGACGGCCAGCTTCATGTGCCGTCAGGGTTGACTGATCCTGAAATCCGGCCTCAGGCCCAGCTGAGGCCATATAGTTCGAAGCTTTTCTCCTTAGAAATTTGTGCATAATGCAGCATGCAAGTACTATATGGTTTAGCTTATATTCCACCATGTGAATTGGCATCAGGAATAGGCGGAACCAGCTGGCCATTATGCCGAAAGCATTCTCCACCACTCTTCTGGCTCTGGCCAGCCGGTAGTTAAAAACCCTCTGGTCCGGGGTGAGGGTCCTCATGGGGAATGGCCGCATCAGGTGTTCACCAAGCCCAAACACTTCATCAGCATCAAAGATGAATGGTAGACCAGCCACATTGTCTTCCGCAGATGGCAATCCCAAGCCACCACTCTGGAGCCGTCTGTAGAACTCGGTCTTGTCGATGACTCCACCATCCGGCCATTCTTCCCCACGTCCACATACAAATACTCGTATGTTGCCGACACCAGCGCCAACATCACTATACTATTAAACCCTTTGTAATTCTGATAGTATGACCCCGAGTTGGGGGTGAGACGATGTGGACGTGTTTCCCATTGATTGCCCCTCCGCAGTTGAGAAAGTCCCACCGCTGGGCAAAGTGGGATGGCACAGTGGGATTGAAGGAAACTGGAATCAAACAAGAAAAAAAAATTGTACTTTTGCATATAAACATTGCAAGCAGATTAGACACAAACATTCTTGGCCAACATAAGTATAACATTTATTTTAAGGAGTATTTAAAGACAAAAGTATAAGATACACTTATCAGATTCCTCCTCCCCTCTGATGGCCCAGTGAAAAAATGTTTATGTTGGGGGGGGGGGGGGAGATGTTTTGAACAAGTAACAGTCTCCACTTCATTGAGAGCTGAATGCATACATAATGTGTGTTACTTTGGCCAGCCCCTCCTTACTTACACTATTGGCAGCCCACTGAACAGGAGGTAGGTATAGTGTGTGTGGGTTGGCAAAGTCAGCAGATAGAGGATTATTATCGGTTGGGGGGGGAGGGAGGGTTCCAAATGAGTTTGCCCCCCCCCCTCTTGCACTATGCATGAATTTAAGGACAAAAATAACATTTATACACATTTTAGGGGGTGTTTAGGGTAAAGCACTACAATGGAGCTGACAAAATACATTAATTGACTAGGCTAGGTTTGTATGGGCCCAGGATAGCATGCTGGGGATGTTAGTGAAGGACAAAAAAGGAGCATTAAAGGCTTCCAGCATGCATGAAGACAAAGAGGACATTTACAGCATATTACAATCATGGTGATTAGGGAATGATGAAGTAAAATACAATAGATTAGCAAACAATAAATACATAGAATGTGATGTTAAAAGATAAAACTTACCTTAATATAGTCCTTCTGCAGGACCTGAATGATGGCAGAACAGGTCTCTGGAATAATGATCCCCAGAGCTTGGGGGGAGATGCCTGTCGAGAACTTGATGTCCTGCAGACTTCTCCCCGTTGCCAAGTACCACAAAGTGGCGACTAGCCTTTGTCCTGGAGTGATGGCTTGCCACATGCAGGTGTCCTGCTTGGTAATATAGGGGGCCAGAGATAATTCCTTAAATCAGGATTATTCTCCTGGATCAACAAAAGAATTGGTCACGGTGGAGCAACCAATTCTTGGTCCATGAACTGCTCCTCCCCCTGTTCATGGACTGGGCTTGGGTCAAAGTAAGAGCCCCAACACCAAGCCCCTGCATAGCATGAACTCTATGACGAGTACGTAACCGAAACGGTCGGCTGGTCAGAACGAACTAACAGAACGCACTGAAAATCAGAAAGGCCTGAGAAGAGCAAGTTGAAAATCAAAAACGAGCGGACAAGAACGCACTGAAAAAACAGATACGAACTGACTGCATGCACTGAAAAACAGATACAAACCCACAAGCACAAACTGAAGAGCAGTAACGAACTGAAAAGCACAAGGCTGAAAAGCGCGAATCGTCTCTCGCCAAACTTCTACTAACACGAGATTAGAAGAAGGACCCCAAAGGGTGGCTCACTGGCTATTGAACTTCCTTTTACTAGTCCCGTCGTACGTTTTGTACGTCAGCGCGTTCTTGCCGATCGAAATTTCCGAAAACATTTGTGCGACATTGTGTATGCAGGACAAGTTTCAGCCAACATCCGTCAGAAATAAATCCACGGTTTGGTTGTCGGAAGTTCCGATCGTCTGTACACAGCATAATTCTGAGGTAGAGGTGTGTGTTGATTCCACTGTTGCAGGGGTGAATGTAAGGTCAGTCCTGTGGTGAATGAATGCTTTGTTCTAGAGGTAATTCATATTTTAAACCCACCTTTTATTGTTTATTGCTGCTGATGTTTCTCTTGCATATGGACTACTTTTATGTACCATTCTATCACATTGTTCACGTAGTTTAGTTCATTAGACTGCTGGTTGTAAAGTGTCAGGAGATAATCCTACAGACATACTGTATATCTACTTGAGTCATGCACTAGTGTAACTTGGCATTCTGTCTATGAGATTCTAAGAATAATATTCACAGAAAAAGTTAACTTGATTTACCTGATGATTGTTGCCATATAGTAACAATCTATGCAAGAGTCCTAAAATTGTGTTGGCCATAATCAGATACCAAATCGAGTTAACAAAGCATTAGTGAATGCATTCCAGAAAACCAAACTGTTCTTTCCATTAGACCCCTTTCACACTAGGGCACTTTTCCAAAATAGCACCTGAAAAGCACCTCTAATGCCTCCCCAGTTTGAAAGCCTGGGTGCTTTCATACTGGGGCGGTGAGCTTTCAGGATGGGAAAAAAAGTCCTGTAAGCCCCTGCCTCTGAAAACAATGGGCAGCGCTGCTGAAGTGTCTGCAAAACGCTTCTAACCTTTTCCTCGGCCGCTAGTGGGTGGTTAAAAGCGTGCCCGCTATAACATCGGTAAAGCACTGCTAAAACTTGCGGCGCTTTACCGCTAACGTCTCCCCGCCCCGTGTGAAAGTAGCATAAATTAGTTTGTAGATAATTTCGAATATAATATTCCTTCTTTTTATATGTAAAATAATTTATTCATTTTTTTTTTTCTTTTAGACTTCAAATCAAGAAGAAGTTGTTGCCAGAGTGATCCAACGTATCTGTGAAAAGAAGAAAAAGAATGTTCTAGCTTTTGGTTATGGCTTAGCTGATGAAAATAACTCACTACAGGTCGTAATTGCACCAAATATTTGTAGTTTTTATCCTAATTCAACGACAGCTACTGTTAGCACCAGTGTTCTCTGGGAAACCCTTCTTGGTAGAGTAGGGGACAGTGTAATGATGCACTTACTTGAAAACTGTTCCTTGTTTATGATTGTGCCACCCACATGTTGCTATCAAATTAGTGGTGTACCCGTGTACAGTCTATCCAGGACAGAGACTGTTTTACCTGCTTGGTTTAAACAGAGTTCATCACTTTACAGAAGAAATATTTTATTTCAGTTCACTCAGAAAAGCACAAAATCTTCTAAAATATGTTCTTTCAAAGCACAGAGCTGGATGAAGCACACACCACTGAAAATAAAAGAGACTTTTCCCTCTGTAAATTGGGCCATAACGGGAATACCAGAACTTAATAGTTTGGAGCTGAGCCATCCAAAAAATGTTGGTGCATCTTCCACCAAAACAAAGTATAATAAAAGATTTTCAGATTTGGATGTATGTAGTATTCCATGTAAGAAATGCAGGACAGCACTGCCATTGAACGAGTGCAGTTTTGATTTTACAATGGAAGGGGTTAATCCTCCTGTTCCTAAAGTCGAAGACATGTACCATGTGTCACTAACATCATTCTCTGAAAAGCAGAATATCTTGAGACACAACATCCTTGAAACAAATACTGCTGGTAATGCTCTTCTTTTACGTAACCATGATGTGCCACAAGATTGTCCTACCTCACACTCTTTAGTGTGTACAACGCCAGATAAAGGCAACAATATTTACATTGATTTTGGAAAGCTCTTGTATTCAAGGCACATTTCAAAGGAAGGTTTTTTAAAAACTTTTTTGCTCAACACGCTTGAAGAAAACACCAATGGAAGTCTGACTCTGATTAAAACTGTATTCCTGAGAGCCAGCCCATTCATAGAGAACTCCCATACAGAATGCCATTTTCAACGTATGGATAGTAAGAAACTTCCAAATCGTTACTGGCAAATGAGACACATTTTTCAAGAATTAATACAAAATCATAAAAAATGTCCTTACTTGGAACTCTTAAAGAAATGTTGTAATGTAACAGAAAAAGGGTTGAAAGTTGATAGATATGGCAATACCTTATTAAACAATGAAAGTGATCAGCCGAGTGAAATTAAACCATGCAGTACCTTAAACATGGACTTTAAAAGAACTGACACAGTCATATCTTCATTGCACAACCTTGTGGATGTTGCCACTAAAAGTGAAAAACGAACTACAAGATCTGTTAATGAATCCAAGGTGTTGTTTTTTCTTGAGAAGCATAACAGTGTCTGGCAAGTGTATTCTTTTGTCAGGGAATGTTTACACAGAGTGGTACCGGAAACATTATGGGGTTCCAGCCATAACAAATGCCGCTTTTTGAAAAATGTGAAATTGTTGATTAATTCTCCCAAATCTGAACAAATGTGTTTGTCAGAATTAATGTGGAAGATAAAAGTGGAAGACTGCCTTTGGCTACATCTTAAGAAAAGTAGGTGTTTGTATTATTCAGCTAATTTTATTTACTATTCTCCCTTTTTTTTTGAACCTTTCACTTATTTTACAGTTTACAATGCAACACATGCAACAGGATCTAAGCTTTTCAGGTATTTTGCACCATCAGAATGTTTCATACCTACGGTGATGGCCAAAAATATTGGCACCCTTGCATTTCTGTTAGATAATGCACCATTTCGCCCAGAAAATTGTTGCAATTACAAATGTTTAGGCATTCTCATGTTTATTTATTTTGTTTGTATTGGTATGAGACAAAGTGGAGAAACCAAAAACCCAAATCTGACCCATTCCATCCAAAAAATGGACTGGACAAAATTATTGGTACCCTCAATTTAGGTTCAATAGGTTTATTGTCTTATCAACACAAAATAAACAAGGGTGTGACCAGGTGCAAATCAGAAGGCACTCTGGTTTGACAAGCTTGATTGTAGACAAGTTACATTGCATTCTAGGTTTTATACATGAGTATTCTGAGGACAGATCAATACCGTATGGTGCAAGGCATTTATACATGTAGCAGTTCAAGTGCGATTTCTGTCAGCATGGATACCCCATTGGGAACATGCTGTGTACTTGGGCTGATGGAACCTATTTACTTAAGCTAATCGTCTGGCACTTCCGGTACAATGCCGGTGTACATTTAAATCAATTAGAGTGGCATTGAATAGCACCTATAATCAGGGTTGAGAACTAGAATACTGGTGATTCTATAATAAGATTATGTGCAACCGAAGTGGAGGTGTAGATAAGAAAAGATAAAACGGGAAAGAAGACGAGTCATAAAAGGGGAGAGAAGAGTGTAAATGGGGGGGAGACAGCGAGCTCCGATCAAAGGGGGTTTTCAAATCTGGTGGGTGAGTGTGGGGTTATTGTAGTTAGGGTCTCAGGAGGTTCTTGTTGCCGAGAGTCTATGCTTCAATTTCTCAGATGTGGAGTAATGCCTCCAGATACTCCAGGTAGTGGAGAATTTCTCATATTTATCCAAGGCTTTGGCTTGCATCTCTTCCATAAGCATGATATCATTGATCTCACTTACCCATTCCAGCGCTACTACAATTTTTTCTTATCTTATTTAGTGTGCATCTCACTTTTAGTGGCTGCTTACCTTTTTATTTTTATTTTTTTATCTTTTTCTTATATTTCTTGTCTTGCAGTAGCGTGGTATTTTTCTTACTGTTTACCAGTCAGATAACAGATTGTCGCTCAGCCTCCAAGAGAATCTTTTCCCGTGTGTGGGTATTCATCCAAGACTCATGTGGATTGGGGGGTATGGTCAGACCAGAGAGTTAGGCCTATTGATGTTGTCGGGGAATAGTCCAGCAGAAATTGAGAGATTAAAATGTAGTCTGTTCAGCTATATGAGGAGTGTTCCGGGGAAGTAGTATGTGTAGTCCTTGTAGGATTTAGCTCTCGCCACACGTCTACCAGCGATAAGTCAGAAAATAGTGAACTAATTTTGGTCAGTGAAACTGGGGAGATTGAGGACTTACCAGTCGATGAGTCTAGGCGTGGTATCAAGGCAGCATTGAGGTCACCCCCCAGGATCACGTTGACTGCACCAAACCATTTCAGACGGGACGTCGCTGAGTAAAAGAACTGTAGTTGGTCTTGGTTTGGAGAATATATGCTAATTATGGTAAAAATCAAGTTCATATATGATAATTTCAGAAAAACATTGTCCTAGCAGATCAGTATATGTGTCAAGGATAGAAGAAGCGTGAAAGGCAATAGAGACCCCCTTAGACTTTGCAGAGGGATTGGTGCTGTGGAACCACGTAGGGTACTGCTTGTGGAGAAGGTGCGGGATGGCATCAGATCTTAAATGAGGTTCCTGGAGGAGGAGGAGCATTTGAGTGTGGAGTTTGTGGAAATGGTACAATATTTGCCTTCTCTTCTCAGGGGTGTTTAAAACCTCTGCAATTTAGAGAGGACACCTTCAGGGAAATTTGTGGAGCCATGTGAGATATAACATGGGGTGGAGATAGGTCATTTTGGGATTGAGGCTCGCTGTCTCAGTGTAAGGGGCGGAAGGGAGATACAGGGGGGTAGGGCGGCATCTAGCGGCAGAAGAATAGAAGGTAGAAATAAAGATTAGAGTGGGAAGACAGAAGAAAAGGTAGAAAACCGAGGCCGCAACGACCAAACTAAAAGCTAAGGCCGCTGTGGGCGCTGAAAACCTTAAAAGGGGGTGTTGTGGTCAGCGTACAGAGGGGCCTGCACACACCAGGCAACAGTAAAGAACATTTAAAAGCTCAGAGCCCTGAGGGTTGTATGAACGAGGGATAACAAAAAAAGGAGTTTTAGGGGACAAAATCTGGTAACATACAGTAAAAACACTGCGATATTCAGGGCCCATTTACCGGCGCTATATATATCTATGCATTATGGTAAGGGGGGGGGGCAAGGTTGGGAATGGGATATCAATATCCAACAAGGGGGAAAGTCTTATCATGAGAACAAACCTGTTTGAGGGAAAAAAAAGAAGGTTAGTAGTGTCCCAACATAACTAGAAACATGGAGGGCTTCATAGATCTGGATACTGTAAAGAAAAAGTTATCGGTCAGGATGCACAAGGTGATAGCTCATCCAGCAGATGATTTAGAGGCTTCAGATCTGGAGCGTTTCATTTTTCTTGGATCGCTGTTGCCAGCCTGCTTAGCGATGGGAAGGCCTGGGGTGGCTCCATGTAGTGGCCAGTCTGGTATAGGGATTTGAGGAAGTTCAAAAGTGCCAAGGAAGTTTTTGAAGATCTCCCAGGGTGCGGAGTGTCGCAGATTTTTCATCATGTGATGCAAAGAAATGAAACGGGAAGCCCCAGCGATATTTAATTTACTTTGCTTGTAGAACGCCGGTTAGTGGTTTCAGAGCCCGGCGCATGTCCAGGGTCATCTTGGAGAGGTCTGGGAGTAAAGAGACCTGTGTGCCATTAAAATATATGGCTTCTTGCATGTGAGCTGCTTGCATGATGTCAGCTTTAACAGCATAAAAGTGCACTCTGCAGATAACATCTCTAGGGTGTTCTGGGTTTGGGTTCTTAGGGCCCAAGGCCCTGTGTATACGATCGCGTTCTAAGGGGGCGTCTTTAGCTTTTTGGAGCAGTCGTTAACCACTAAGCCACCGCCCACCGTCATATGACGGCGGGACGAGGCTTCTGTTGTTCTGGGAGGACGTCATATGACGTCCTCGCCCTCCCGAGCCACTAGGGGGCGCGCGTGCCTGCTGCGTCGCTCGGGACCCGGTGCGCGTGCCCGGCGGCCGCGATGTCCGCCGGGCACCCGCGATTGCCGGGTAACAGAGCAGGAGCGTGGATCTGTGCATGTAAACACAGATCCACGTCCTGTCAGAGAGGAGAGGAGACCGATGGCGTGTCCCTTGTACATAGGGACACCTCCCCCAGTCAGTCCCCTCCCCCCACAGTTAGAATCACCTCCTTAGGTCATACATTAACCACTCGAGCGCCCCCTAGTGTTAACCCCTTCCCTGCCAGTCACATTTACACAGTAATCAATGCAATTTTATAGCATTGATCGCTGTATAAATGTGAATGGTCCCAAAAATGTGTCAAAAGTGTCCGATGTGTCCGCCGCAATATCGCAGTCACAATAAAAATTGCAGATCGCCGCCATTACTAGTAAAAAATAAATAAATAATAAAAATGCTATAAATCTATCCCCTATTTTGTAAACGCTATAACTTTTGCGCAAACCAATCAATATATGCTTATCGCAATTTTTTTTTACCAAAAATATGTAGAAGAATACATATCGGCCTAAACTGAGGAAAAAATTTGTTAAAAAAAAAAAAAAAAAATTGGATATTTATTATAGCAAAAAGTAAAAAATATTGTGTTTTTTCAAAATTGTCCCTCTTCTTTTGTTTATAGCGCAATAAATAAAAACCGCAGAGGTGATCAAATACCACCAAAAGAAAGCTCTATTTGTGGGGAAAAAATGATAAAAATGTAATTAGGGTGCAGTGTAACATGACCGCGCAATTGTCATTCAAAGTGCGACAGCGCTGAAAACTGAAAAATGGCTTGGGCAGGAAGGGGGTGTAAGTGCCCTGTATTGAGGTGGTTAAACATGGTGGAAACTGTGGGGGCTCCATCTTTGGTTTCCACCATTTCAGGGAGGCCACGCATGCGTATATTGTTGTCTGGCCCTGTTTTCCTGGTCATCTTGGTGGTACATTATTTGTTGGATCTACGTGATATGTTCGTGTAAGGTGGCTTCATGTGAGTTTAGTGTGGAGACTGTCTCTTGTACCGTGTGCTTAACTTCTTCCAGCCTGTTTGTGACATCTCTGCGCAGCTCTGACATCTTTTGTTTGTATGAGTGCTCAAACCTTTGCACACAGGCTTCAAAGTCATGTCTGTTCGGTAGGGCCTTAATGTAAGCCTCCATTGCCTAGCTGCTATAGGAGCATTGTGAGTCAAGAGAGTGGCATGCTGAACGGACTGAGCCGTGGTTCTCATATGGGGTGATGAGTGCTGGGTGGCAGATCGCTGTGAGGCCGCATGGGAGGCTGTCGACTGGGACAGCGCCATCTTGGATAAGGGGGGGTCGTTCTGACTCTGTCCCAAACGGGTAAAAAAGCAGCCGATTTCCCTCTCCTTGTGTTGAACGAGGGTCTGGTGGTCCTCTCCCCCCCTTTTCCTGCCCATTACCGACCTGAGAAGCTGCTGTAGGAGCGCCAGGAGCCGTGGGTAGCCTGGTGTGTGCGGGAGCCGAAGGAGGAAGCGTCCTACCTCTCCATGCACTAGGCCACGCCCCTCTGGTACCATAAATTTAATTTTTGGCAGCACACCCCTTGAAAAAATAGCTGAAATACCGTTACTTTCTTTAACCATTTAATGAGTTTCTTACACCTCTCTACTGGAATTGTGGACCACTCTTCTTTCGCCAACTGCTCCAGGTGTCTCAGATGAGAGACTGCTGTTTTGAGATCTCTCCACGTGTGCTCTATGGGATTTAGATCTGAACCCATTGCTGGTCAGTTCAGTACTCTCCAGCACTTTGTCTTAAACCTTTTCTGGGTGCTTTTTGACATGTGCTTTGGGTCGTTGTCTTGCTGTTAGACCCATGGCCTCTGACGGAGACCTAACTTTCTGACACTGGGCCCTATATTGCACCCCAGAATTCTTTGGTAGTCTTCAGATTTCATAATGCTATGCACATAGATCAAGACATCCAGTGCCTGAAGTGGCAAAGCAACCCCAAAATATCAAAATGTCAGACGGGATACCTCCCCCAGTACCAGCAGGTTACTGTATAATCAAAAAATGGTTGGGACAAAGAGATGTCACCAAGATAGGTAAAAAGGAGAAGGGTCAGCCACGGTATAATTAGCAAAAGTGTATAAAGCTTTATTAGTGAAATATAAATTAATCACAAAATAGACCCAGCCAGTGCAGCCAAATGACTGTTTCTGCTGAGTCTCATTCCTGCAGTGTACTGTTTAATCAGTAAAAAACATAACACTGTAGACAACAGACAATATAGACCTTAAAAGACACCAGACTGAAAACAACCCCTCGTTATCTCAATTCCTGTAAACACCCTGCCTGGATGGAGTATAAAGACAAGGTGCTTTAGTTGGAGAAAATTATTTGCAGTAAGCCCACACCATCTCCAATAAAGTTGCTCAGTGAACAATGAGTATGTATAGTCCACAAGGGCAATTAAAGTCCAAGAATCAGCGCTGGCATATATTGATTAGAGTAAGGTGAGGAAAAATTTATATTACAATCCATTGCATTATTTGTTTTTTTCCACCAGAGTTCTATAGTTCAAAACAGGCAGCTAGTTATCACTGATTGAAAGGCTGTATACCGTTAAAAGGATAGAAATATACATAGTCTCTTCATTAACTGATAGTATTCATCAACTCAGTTAAATCCATTATTGTGGCAAACAGAGAGATCACTAATGGGTATCAGGAAGGAGTTCCGGCAAACAACACAGTATTCCGTGTTTCCATGGAATATCGCTGTAGAATAGGAAAAGGTTCACCCTAATTGGGTGCTTACCACTCCTCTAGCCTTTAGATACTGGCCGCAATAAAGTCCCACTGGAAATATCCTCTAACCGTTAAGTCACGGGAGGTATCGGTGGTGCCATTTATTTGTATCCATCCATTTGTGTATTTTATACAACTCTCTGTTTGAAAAAAAGTGTTAGCTCCGCCGTAGTTGTTTGCTTCACGTCTTCTGTAGAGCGCTGTAATGACCAAGAAAGTTCACAGGTGGTTTACAGGGAAGTTTCCGGTACAGCTGCTGGAAAGCAAGGCTATGGAGGCCGAAGGGCCAGCTTGAATTTGTCTAGAAGTTGATCGAGGTTCTTTATGCACCATTCGTACAATCCTTCGTTGCAATCTTTGATCAATTTTTTATCTTTTGTCTACGTCCAGGGAGATTGGCTACAGTGCCATGGGCTGTACACTTCTTGACAATGTTGTGCACTGTGGACACGGGAACATTAACCGCTTCAGCCCTGGAAGATTTTACCCCCTTCCTGAGCAGAGCACTTTTTGCAATTCAGCACTGCGTCGCTTTAACTGACAATTCCGCGGTCATGCAACATTACACCCAAACAAAATTGACGTCCATTTTTTCCCTACGAATAGAGCTTTTTTTTTAGTGGTATTTGATCACCTCTGCGGTTTTTATTTCTTGCGCTATGAACAAAAAAAAAGCGGCAATTTTGAAAACGCATTATTTTTTTACTTTTTGGTATAATAAATATCCCCCAAAAATAGATTTAAAAAAAAACTATTTTTGTTCCTCCGTTTGGGCCGATATGTATTCTTCTACATATTTTTGTGTAAAAAAAAAATCGCAATAAGCGTATATTTATTAGTTTGCGCAAAAGTTATGGCGTCTACAAAATAGGGGATAGTTTTATGGCATTTTTATTATTTAATTTTTTCTTTTTACTAGTAATGGTGACGATCTGCGTTTTTGACACATTTTTGGGACCGTTGGCATTAATACAGCGATCAATGCTATAGAAAATGCATTGATTACTGTAAAAATGTCACTGGCAGTGAAGGGGTTAACACTAGGGGGCAATCAAGGGGTTAATGTGTTCCCTAGTTTGTGTTCTAACTGAAGGGGGGAGTGGGCAGTGCAGGGGAGATGACAGATTGCTGTTCATACTCTGTATAGATGAACAGTGACAATCTGTCTGTTCTCCCCTCAGAGAACCGGAAACTGTGTGTTTGTTTACACACACAGAGCCTGGCGGTGATTGTGACCGCCGGGCAATCACATCAGCTCGGGGGGCGCGCGTCCCCTAGTGGCCACAGGGCGAAGCGACGTTACATAACGTCGTTTCGCCCAGCCGTGCCATTCTGCCGCAGTACAACTGCGGCGGATGGTCGGCAAGTGGTTAAGATCTTTAGAAATGGACTTGTAACTTTGAGATTGTCCATGCTTTTACACAATTTTTGTTCTCAAATCCTCACACGATTCTTTGCTGCTCTTTCTCTTCTACATGCTCTGGCATACAGAGAGGTACAACAGAAAGGTACTACTTGGCTCTTGGAGCATTTACTAGACCAGTCTGTGGGGTGTTTCTGGCTGGGTGTGCATGTGCCACCCAGCTAGTGGAGCAAGGAGGTAACTGGACTGTGTGCATGCTCAGCCCACCACTATCTACATACTCTGGAAGACCACCCCTTTCCTTTTGATCCTGTACTGTGAGGAACATGAGCATGGTGGATCTTAGTCAAGTGGGACAGGGACCTGGGGACTTAACCTCCACATTACAGTTGGACAGTCTTCCTTCCATCTTATTTATGGGGCAACAAACAGGATGCAGTGCTAATGCAGCATCTGATTTCTCACTCGGCTGTGCTGGAGCTTCTTCCTCCGTCCAAAGAGGAATTTTCTGCTACTTTCAATATGGTGCTGGAACAATTGGCAGACATCTGCAAGGATTTACAAAGGCGTGACCAAAAATGATCTTGGCCTACTTCACCACAGGAACTTCCTATGCGTTTTCCCTCCCACCCCTTCTAGGGTTAGAAGAGGAAGAATGGTTCCCAAATGCAAAGGTCCACAGGAGATTTCTCATAGAACTGGTCCAAAAATCTGAAGATGTCACTGCAGTTACCTGGTTAGGGCTGTGGAAAGCATCCAAGGTTGCCAAATCCATTCTGATACATCCCCACACCAAGCAGGATCTGTACAAGTACTAGGCCTATTTGGATAAGGTGTGTGTGTGTGTGCCTCAAATTGATTTGCACAACAATATCTGATGGAAGACAGTGGTGGTTGGTCCCAGCGGTGGACCCTACTGTGTTCTATTTGGTTAAGACTTTTACAATCCTGGTGGACTATGTACCAGTGTTTAAGGATTCCGCAGACAAAAAGTCTCCTAAAGGCATCCTTTTTCTTTGGCCAGTGCAGGCATGCAACCTGCCATTGCATCTATGGGGGTTTGTCAAGCCTTGCTTGTCTGGGCTAAGCACACCGCAAGAGAACCTGTGGCCCTAAAATCTGGTTCCTCTCCTAGATAGCTCTTGGAGTTCTTTTCCAAAGCATTGTGCTTTTGTGTGGATGGGTTGGGGGACTTTCCCCAACAGCTCTCTCACCTGAAACTTACCTCAGTCCATATGATGTGAATATTATGGCCAAAATGCTGGTCAGCAGTGCTTCCATGCAAAAAGCACCTAGAATGTTTGCCTTTTGGGGGCGAACCCTTCTTTATCCAAAATATTACTTACTAAACAAGTGGCAGAGTATGTTATATACAGGCTTTGTGTGAATAGATAGCCACATTATGTATAAATACCTTTTTAAGTATTAAGTCATCGTGTACCTCCTTATATACACTATATTGTCAAAAGTATTGGGACACCTGCTTTCAACTCTTCTGGGAAGGCTGTCCACAAGGTTTAGGCGTGTGTCTATGGGAATGTTTGACCATTCTTCTAGAAGCGCATTTGTGAGGTCAGGCACTGATGTTGGAGGAGTAGGCCTGGCTTGCAGTCTCCGCTCTCGGGGGATCGGGAAGTGATGTAATCGAGGACCGGGTGAGACACTGGTCCATACCAGTGCTGACGTTTTTGATGGTCAAGGGTATATGAGCTTGGGGTGGGGGGGTTACGTACATTTTCACATGGTGAGATTGGAGGATTCTCGGAAGATTGTGAACAATAAATGAAGAGGACTGGACATTGGGACACTAACTTGTGGAATTTTAATATCACATTTTTTACACGAGGTGGATGTTGTATATGTTGAGTATGCGGTTATTTTATTGAGGGGAGTAGGATTATTGTGCTACCTATTTAAAATTTTTTTTTTTTTTTTTTTTAACTCTCTAGTTTTTGTTGCTAGGTATGTGTATCAGTTAAAGGTGTCAGCAGTGGCACCATTATTTTAGGAAAGTAGGTTGTAATTCTGAGTGTGGAGTTATATTAATTTTATAATCCTCTTCATGCTTTTTTGTCCGTGGCACTGGCAGTATCCCAGATAATATTGTAGGTTCTTGCCTTTTTAACTTGCAGCCTAGTTCAATAAATTGATTTTTTAAGGATCCTCCATTCCATGTATTCTGTCTTTGGTTTCAACATGAACCAAGACAGCTGGGTCATGCCCATCCTTTCCCAGTAATTGGTCTACCACCTGCTGAACCCTTGCACCAGGGAGACAACAACCCATTCAGTTGAGGCAATCCTGGCAGTTCTGGATATAGAATCCTCACTTACCACCCCCAGTCTAGACCTTTCTGCATTACCCTCACCACTTCTGGTAGATGGGACCGCTCTCCCAACCTGTTAGGGGTAACAGTGATATCTAGGACATCCACCTACACTGGGTCACTGCCCCGGTACTTTGGGTGGAACATTTCCAAGTATTTTACTCTAACCTGTTCATCAACCCCCAAACCAAACTCGAGCATGTGCCCATTTGATATCTCAAGGTCCAGGTCTGTCAAAGCCTCTTTCCTTTAGAGAGATTGTATGGCTTCTGTTGATAATGAGGGCACATGTCTGCATGTATTCATTTTTGCAGTCTCAGCAGTTCCTTTGCTATAGTCCCTCAGCACTTTGTGGCCCTGCCATTTGGTTTATCCTCTGTGCATGAAGTATTCACCAAGGCGCTGGCTCTTTTACCTGCTTTGCTACACTCCTAAGACATTCCCTATTGTGAAATATTTTGATGACTACTATAGTGAAGCAGTTGGCTCAACTTCTGTCCGACAGTATAGCTCAAACAGTGCAGACCTTGCAGATGTTTGGCTGCGCCCTGATCCTTTTAGAAGTCTGTTCTGGAGTCAAATCATCACTTGGAATAACTCGGTCTAGTTCTAGACCTAAATCAAGCTAGGGTTTTTTTTCTTCCCAAGGAGAAATTGCTAACTCTTTTCTCAGAGTCAGACTTTTCAGTCCAGTAACCTCCCAACTCTTTGCTTCTGCTTGAGTGTCTGGGACTTATAGTAGCCTCCATTTGCACAGTTCCACTCTAGACCCACAGTTCAGTCCTTGGACAGGCTGATTCTTCTGACACCAAAGACCAGGTTATACCTGGCCTGGTGGTGCTGAAATCCTGGTCTGAAGCTAAGAAAGTCATTCCTTCTGGTCTCATGAGCAGATCCTTATAATGCATGCCAGATTGTCAGGATGGGGAGGAGTCCTGAACACCCTGACGGTGCAGGAAACTTTGATATCAGAGCTGTCTCATATCCTAATTGACATTCTGAAACTACAGGCGATTTGGTGTCTGTGCAGTGCTGGGCACCTGACTGGCAGGTCATCTGATCAGGATTCAGTTGGACAGTACCGCGGAAGTGGCATGCAGCAACTATCTAGGAGGAACCAGAAGTCTGAGAAGGTAGAAAGGATTCAGTCCTTGGCAGAACTTCTTCATATTCCAGCCTTGTCTGCTCTTTTAAATCCCAGGCATAGACAACTGGCACGCAGACTACCTCAGCCAATAAAGCCAGGACTTGGTTGAAACATCACTACACCTGGGGGGTGTTCCAGAACCTGTTTCACAGGTGGGGGACTCTGGAAGTGGACCTCCTGACATTCAAGTCCAAGAGCAAACTGCATAGATTTATTTCAGGTACAGGAATCTCCAAGCATAAACAGTGGATGCTCTGGGGGCTCCATGGGATCAGTATAGTCTGACTTATGTCTTTCCTCCCCTGAAACCCCTTTCTGGTGTGCTCCACGGAATCAGGAGAGTGTATACTCCTGATTCTCATAGCCCCCTGGACTGGCCCAGGTGGATGTAGTATTTTGACCTGATTAGACTTCTGGTTGACCCTCTGTGGGCTTTTCCAGATCTTCTGTCCCAGGGAACGGTTTACCATCCTGCGTCATGGTTGGGCTTTAACAGTGTGGTTGTAGAAGCCCAGGTCCTGAAGGATAGGGGCGTCTCTGCATTGGTGATTACCACAGTGCTAAAAACTTAGGAAGTCTATTTTCTGCAAAGTCTATTCTCACAGATGGAAGGCATACTTAAGTTTTTGCAAGGCAAAGAACTTTTACCCCAGGATATTCTCTGTTGGACAGATCCTGGCCTTTCTACAAGTGGGTTTGGTTCAGTGTTTGGCTTTGAGTACAAAGAAGTTTCAGATTTTGGTAGTTGCAATCTTGTTTCAAAGACACTAGCTTTTTATTCTTTGTCATATGGCTCCCCTCAATGGGATCTTAATTGAGTCTCTTGGCTCTTCAAAAAAATGCCCCTTGAGCCTATCCGGGATATTTCACTTTGCACTTTCGCCCATGATATTGCTTTCCTCATTGTCATCACTTTTGTGAGGTGAGTGCCTGAATTTGAAACTTTATCCTATAAGGAACCCTTTTTCTGGCCTTGCATAGGGACATGGTGGTGGAGAGGCAAAATGGCAGCGCCGTTTTGTGGTTTCCCGTGGCTGCAGTTCATCACGCCTAGGCGTACATTAAGCCTTAGGTAGTTTCAGTCTTTTGTCTCAGCTGGTACATTGTTCTTCTTTCGTTAGTTCTGGCTCTGGTTTATCAGAAGGAGATCTTGCTTCATTGTCTGGATGTAGTCCATGGTGGTGCATGTGTACCTCGCAGCTACTACTTCCATTAGGAAGCTGTCATTACTGATTCTCCACATAAAGGAATACCTGCTTCTCCTCCTTCCACAATATACCATACTGGCCACAATTATTATTATTATTATTTATTTTTATGTATTTTTTACCAAAAATCCTTTTGAAGGTTGTAGTTTATTCCAATAGTCTCTGAATTTGTGTTACTTAAGTACTAGAAATGTTATGACAAGTACAAAAATACCATATATACTGTATAGGCCTGGTAAATTTTGTACCGTTGTTAACAAGATAGAAAGTATAGGGAAATCCAAAATTGTAGAGTTGTCATTAGAACAAGAGATGAGGGTAGATCTTACAATGGAAACAAATGTGGTGATAGCTGCGGAATTTAAAAATTCCTCTTGCTTTGGGAGATCCTCTGCTGTGAGAATTTTTCTTCACTTACGGTTGCATCTTTAGGACAGGAAGTAAAGTAAACTTTTCTCAACAGGGCACAGAAAGCAATACGTAACTTATTAGGGGTTTCCTACTCTATCCAAAGCTAAATGTAAAAGAACTAATAATAAATGCCGGTGAAAGTCCCTGTGTACGTTTAGGAAGCTATTGCTTAGTCTGCCATTACAGACTGTGATTTAAGCGAAAGGTAGACATAACCAAATTTATTGGAAATCCGTATAGTATGGTATTTTGAAAGTAAAATAAAATGGATTGAAAATTGGAAAATGGACTTTATAGGCACACGCATAGAATTTGTCAAAATAAATTGAAGTTTTTAATTGGATAGAGTTAAAATCATGGTTTACAAACGTATATTTAAAAAAGAAAACATGTTATGTAACCCCAAAGACTCAAATAACACCTCCAAATGATATATTAATCTGGATAGGTGCAATATTGAAGATAACCAGTAGCAGCATCAAATGGAAATGAGGTGCATGGAGTAGTTTAGTCACAGTATGAGGTCACACAGAGAAATCCCTCTACATGTTACGCGCACACTTGCGCTTCAGGAGCTCGCAGATCTGATAGATGTAAAATAACATCAAATAAGTATATCATAATATCCAATACATAAAACAAAAACAATATAAACAATGAGATAGTCATTTTAGTAAAATCCAGCAGAGTAGAGTCCCAAGTCCGGTGACCACTAGGGGGCAGGAAACAGAACCCTCCCATGTATGTATGTATGTATGTATGTATGTGTGTATATATATATATATATATATATATATATATATATATATATATATATATATATATATATAAAGATCTAATATAAGCCAGGGAATATGTATATGACAAATCAGATATCGCATACTGTATTACACCAAAGTAAATACTTTACATAATACACAGTCATACACAGTTTTTATGCTGTGTTATTTAGAAGCCTTCTTATTATGTAAGTATTTACGTAATGAGGAGGAAGAACCTCCCAGAAGAAAGTTAACACTTTTAGCCAACACATCTCTTGTGAACACGTGTGCTTTAAAATAATGGTCCCCAAACTTTTGGGTACCAGGGGCTTGTTCATGGAAGAGGATTATTTTTTATTTTTTTTATTTTTTTACAGACCGGAGGGTGGTGTTAGCGCTTCAGTCAATCTGACACCACGTCGATAATAGTGTCAGGTTGATTGATGCACATAACATTATTTCTATTATATTGTAACATATATCAACTCACTATAGCTTGTCGCCTGCCACCAGATGCAGCTTGTCACTTGCCACTGTAGCCTGCCAGATGCAGCTTCGTCAGCGTTTGCAGTGAGTTAACTTTACTAAAGTAAAACCTCTTGCAACCTTGCCCTCTCTCCAGTGCTACCGCCTCAGCAGGCATCTGGCTGCATTCGATTCTTAATGAGCGGGGTACCTAAAACTGGCAAATGCACAGTTAACAGTAGGGTTCTGCTTCTATGACAATCTCGTGGGCTGCTGATCTCAGAGGAGGTGGACCCTACGGTGGTGATGTGGGCAGTGATCCCAGGGCTGAATATAAACAATAAGCCAGGTTTCTTCTCCCCGGCCACTCTCATCCTTCAGTGCGGCCCAGTCTCAAGCAGGCTACGGACTGGCACCAGTCCACAGCTCTGGGGTTGGGGACCTCTGCTTTAAAAGAAAAAAATTGAATATACCCAATAGTATGTGGGTCATTTGTTTTTTGTTTTTTTTTTTTAACCAAAGTTCTTGTTTTTAATTGTAGGTTATCACTTTGTTCCTGCATCAGAGCACTTATTACGAGAGAGAATACTTTCACAATTCTTGTACTGGCTGATGGACACTTATGTTGTTCAGCTATTAAAGGCATTTTTTTACATCACTGAAACAATGTTTCAGAAAAACAAGCTTTTTTTTTACAGAAAATGTATCTGGAGACAACTTCAAACCATTGGAATTTGGTAAGATTTTACTTTATAATTTGTATGTAATTACATTTTATTTAAACATCTTGGACCAGGGTCTTGACTGAAACAGATATTAGCAGATGCACTTCAGCTTAGTTAATGCGATGACATAAATCCTCTGATAGTATCACACACTAACCCACTAATTTTCTCTCAGCATTTATGGTGGGGGGGGCGTGCTTCATACTTCTGCGTACAGTGGATATAAAAGGTCTACACAACCCTGTTAAAATGTCAGGTTTCTGTGATATAAAAACAAACTAAAATCTTTTAGGGGAAAAATAAAATAATGTGGTTGCATAAGTGTGCACACCCTCATGTAGCTGTGTTAAGAATTAAGCATTCACATTAAAACTCATGTTAAATAGGAGTCAGTACACACCTGCCATCATTTTAAGGTGCCTCTGATTAACCCAAAATAAAGTTCAGCTGTTCTAGTAGGTCTTTCCTGACATTTTGATAGTTGCATCTTGCAGCAAAATCCATGGTCCGCAGAGAGCTTCCAAATCATCATAGGGATCTCATTGTTTAAAAGGTATCGGTCAGGAGAAAGGTACAAAAAAATTTCCAAGGCATTAGATATACCATGAAACACAGTGAAGTCCTCATCAAGTGGAGAAAATATGGCACAAGAGTGATATTACCAAGAACTGGACGTTCCTCCAAAATTGTTGAAAAGACGAGAAGAAAACTGGTCAGGGAGGCTGCCAAGAGGCCTACAGCAACATTAAAGGAGCTGCAGGAATATCTGGCAAGTACTGGCTGTGTGGTACTGTTAAAATACTGTTATTATGGTATTTATATCGATATTCTGTAAATTATATTGATGAGGAAAGTTCAGTTCTAGTGTAAAAACTTAAAAATGGATTTAATAATAAAATAGCAAAATATTACAAGAACAATATCAAAATGTAGAATGTAAAAATAACACCAATAATGTTTTATATTCTTAAGATGAAGATTTAATCAGATGTGTGTGAAGGTGTGCCAGCTTCCTTCAGTGTCTCTTGGTGTGTGCGTCCGGCAAACCTTTTGTTCAAAAGCTTTTACTCCACAAATCAAACCCATGAAAATACCTCCCACCTTCCAAAAAAAAGGTTTGGTTTGTCTTATAGTTCCACAGACTTAGTGGCAAATGGTTTTCTAACTTTCAGTCTAACGCCAGATGTTGAAATACAACACACTCTCTATTCACATCATTCCATGGGGATGGGCAAGAAGAGCTATGTGTAAAGTTTAAGTATAGGATATAACTTCTTTAACATCTAAATAAAATGCTACATAAATCAGAATGTATATTATATTAATTGAAAACCTAATGTTATTATTAATATCCTAATCAAGAAATATTGTAGTATAAAGAACTTATAATTTTAACTAAAACATTAACGTTTACATCTTAAGAAATGTGAAACCTTTCTTCTCCATCTGTGATGAGGAAGGTGAGGCAAACCAACTCAAAATTCCTAACACATGTTGGCTCTCCATAGAAATGTTTGTTTTACAAGTATAAGAGTTTATATAATATCACTTGTTCCATAACTAAAAGAAAGATATATATATATATACACACACACACGTCAATTATTCTGTAAACTTCTAATCCATTCATTATATTGTTGATGTATATTAGATTAAAGAAACTTTCTAATGGGTACATGTGACAACAATCTCCCGTATTCTTCATATGTCTGGGCTATGGGGAAGAGTGACAAGACGAAAACCTTTTCTTATGAAGAAAAACATTCAAGTCTGGCTAAATTTTGCAAAAGCATGTGGGAAAATGTGTCCTGGTCTGATGAAACCAAGTTTGAACTTTTTGGCCATAATTCCAAAAGATATGTTTGGCGCAAAAACACTGCACATCACCAAAAGAACATCATACCCACAGTGAGGCATGGTGGTGGCAGCATCATGCTTTGGGACTGTTTTTCTTCAGTTGGAACAGGGGTCTTAGTCAAGGTAGAGGGAATTATGAACCATTCCAAATACCAGCCAATATTGGCACAAAACCTTCAGGCTTCTGCTAGAAAGCTGAACATGAAGAGGAACTTCATCTTTCAGCATGATAACGACCCAAAGCATACATCCAAATCAAAGGAATGGCTTCACCAGAAGCTTAAAGTTTTGTAATGGCCCAGCCAGAGCCCAGACCTGAATCCAATTTGAAAATCTGTGGGGTGATCTGAAGAGGGCTGTGCACAGGTGATGCCCTCGCAATCTGACAGATTTGGAGTGTTTTTGCAAAGAAGAGTGGGCAAATATTGTCAAGTCCAGATGTGCCATGCTCATACCCAAAATGACTGAGTGCTGTAATAAAATCAAAAAATCTAAAGGTGATTCAACAAAGTATTAGTTTAAGGGTGTGCACACTTATGCAACCATAGGATTTTAGTTTTACTTCCCTCCACCTAAAAGATTTCAGTTTGTTGTTCAACCATTAAAGGTGAAAAAAAGTTCAGCAATTATTTATCTTTAGTAAAAAGAAAAAAACCAAAGCACCAAAAAAATCTAAATATTGATATGAGTAAGTGATAATATGAAAATTGACAGCTGCAGTGAATAAAACTGCAAGTGCAAAATGATACTAGTAAAAAAAAATAAATATACCGCGCTAAGTGCCAAAAATGTTAAATATCACATTTGAAACCGATGTTGACGTAAAAGTCCCATGCAGATAGGTTGTTGCAAACATCAATAACCTTGAAGCAATAAAAGTTCCAAATCCCAAGTAAAGTGCTCGTGCTCTACAAAGTGGATAGGAATCTGTGCTTGATATGTGCTCACAAGACGGTGCCCCCACATAGATGTGAACTCACCCCTCCATGTGGACCAACTATTTCTAGTTTGGTCACACACGCATGTGGGGCAGTCCCCGTGGATTTTCTATGGGCTTATGTTGTTTAAGATAGTTGTTTCCTCATATGAATGGATGTAATAAAGAGTGCCTCATTCCTCTATGTACTAGCGATGCTTGGGGTAGATGTTCCTCATAAAAATGACAGAAAAAGTCTCATTGCGCAGCAACGTTTAAAACATTTATTCCAGGTAGAAAAAACATGGTATTAGACTTGCATGTAAGGGTGCCTAAAAGCCTGGCACCTGGTGTAAACAGCAGATAAGTTCCCAGGAAATCTGTCCATAAACAGTGGTAAGCTGCCGCCGCGGTATACTGGTTGATTTCTGGGACCGGAAGTGTGTCGTGATGATGTGATAAAGCGGACCAACCTCTACATGTTTCAGCCAATCAGACTGGCCGTCTTCAGGAAGTGATAAAGGTTGGTCCGCTTTATCGCATCATCACGGCAAACTTCCGGTCCCGGAAATCAACCAATATACCTCGGCGGCGGCTTACCACTGCTTATGGGCAGATTTCCTGGGAACTTATCTGCTGTTTACACCAGGTGCTAAGCTTTTAGGCACCCTTACGTGTGAGTCTAATACCATGTTTTTTTATCTGGAATAAATGTTTAAAACGTTGCTGCGCAATGAGGCTTTTTCTGTCATTTTTATGAGGAACATCTACCCCAAACATCGCTAGTACATAGAGAAATGAGGCACTCTCTTTATTACATCCATTCATATGAGGAAACAACTATCTTAAACCACATAAGCCCACAGAAAATCTATGGGGACTGCCCCACATGCGTGTGTGACCAAACTAGAAATAGTTGGTCCACTTGGAGGGGTGAGTTCACATCTATGTGGGGGCACCGTCTTGTGAGCACATGTCAAGCACGGATTCGTATCCACTTTGTAGAGTATGAGCACTTTACTTGGGATTTGTAACTTTTATTGCTTCAAGGTTAATGATGTTTGCAACAAACTATCTGCATGGGACTTTTTTAAGATTGTTTTCCAAAGCTGCATCAGTTTCAAATGTGATATTTATTTAACATTTTTGGCACTTCGTGCGGTATATTTATTTTCTTTACTAATTATTTATCTTTGTCCATTTTTTTTTTTTTTTACATCACAGAAACCTGGCATTTTAACAAGGATATGTAGGCTTTTTATATCCACTGTATATAAACTTCCTTCAGGATGTTCGACACTTGGCAGATCAAAAGGCACAACTCCTTATAGGGGCTTTGCCCCATGCATGTAGTAAAAAGGTTTAGTGCAGAATGATAGGGAACCATCAGCTCACTGTTGTATATGCGCTGCACCATCAAGTTAATGTGCGTAACAGGTGCAGCATCCCTGAAGATGCAGGCTCACCAGCTATGGTGTGGTCTCCAGGACTTAAAATTCTAACAAAAATAGAGCAGGGGGAAAGCAGGCCCCCCTGTGAAAAGAAGTCACGGGCGGACCAAGCTGCTTATCATGGGAACTTTATTATTGCACAATTCAAACAAGAATACAAAAACTAGGTACTCGCCACCATCACCTAGACTAATATTAAAATAAGACAACGTTGTCTATATAAAAGCAGCTGTGTCACATATACATCAGGCACACACACACCCCATATATACCCAAGTGAGTAGGCAGTTAGATAGGCACGTAAGTCCTGGTGACTAGCACCATCACTAAACGTACATATCCCGTCATTATTAACCATCAAGCCCCCAGCTGGGGGATAAGGGGGTCATTTATTGGGAATTCACACACTTGAAAAGTAGACCCTATAAAGAGCGATGCCACTGGGTTAACTTAGTTGACTCTTATTCCACTGGTGATAAACACTGTGTAGAAGGTGGCATATAAGCCACAAGCCATATAAGCAAGGGTAACCCAGTGAAAAAGTTTATTTAACTAGGATAGTGGGTAAAGCTCATCTGCAGGTCATGACAGAAGTGTTGTGCAATGATATAGACAGTCACAGGATCACTGGTCCACTCACCCGGCCGTTGTGGACAAGAGTCTCTAATAGCTGGAGGTGTCCCAGGTATTTCCATAGGATGCCGCCTATAAGGGGATCTTGCACTGTACATATCCTGTAATGCAGGGTGCTCAATTGCCACACGGAAGTCTAGGGAGTTCCATAGGGTACTTCTGCTGATACCGATGTAGCGTTATGAAGCCATCTAGGCACGCCGTCCTGATATCTCAGCTGGAGATGGCTCCCACTATCCTCATAGTGTGCGGTGCGTCATTTGTGACGTATATCGCCTCTCTGCCATGGTGTCTTTGCTGACTTGTTTCACCCATTTACGTGGGTTTTATCAAGGATGGGAGGGATCAGAAGCAGTTGTCTAGTTATACACTTTTTCACACAGCACAAAGTTAATTGAAGGCTGCAATTCCCACAAACGACCACTAGATGTCAACCTCCCAATTACACACCACATATTCATTCTGCTGCTAGGAAGAAGGGCTCACATAAGGCATATCATAGCAAGCAAATAGCTTTGACAGTGCTAAGGGGGATCAGGCACAGAGGAAAAAAACAGAGCCAGAGTACCAGGGTAATGAGACAGTTGGAAATACTGTAGAAGTGAAAAGGTGACATAATATACCTGTCTATGACTGGCTGCTCTATGGGTATTCCCTATCTATGATCAGAGAGGACAAATTTGTCTACCAAACCGGAATTTGTTTTTTACACAGATAGTAAGTTATTGCCCTAATTAACGTTCAAGAAAGGGCTGGAAACTGCATTCTCTATTCAGGCCCAGTTGCACAAGCGTTTTAAGCCTGAATATCCACATTTTTTCTTTTAGCAGCAGGATGGTATAGAAATTGCCTCTATGTGATGGCAAATTCAGGGTAAAAAATCCCTTTAATACTGATACCATCCGTGCTGCCTCCATGGAAATCTGCAAAATTTAATGCTAGTGGGGATGGGGACATGTCTTCTCTTCTTCTTGTCCTCCTCCTTGTTTGAATTTTTGATACTTCTTAAAGCAGAGTTCCACCCAAAAGTGGAACTTCCACCCATCTGATCCCCCCCCCCCGTGCCACAATTAGAGGGGGGTGCAGATACCTGTATTAGACTGGTATCTGCACCCACTTCCGGGAATAGACTCCCGCGGGAGTCACGCCCCCTCCCGCACCGCCCCGCTGTCTCCAGGAAAACACACAGGTCCCAGGAGATAGTGGGGACCACTTAGGACGCGCAGCGCGACTCGCGCATGCGCAGTAGGGAACCAGGAAATGAAGCCGCAACGCTTCACTTCCTTAGTCCCCCACCGAGCATGGCGGCAGCAGCCAAGAGCCGAGCTATTGCTCGGCTTCGGCTGCCGATATCGCTGGACTCCAGGACAGGTAAGTGTTATTAAAAGTCAGCAGCTGCAGTATATGTAGCTGCTGGCTTTTAATATTTTTTTTTCAGGTGGACTCCCTCTTTAAGTGTTTTCGCCAATGCGAATTTGAAATTGTCTCTTGGTTTTTCCTATATAGTACTTTTTACATGGACACTCCAGCATGTAAATCACTCTAGAGGTCTCACAGTTGACGTAATTTTTAATCTGAAAAACCACACTCCCATTCGCATCGGTGAAACTTGCAGTTTTCTCAACAAATCTACACATTTGACAGTGCCCGCATGCATACATGGAGATAGATCAGTCAGCCAGTTTGTGGTCCTTCCCCTAGTGTATTCAGAATGAACTAAGGTATCCTTAAGGTTGCGGGCCCTTCTGGCGACTAGTTGGGGACAGGGATCTACAATGTTTGTGTTTGTTACCTCACTTAACCTCTCCAGCGGCCTTAAATCATCCGCTGATCTTAGTGGTTTTGGCAATGTGCTGATAAAGTGTTTCAACTGGAGGTACCGCCATTCATTAACCACTTCCCACCTGGCCACTGCACATATATGGCCGGGTGGGTACTTCCTTCTTCTGAGTGGACGTTCAGGAACGTCCCTCAGAAGGAGGGGGATCACGCGCGTGCCTTCGCAGCTGCGCGATCCTGATGCGCTCGTGTCACCCTGACACAGCGCATCTCCAATCGGCAGGGGAGCTCTGTGATTGGCCCTCCTGATCACGTGATGGCTCTGTCCAATCAGAGCCGTCATGTGATGTAAACAGAAAGCTGGTTGCTCGGCGACCGGCTCTCCTGTCCTTACATGGAAGTTGTCAGTGAGGAGAGCAGATGGCTGCAGCCAGCCGGTGATCAGTGCGTATGAGCTGTTTTTACAGCTTTTTACACACTGATCACTGGCACAGTGTCCCCAAAACACTGTCCCCACATATGTAACACTAAAATCATATGTCCCAATGATGATCATCTGCACACGTATGTCCGTGATCATCTGCACACGTATGTCCGTGATCATCTGCACACGTATGTCCGTGATCATCTGCACACGTATGTCCGTGATCATCTGCACACGTATGTCCGTGATCATCTGCACACGTATGTCCGTGATCATCTGCACACGTATGTCCGTGATCATCTGCACACGTATGTCCGTGATCACACAAACCAATTATACACTTAACAGGATTTTTTTTTTACCAAAGACATGTAGCAGAATACATTTTGGCTTAAAGGGGTTGTAAAGGTAATTTTTTTTTTTTTTTTAAATAACAAACATGTTATACTTACCTTCACTGTGCAGCTCGTTCTGCACAGAGTGGCCCCGAACCTGGTCTTCTGGGGTCCCTCGGCGGCTGTTTAAGCTCCTCCCCGCAAGCATTTACCACCTTAATGCGAGCTCCCTCGCATGGTGGTGAGTGCTTGCGGGCGCGCTCCCGTGATACAGCCGGCGGCTATAGCATAGAATGCATTAAGGTGAAAAAATTTTTACCTTTACAACCCCTTTAAATTTATGACAAAATTAGATTTTATTTGATTTATTTTAAAACAGAAAGTTCCGCTCTTTTTTTTGCTTATATCGCAAAAAATAAAAAATTGATTTGTGAATACCACCAAAAGAAAGCTCTATTTGTGTGAACAAAATGATAAAAATTTCATTTGGGTACAGTGTAGCATGACCACGCAATTCTTATAGAAATTGCAAGAGCTCTGAAAGATGAAAATTGGTCTGGGAAGGAAGGGGGTGAAAGTGCCCAGTATTGTAATGGTTAATCACCATCAAATCTGTTTTGTGTTTTAGTTCCTGAATGGTGCATATTTTCCCTTTTTTCCATTATATCTTTGATTTGTGCCCTTTCGTTTTTTTATCCAAGCCCCATCTTTCCCTTTTCCCTGTGGAAAATAATTAGTGTCTTTTATAGGTGTTAGTGGTGAGTTATATTCCCATTTTCCTTGTTTTATGTATTAAATCCCAGATTCTTAAAACGTTTCGTGTCATAGCATGTGTGCTCTCCCCCAGTGCTCTATATTAAGGTGGGATCCATATAATTCCACCCAGCCGAGTTTCGCTCAAGGTGTTCTCAATTTGTACCAACGTTCTCAATTTGTACCCACCTTTTCTTTTGTTTACTCCATTACTCGTGATATTAATACTGCTTTATAATATTTTTTGATGTCTGGTACTTTTAAGCTACTCTTCATTTTATCTCTCTTTAATATTGAGAGTGAGATTCTTGGTTTCCTATTCTGCCATATGAACTTAGTTATTATATTTTCCAGTGTTTTAAAATATGTCTGCGGTAGAGAGATAGGCATCATTTGAAATTTATACAAAATTTTTGGGACTATTATCTTTAGAATATTTATTCTTCCTATCCATGAGTGATATCCTCCTCCTATTTTCCTTAGTTCCTCTTTTATTTCATCTAATAATGAAATGTAATTTGCCTGGTATAATCTCCCTAAAGATGACGTCAGTCTTATTCCCAAGTATGTTAACTCTGTCTTCCATGTAAATTTAAATTCTTGCTGGAAACCCCATTCTTCTTCTTTCTTTATATTTATATTTAAAATCTCTGACTTAGTGGGGTTTATTTTTAAGTTTGACAAGTCACCATAGACTTTCAAAGTCTTCATTAAATTAGGCATTGTGATCCTAGGATTGGAGACATAAAACAATACATCGTCAGCATATGCTGCTATTTCATGTTCTTTCCCTCCGATCTTGAACCCCCTATATCTAGATTATGTCTTATTGTTGCTAGTAAACGTTCTAGTGATAGCACAAACAGAGGAGACGGGGCACCCTTGTCTTGTTCCATTGAACATTTCGAAAGGGGGTGATAGATTTCCATTGACCTTTTACTTTTGCAGTGGGATGTTTTGTATAGTACCCTGATCCATTGGAGCATCCTTGGGCCTATCCCCATAGCCTCTAGGGTTTTCATCATGAATCCCCAGTCTACCCTGTCGAACGCTTTTTCTGCGTCGACCGACAAGAGTAGACCGGGGTCCTGTCCCTCTCTGATTTTCTGAAGCAAAAGCAATGTTTTCACACCATTGTCTCTTCCTTCCCTACCAGGGATAAACCCCACTTGGTCCGCATGCACCAAGTTGGTTATCAGATCCTTCATTCTAGTTTGATGATTGTAATTGAGGCCAGCAGCGCTTCCCTTCCCATTTCATAGTTTACCCCTAATCCATTCACGTATGAGCATAGGTTAGGGACCAATTTTTCCTTACATTTTTTATAATACAGGCTCGTAAACCCGTCTGGTCCTGGGCTCTTACCCGCCGCCGAGCCTTTTAGGGCTATAATAATCTCCTCCTCCGTTATGGGTCTTTCCAACCAAGAAGTCTTCTCTTCCACTACTTGGGGCAATCTAGCATTTTTTAAATACTCTTTAATCTTTTCGGATTCACTGTATCCTGTTGACCATTAGGTTTTATTGAATACAATGACCCATAGTACTTCTGAAACACTTTCGCTATCTCTGTTGTTGAGAATACCATCTCCCCAGTTCTATTTTGTTTTTTTTTTTCTATATAATTTAAGGTTTTTTTTCTTCTTCAAGGCTCTTGCTAGATGCTTCCCCATTTTATTTCCCCATATATATCTCTCTTTTGCAATTCAATTAAAGTCCTTTCTCATCTCTTGTTCTAGGAGGTCTTTTAATTCGTTCCTTTTTATCACTAGGTCTTGAAGCCCCTCACCTTTTTTTCCCTATTTTATGCCCTTGCTCTAATTCATGAATTTCTTTTATAAGTGCTTCCTTCCTTTTTTCCCCTCGATCCTATCCCTATCAGAATTTCCCTGATATATGCTTTATGTGCCTCCCAAAGGGTGGCCTCCGTTACATCTTTTGTATCGTTTGTTATGAAATATTGTTATATTTCCTCTCTTATTTTTTTTTTTTTTCCACTACCATATCGTGTTAATTCTTCATTTAATCTCCATGTATTTGTTAGTTTTTGGGCCCCTGATATCTTCATTTCCATACTAACTGGGGAATGATCTGACCATGTTATTTCAATATTCGTCTTAGTCACCTGTTCTATCAACCTATGCTCGACCATAATATAATCGATCCTTAAATACGTCGCGTGAACAGGCGAGTAGAATGTATAATCCTGCGTCTTAGGATGATGGACTCTCCATATGTCCAGTAATGGACACTGGAACAATTTCTTTTTAATTATTTTCAATTGACTGTTCCTAGTCCCCTGCGCACGCAATGTACTGTCCATACTTGGGTCCAAGCAAAAATTAAAATCACCTGTAATAATCTCGATCCCCTTTATAAAATCCACTAACTTCCCCAAAACCTGCCTCAGATAAGTTGTTGGATTCTTATTGGGAGAATAAATATTTGCCAAAGTACATTCCATTTCAGAGTTTTCCTTTTAGGCATAGGTACCGACCCTCTGGGTCTGTCATCCTTTCTTCTAATATTCACCACCCCCTTTGCTCTTCTAGTTGTAGAGTCCCCATAGAACCATGTTGGATGATCTTTCGATAACAACTTTACGTTCGTATCATGGGAAATATTTGTCTCCTGAAGGAATACTACCCCCGCTTTATGCCGTTTCATCTCCCTTAATATCTTACGTCTCTTTGCTGGTGTATTAAGCCCACGGACATTGTATGTTAGGAATTTTATTGATGTCATCTTATCGTTATAACCTCTTCTAGGCTCTATGGAACTCCCCTTTGGGAGAGGCTAAGACTAGTCCATTCAATATAGCTGACGGAGTTAGAGATTTCCGGGGACCCCCCCTTCCCTGTCCCTCCCCCTCCCACCCTCCCTTTTTTTCCCACCCCTCCCCCCTCCTTCATCCACCTTCCCCTCCCTTTTTGGCCCTATTCTGGCCCTTGAACCACAGGTGGGCCTATATCTAGTCTCACCTATGATTCCCTTAAGCTGGGGTGAGACTCTGCCAAGTTACCCATCCCACCCCCCATTCAGTCTCTGGGGACTTCTTAATTTTTACTTTTTCTCTTTTCTCTTTTCTTTTTTTCTTTCCCCCTTTCCCTTTCTGTCTTTATCCCCAGGTCTCTAGGTTTTTAGGTCTTCTTTGCGGCTCTGTGATTTTTTTCATCTTTCTTCTGTGGTATTCTTGCTTCCTCTGACCATCCTGGTATAACTGGCACTTGTAAGTCCAATTTATTGCAGAATTCTTGTAGGTCTTCTGTAAACCTTAGAATCGTTGATCTTCCATCCTTCTGTCCCACTAAACATGCTGGCAAACCCCAACTGTACTTAATGTTTTTTATTCGCAATTGCTCAAGTAAAGGTCTAAGGAGTCTTCGTCTAGCCAATGTTTCTGGTGCTAGGTCTGCAAATCCCTCATATTTTAATGGTGGGCGTCCTCTCATTTTCCCCCATATTCGTGTTCTTTCTTCATATAGTTGAAATCTCACTATGACATCTCGAGGTAGGTCTGCCGATTTATATTTTGAGGTTTTCTAATTCTTTGTACTCTTTCTATCTTAAGGCCGCCCCCCCCCCCCCGTATCACAGAGCGGGTTAAATATTTTATTCATTATTTTCCTTAAGTCTTCCCCACCTTCTTCTGATAAGGCGCGAATCCTCAGGTTTTTTGTTCGGTTTTGGTTCTCCTGGTTTTCTAGTTTATATAATATTGCCCTCTGATCAACTTGCATTCCTTTAACTTGTTCTTTCAATTTTATTAGCTCCTGTGCTTGTCTATCCATTTTCTCCTCAGTCTCTTCCACCCGCACTAACAGCTGACCTAAGGTGGTCTGTAATGTAGATATTTCTGTTTTGATGGAGTTCTCAAGTCTTGTAAACATCTCTGTCATTTCCATTTTTGTTGACAGTTGAGATCCCGCTCCTTGTTCTTCCATTTTGCTTATCTCCAGTTCACTTTCTGTACTGATGTCTTCTCTGGATTGGTCTATGATCACTCCTTTCTTTTTTCCGGGGTCTTTCTTCTTATCTTTATTATCCCTATTCACTTGTTGTTTATCTGGCCCTGGACTCTTGGGGCGCCCGTCCTTTGTCAGATATTTTTTGATTGTACTGGTGTTTGCATTTTCTTTTGGGGTTTTAGGTTCATTGCCTTTTAAAGATCTACCTCTCATTGTATTTTTTTTCTTTTATCACTTTCAGTTTCCCCAGTTTTATTTACAGCTTAAGTCGCCTTTTCTAGGTACCTTATAACTGTATAACTATCAGGCCTCAGTCTTTTTTTTCTTTGGGAGTCACAGACCATCCATGTAGTAAATCCTGGGGTCTTTAAGTCCGTCCCTCTTTTCCTCTTACTCTATATCCCCCTCTTATTTTCCCCCTCCGCCGTCGGGCTAATAAACGCCAGTCGCCCAGTTCTATGAGGGGTTTTTTGGGCAACCAGGGAAACACCTTATCTAAGTCCACTCCGGAACAGTTCTTCATAGAGTTTCCCTGGCAACCTCTTTGTCTTAGTCCCCAGGTGAGAAGGATATGTTAATATATAGCCACCGAGGGAAGGAAAGTCAATATCAGATATATGTGATTCCCAGATCCTTCAAGAAGGAAACACAAGGCACTCAGTTTCATAGACAGTACATAGGTAGGTTACAATTTCCTAGACAGTTCATTGGCAAGTTCAACCACAGTTCTTTCACAGTTTCCTATGCAGGACATATACCAACATCATAGAAGAGTTATGTGTTATTTTCATGGACAGTTCATCAACATTTTCCTAGGCCCATTTTTATGCTGTTTTTAAAAGCACAGGAGGTAGAGGTAAAAAAAGAAAAAAAACAAAAGGATATACAGCCACCAGGCATGTAGATCAGACCCAGATAAATTTGATTATTCCAGCTGCTCCATTCCCCATGCCCTTCAAAAACAGATCACTAGGCATTCACAGTTTTATAGACAGTTCAAGGGCGATTACACACTTAGTTCTTTACCAGTTTCCTAGGCAGTTTATAAACGAATTCAGAGCAGTTAATTCACTGTTTTCTGTGCAATTCATATACCAACTTCAAGGAAAAATGATGTTCTATTTTCATGGGCAGCGATTTTCTAGGCACATCTTTATGCCGATTTCAAAAGGTATAGGAAAACGCTCCCCAGGTCCTCAAAGTTACATAGACAGTACAAGGGCAACTTCAGCGTTAGATCTTTACCAATTTCCTAGGCAATTCATAGGCAGATTCAAGACAGATCATTCACTGCTTCCCATGCAATTCGTGTACATACTGAACTGCTGTTCAGATGTCTGCCTTTCTCTCCATTTCTCTCCCCCCATCCTTCAGCTCCTCATTAGCTTGCAAAAGGCTCCATGTCTTTATTCCCCATTCCACTCACCCTTCTCCACTTCTGATCGTATGCAGCTGGTGGGGATCTCCTGGGGAACTGTCTAACAAATCCTCCGCTCTGTTTTATTCTCTGGGCCGTTCAGTGTATGCTGTTATGGCAGGGAGATTAGCAGGGATTTGCAGCTCAGGGTTCCGTTCCATTCGCATGCTGTCCCGCTGTTAGCCTGAGCCGCCGTACAGACCACTGACTTGAGGTGTTAGCAGAGGACAGCGAGGGTCAGGGCTGTCTGGAAAGCTAGCATCACAGCCTCTCATGCTGTGGATCTCATGCTGGCTCTTCTGTTCACCCTCTCATGCTCCTGCTTGGCGCCATGCTCAGGCCACGCCCCCAGTACCGGAGCTTCCCATCCTCACCTCCTACTCCTCCTCGTGAGTGCTAAAATATTCTGTACACAAACTTTTTTTTCTTAATGATACCCTCTTGCCTTCCCTAATATTTTCATTTTTTTTTTTTAAATGCAGATAATAGATCCTGGGAGAGCCTCATGTGGGTAGAAGAATCTTATAATCGGCTTGTTTTAGGTAGTCTTTCAATAAAATAATTACATGAAAGGATAGTTTTCATGTAAGCTTCTATTGAATTGTGGAAAATAATTTGTAATGTAATTTCAGTGCTCATGTTACAAATCGAATGTGTGTGCTGTGACCATAGATCAACTTTAACCCTTTCACACCTCTCAATAATCATATTAGACCTGAAGATTACATAAAACCTCACAAAATATTATATATTTTTGGAAAGCAGACACCCTAGAGAATTAAATGGTGGCAGTTTAATCATATAATATTAGTGCAACGGTATAGGAAATAAAATTTAAGTAAAAAAGTTCATTTTTTAAAATACAATAAACGACCCAGTTTTTTTAGTAAGATATAAAAGATGAGTATAAAAGATTGCGCAGAGTAAATGTCATACCTTTTTAAAATTGTGTGCACCCATGAAATGGTGACAAACTTCAGGGCCCTAAATTTTCGATAGGTGAGGCTTTGATAGTCCGTACAGGTCATTACTTTAGAGTTAACCACGAATAATGGGCTTTGAATTATTGATCTCATGCGAGCCTGCGTGGCGATATGTGACTTTGTAGTGCAATTAAATCTCTAACACACACTGTCACCACAGACCGTTATGTTCAGAGATTTATACTACAGTCTCATTCTTCAAGAGACAGGGGTTCTTCTAGTTTGCATTAAAAACCTTAGAGACAGTTTTAACACTTTTCAAAATATGGTTTAATAATGAAAAAGGTCATAGTGGTGCAAATAAAATATTTACAGAAAAAGGGTGTTACAAAGAAATAGTGAATAAAGCAACAGAGAAATAAAAAGAAATTAAAAATGAAGATTAAACAAAAATGGTACAATGGCTCTCTGAAGTCTGGTTGGGTGGTTCTTCAGTTGATGGTAAAACGAGAGCTGTCAAAATATCCTGGCATTTCTCGTTTCTCTGGTATCAAAGGGGTGTTGACAGAGGCCATCTGACCAATTAGGCATCTGAGGAGTGGTTTATGGGATGTCACTATGTTTGTGACTGTCCCAGATAAAGTTTTCTATGGGTATTCATATCTCTGAATACCTCCTGGGTCTGCTAACATGCAGGTTATTTTCCAGCCTGAATTTAGCTTCGAAATTAATATAAATTTGACAAGTTTCGGATGCCCAGTTTGCCTAGGAGAGGGATCGGGCTGGTTCTATTCCCAGTACTCCTAAGGTAGCATTGTTTGGGCTACAAATTAACTGAGGTAGGTAAATATGTCTATATTTTGGCTGTGCTATTATTTCATGCATTAAAAAATATGCTGAAGTTTGAGTCTTAGCTGCTAACCAGTCTTGCAGAAATGTGTATTGGCCATTCCCAACTGAGCTATTTACGACTGGGTAGTTATTGATTCAGTATGGGGTGAGAAAGAATACATTAAATAAACTTGAAGAAAAATATTTAGTACCTACAGCATGTAGAACACCTGTCATATTCCGCAATATGGTACTGCACAAGATTGTCGACACGGGGACATCACCCTTGTACCGCACAGGGTGAGATTCATCGCTTCTTTCGGAACGCTACACATACCTCCCCAGGTGCCATAGTTGCGGCTCCGCGTGGCCTCGGCCTTGATAGACATTCCTTAACAGAGACAATAATCTTGCCCAGCCTGTCTCCTGACACATCCTCCTTCTCAGGGACCCCCGCTCTACTTTGCACAGGAATGTCGGTAATGGCGGATTCTCCTCTCCGGCACGAACCAGCCCACATTGACGGAGAACTCAGCACTCCTTCAGGCCTTACCCACAAAGCAGGATATTGAGGCGCTGATACTGAGAGTGGAGGAGGCACAAATGAGAGAGATATACAGGAGGTAGGAACAGAGATCTGCTCATTGTCGGAGAGTGGACAATGGAGAGGCATCCATCTCCACACTAGAAGCCAGAATGGGAACCTTAGAACAAACACAAGCCGAACAGGCCGAGTCAGCAATTGCACTCCAACTACATATGGAAGATTTGGAAGTCAGAAGCCGCAGGAACAACCTGCGGCATCCCGGAAGCCACAGGTATTGAAAATCTCTCAGACACGGTGACGGCCATCTTCCATCAAGTTCTAGCCTCACCACAGACCATCATTGAGATGGACAGGGTCCATAGATCTCTGGGGCCAAAATCTTCAGACCCCAGCTGGCCCAGGGACGTGATATGCCGCCTCCACAAATATTCCCTGAAAGATCTGATATCCCGGAAAGAATGGGAACACGGGGAGGTGGATTTCGATGGTGAGGCTATCAAGATTCTCCCGGACCTCTCCAGGGCTACTCTGCAATGCCGAGCCCGCCTCCGCCCGCTTCTGGATCTGGCTAGAGAAAAGGGAAGCACATACAGATGGGGATATCCGTTGTCAGTTACCTATAGAAAAGAGTCCGCCTCCTTCACTTTACACACACCTGCTGACCTGCCGGACCTGTTCTCCTTCCTCGAGGTATCTCCCATCCAGGTACCTAATTGGCTTCAGTTCCTGATGAGCCCTGTAAATCGCCTAGGCCCTGCAGGATCCAGAGGCCTCCTTCCAGCACGTCCTCCGAGACCACGTAGGCGACAGCGCGCGCCACATCCGGAGAAAGATCCCGGGAATCGTAAGTGTGCTAAGCTCCCTACCTGAGGTCCTATCACAGCATGTTTTTGATTTTATTTTTTGTCCTTGGACTGCCAGAGTTTGAAGCGGACGTTCTGAGTAGTCCCCGCTAATCGTTCTGTTCTGTAGTGATCTAGGACTCCGCTTGTCGGAGGAGACTCTCCTAAATATCTCATCAGAGTCGGAGACATTAGAACTTGAATACTGTACCCCTCACTTACCCATACGCGGTTTTACTATGCTAAGGGATGAGACTTTCTGAGGTGTCCCTGCCGCTGGTATCTGTTGCAAGTATGACTTTATGCCTGCACTTATCCCCATAGGTAGATCTGAAGAAATGTCAGAGCCACTTCCGTGCACCATTCTGGGTTGGACAACAGTACCCACTGGTTATATCTACAATTTTAGGAAGATATTCTAAGTTATAGAGGTCTTTGTGCCTTAATGTTTATATGCTCCACCGGATACGTGGGGCAGCAGTTCCAATTTGATGTTTCAATGCTATAGACTAGGTCTTAGAGCCTCAATGTTTAGCTTAGTATAATCATATATATATATATATATATATATATATATATATATATATATATATATATATATATATATATATATATATATATATATATATATATTAAAATATCTCAGGTCTATTACTCCCTCATAGTTTACTTCACTAGACAATACCCACTCTCCTCTTTCCCCCTTCTCCCCCCCCTCCCTTCTCCCCCCCCTCCCCTCTCCCCCTTCCCTCTCCCCTTCTCCCCTCTCCCCCTCCTCCCCTCCTTAACCCCTTTCCTTCTTCCCCACCATCCTTCCACCTTAATCCCCCCCTCCCTGCCCGTGTCCCCCACATATCCTCATCTCCTTCCGATTCATTCCACATCTTCTCCCTTTCTTCCCCACCCTCCCCCCGACTTCTTAATGACCAGTATCACCTTCACCCTTTCCAACCCTATCCCTACCCGTGGGGGACATGTGACAACCAAACCCTTATGGGTTCCAAGATAGATGAGTTACACCCCCCTCTAGGAGCGTTTTTTAAGCTTACAGGGGCAAAAGCAATCATTCTAAATTGCTTTTCAACATGAGGAACTTTAGTAGGAACCAATAGGTCTCTTGTACTAGTAAACTAATGCTTATACTACTGTTTGGGTATGCTCCCATTCCATGTTAAATACACTTTTATACTTACGTTTTATCTCAGCCGTTTTCAATCTGTGAAGTTAATTGCATACTTGATGTTATCTCATTATTTAATAAGGTCGGGATAGGTAGGGATGGTCGGAGCTCCATCTCCGGCTGTGTCTAACCGTTCCCCTGCATAGGCCTACGCTCAATCGTCAGAATTTCTCTGACGAGCGTTCTAGCATAATTGCTAATCTTTAGTGTCTTATCTTTCTCTTGTTTCTAACTTAATTTCCTTTTCTAAACTCTTCTTTCTCTCTTATCCTTCCCCCCTTACCTCCCCTCCCCCCATCCTTCTCTTGCTACTATTATGGAGGTTCTTAATATGATATCGCTGAACACCAAAGGTCTAAACATCCCAGAAAAGAGATGCATGTTGTTGCAGGACCTTCGCCGCCTTAAAGCAGACATAGCTCTCTTACAGGAGACCCACTTTAGAGGCGACAAACTGCCTATACTCAGGAATCGCACATTCCTATTAGCTTACCACTCAACAAATTCAGAAGCGAAGTCGAAGGGAGTATCTATATTGATCTCCAGCAAGGTACCGTGGACCTGCCTAGACACTGCAGTAGACCCAGCAGGTCGTTTCTTATTTCTGAAAGGCAAGATTGGAGATGTCAAGGTGACTTTGGCTAATTTATACGCCCCTAATTCTCACCAGGACGTCTTTATTGGAAAGACTATTGAAAAGTTATTGAACTTTTCTGAAGGCCAACTGATAGTAGGAGGTGACCTGAATGTTCCTATGATCCCCTCGGAAGATTCTTCCTAGAGACTCTCGGCCGTTCCTCCTGGCTCTCGTAAACGCATTGACCAGGCCCTACATAAAGCCCAATTAGTAGACGTTTGGCATATCTTCCACCCTACAGAAAGAGATTATACCTTTTACGCAACACCCCACAAGATATACTCTCGCATCGACTACTTCCTGGTACCACATGCACAGTTGCACTCTGTCAGAAAATCCACTATAGGCTCCATCACGTGGTCTGACCACGCGCCAATCTCCCTATCATATGCCCTCACTGACACTCTCAGCTCAAAGACTAAATGTTGGAGGCTAAATGAAAGCCTCTTACAAGACAAGGAAGTAATATCAGAGGTCTCTAGGGAACTTCAGTTCTACTTCCACACCAATGACACGACAGACTGCAACCCCGGCATTGTCTGGGAAGCACACAAAGCAGTCCTAAGAGGAGTACTTATCAAGCATGGCTTGAGAATTAAACAACGTACCCAACAACTGAACTCACTGCTAGACGACCTAAGACAGTTAGAAACACCTCATAAACAGTCTCCATCCGCCTCCTTAGAGACTGACCTCCTAACCAGACGATCGCAAATTAATGACCTGCTACAGTTCAAAGCCAAAGCATCGCTGCAGATATGTGGAAAAATTTCATATGAATCGGGTAACAAATGCAGTAAAATGCTAGCGAGATCCCTGCGAGACCAGAGACTGGCGACGTATATACCTCGCATATTATCGTCAAAAGGAACCAAAGTCTCCAAACCTCACGACATTGCCCGTGAATTTCAGAAATTTTACTCAGCCCTATATAACATAGATAGAGTACCCTCCATGCAAGAAAACATACAAGCATACTTAACTTTGTCCCAAATGTCAAAATTGCTTGAATCGGCTAGGGAAGCTCTAGAAGACCCTATCATGATTGAAGAAATACACGGAGCGATAGCGTCATCCAAACCAGGAAAGGCCCCTGGCTCAGATAGACTTACCATCTTATACTATAAAACTTTTATGCCATCGTTAAGTCCATATATGGTTAAACTATTTAACACGTTAAGCCCCACTTCACCTTTCGCTATGGAATCATTGCAAGCTCACATTGCGGTCATTCCAAAGGAAGGGAAAGACCCTGCCTCTTGCGGGAACTATAGGCCGATCTCCCTTCTTAATATTGACCTCAAGCTGTTTACCAAAGTTCTTGCAAATAGAATCCAACAAAATTTACCACATCCATCTAGATCAAGTAGGATTTGTTCCCGCTAGAGAGGCTAGAGACAACACCACCAAAGTGCTTAATCTGCTACACATGGTAAATAATTCCCGAACCCCTTGTGTATTTCTGGGCACGGATGCAGAGAAGGCCTTTGACAGGGTGAATTGGAACTTTGTGCTCGCAGTACTTCGGTATGCCGGATTCGGAGATCATATGACTCAATGGATCTCATCAATATACTGCAAACCCACAGCCCGAGTCCGAGCAAATGGAGTCTTATCAGAACCCTTTCCAATCTCAAACAGGACATGACAGGGATGCCCATTGACTCCCCTCCTCTTCACCCTGTCACTGGAACCCTTTTCTTTGCGCTGTGCGTAAGAAGCCAGGTGTTAATGGCATAAAGGTTGGGAACACTCAACATAAAATTTCGGTTTATGTCGACAACATGTTATTTTCCCTTACCAACCCTGTGATATCCCTCCCAAATCTCTTTAAGGAAATCAACGAATACGGAACCCTTTCCAATCTGAAAATCAATTTTCAAAAATCGGAGGTGATGGGCACTAATCTTCCACAGTCTCTTAAGATGCAACTACAGACGAATTTTAAGCTAAAATGGAACAACACAGCTTTCACATATTTAGGCACAATTATCCCGGCCCACATATCAAAGGTGTTTGACTTGAATTTCCCCCCTCTACTTTCTAGGGTACGGTCACTTCTAAAAAAAAATGGTCCTTCGGTTTACATTCGTGGTTCGGTCGCTGCAATATACTAAAAATGAGCGTATTGCCTAAATTCATATATCTCCTACAGGCTCTACCTGTACGTATCCCCTCCACCTATTTTCGACACATACGGCAATTGTTTTTTGAATTTATTTGGGCCCACAAGCATCCTCGATTGAGGAGAACACAACTCACTCTGCCAAAACAATATGGAGGCCTAGCAGTACCGGACGTTCATAAGTACTACCAGGCAGTTCACCTTGGTAGATTGGTTGACTGGAATAGACATGGGTCCCTCAAACTGTGGACCCAGCTTGAACAAGGTCAGAGCTCTATTCCTTTAAATAGAGCGCCTTGGTGCTATGACTCCTTACCCAAGGAAATTAAATCTCACCCGCTTATTGGCCAAATGACAAAAGTATGCTTTCTTTTGTTCAAGAAGGGGTCCATTTCAAGCCAGAAATTCGCCACTTTTCCCGATTCTGGGAAATCCCTGTTTTACTCCGGGTTACTAAGAGGATCCATTCAAACAACTAATGTCTATGGGCTGTATCCAGGTCTCACATTTCCTAATACAGAAAAAATGGCCCTTATTACAAGAACTCATAAACCCGGCAGGTTCATTCCGACTACAGTTTTGGAATGCCCTCGAAATCACCCATTTCTTTAGATCGCTTCCTCCACTGAACAAATTTGATCAACCCCTTACAACCCTAGAGGAAATCTGTTCAAATGAAGGGACTCTACCACACACTATCGTGCATGTATAACCTTCTGATCACTCCCCCAGACTCTTACTCACTAAAACACATCGCTGACTGGGAACGAGACTTGAATTGTACATTTAGCCCACAACAGAAACAACGCATTATTCAATTTACATACAAATCTTCCATCTGTGCGAAAACGCAAGAAACTAATTTTAAAAATTTTGACCAGGTGGTTCAGAACACCTGCGAAGTTAAATAAAATATTCCCTGCATCCTCGGATAGATGCTGGAGATGCCAGGAGGAACGAGGTACATTGCTACACGTGTTTTATTCCTGCCCCGAAATTAAAAGATTCTGGTCAGAGGTCCAAAATATTGTACAGAAATTCACAGACCGGCAAATACCAGATGACCCGGCCTTTTTTCTCCTTCACGTTTCAGACGTGCCGGTGAAAACCTACAAATAATCAATTATTTGCCATCTCCTTGACGCCGCCAAGTCATGCATTCCGCTTAAGTGGGAATCCCCACAGTCCCTGATGGTTGTAATGTGGCTCAGAAAGGTAAAGGAAATCAATAAATTTGTATATTCGGAAGAAGGCCAGACTTTACTTGGAGGCGCGGAGAGGAAAGAGATAGACCCCCGATGAAATACGGGTTTTTTTCCATCAGTATTATATATACTTCTCAGTGTAACCTAGACATGATAGTTCACGATGTCACATTCCCCTCCACCCCCCCTCCCCCCTAACCTTACCTTCGCCCCACTTTATATATTCTATTTTCTGTTCTCAGCTTTCTATAATAATTTCCCTTCTTCTTGTCTAACTTTTTGCTCTGTGCAATCACAGTGGCAAAGTCGATCTTTTCTAAAGCAAAAAATGATAAGGGATGACTTCATGGTTTACCAAACTAGACAATGTATTTTTCTGATGTCTGACAAATTGCTGCCTTACTTGTGTAACATTCTCCATTGTTTAGTTCATGTTGACAATATGTTTGTAATGTGTCATGGGTCCATGGACCTCTCCCTTTGACTAAATAAATAAAAAATTTGTAAAAAAAAAAAGAATTGGAGTTTGACATTGGTACTATAGTATATAAGGCATTACGTTCGTTTTTCCTCACCGTCCTGTATACATTTGGTCCATTAATAATGGGTATTAGTAGATTATTGCTGTATTCAACAGCACAATAGGCGCTGCATATAACTATTAAAAAATGGCGTGGGTTGGGGCTACAATAAAATGGCCGCCGATCCATTATTTAAACCAGCTTTACTATCCGTCCACTCAAAATTTCCCTGAGGAAGACCCGAGGGCCAAAACAACTAATCGATTATGAAAATAGTTGTCTACTATTTTCATAATTGATTTCTCCGGCCAGCCGATTAGTTGGCCTGCATACAGAATGCATTATTTGTTTACATATCAGGAAATACAGTGCAGCACCTGTACAGCCCAGTACACCATCCATACATCTAAGTGCTTTTGAATGTGTGAGGAGCAATGCCTCATGCGACATGTAGTCCTGGGCAAAAAGTGAGTGGTTCTAAAGGCAGAAGGTTTTTTTTTTAACCTTGCTATAGGGGCACTCTATACTATACTTTGCAGCTTGCTATTGGGGCACTCTGAAGGCAGCAGGAGCCAGAAGTGCCGATGGGGAACCCTAGAAGAGGAGAATCAGGGCTGCTCTGTACAAAACCATTACACAGAGCAGGCAAGTATAACGTGTTTGTTGTTTAAAAAATAAATAAATCACTTTAAAGACTGTGTGCAGGGAAGATCAGCATCTAAACCTAGAGAAGGTGGAGGCTGATAGACTGGAGATAATAGAAGCGATTACAATTACATTACCAGTATTGTGCATTATATTTAAAATGATCATATCCATGAAAACGTTAATATAAAAGATTTCTATCTCCCTTCCACCCTTCATATAGCTTCATGTCTGAGTTAAAATGCCCATATGCCCTACTTCTGGGTGTAGTGTATGTATGTATATGTGTGTGTGTATGTGTGTGTGTGTATATATGTATATAATATATATATATATATTATTAGCTAGATAGATTATCTGCTCTTTTTGTACTATAAAAGGCTAATTTTAGTTTTATTAACCCCATAATGACAGGTGATACAAAAAAGCGTGCTGCTGCTACTTAATGTCTTAGGCCTGGTTCCCACCTCTGTGTTTTTTGGTGCTTTTTGCAGAATGCACTACAGTTCATTTAACATGATTTCCTATGGGACACGTTCACATTTATGCTTTTTTCAGCCGCTGCATCATTTAGTGCATCAAGGAGTGATTGTACAGTTTCCTGTATCTGAAAGAGGCGCTGGGTTTTACTCGAACCTGTTTACGGTTCAAAAACCAAACTGGGACACAAGGCCCATTTTGGATCAAAGATCCCTGAACCAGTATCTGCTAATCCAGTCCTTTCGGATGGAGTCTGTCCGCTAAGTAGTAGCCTCACTCCAGATGGGAGGCTTTCTAGCCTCCATTGATATAAAGGACGTCTATTTACACGTATCTATCTTTCAGCCTCAATAGAGGGTCCTGCGATTTGCAGTAGAGGAACGTAATTTTCAGTTTGTGGCTCTACCCTTCGGGCTTGCCACAGCTCCCTGGGTGTTTGACAAAGGTCCTAGCACCAGTACAGGGTCTTTTAAGGGTCCATCGTATCTTGGTGCTCGGGTATCTTGATACCCGAGCACCAATACTCAATGCTGGCTTAACCTGTACAATGTGGTATTTGGAAAGCTTAGGCTGGGTCATAAATACTGAAAAATCAGCCTTGAGACCAGCTCAAAGTCTGAAGTATTTGTCTGATCCTAGATACGGTCCAAGCAAGGGTATTTTTGCCACCCATAAGGATCTGTGCCCTGAAGGATCAGGTGTGTCAGATAAGGGGCACCAGACAACCCTCCATTCTATGAGTCTGAGTCTTCTAGGAAGGATTGTCCTCCAAGGCAGTTCCCTATGCCCAGTTCCATTCCAGGCCTATACAACAAGACATCTTGTTGGCTTGGAACAGAAGAGGACAAGCCCTGTATTATCCAATGTTCTTTTCTCCTAGGGCACGCTTAAGCCTAAACTGGTGGTTGCAGGATCAGAACCTTCGAAAGGGAAGATCCTTCCTCCCGGTAACTTGGAGAGTACTGACCACAGATGCCAGTCTCAGGCTCGGGAGCCCCTAGAGGGGCTCGCAGCTCAGGGGAAATGGTCAAGGACAGAACAGATCCTGCCCATCAACATCCCGGAGTTATGGGCAAAACGTCTGGCCCTACGGTCCTGGGCGGTGGAGCTTCAGCACTGCCCTATCCGGGTTTAGTCCGACAATGCCACTGCAGTGGCCTGTATAAACCACCAAGGCGGTACCAGGAGTCATTCAGCTCTTAATCACTTCAGCCCCAGAAAGGTTTTACCCCCTTCCTGACCAGAGCACTTTTTACCTTTTGGCACTGCGTCGCATTAACTGCTAATTGTGCGGTCATGCAATGTTGTACCCAAACTAAATTTGCGTCCTTTTTTTTCCACAAATAGAGCTTTCTTTTGATGGTATTTGATCACCTCTGCGGTTTTTATTTTTTGCGCTATAAACGGAAAAAGACTGAAAATTTTGAAAAAAAAGTCAATAAGCGTATATTTATATTTATTGGTTTGCGCAAAAGTTATAGCGTCTACAAACTAGGGTACATTTTCTGGAATTTACACAGCTTTTAGTTTGACTGCCTATCTCATTTCTTGAGGTGCTAAAATGGCAGGGCAGTACAACCCCCCCCCCCCCCAAATGGAAAGTAGACACCCCAAGGAAATTGCTGAGAAGCATGTTGAGCCCATTGAATATTTTATTTTTGTCCCAAGTGATTAAATAATGACAAAAAAAAAAATTTTACAAAAAGTTGTCACTAAATGATATATTGCTCACACATGCCATGGTTATATGCGGAATTGCACCCCAAAATACATTTTGCTGCTTCTCCTGCGTACGGGGATACCACATGTGTGGGACTTTTTGGGAGCCTAGCAGCGTACGGGGCCCAGGAAAACCAATCACCGCCTTCAGGATTTCTAAGGGCGTAAATTTTTGATTTCACTCCTAACTACCTATCACAGTTTCGAAGGCCATAAAATGCCAAGATGACACAAACCCCGCCCCAAATGACCCCATTTTGGAAAATAAACACCCCAAGCTATTTGCTGAGAGGCATGGTGAGTATTTTGCAGCTCTCATTTGTTTTTGAAAATGAAGAAAGAAAAGAAAAATGTATTTTTTTTCTTTTTTCAATTTTCAAAACTTTGTGACAAAAAAATGAGGTCTGCAAAATACTCACCATACCTCTCAGAAAATAGCTGGTGGTGTCTACTCTCCAAAATGGGGTCAATTGGGGTGGGGGGTTTTGTACCATCTGGGCATTCCATGGCCTCCGAAACTGTGATAGGCAGTGAGGAGTGAAATCAAAAATTTACACCCTTAGAAACCCTGAAGGTGGTGCTTGGTTTTCGGGGTCCCGTACGCGGCTAGGCTCCCAAAAAGTCTCACATGTGGTATCCCTGTACTCAGGAGAAGCAACAGAATGTATTTTGGGGTGTCATTTCACATATGCCCATGGCATGTTTAAGCAATATATCATTTAGTGACAACTTTGTGCAAAAAAAAAGTGTCTTTTTCTCGCAACTTGTGTCACAATATAAAATATTTCATGGACTCGACATGCCTCTCAGCAAATAGCTTGGGGTATCTATTTTCCAAAATGGGGTCATTTGGGGGGGGGGGGGGTGGTTTGAACTGTCCTGGCATTTTATGCACAACATTTAGAAGCTTATGTCACACATCACCCACTCTTCTAACCACTTGAAGACAAAGCCCTTTCTGACACTTTTTGTTTACATGAAAAACATTTTTTTTTGCAAGAAAATTACTTTGAACCCCCAAACATTATATATTTTTTTAAAGCAAAGGCCCTACAGATTAAAATGGGTGTTTAATTTTTTTTTCACACAGTATTTGCGCAGCGATTTTTCAGACGCATTTTTTTGGGAAAAAACACACTTTTTTTAATTTTAATGCACTAAAACACACTATATTGCCCAAATGTTTTTCTGAAATAAAAAAGATGATCTTAGGCCAAGTACATGGATACCTAACACAACATGCTTTAAAATTGCGCACAAACGTGCAGTGGTGACAAACTACATACTTTTTTAAAAGCCTTTACAGGTTACCACTTTAGATTTACAGAGGAGGTCTACTGCTAAAATTACTTCCCTCGATCTGACCTTCGCAGTTATACCTCACATGCATGGTGCAATTGCTGTTTACTTGTGACGCCAGACCGACGCTTGCGTTCACCTTGGGGGGGGGGGGACAGGGGTGCTTTTTTTTTTTTTTCTTTTCTTTTCTTCCTATGATAGCAATAGATAGTGACAGGTACTCTTTTTTTGAAAAAATTGGGGTCTATTAGACCCTAGATCTCTCCTCTGCCCTCAAAGCATCTGACCACACCAAGACCGGTGTGATAAAATGCTTTCCCAATTTCCCAATAGCACTGTTTACATCCGGCGAAATCTAAGTCATGAAATGCTCGTAGCTTCCGGTTTCTTAGGTCATAGAGATGATTGGAGCCATTCTGGTCTCTGATCAGCTCTATGGTCAACTGGCCGAATCACCGGCTGCATTCTCGGGTTCCCTGTTGGGGCAGGAGAGCCAGAGAAAACCATGGAAGACGGTGGGGGGGGACACATTCCCTCCCACTGCTTGTAAAAGCAGTCTAGAGGCTAATTAGCCGCTAGGATTGCTTTTACATGAAAGCCGACCGCCGGCTGAAAAGAATGATACCAAGATGATACCTAAACCTGCAGGCATCATTCTGGTATAACCATTAAAAGTCCAGCAACATACTAGTACGTTGCTGGGCCTTGTTGGGCATATATTGTAATCTTTTTTTTCATGCAGCCTGTGGGCTGAACAAAAAAAAGAGATTGATTGGTGGGTATGCCCACCATTAGAATACCTCCCTTCATCCACCCACTTCTAATGATGGGCATACATGCACCATTTATATATGCCGAAGCATGGGGGCATCCGCCCCAAAAGTTAGGAGCAAATCGCTCCTCCGTCCCTGCTGCCCCAATGCTTCGGCATATATGCTCTATTTTTTAACTGTGCTGGTGAAATCACCTCCGACAGCGCTGGAGTCATGGAACAAATGCTGTTGCTGTCGAGATAAATAAATCTGCGCTGCAGCTGAATGGCGTAACTGAAAACATAAAAATGGTTAACAATAAAACACAGTAAACAGTAAAGTATAAAAAAATTACATACCTGAAAAGCAAACATGATAAAACATAACAACAATAAAACATTGCAGAATAGAATACAGTAAAAAAAGAGCAGAACAATAGAGAGAGAGAACAATAAAACAACAACTATTTTTGTTTTTTTATTTTATATTTTTTTGTTTTAATTTTTTTTTATAACTAACTTTTGTAACTATAACTGGTTCCATGTTCGGTCTCTCAAAATGCGATGGCATCTTGGGAGACCCTGTGAAAGTGTGCCTAGTCTGTGCAATGCTGTACCCTACGCTAAAACTCAACTAGTGTATGGTAGCCCTCAAAACATTTACCAATGCAAAGACCAGGATTGTCAGGACAGGAGGGACAATAATAGCGGGTGTCACGCCTATAACCGCGCTTTCTGCAGACACAACATTTTCTTTTGGGGGGGGGGGGGCTCATTGGGTAGGGGTACTCGGGAGGACATAAGGAAAATGCCTCTCATGCAGCCGGCTTACTGCATTTGGTTGGGGAAGGTGAGGTGGAGCACTGTCTGGAAACAGAAGAGCTCTGACGATCTCTTCCTGGAATTTAAGGAAGGATCCAGTCCGTCCTAAAGCTCTGTATAGCGCATGAGCGTTCAGCAAAGTCAATTGAAATAAGTATACAGACACTTTTTTACCAGCGTCTGGCCTTACGGGCAACTAGGTATGGCACCAACAACTGGTCGTTGAGGTCCACCCCTCCCATATTTTGGTTATATTCGTGGACACAGAGGGGTTTCTCCACAACACCAGTCGCCGTAGTAATTTGGACAGTCGTGTCTGCATGAAGGGAGGTAAGAATGAAAACATTCTTATTATCCCTCCACGACAAGAGAGGAAGTGCATAAAAAATAGCCACATACGTAAATTATTGATGACACACAAAAAAAAAAATGGTAGTACTAGGTATTACCAGGAGGGCGGACTTTATAGGCTAAGAAACAATGGAGAGGAAACTATTTAAAATATTCAAATTTATTACAGTTAACAATTACATAGAAAAGATAAGAATTATAGCATATATGCATCTATGTATGTTGTGCAGTGAGCCCTTGTATGTCTACGCGTTTCGCTGCTAGGCTTTCTCTGGACACAGCCAAGGTTCACAGACAAGACAGAGAATATGTTTCTCTATCTGAAATGAGATACAATGCCATTAGAAACACATAACTAATACATAGACAAATGGTTCAAGATAAAAATCATGCGCTGTGCACATATGAATATAGGAGCGAAACATCAGATCGGTACCTTAGTTTTGAAGTACAATGTCACATACAGTCACAGTAAGGTGAATGATGCACTTAGAAGCTAAAAAAAACGAAAAAAAGTGCAGATACAACCAGTCTCGATACAAAAATGTGTGTTGCAGCAAAACAATACAAAAGTTTTTTAGGAAATGAACTTGCTAGATTAAATATAGCTGAATCTATGAGCAGGGGCATGTGAGTAATTGGTTACTATTCCTCATTCTGAAAGGCCAAGGGAAGGGGGGGGCCAAAAGGTTTCCAACAAAGAGTCCTTCATTCAATTTCAGCAGTGCTTATGGCTATGTATAGCCTAACAGCATATCGCTGTATCTATGAATGAAAAATTGGGTGAGATAAATAAAATCAGTATATAAAGGTAAGAGCCTTATAATGAGTAACACCCACTTACTTACATTCAAAATCCGAATATCACAATATGCCCCTGGGAGACCGCAATCCACTGCACACAAGGCTATGGACGACAGGGGAGTCTATTTATAGTCTAAATTGATTACAGCTGAAAGTAATTAAGCATCATGTGATACACTGATGTAGAAAGCTGGGACTGCCAGGGCTTATGCGTATTGTAGGATATCTCAGTAGTTTTGTCCTCAACGCATGCGCAGAGGATTATACGGCCAGGAAAGAAGACATGAAAGGAAGACCTGTGTTTAGACAGCGCAGCGTCTGAGAAGAGAGCTGCGCATGCGCCGGCACTCATAGAGCCATCTAGGTGCATTCTGGGCATTTGTAGGAATTTATAAGGCAGTTCATAGCTGGTAGATGTGCATATGAATACTAGCAGCCTGCCAGAGTCAGTAAGCAGTGCCGTCAAGAAGAAAAGTGTTATAACGCCTCTCTATGGGAGACACAATTCTGTAAGAGACACTGCATCTGTGTGATTGTATTGGCCTCATTAACCACAGCCTGTTAAGCATAATATGCACAAAAAGGCTGGCGCATAAGATTTCTTTGTTACCAGCATGCTAACATAATACTGCATATCCTGATGGACTGTATATCAAAAATAGCACAAAAAGATGGCACCAAATTCTAGATGTCTCGCTACCAACACCTACAAGCCAACAACCCATGATAATAAAAACCAGAACAGAGATGCATATAAAGAAATATATATAAATAAATTACATAGATAATTCTCGTTTTTTGTGATCGTGAGTAAATTCTCCAAGCAAAATCATAAAAAGGTTAAGTACCAAATCTATACAAATAGTATTGTGAAGATATATATACCAAGTATTTCTATTGGGTTCACATGATGAATCTTTACAAGTGATACTGTCAGATAAGTACTTACCGAGGCCGAGATGCCGAGAGTGGTTCGCCCTTGCCACTACGTGCACCTCGTCCCCTGGGGATGAAACAGGGAATGGGTGGCACTAAGGAGCGCGGGCCACCAGCAGGTATGGGTCCCTTGTGGGAAACTGCAGAGCCAGGTCTGGGGACGCAGGAGTCCAGGAACCGGTAGAAGTCCCGTTGCTGGGTGGAGCAGACAAACTGTAAGCAAGCAGAGGGTCAAACACAGGCAATAAGCAAGACAAGTCCGTAGAACAGGCCGGGGGTCAAACACTGGTATCAAGCAGAGGAAGTCCGTTAATCAGGCCGGGGGTCAATCCAGGAGAGAGGCAGCGTGGTAAGAGCAGTCCGGGTCACAACAGGAGATCAGGTGACCATCAACAGGAAGCAGGAAGCAACAGGAGCTGAAGACAAACCAGCAACCAGTCTGGGTGCTGGAGCTGATTTAAATAGCCCCGCCAGAGTGTCACGGTGGGCGTGCATGAGTCACCGCGTGCACCGGTGTGCTATTGCGCTCTCGCCGCTCCATCGGGCCATGCGCACGCATGCGCCGAAGCGCCAATCCAGTGCGCACGTGCCCAGGGACAGGATGAATGTGACTGGAGAGGACCCTTCTCTGACAGTGCCCCCCCCCCCCCCCCAAGGGGCAGACTCCGGACGCCCAGACTAGACATCAATTCAGGATGTTCCCGATGAAAAGCTTGGATTAAACGTGGGGCTTCTCTGACAGATACAGATTAGAATACGATTTATGTTCGTACATTGTAAGACCTTACCTAAAATGAAAAGGGGGGGGGAGAGCAAAGGAAACAGTTCAAGGAGGGCAAAAAAATGAACTATAGGCAAACAATACATTGATAAACTGGATATCTTACAGAAAAAATTTGAAGCTAATCATATCGTAATTTGGACAGTCGTGTCTGCATGAAGGGAGGTAAGAACGAAAACATTCTTATTATCCCTCCACTTCATAGCGAGCAAGTTATTACACTTCAAGCAGGCTCTCTCCCCCAGCCTAAGATGGGAATCTACAAGCTGCTGGGGAAAGCCCCGGCGATTAGATCGCACAGTGCCACATGCTCCAATCTGATGATCAAACAAGTGACTAAAAAGTGGCACGATCGTGTAATAATTGTCCACAGACAAATGGTACCCCGTTCCGAATAAGGGTGACACCAAGTCCCACACAATCTTGCTAGCGCTTCCTATGTGGTCAGAGCAGTTTGTCAGCTCTACGTGACTATCTCTTCCCTCGTAAACCATAAAACTACATGTATAGCCTTTGGCCCTGTCACAGAGCTTATACATCTTGACCCCGTATCTGGCACGCTTGCTGGGGAGGTACTGTTTGAATGACAAGTGGCCAGAAAACTTAATCAGGGACTCATCAATGTAGACAACTTGATGGGGAGCAAACAAGTCTGCAAAATGTTGGTTGAAGTGGTTTACAAGGGGCTGAATTTTGCAGAGCCGATCGTATCCAGGGTCTCCACGAGGACGACAGAGTTCATTGTTGTTGAAGTGCATGAACCGCAAAATCTGCTCGTATCGTGCCCTGGCCATGGAAGCAGAGAACAAAGGCATATGGTGAATTGGGTCAGTGGATTAATATGACCGCAACTCACTCTTTTTGGTTATGCCCATGAGGAGGGATAGGCCCAGAAAGATCTTAAATTCGGAAACCGTAATTGGTTTCCAATCTCTGGCAAGGGAGGACTGGGGAATAGTGGTGATGTGTTGACCAGCGTACAAATTGCTTTGGTCCACAATAGATCTATAGAGATCTTCGGTGAAAAACAGCAAATAAAAATCAAGTGAAGTAAAATCAACTGTTTCTACATGAATGCCGGGTTAGCCCGTGAATGGGGGAAGTACGGGTGCTGCAGAAGTGGTGGGTTCCCAATTAGGATTGTCGAATGCAGCAGGAAGGGCACTATGGGCATGATGGGCCTGTGTTCGTCTTCTTGGCAGTGGGACACTACTTGTGCTTGCCCCCTCGCCAGCTTGAACTGCACTTATGGGACTCGCCACGTCACCAAGTGTTACTGCACTGCTGGATGTACGACCAGGGTGTACTAGGCCGCTGGTGCTTGCCAGTTCACCAGAAGGAATAGCGGCGCTAGTACATCTCTGCTCCATACGAGAGCCCTGCGGTTCTTGCACCTCAACAGCAGAAGAACAAGATTGGAGTCTAGTACGCCTGACCTTGGCAGGGACCACAACTCCGTCGTCAGAGCTATCTGTCTACAGGTTCGTATTCTGAGCCTGAATCTGACAGATGAGTGACTTCCTCTTCACTATCAGTCATGCTCAGAAACGTGTGGGCCTCTTCACTAGTGTACCTTCGATTTGCCATTTTGGGCTCTAAATTCAGTGGTACCCTAGTGAGACACTCATGCAAAAAAGCTCCTGACTGTTAGCGACTGTCTCAAAACGCTACCAAAAAACTGTTGGCGATCGCAGGGATCAGGCCTGACTCAGCAAACGCTGCAGTTGTGTGTGTTTAGTTTTTTGTAAGTGACAGTGATCGATCGATACTGCATTTGGCTGGGCGCAGGGGCAAACACAGGTGCTAGCAGGTATCTGGGCTGATCCTGCTAACACTGCGTTTTTGGGAACCCTAAACTGCTGGGGACGCTAGTATAGATCTGATCGGATCAGATATTGATCCGTTCAGATAATATACCACTAAGGGAGGAGTATGCTGCGTGCGTGGGTGTTAGCGGTACTGGCACTAACCTGACACTGCCTGGGGCGATGCAGACCCTATCTGACCCTAAAACCTAACTTATATCAACCGCCAGGCGATTAGGGGGTTAAACCTTTATTGGGTAATAAACGGCGGGTGCCCTGACACTATAAAAAACTAACTAACCAGCGTCACCCGTAACAGTTATACAGTGATCACTGGTGAAAGGGTTAACTAGAGGGCAATCAAGGGGTTAAAACCTTTACTAGGTAGTATATGGGGATCCCTGACGCTATAAAACGCTGACGGCGAACCTAAATACTTAACTCCCTAACTAGCGTCACCTGTGACACTAATGCCCTGTACACACGGTCGGATTTTCCGATGGAAAATGTCCGATCGAAGCGTGTTGTCGGAAATTCCGACCGTGTGTGGGCTCCATCGGACATTTTCCATCGGATTTTCCGACACACAAAGTTGGAGAGCAGGAGATAAAATTTTCCGACAACAAAATCCGATCGCGTCAATTCCGACCGTGTGTGGCCTGTTCCGACGCACAAAGTGCCACGCATGCTCAGAAGAAATTCCAAGACGGAACAGCTCGTTCTGGTAAACTTAGCGGTCGCAATGGATACAGCACTTTCGTCACGCTGCAATGTTAAAAATGGTTTAATACAGCGCACTCTCTTCTTCTTTATAATGTGACAAGAATTAAGTAGTTTTGCTGCTCATATTCACACACACTTCTCACAAAGTTTTTATTTTTGTTTTTTTATTGGGATTCCCTGAATATATTGTTATTAGTTGTCACATCTGACAGTATTTTTTTTTTTTATTTAATTTTTTTGGGGATTTTAAGCCTTTTTTTTGGATTTAATGTTTGTATTTTTTCAAAGGCTGATCTTTGTTCAATGTTATTTTTATTTTTACTCCAGAATATTTTTGTGTGTGTTTTACATGGTTGTAATGTTTTGCTTCATCAATCACAATCCTAAATTAGTACTCCCAACTAACATCTAGTTAACATCATTGATTGGACAAGCAGAAATATTTAGAGGAATGCTATACCTGGCTCAATCTGGGCTCCTCCACATGTTGTTGCCTGGAAGGCCCAGGTTGGGCGTCAGAAGCCTCAGCCGGGGGGGAAGGAAGCATGGAAGGAAGACTGGAGAGGGATGACCTGGGTTCAGTCTGGCCTGCCAGAAAATGCAGCCTGTCGTAGTACAACATCCTGGGGACATAGATGTCATCTGCTGCTCCGGATCTCTGTGAATCCAGGACTTTCTTGAGCTCCCTCAGATATGTGCTCCTCAGGCCACCAATTAATATCTTTAAATAGGTGATGTCTGCCGTGGGGATCACCTGCTTCACAATTTCACACAATTGCACCAGTGCTGCCTTCCTCTTTGTTTGGTTCTTGTAATGGGGGTGTTTAATCTCCCACAGACAGGGCAGCTCCCTTAAGATATCTATGAATACTGACATGAAGTCATTATCTTTCAGTAAGATATCCATGTTCACTGCAAGACACAACACAAGACAAAGCCTAATGTCAGACAAAACTCTCCTAATCTTGTTACAATATAGGCTTCAATGTAGAAGCAGTATAGGCACAAGTTTGTCTCTTACCTTCGTTCTTACGATCGGCGCGTCCAATGCTCCTTCCTCCGCTCACAGATCGTACGTAATACGCACGCGTGTTACGCTTTATACACACTGTGCATGCGTGTAACTCCACCTGCCCCTGGCGTTCTTTCTAGTCTATTCCCCGCCCCTTTTCGTTTGGCGCAGTGGGTGAAGAGCACATGGCGGAGTTAGAGCAGGTGTGTGCTAATTATAGCAACGAGGAGGAGGAGGAGAAAAGCCCGGATCCGGACACGTCCCGATCCAGAAGGAGACGTTTTAAGGCCACAAATATGTCCTTTGAGGAGATGTTGGAGATGGTCGACATCATGAAGAAGTCCGACTATGACGGAAAGTATGGGCCTTACCCCAACCCCAACATCAGAAAGGCAAAGATCATGGCGAAAGTGGTCAAAAGCCTTCACAAGAATTTCGGGGTACGAAGATCGAAAGATCAGCTCAGGAAGCGGTGGTCGGACCTGAAGTTAAGAGAGCCAGAGCAGTACCGAAAGATCCGGAGAGTGCTGCAAAACAGTAAGTAGTTGTGCTGTGTTCCTATTCTTTCTGTCTTTATTCTGTTCGTGCTGCATATGCTTTTCTTAATTGTAACGTTTAAAAGGGCAACTTTAATGTTCATGGGCCCATTATTCGTTCGTATCAAACATTTTTCTTTCGGCCTCTAAAACACCATTGTTTAGGCCATATGCATTTTCCCACATTTTTTTGGGGCCTACTTGGATGCCAAATATTTGTTTGTGTAGATGGGTTTGTTACTAGAATGAAATGCCAACTAGATTGTGTGTAAGGAGAGGACACTGAGCAGCTGTTTTCACATCTGGACACTGGAGCACTAGTGTGGGACACCAGAACACCATTTTTATTAGGGGGCCACACAGGTGCTCCAGTGTATACTATAGGGGGGGGTCTCCATCTGTGAAGCTTGTACTAAACAGGTAAAGTATTGCAGCTTGACAAAGGCCAATAAAAAAATACATCTTGGAACTCGGCTAAAATAGACAATTGTACCCCACTTCCAAGCAATGTTTCCTATTTCTAGTTCTGCCATCAAATATCTGTGTGCTAATTATACCATTTTTGTTTTACATAGGGGAGAAAAGACTCGGAGGACACCCCTCATCCGAGGAGACCAGAGACCCCCCACCTCTGGAAGAAGGTGAAATACCAACAACCCAAGCTGAGCAGGAGGAAGAAGATGTGGTGGAGATTGGCACCACAACAGGTGAGTGTCTGCGACCACAGGCTCAGGTAAACGAGATGGATGGTGGCAGATTTTTGAGACCTGTTTTTTTTTTTTTTTGTTTCTCTCTTTTTAGGTGATCGTGATGTTGTGGATCCAGAACGTTTCACCTCAGAAAGTGCCCAGATCCTGATCGAACTGGTCGAACTGCAAAACATACAGCAAAAAATCAATGATGTTATTAAAAAAAATAATAACATCATTGATGTTTTGGGGCGAATTTAAAACCCCACAAAATCACCTTTTTGGATTGTGGTCCAATCTCTTAACTTTTTTTGCAATGTTTAGAAAAGCCAAATTTGGAGGATGCACACAGTGTGCCAACATGTGCTATCTGCCATCACGGGAGATCAATGGACGCGTTTTGGGGGTGCAACCCCTTCCTCAATTATAAAGTAGCGTTGAGGAAGGGCTTGCTCCCCCAAAACACGTCCCTTGATCCCCCCTGATGGCAGCTAGCACATGTTGACATTCGTAAATTGGTGTGCATCTTCCAAATTTGGCTTTTCCAGGGGTGATTTCCCCCCATCTAAACGCTATATCATACCCAGTTCCTAAATACTGATGTCTGATATAGCCTTCAGGTTTTACCTAATGTGAACTTTGTAAGTTCAAGTTTTTTGGCTTTCTTGTTGGTTTTACACAGGCCTGTTTTATCTGAAATGGACATTTCAATTTTTGATAATGCTACTGCAAAAATTGTTATACAACAAACATGTTGGTTTGTTTTAAAAACCTTTGGTAAATGCACATGTGATTGTGCAGGTATAAAAAAGTTGCTTACTCAAGAATGTGTGGATTATTGTCTCAACACTACAATACAACACTTTTGGGGTGATGTAATTGCTGTTTTCTGCAAAAATGGGTGTTATTTCCTAAGGGCAAATCCTCTTGGCACTACAAGTGCAGTTGCAAGTGCACTTGTAGTGAAATTTGTTTTTGCATTTAGGAAATAACAGCCAACAGTGCTTTGTATAAGGTTACACAATCATGACATTTTCTGGACTCAACACATTTCTGTCAGGGTCAGCTAAAACAAACACAAGCAGTAAATGTCCACCAAGAATTTCTTTTTTTTTATTATAAAAAAAAAGGCTTCACAGATTTGCTGGCATATTGATAGCCCCCCTACCCGCAAAGAACTCCAGGTAGCGTAACCGGACATCACGGGCACTCAGAGAGGGCAAGCCAGGACGGCCACTTTCAAGCCCCGTCAGTGTGGTTTGATGTAGGATTCCGGCCTCAGGCCCAACTGAGCCAGCATAGTTGGCCGAATGTTTCCTTAAAAAGTTATGGAGAACACAGCACGCCAGTATAATATGGCTCAGTTTATACTCCGCCATATGGATGGGTGTCAGAAATAGTCGGGACCGGCTGGCCAGGATTCCAAATGTGTTCTCCACCACTCTTCGGGCTCTGGCCAGCCAGTAATTAAAAACCCTCTGTTCCGGGGTGAGGGTCCTCATTGGGAATGGCCGCATCAGGTGGTCCCCCAGCGCAAATGCTTCATCAGCAACGAACACAAATGGGAGTCCTTCCACATTGTCCTCTGGAGCTGGCAAGTCCAAGCTGCCATTCTGGAGATGCCTGTAGAACTCCGTCTGGGCGATGACTCCACCATCGGACATCCGGCCATTCTTCCCCACGTCCACATACAAGAAGTCGTAATTAGCCGACACCACCACCAACATCACTATACTATTAAACCCCTTGTAATTATAATAGTACGACCCCGAGTTGGGTGGTGGGACGATGTGGACGTGTTTCCCATCAATTGCCCCTCCGCAGTTAGGAAAGTCCCACCGCTGGGCAAAGTGGGAGGCCACAGTCTGCCATTCCTGTGGCGTGGAAGGAAACTGTTGATGAAAAAACAATAAACATTACTATTTTTACTTTGAAACATGGCAAGCAGATTATACACATACATTATGGGGAAACCTCCAGATAGCATTTACTAAGGGGAATTTAACAACGCCAAAGTATAAGGTACACCTATCATATTCCCCCCCCCCTCTCATGGGCCATTTCTAACATTATAGGGGGTGTGTGTAAATCTTGGACAGGTAACCCTCTTCACTTCATTGAGAGCTGAATGCCTAAATAATGGGTATTACTTTGAACAGCCCCTCCTTAGTTACACTGTTGGCAGACCACTGGACAGGTAAGAAGTGTCTGAATACAAAGATATAAATACACACTGTACACATTTGAGGACATTTGGACATTCTGCTATTACCTATCAAGATAATAATAGGATACAAAAACTTTAAACAGTACCATTGGAAAGTATACAGGCAGGCCCTTGCACTACATGCTTTGGGGAATTCATCCATAAATCTGAGCAGAAAAGAGATGGGTATAGTGTGTATGGGTTTTGCAAAGTCAGCAGATAGATGATTGAGGATAGATAGAGAATTGGGATCAGCTGACTTAGCAGTTGAGGGAGGGTTACTAAAAATTATTTGGGGACACCACAAAAAAAAGCCTCTGGCACTCTGCCTGAATTTAAATCAAAAATAACATTTCCAAACATTTTAGGGGGTGTTTGGGGTAAAGCACTACTATGGAGCAGAAAAAATGCATTGATAAGTGACTACATGAGGTGAATATAGGGCAGGAGAGACACCATGCTGGGGAGGTTAGTGAAGGGCAAATATGTATGAAGGACCTAAAATAATAATTACATAAAAATCCAGCATGCATGAGGACAAAGGGGACATTCACAGCATATTACAATCATGGTAATTAGGGAATGAGGAAAGAAATACAAGATATTAGCAAACATTCAATACAATAAAATGTGATATAAAAGGATAAAAATCTTACCTTCATATACTCCTTCTGCAGGACCTGTATGATGGCAGAACAGGTCTCTGGGATAATGATACCCAGAGCCTGGGGGGAGATGCCTGTCGAGAACTTCAAGTCCTGCAGACTTCTCCCTGTGGCCAAATACCGCAGGGTAGCGACCAACCTCTGCTCCGGAGTGATGGCTTGCCTCATGCAGGTATCCTGCCTGCTAATATAAGGGGTCAGCGAAGCCAACAGACGGTGAAACACGGGGTCCGTCATCCTAAGAAAGTTCCTGAAATCATCAGGATTATTCTCACGGATCTCACGGAGCAAAGGCATATGAGAGAACTGGTCACGCTGAAGCAACCACGAGGAGTACGCATACGAAACATGGCTAGAAAACGGTCGGCTGCTCAGAACGAAGTAACAGAACGCACTGAAGAACAGCAAGGCCTGTGAAGAGCGACCTGAAAAACAGTAACGAACGAACAAGAATACAATGACTACCTAAAGTCACACGGAACTTGCTGCACGCTCTGAAGAGCAGATACAAACCCACAAGCACAAACTGAACGGCAGAAAACGATCTGAAAGCCACGAGTCTGAAAAAGCGCGAATCGTCTCTCACCAAACTTTTTACTAACACGAGATTAGCAAAAGGAGCCCAAAGGGTGCCGCGCTTGGTTCTGAACCGGCCTTTTCTAGTCTCGTCGTACGTGGTGTACGTGACCGCGTGGTTGGCGATCGGAAATTCTGACAACTTTGTGCGACCGTGTGTAGACAAAAAAAGTTTGAGCCAACATCCGTCGGAAAAAATCCTAGGATTTTGTTGTCGGAATGTCCGAACAAAGTCCGACCGTGTGTACGCCCTAATACAGCGATCAGATAAACGATCGCTTAGTGACACTGGGGGGTGATCAAGGGGTTCAAACTTTATTAGGGGGTTGGGGGGTACCCTAGACCTAAAGGGGCCTAACACTAACTGCCCTACCACTTATAACTGTCGCAAAATGACACCAATGCAATAATCAGAAAACAAAAAACAAACTGCTATTGGTGTCACTGTGACAGGGGGTACAGGGGGGGGTGATCGGGGGTGAAAAGTGTGCCTAGAGTGTTCTACTGTAAGTGTTGTGTTGGTGCAAACTTACTTGATGTCTTCTGTCCTCGGAAACCGTAACAAAAAGGCTTCACGAGGAGCGATGACATCACTTCCTCTGCCGCTGTTTACATTGCAGCAGCAGAGTAAGATTCTAATTCGCCAAGAGCGATCGTGAGGGGGTGGCCATGAATTAGTGGCCTCCCCCTCACATCGCTCCTGACGGTAATCAGACCGCTGCAGGTAAGCCCTTATGCCTGCCCGTGCCATTGTGCCGACGTACACCGGCGTGCGGCGGACGGCAACTGGTTAAGGAGGTGAACCACATACTAGCCTGGGCAGAGGGACACATGCTGATTCTGTCGGCAGTCCATATCCCGGTAGTAGACCACTGGAAGGCAGATTATCTCAGCAGCCAGCAGATCTGCCCTGGGGAATGGTCCCTACACCCAGGGGTGTTCCAGGAAATTTGCCAGCGTTGGGGATGGCCAGAGGTCAACCTATTGGCATCCAGGTTAAACAACACGCTACAGCAGTTTGTGTCCCGAACAAGGGATGCTCTGGCAATCGGAGCAGATGCTCTGGAAGTTCCATGGAGCCAGTACTCCCTGGTTTATGCTTTCCCTCCGATCCCTCTCCTTCCACATTTGTTGTGCAAGATTCGGAGAGAGGGTGTTCCAGTCACTCTGGTGGCACCAGCCTGGTCCAAAAGGCCCTGGTTCCCAGACATTGTGAGATTGACAATAGACGGGCCATGGCTGCTTCCACGTCGCTCCGATCTATTGTCTCAAGGTCCTATATTTCACCCCAATTTACAATCTCTAAATTTGATGGCATGACTATTGAAGCCAGGGTGTTGAAGTACCATGGCATTTCGGGACCAGTGGTGTCTACCCTAGTGAATCCTAGAAAAACTGTCACTAGGAAGATCTATCATAAGGTCTGGAAGACTTCTGTTGCTTGGTGTGAAGCCAAAAAATGGCATCCTCGGAAATACGTGATTGGGAGAATTCTCTTTTCTACAGTCAGTTGTGGAAATCAAATTGACTTTGAGTACAATCAGAGGTCAGATTTCGGCCCTGCCAGTATTCTTCCAAAAGCCTTTAGCCTCCTATTCGCTGGTCCGAACCTTTCTGCAGGGGGCAACTCGTTTGCTTCCCCCCATTAGGTCATCTATGTGTCCTTGGGACTTGAACTTGGTGCTGTCTGTGTTACAGAAACAACCATTTGAACCTATCAAGGAAATTCCATTAGACTTGCTGTCACACAAGCTAGCCGTCCTGATGGGCATCACCTCAGCTAGAAGGGTGTCGGAGTTGGTGGCGCTTTCGTGCAGGGAACCATACTTGATCCTTCACCACGACAGGGTCGTGTTATGACCTGTCCCATTCTCCTTGCCAAAAATGGTGTCAGCCTTTCATTTAAATCAGGACATTATTTTGCCGCCTTTTTTTTTTCTCAGCCTCATTTGGCGGAAGAGAGACGACTACATTCCTTGGATGTTGTCCGGGCAAGGTTTATTTGTCTAGATCTGCGGAGATCCGAGGTTCAGACTCCTTTTTTGTTTTACCAAAGGGACCCAAGAAGGGGCAGGCAGCTTCCAAGGCTTTCACTGCCAATTGGGTCCGTCAGTTGGTCACTCAGGCCTATGGTCTGAAACGTAAAGCTCCTCCTTTTTATGGTGAGAGCTCATTCTACCAGGGGTGTGGGAACCTCCTGGGCTTTTCGCCATCGGGTATCCGTGGCTCAGATTTGTAAGGCTGCTACCTGGTCTTCAGTGCATGCGTTCACAAAATTTTATCAAGTGGATGTTCGAGCAGCCGAGGATTCGGCTTTCAGCCGCAGTGTACTGCAGGTTGCTGTATAAAGTCTGATGGCTATTGTTTGGCAGGGTGTCTCCCTCCCCTCAAGGCGATTGCTCTGGGACGTCCCAGTAGGTAATGAATTTTAGCCTAACCCTGTGTCCCATGATGTATGAAAAACAAAATAGGATTTTTTCGTCATACTTGCCTGTAAAATCCTTTTCTTTGAGTACATCACGGGACACAGAGATCCGTCCCCTCTTTTTTAAGGATTCAGATCTTGCTACAAAACTGAAGTACTTCCTGTATGGGAGGGGTTATATAGGGGATCACTTCCTGTCTAAGACTTGTCTACCAGTGTCCATTCACCTAGAGATGGTGTATAACCCAGTAGGTAATGAATATTAGCCTAACTCTGTGTCCTATGATGTACTCAAAGAAAAGGATTTTACAGGTAAGTATGACATAAAAATACTATTCTTGTATGGCTAGCCTATAATATATTACAGTTCTGTCTGAAAATCGGCAAAACAGTCTTTATTTATTTTTTTTTTTTCTTTAAATAAAAAAAATTGATCTCCTGAGTCTTATATTTACCAGATTTAACCTCTAATAGTATATACATTATATCTGTTCTGTCTATTATTCTCAGAGTGGATTAGAGATTTTGCTCCCTTAACATACAGTCGGTTATTTATATTTACCATTGCATAGAGATATTTAAGAATAAGTTGCCTTTTTAAAAAAAAAAAAAAAACTTTACATATTAACTAAATTATACAACACACTTTATTGCAAGTTTGAGGTCTCTGGGAAAATGGCATTCAACTTCCTGATTACGCTAGGTAGCGAAATTTATAGAGGTTGGATCGTTGCCGCTATTCCCGTGAACTGCGTGTGAAGACACGTCAGGTTAAACAATGAGACGCACGTCATCATCTTTTGTTCTTACCATGGAAAGGCAGTGTGTTGGATAGCACATATTGAGATTAACATTTATGCTGGTCGAGCTGGTGCCGGTCTGGGCAACCTGACATGTAAGCAGATACAATTGGGGATTGGTTTTAAGTGAAATTTTAAATAAAACTGCGTTGCACGATCACCGTGTTATTTTCTTTCTGGGTGATTGGTGGGGAAGGAGCATCTGTGAGTTGGAAAGGAGGCCATCGGGAGTCCCATGCGTGCAGATTGTAATATTTTTATTACATACGCTTTATGGTCCAGTGGGCCTTTGGGCTCTGGTGAGTGAGCATTTGCATCTTTGGTGGTGGAGCACATTCACTTTGGAATTAAGCAAGGCTGCACGGTGGATAGGAAGCATTGAAATAAAGTGCAAGATACAGATGAATATGGAGACACAGTTTAATAAGGCCTTTTTTGTATAGCACATGTTGATTTGAGTATCAATGCACATATTTATCACAAATTTAATATTGATATAATTATTGTTTGATTTATAATCCTATTTCACAGGAATGTTTTGCATTTATTTTGCACAACATTGATTAGTAGTGTGTAAGATTTATATCACTTAGCATATATAGGCATTAGGATGCTTATAGTTTACATTGTTCCTACTTTATATTTTTTGGTTTGAGTATAAGAACTGTGCCTGTAAGGGCTCGACTAAATTGTCAGAAAGGGTGATATTCAGCATTGCTTTTCTAGAAGGGTTGATTCAGAGACCAGGAAAAGCCAAGAATTTTTGAATTTTTCCAGCATAACCTTTAAGTTAGGAAGAGTGATAAGGGGGTTGGTTAAAACCAGGAGAGATTCATCTGCATTAAAGTTTGCCTGATAGCGATTGCCTGCATAGGGGACTCTGGATATATCTGGGTTGTCTCGAAGGACAGCTGCAGTGCAGGGTTCAAGGGCTAGGATGAAAAACGCATGAGACGGTGGGCAGACCCGTCTAATACCCCCAAAAATCGTGAAGGGCGAGGAGAAAAATCCAGCATATTTGACAGCTGTTGAAGGGGAAGGGTATAGAGCTTTAATTCAGGCAAGAAAGGCATCTCCAAACCCCCACCGGGAGAGCGTGTATACTAAATTCCAAGAAAACGAGAAAAAATTCCAACACCTTCTATATGTCTAAAGACAAGCAGAAACCTGGTATCTTGCATCGATGTAGAATGTGAATAAGGTGAATGACTTTTCAGATGTTTTCCTGGCCTTTCTCCCTGGAACTAAGCACATCTGGTCACTATGGGTGGGGGAGTTTAGATATTTTTGAATACAGGTGCTTAGGATCTTCCCCAGAATCTTCAAATCCACATTCAGCAAAGAGATGGGTCTGAAGGCTTGCAGATCAAAAGAATCATCAGATCCCTTGGGAATCATAGTAATATGTGCTTTGAGAAGGTCCAGGGAGGGCCGTGAGCCCTGCTTTAGCGAATAAAAAAGGCAGCAAAATGAGGGACCAGGAAGGCGGCAATTTTTTTGTAGCATATCCCCGAAAACCCATCTAGGCAAAGGGTCTTGGAGGGTTTCAGGGATTTGATGGCCTGAGCAATTTTGTTTTCAGAGATGTCTGTGTTCAGAGCATCATGGGCCATTGTGGATAGAGAGGGAAGGCTTTAAAGCGTTTAACCCCCCCAAAAAATGGATCCGGTTTTTCTAAAGCTTGAATAAACGCACAGTGCTTGTGCTGTGTGTTTTGGCCCACTGTATCACCTGAAATACCTGGCTGATCCTGCCAGTTTCTACCCTCCCCTCTGTACGCTGACCACGATATATCAGGGCTGATGAGCCCTGAGACTGTAGTCAGTGTACGTGCCTCCATCATCCACAGCTATCTGCAGCTTTCCTGTGTCCTCTGTCCTCCTCCCCCTCCCTGCCTGTCAGCTCTCACTAGCGCCGCTCTGCTTTTCTCCCCACTGCTTCAAAACAAACTGATCATTATATCATTCCCTCTGTCACATAAAAAGCTGTGTCCTTTATGCCTGTGCTTTATAAAGAAAAAAAACAAACTGATTTTTACCTGTTTTAACAGTGTCTAACAGCGATCACATGACTCCAGGCTCTCTGCTCCTCTTCTCCCTGCCTCCCTAGCTGATGTCAGCAGGGGAATCTCGGCCCCGCCCGTTGGAGATATCGGATGGGAAGAGCTGAAAGCCTGGAGTTATGTGATCGCTGGATGACACTGTTAAAACAGGTAGAAATCTGCTTATTTTTTTTATAAAGCACAGGCACTAGGACACAGCTTTTTATGTGACAGAGGGGATGATATAATGATCAGTTAGTGGCTTAACAACCACTTTAAGTGACTGAAAAAGCTTTCTCCATGTTCTAATGTGAACTGGCTTGGTTCCTCATGTAGAGAGGACAAAAAGTTGCGAACCTTGCCTTCAATGGGTCGGAAATTAGACCACCACCTCCCCTTACACAAAGTTATACAGGTTTTTGTATGCAGCCCACCAATATGAGATTATTTGCCTGTATGGGCCCAGGTTTGTTAGCACTCGTTTAAAACGTATGTCTGGCCCAAGCGTAAGGCTTTCTCAGCCTGCGTGATGGAAAGAAGATCGGGTTCAACGGCCAGAGTATCTTGGGCTGTTCCGGTTGGCCACAGTTGACTTTGCCCTCCAGGCAGTGTCTGTGGTAGCCAGGAGATTGGTTTGTTCCCTACATCCTACGTTCCCTAGTGCACTTTCTAGAGGAGGCAATTTGAATCAGGTAACCCCTGTTAGTGGCCTTATGGGCCTCCCATAGGGAAACAGCGGAGATCAAAGAACCCGTATTTTCAGTAAAATAAGATTGAGTATGTAACTCTATCTGTGAGCAGGAGGCCTGAGTGGTCATAAGGGATTCATTCGGTCTCCATTGGCAAGTGGGCCAGGTTAAGCCTGTGAGTTTCACCAGATAGACCAAGTGATCATGATCCAACCATATTGAAGCTGGGATGGAAATCCTACCGACTAAAGATAAATGTCGGAGATGAGTAAATACATCATCTTTTCTACAGAAACTCTAATGTGGATTGGAGTAAAAAGTATCCTGCGATCCAGGATGAAGTTCCTGCCAAACATCCACTTAGTCATGGGTCTGTAGAAGAGTGCACATTTTGGTTTCCTGTAGGGTGTCATGAGTTGCCACAGTAAGGAAAAGACGGTCAAGAGGGGAATTGAGCGTAACTTTCGAATCATCCATAAGAAAGATGCCTTTCTGGTGCTTTGAGATTCAGCAGGCGGGAAACGAATTTATGTTGGAACCTGTTCGGGGCATAATATCCTACTAAGGTCAAGTCTTAATACCAAATGGTGTCCTACAAAAGCAGGTACCTACCCGTGGGGTCGGCTATCTCGAGGGTACAGGTAAACAGCAGGTTGTGCTTAAATGCAATCAACACCCCCCTATGTTTCTCAAGGCGGGAGAAGAAGAAAAAACGGTTGTATAATGAGGGGAGAGGTATCATGGAGGACTGGGAAAATCTTGTCTCCTGCAGGCATAATACATCCACGCCTGGGATTTAAAATGATGAAACACCTTAGACCGCTTGGTCTGGGAATTGAAGCCATTAATATTTTGGGAACAGTTCTTCAAAGGTTTCAGAGCCATACTGGACATAAAGGGTTAAGCCGCATAAGTGCGCAGTAAGCAGAGGTCCAGGCTTTGGCAGGCCCCGGTTGCATGGAAGAGGGAATAGGAGAACATATGCACAATAGAAAAGTGCAACAGTACCACAACAAGTGGAGTTCACGTTCCACTGATAAGGCATATAAAAAGGGATAACCATACCACCGGGCACATGGTCGCGCCACAGGACACAGTGAAACATCTACGGATGTATAGCTACTAAAACGGCTAAGAAGGGGCAGAAAGGAGGGGAGGGGATGGGAAACGAGCCATTGGGTAATAGCCAGGCAGATGACATCAAATAGGTCACATTATCCCAGTAGTACAAACAATAACATAACCATAAATAAAAAGCACTTCAATAGTAAGAGTACACCACGCTAGGGAAGGGAACCACCCTGAGTGGCGGGCCTGCTCATCAAAAGAACCAACTGCAGCAATGAGCACTGTGGGACCGAAAGGCAGGGGAGCACCTGAAATGCAACAAAGAGCAAAAGATGCTCCATCTTCCCACATTGTGTAGGCTAGTACTAAGGTATAACGGAGTGTCCAGCACAAAAGTCCAGCCGGGAAAGAACTGCAAAAGAATACAAGTCATATATATACAGTGGGGACGGAAAGTATTCAGACCCCCTTAAATTTTTCACTCTTTGTTATATTGCAGCCATTTGCTAAAATCATTTACGTTCATTTTTTTTTCCTCATTAATGTACACACAGCACCCCATATTGACAGAAAAACACAGAATTGTTGACATTTTTGCAGATTTATTAAAAAAGAAAAACTGAAATATCACATGGTCCTAAGTATTCAGACCCTTTGCTGAGTATTTAGTAGAAGCACCCTTTTGATCTAATACAGCCATGAGTCTTTTTGGGAAAGATGCAACAAGTTTTTTACACCTGGATTTGGGGATCCTCTGCCTTCCTCCTTGCAGATCCTCTGCAGTTCTGTCAGGTTGGATGGTAAACGTTGGTGGACAGCCATTTTTAGGTCTCTCCAGAGATTCTCAATTGAGTTTAAGTCAGGGGTCTGGTTGGGCCATTCAAGAACAGTCACGGAGTTGTGAAGCCACTCCTTCCTTATTTTAGCTGCGTGCTTAGGGTCATTGTCTTGTTGGAAGGTAAACCTTCAGCCTAGTCTGAGGTCCTGAGCACTCTGGAGAAGGTTTTCATCCAGGATATCCCTGTACTTGGCCACATTCCTCTTTCCCTCGATTGCAACCAGTTGTCCTGTCCCTGCAGCTGAAAAACACCCCCACAGCATGATGCCACCACCATGCTTCACTGTTGGGACTGTATTGGAAAGGTGATGAACAGTGCCTGGCTTTCTCCACACATACCGTTTAGAATTAAGGCCAAAAAGTTCTATCTTGGTCTCATCAGACCAGAGAACCTTATTTCTCACCATCTTGGAGTCCTTCACGTGTTTTTTTTTTTTTTTTAGCAAACTCCATGCGGGCTTTCATGTGTCTTGCACTGAGGAGAGGCTTTCGGTCGGGCCACTCTGCCATAAAGCCCCAACTGGTGGAGGGCTGGAGTGATGGTTGACTTTCTACAACTTTTTCCCGACTGCATCTCTGGAGCTCAGCCACAGTGATCTTTGGGTTCTTCTTTACCTCTCTCACCAAGGCTCTTCTCCCCCGATAGCTCAGTTTGGCCAGACGACCAGCTCTAGGAAGGGTTCTGGTCATCCCAAACATCTTCCATTCAAGGATTATGGAGGCCACTGTGCTCTTAGGAACCTTAAAGCGGGAGTCTACCTAAAAAATATATTTTAAAAGCCAGCAGCTACAAATACTGCAGCTGCTGACTTTTAATGGACACTTACCTGTCCCAGGGTCCAGCGATCTCGTTAGCCGACGCCCATCGCTCGCTCAACTCTCGGCGGCTGTCACCGCCATCCTAGGTGAGGGAATCAGGAAGTGAAGCGTTGCGGCTTCACTTCCCAGTTCCCTACTGCGCATGCGCGAGTTGCGCTGTGCATCGTAACTGGTCCCCGCTATCTCCTGGGACCTGTGTGTTTCCCAGGAGACAGCGCGGAGGGACGGGAGGAGGCGTAGACTCCTGTGGGAGTCTATGCCATGAAGTGGGTGCAAATACCTGTCTTAGACAGGTATCTGCACCCCCCTCCGCCCTGAAAGGTGCCAAATGTGACACCGGAGGGGGGGAGGGTTCATTGTTGTGTGGAACTCTGCTTTAGGTGCAGCAGAAATTTTTTTGTAACCTTGGCCAGATCTGTGCCTTGCCACAATTCTGTCTCTGAGCTCTTCAGGCAGTTCCTTTGACCTTATGATTCTCATTTGCTCTGACATGCACTGTGAGTGTAAGGTCTTATATAGACAGGTGTGTGGCTTTCCTAATCAAGTCCTATCTGTATAATCAAAAGCTGGACTCAAAGGTGTAGAACCATCTCAAGGAGGGTCAGAAGAAATGGACAGCACCTGAGTTAAATGTGAGTGTCACAGCAAAGGGTCTGAATACTTAGGACCATGTGATATTTCTGTTTTTTTTTTTTTTTCTTTTTTAATAAATCTGCAAAAATGTCAACAATTCTGTGTTTTTCTGTCAATATGAGTGCTGTGTGTACATTAATGAGGAAAAAAATGAACTTAAATGATTTTAGCAAATGGCTGCAATATAACAAAGAGTGAAAAATTTAAGGGGGTCTGAATACTTCCGTCCCCACTGTATTTAAAAAAAATAAAGGGGGAGTGGAAAGAGATCAGCTTATGGTTTAGAGACCAAGTCCCTGCTAATGGTAGTTGAGGAACACGTATAACAATGAGAGCAGGAAGTCCCCTTGGGATAGGGAAGGGCAGTCCAGAAATATCAGTTCAATTCAGACCCCAAGCATTGGTAGTCCAAGGACCTGGTGGGGGCTAAAACCCCATGAGAACATGGGCATCACCAGTGTAAGTAGCAGGGTATAAAGTTCCAGGGATGAAAACTGAAGGACAAAAAAATTATGGAATGTCTCTCCCAACGGGACAGTCAAACCACTGCACAGTCAGGGCCAAGGAAGCTCATGACCAAAAGACCAAGCCATGTAATGAGAAAGACAGGGCTTACCCATTCACCTGGTATCGGCTTGGATTGGAGCGTGGAGATTCTAGTAGTGAAAGGGTATGGGAGTGCTTACGGCCAACTTTCTCCCAGTTCGTTACAGGGAGGATGCAAGCTGGAGGGCCGCACCGGGCTGCTGGTGGCATCCCACGGGGACAGGAGGTTTAGCTCCTCCAAGGTCAACTTTGCCTCCCCTGGCTTGTAGATAACATGGCTTTTGGCCTTGATGGGTAAAGGTAGGTTTCAACAGGAAGCTCCATTGATATTTAATATGATGACTCAAGAGGACCAACATATAGGGCTTCATCTGTTAATGTTTCTGAATAGTGAATGGGGCTAAGTCTGCAAACAGTTTATACGAGTGGTCCTGGAAACAGAGGTCCTGTTTAGCCTGCAGAAGCATTTCTTTCATGCGCTAGTAAGTGAATTTAATGTCAATGTCCCTGGGGGGCCCTCTGTCTTCTTTGGCCCCAGGGCTCTATGAATACAGTCAAATTTCGGATGATCTATCGGTATAGCTGGCACCAGCTCCTGGAAGAGTGCAGTAGCAATGGAGGTGAGACCAGTGATGATTTCAGTTAGGCCCAGGTTACTCCGACATGATCTGTTCTCAAAGTCCTCCAGCCTCCAAAAAGCCACCTCAAGCTCCTTATTCAGGTCCAAAAGATCTTGCTCATTATTTTCTATTACTGTTGCAGCGGTATCCATGTCTTCCAGGACATTGTTGCAGTGGCCAAGCTCATAGGTTTCTTTGGTGACGTGTGCTGCCAGTCTGGAGGTGGCTGCGGAAAGCTTGCTTTGCAGCAGAGTCTTAAATTGAGCCAGCAGGTCGGCATCCCACAGGGCTGGTGGCGGGTGCTCAGGTGACATGTCCGGAAGGCTCTCAAGAACCTAAGGGGCCACCCCGTTCACCCAAAATGAGCCACTGGCGGGAAGGCCTTGGAGTCAGGGGGTCTGCCGATCTGGCACTAGAAGCGTGGGTGGAGACTGTCCTTTTCCTCATGTGCTACAGCAAGGCTGGTAGAGGATGGGAACGCTGACAGAAGAGGGGAAAAGCTCTCCAGAAGGCTTAAAGCGGAGGTCCACCCTATTTTACAACTTTTGCTCAATCTCATTACAGCAATGTATTCAGTTATAAACTGAACTTTTTTTTTTTTTTTTTTTCCTTGTGTACCTGTGTTTTTCTCATGTTCATCTCTGCTTCCTGTATGGGTCCACTGCAGATATGGGCAGGTATTTTGTGGGTATTCCGTCATGTCCTGTGTGCCGCACTTGTCCCCTGGGAGCTTGTGTCATTGTTTCCAGGAGTCATTGCGGAGGCCTGCCACGAGTTCTCGCGGGATTTCTAAAGAGGAAGTGACGCTATTACGACAGTCACATTTGGATTTCAAAAATCTCCATTGTAAACGAGGGCAAACAGGTAATACTTACCAGTATCACCTGAGCACACAAGGCAAACGGAGCACACGTGTTATATATAATAAATAAAATATTTTTTGTTATTTCTCTCTAGCGCTATCTTTTCAATAATAAATAAATATATATATATACATACAGTGAATGACATTAAATTATGTGTATGTATGTAACATACATACATATGACTGACTTTGCTGTAACATTTTTGGTAAATGTCTCCTATCCATCTGTACATCTCTACTGAACTGACTTTGCTGTAACATTTTTGGTAAATGTCTTCTGCTGCCATATCTTTAAAATGATATTTAATGCTAGCTCTATAACAAACACACTGCAATAGCAATATTACTGGTGATTGATTCTCAATTCCATTTGGCTTGAGTGATCAAGAGAGGTAATTAGCTTTACGACCCTAGCCTGTGTCTGTAGCTGGTCTGGTACTGGCCATCTCCTCCCCATATTCAGGTGTCTCACATCAGACCCAATAATGACAAACTGAGAAATGCATCCCTGCTTGGTCTCCCTATAAATTTAAAGCAGCTTATGGGGTGGCGCAGACAGGGGCAAGGCGCAGACATCATGGCTCTGTCCTGAGTGGCTCTGTCATGAGTGATGCGCAGTTTCACCGACACAGTTTAATGAAAGCAGGATAACTAAAGCTGGATGAAGATACAACAAGAACTCTGCTCCACCCTGCAAGACGACAAGCAAACCAGCTTTTGACATTTATTTTATATTAAGTTAGTTTCCCACTCTCTATCCACTAACATGCTCCTTAGTCTCTTCCTTCTCACATTGGTGTCTTCTATCCTCAAATTATCTTTACTCTACCCCTCCTCTCTTCCCTGCAGCATGCATATATCACGCTCACTCCTACACTCTCCCTACTATGGTACCCATCATTTCTTGCATTTGCTGCACCCACATGCTGACATAAACACCAGGGCCATTAGGCACGTGCGCTCATGCACATCCCACTCCCACCTTGCCTTCTTCGCCCTCCTCCTCCTAGTCTCAGGTGACATTTCTCCTAATCCTGGTCCGCCATTTTCCAACTGCAAGCGACATATCCTATACCCCTCCCCCTTTGGAAACCACCGCAATCCACTCAGTTTAATTTCTATCCCCCTGCTTCTTCAAAGCAGCCCACCAATCTCATGCACCCTTTGGAATGCCCGCTCCATCTGTAACAAGCTAACATCTGTACATGACCTCTTCATCTCTCATGGCTTTAACATACTCCCTATAACAGAAACCTGGCTTCAAAATTTTGACTCAGCTTCTCCTGCTGCCCTCTCCCATGGTGGTCTCCATTGGACTCACCCCCCCATACCCAACAGACAGAAAGGAGGTGGAGTTGGCTTCCTTTTATCCCCACAAAGCACCTTCCAAGTCCTTCCTGTCCCTCCCTCTCTATCCCTCTCTTCTTTTGAGATGCACTGTATTCGTCTGTTTTCTCCCATTTCTTTGAGGATTGCAGCAATTTATCGGCCTCCAGGACCAGTATCGCACTTTCTTGATGACTTTGCTGCCTGGCTACCCTACTTTCTCTCCTCTGAAATACCCACCATTATTCTTGGTGACTTCAACATTCCTGTCAATGTTAACAGCCCAACTACAGCTAAACTTCTCGACTTAACCTCATCTTTTGAGCTAACCCAATGGACACATACTTCCACTCACTCCAATGGTAATACCCTTGACCTTGTATTCTCCCATCTCTGCAACCTCACCAACACCCCCTTTCCTCTCTCTGATCACAACCTCATTACTTTCACTGTATCCTTGCCTCCAAGCAGCAAACAATTACTTGTAGAAACCTTCGCCACTTTAACCCTTCTCTATTCTGCTACTGACCACCTATATGACATAATCTCTCCCCTGCCCTGTCCTGACCTGGCCACCTCTGTCTACAACAGTTCCCCTTTCATTTTTACTAGATGCACTTGCTCCTCTAACCACACGCAGAATCGGGCCCCCGACCGTTACAACCCTGGCAAACTGACAACACTAGAAATCTCAAGAGACATTGCCGTGCTCTTGAACGACTATGGCGTAAAACCAAATACCTGCAAGACTTCACCCTATATAAATCTGCCCTTCTAAAAATACAATTCTTGCCTCCATGCTGCCAAACAAGCATACTTTGTCTTTCTTATTAATTCCTTGTCATCCAGTCCCCATCGGCTCTTCTCAACCTTTAACTCTCTGCTTTGTCCCCCACCCCCTCTACCCACTAATGCTGGCCATACACTATACGAAAAATCGGCCGAAAAATCGTTCGTATAGACACTTCGTTCGTTTTTCGGCAAGTTAATGGGCACAAATCGATAATCGTTTGTGACGTTTTTGTGGGAAAAAAACGAACGGGAAGTTTGGAAAATTTCTGCCGAACGTACGATAAATTGCAAGGTTAATGTGTTTCCCGTCCGAACTGTCTGCACTAGGTATATGTAAAAAAACGAACAAAAAATTATTTATTCATGTCCACTGAACAATTTATCGGCCATTATATGATGGCACGATCGTTTGCGGTCACGGTCGAACGTTCGTTTTTCGAAAATGTGTTCGGCCGATTTTCTGTATAGTGTATGGCCAGCATTTCTCACTCGCTGCCCAAGAGATTGCCAATCACTTCAAAGACCAGATCGATGCAATTCGTGAGGACATCTCCACTATGCGTATGTCTTCGCCACCCAACATACCTTGCCTAGCAGCACATTCAACACTCTCCTCTTTTGAATTGGCTACTACTGAAGAGGTTACAAAACTTTTCTCGGATGCCCACCTAACCAATTGTCCCTTGGATCCTGTTCCCTCACAACTACTATGGTCACCCTCTTCTTCTATCCTATGCTCCCTCACCCACGTCTTCAATCTCTCCCTCTCTAGTGGCATCTTCCCCCTCCCCTCTAAAACATGCGCAGATCACTCCCATTCTTAAAAAGCCCTCACTGGACCCTACCAACCTGAACAACTTAAGACCCATCTCATTGCTCCCATTCACCTCTAAACTTCTAGAATGCTTAGTCTAAAACCGTCTTGGCTCCTACCTCAGTGAAAATAACTTTCTTGACCCCTTACAGTCTGGCTTTCGCTCGCAGCACTCCACGGAAACTGCCTTACTAAAACTCACTAATGATTTACTAACTGCTAAAACCAACAGCCAGTACTCCATACTCCTACTACATGACCTCTCTGCGGCCTTTGATACTGTTGACCACCCGCTCCTTCTCAATAAACTACATTTCCTTGGCCTCCGAGATTCTGCTCTATCCTGGTTCTCTGCCTATTTATCACAGCACTCCTTCAGTGTCACCTACAACTCTGTCTCCTCCTCTCCATTGCCCCTTTCTGTGGGGGTCTCCCAAGGCTCTGTTCTTGGACCCCTTCTATTCTCTATCGACACCTCCTCCCTTGGTCACTTAATAACTGCCCACGGCTTCCAATACCACTTACACGCTGATGACACCCAAATCTATCTGTCTACTCCTCACCTCACTCCTTCAGTCTCCTCTCGCATTACTAACTGACATATCAGCATGGATGTCGCACCACTTCCTTAAACTAAATCTCTCTAAAACTGAGCTATTAATATCCCCCCCCCTCCTGTGCCCCCCTCCATGACTTTTCCATCAAAATCAACAATGCAACCTTCAGTCCCTCCCCTCACGCCAGGGTACTAGGTGTAATCCTAGACTCTGACTTGTCATTTCAGCCTCAAATCCAATCATTGTCAAAAGTTTGTAGAATTCACCTCCGTAACATCTCTAAAATTCGGCCCTTTTTAACAAATGAAACCACCAAGCTCCTCATTCTCTCCCTTGTTATCTCTCGCCTTGACTATTGCAATTCCCTTCTCATTGGCCTACCTCTCCATAGGCTATCCCCTCTTCAGTCTATCATGAATGCTGCTGCCAGACTTATCCACCTTACCAACTGCTCAGTGTCTACCAACCTTCTACTCCAATCCCTACACTGGCTCCCAATCACCCAGCAAATTAAATTCAAAATACTAACCACAACATACAAAACCATTCACAACTCTGCCCCGAGCTACATCACCAATCTTGTCTCCAAATATCACCCAAATCGACCTCTCTGCTCTTCTCAAGACTTCCTGCTTTCACGCTCTCTCATCTCCTCCTCCCATGCTCGTCTCCAGGACTTCTCTAGAGCCTCTCCCATTCTCTGGAACTCGCTACCTCCATCTATCCGGCTATCCCCTACTCTTGCTACCTTCAGGCGATCCCTGAAAACTCATCTCTTCAGGAAAGCCTATCACATCTCCAACTAATCTCCTACCACTTCCAACAGCTCATTCCCCACAGTTAAAACCTTTTGTACCACCTGCCCCACCCTATTAGATTGTAAGCTCTTCTGAGCAGGGCCCTCTTAATCCTCTTGTATTTTATTGTATTATAATTGTATTGTCTCCCTTTTATATTGTAAAGTGCTGCGTAAACTGTTGGCGCTATATAAATCCTGTATAATAATAATAAATGAGCAGCTTCTCCTTCACCTGCTCAGTGGCTTCCGCCTCCTCCTTCCTCGGCGGCCAATCAGAATGCTTCTCCTTTCGGCCAATCAGAAAACTGGTCTCAGACCTGCTTCCTGATTGGCGGAGAGGAGATTCAGTGTGATAATAGTGAATATTCATTCGCTATTCTCACACACCTGGGTGGGCTCTGTTCGCATTCTCTGCGCCCCGAGCCCTTCCTATTTTGAAGCCTAATAGAGCCTCAGGCTCTAATCGGTGCTTCAAAAAAACACCCACTCTGCATTGGAATTCTTGCATCTGGCGTCCTGAAAGGGGCCGGACGTATGGATGAGGGGGTGGCGCCCGTGTGCCCTTAATGGATGGGCCGCCATCTGGTTGTGTGGAAGCAATTCAGTGGCTGCACAGCTGCTGGATCGCTTCCATCTGACAGCTTGTCAGATTTACACACACACAGTCGCAGGGAGTAGGTGTAAAACTGCCCAAAGCTGTGCCCGTAGTTTGTATTATACCGTATATATGGCTTTGTATTGCTATATAGCTACTAACTTTAGTTTTTAATACCAACAGCACTATCTGAATTTTTGGGATTTTAAACTTGGTAATGATTTACAAATAGAGCTATAACCCTACCATCCACAAGCTAACACATATATGGTAAATTGAAACAAACCTCTTTGGTCATGAGTTGGCCATATTCCCTTTCAGATGGTAACCCTCCCAAAGGTGTTGTCTTCTATTTCCCATTTCATTCTTTACAAGTTATGTTTTATGTTCTGTGGTCTGGCAGACACCGATGGGCATGCAGAGGTCTTAAGGATTCTTAAGCTTGCCATAGACGGGTCATTTTTTGTCCAGCCAGCGAGGTGGATGGAGGAATCCCCCCTCGCCAGGACAATGTAGTCTGACAGCAAGACCCACCACTGTCGGATTATACTGGTTAGCAGCTGCTGATCAACAAAAGTTTTCCAGCTTGGCCTTTCGACAGAAGTCGATCAAATGATCAACTGCTGAACTGTCCAAATTTTGATCGATCTATGGCTAGCTTTGTGCAGCTACTTTCAGATTATTGGATACTGGTGAAAAAGTCAGGCTGCAGGGAAATCCCCTTCCACTCCCAACTAGAATCAGTGTTTTTTTTGCTAGTGTCCTTGGATGATGGACCTTTTCAGTCTTAGAGAAGCTTAACTTCTAATTTCTTTTTTCTCTTTCACACTCTTGAGTAATTTCTTACAAGATGATTGCTTTGAATATGATAATTTCATCATTTTGGCTTCACTGTAGCTAGTGCAGCTTTTAATGCAGCTTTCAGATTGGTGGGCTCCTCGGCAGAACCTTGGGGGCCATACTCGGACCCCACCAGTTGGAAGATGTAAGGCCAGCCTGTAATGTTGTTTTACACTAAATACTGCTGTGGGCACTTATCTTGGCACATAGTGCAGCATGTGGAGGTAACTGCAAAGTGCTTTATGGATCCTGCCTGGGGCAGAGCCCTGTCTCTGAAGACTTTTACAGGGGTATGCCCATTGTGGGAGGCCCAAGCCAGGATTGAGTTAACTGCCTGTTATTTGTGCTACTGAATTCAAGGAGTACAAGGCAGAGCTGTCTCCTGGGGTGGGGGGGGGGGGCAATCTTTCTCTTATTGGGGTGTGCTGAGACCACTGACTACTAGAAGGTCTGGCTTTGTTGAGGCCTTAGATTACAGATGTCATGGCTCTGACCCTTATATCTCCTTTCTGACTTCAGTCTTTGACTCTGCCTTGCAGCCAGACATGGTACTTGTAGAGAAGGCATCTGCTGAGAAAGAATCACTGCCCTTTGAGACATCTAATTTGGATGATACACCTGCTACAACTATCTCTCCAAAACTAAAGGAGGCTATTTCTGCACTGATTGTACACACTCCTTTAGCATTGGCACAGCCAGAGTCTGCTAACCTTATGGTGTTTAGTATATAGTCCCTAAAGTTGAGCCTGTCCTTAGTGATGACTGGTGCCCCTTAAGATTGTATTCCCCCCCAAACACTATGTACCAACAATATCTGATATTGAGAAAAGTTTCCTTTTGAAAACTGGCAGTTCCTATGGTAAATCCAGCCATTTCCCACCCTAAAAGGCCTTTCATGGCCCCCAGAAAGGATAATCCCATGTTTGAGGTCCAGGAACATAAAAGAATAGAAGCCCTCTTTAAAAGAGAAGTATGGTTTTTTTAATTTTATTTACCCATTATACTTGCCTAGGTGGATGCAGCATCGGACCGATGCTGCATCTGTCCCCCGGTGCCTCTTCACTGAGAATCGAGCCATCGAACACCGCGATGGCTCGGTTCTCTCAGCTCCCCAAGTGAAGAACTCTTTCTCTCTGCTCCTCCACGCTCATTGGAGCGCTAAGATGTGGAGGGTCGGGGAGCGTCCGTCTCAGGTTCTCAGCGGCTGATTCCAGTGATGTCAGTAGAGAGCGGATATCGCTGAAAACGGGTCACAGGAGTGCAAAACGAAATGCACTTCTATGCCCCATAGGAGAAGCCCAGCCAAACCAGCTCAGGCTGGACTTCTCCTTTTTTAAGGCTATTTTTGTTCTGGCTGACCTTGCCATGCAACCTGTAGTTGTATCTATGGCCATTTGTCAGGAATTCGCATATGGCCCGGAATCTTAACGTCATGCTGGCAGAACGATAGTGCTGTGGGAGGGATTCTCCCCTATCAACACTCTTTGTTGATGGGGGAATAAAAGCAATTTTCTTTCCTTCTACTTTAGGTGGAAGGGAAGAAAATTGCACAGTCTTTGAGTCACTTTACAGATTCCTCTGTTCATAGTCAGCTGCAACTTTTTCTTTCAGCCTTGTGTTACTGCCTCAATGGCTTGGCAGGCACACTTTGCCAAATGTCTAGGATGAGTCTTCTACCTGCACATGCACAGGATTCTCTGACTTGAATGCTGGTCAGCTTAACTCCCCTGCAAGATTTGCCTTGAGCCTTTACCTTTTGATTCTAAAGCTGTTGGGTAGCCAAAAGCAGATCCATCCAACATAATGGGGAAGGAGACAAGTTGGAGAGCATGAAGTGGGGAGGGGGTAGAGTGTGAGATGTTCTGGGAAGATAAGAGTACTCTCCCCAGGAGAAAAAGGCTTGCTCCTTTACCACTAGGTAGATACAGTATGTACTGCATATCAAGGAGATAATGTGGGAGAGGGGGTGTAAGTTATTTCCCCAGGAAGAAAAAGGCATGTGCCATTAGGCCTACTACTACTGAAGTTAGGAAGAGTTCCTTCTATCGCTCCCAGTCTTCTAATGCTAAATCTAAAACAGGAACATACTTTGGCAAGGAGACATGCACTTCCAAGCCAGTCAAGTCTGGAGCCTCATTTCTCAAGGTGGGAGATGTCTCATTGCCGTCTCGCCTTTCTGGTCCCATAACATCACAGATGCCTGGGTCCACAGAATTGTTCCCGGGAGCTACAAAGTAGAGTTGTGCACTCTTCCTTCTCCTTGCTTCATACTGTCCAACTTGCCTCCTTTCACATTGTAACAGATGGATCTGGTTTTAGTTGCCCAACCTCTTTAAACCTAAGAAGTTATTATCCCTGTACCAGGAAAAAGCTTTAAAGGGCTCTGCTTGAAACTCTGTACAGTTCCAAAACTGAACAGAGATGCTTTTCCCATTCTGAATCTGAACATGCTAAACTTGTTCCTACTGGTTTAGAGGTTTTGCGTGGAAAATACCAGGTGAGTCATTGTCTCCCTTTTTTCTGGGGGTTTTCTGGCCTCCATAGAAATCCATGGTGTCTTTCTGTACATTCTTATATTTACGCCTCCTCAGTGCTCTCTGTGTTAAGTGGTGAGCAGTCTGCATTTGGGGTTTGACCCCCTTCCTTTTGGCCTCCCCACTGCCCCTGGCTGGTGTCTTCATCAAGGTCCTTGCCCCAGTTTTAGCTCTGCTCTTAAGGGATCCACAATATGGGTCACCTGCAGAATCTTTGCATCCTTAGGCTGTCATATGATGGCCTCGACTTCCCGGGGTTATATCTGAATGATGCCTGAGGCTACAGACATCATTCAGATACTGGCATTTTCAGCCGGCGATTCCGTACACCATAAGAACGATCATAGCGGCCCTTCCGCCGCTTGATCGTTCTTACGGGTGGCCAAAGGGGACGTCCCCGCCCCCCGGTGCTTTTACCGACTCACCTCAGTGATCGGTGAGTCGGAGAGCGGATCCGCCGGTGCCGGATGTAGATCATAGAGATTTCCGGCGGACCAGATGGTCGCTGGAGTCTCTATGATCGTTCAGAGGCCGGGCGCGATGTTATGACGTCACGCCCGGCCTCTGCATTCAAAAAAACGGCGCCGCCTCGGCTGGGAAGCGGTGATGGTTTTTTTTTTTTTTTTGATTTTAGGATTCCCAGCCTAGAGGTGAGATGTGGGGTCTTATTGACCCCATATCTCACTGTAAAGAGGACCGATCATGTCATATTCCTATTACAAGGGATGTTTACATTCCTTGTAATAGGAATAAAAGTGATCAAAAAATTTTTTTTTTAAAAAAGTGTCAGAATAAAAAATTTTAAGTAAAATTAACAATAAAATTTTTTTTTTTTTTAAAGCGCCCCTGTCCCCGTGAGCTCGCACGCAGAAGCGAACGCATACGTAAGTCCCACCCACATATGAAAACGGTGTTCAAACCACACATGTGAGGCATCGCCGCAAACGTTAGAGCGAGAGCAATAATTTTGGCCCTAGACCTCCTCTGTAACTCAAAACATGTAACCAGTAAAAAATTTTAAATCGTCGCCTATGGGGATTTTTAAGTACCAAAGTTTGGCGCCATTCCACGAGCGTGTGCAATTTTGAAGCGTGACATGTTAGGTATCTATTTACTCAGCGTAACTTCATCTTTCACACTATGCCAAAAAAATTGGCTAACTTTGCTGTTTTTTTTTTTTAAAGCATGAAACTGTTTTTTTAAAAAAAAAAAGCGTTTGAAAAATTGCTGCACAAATACCGTGCAAGATAAAAAGTTGCAATGACCGCCATTGTATTTTCTAGGGTCTCTGCTAAAAAAATATATATATATAATGTTTGGGGGTTCTATGTAATTTTATAGCAAAGAAATGATGATTTTTGACATGTAGGAGCGAAGTGTCAGAATTGGCCTGGATGCGAAGTGGTTAAACCTTTCACTGCAAGGTCTGTATGCTGTACGGACCCTCACATTCTTCCTTGTGTTATAAGCTCATAGTCATTTCAGTGACCATGTGCTTATATCAAAACTGTTCAGCAGACTTTGCTGAAAAACACCATAACTCTATTCAGCAGATCACATTCCACTAATCAGAGCTAAGGTCAGGATGAAAAGGTCTAGGTGAACATAGTGAGCGATCGGTACCAATCGCTCCTATGTTTAGCTGTCAGTGGCATAGTAAAATGCTATGCAGAGGCTTCCGTCCATTCATTAGTATTGCAGCTGAGCCTGGTCATGTGCTTTCAGAAAATATATGGTTTGGGGGGGTCTTTTACAAACTCTGAAAGCTTCAAGTGAAAAATAAAACCCATACTTCTTGAGAAATTTTTGGGTACATTCGAATTTCACCATTTTGCAAAAAGGCACAATTTAAAATTTTACAAATATTTGTTATTTATTAACACAACACCGGTTAAGCTTTTTTCTATTTAGTAGGAATATAGCAAGAATTTTGTAAAATTAGCTGTGTTTTTATCTGCAAATAATTGGTTTTAGTGCATTTTTAACGAAAATATTGTTTGATAACATTTGTGCAAATATCGCGGGGTCTTAAAAATCTGTAGCACCTTCTTTTTGTGCTACAGGTCATGTGCTTTCAGAAAATATTTGGTTTGGGGGGGTGTTTCACAAATTCTAAAAGCTGTAAGGGAAAAATTAAAACCTTCCGATTTTTTGAGAAATTTGGATTTTTACATTTTCGCATATGTTCGATTTTCACCATTTTGCAAAAAGGGGCAATGTAGAAATTCTAATCAACATTCTGGAACTCATGGTGATTTGGTTATCCTTTCAACTCTGGAATTCTTTAACAAGGGCATCTGATAAGAATATAGTTGGACAGTGACATGGCCGTGACCATCATAGAGGCACCCTACTGAAAATCTTTTCTATGTTTACATTTTTGGTGATTGTAAACAGAGACATCACCACACATCAGCTGGCTTTTGCTGGTTGTGCCCAATCTTTGGAACTAGATAACATAAAATGTTCTCTTTTTTTTTTTTTTTTTTACCTCGTCAGTCTAACTTTGCTTCCTTTATGACCATAACATTTTTGTTATGTCCTACTGCACAGTCATCATTTTTTGGCTTTGGCAGGTTCTGAATTCTTTACATTATTTAATGACTATAAAAAAAAAAAAAACTGTATTTGATCATTACTTAGACTTAAACTGTATTGCTTTGTTCCCTGTTGATACCTTTTTTAAAAAAAGAAAAGACTGAAGACTTATCCCATCCTTTTGGACCAAGTATTTTTGTAGGCAGAGTTCAGTTTACAACTTCCTCTTTCAAAGCTTCACGTAGGTATTTCTTGAGAATTGAATTAAGTGTTGGACAAAATTAGATAGGAGCTATGCCAAAATAATAATTTCTCCTATATTGGCAAGCAGTTTCCTGTAATCCAGGGAGTACTGAAGAAAGCCATAGGGAGAATATACGCTGTTTGTCTGCAGTTTGTTACTTAAAATCATTTTTAGCAGTCCTAATACTCGCAAGTCTGCAATTCCTAAAGTATGGGTTTTATGTGATCTGAAATTGATACGGTGTTTGTGTGTATACCCAATATAACTTTAAACTGTTTATTTTCATTTCAAAAAGGAAACATTTGACAAATGTAAAGTTGCATTCAATGTCACCTGATGAAATAGTGAGCATACAAAAAAAGAAAAAACATCCCCTGGTATCCACATTACGCTTCATTCCAAAAAAGAATGGATTGCGCCCAATAGCAAAAATATATGCTGCTTTGGAGTTGCAACCAAGGAAGGAAGTCCTGCAGAAGAAGGTAATCTGCATGCATGTTCATTATAAACTGTCACTTTTTCTTTAACTATTTTTGCTTAGGACCTGTTCCCCCATGTTGCTTGGTATCTGAGATGCACTGTAATTTATTATTGTAAGGTCTGGAATTATACACATACTGTATATCAGGTGCAGCTTTTGATTAGTAACAACTTTTTTTAACTACCTTCTGCTTCCTATTTTTGCTTAAGCAGCTCCACTTAAAACCTAACTCCAGTTTTACATCTGCTGTGATGTACAGTGCATCCGGAAAGTATTCACAGCACTTCACTTTTTCCACATTTTGTTATGTTACAGCCTTATTCCAAAATGGATTAAACTCCTTATTTTCCTCAAAATTCTACAAACAAAACCCCATAATGACAACGTGAAACAAGTTTGTTTGAAATCTTTTCAAATTTATTAAAAATAAAAAATCACATGTACATAAGTATTCACAGCCTTTGCTCAATACTTTGTTGATGCACCTTTGGCACCAATTACAGCTTCAGGTCTTTTTTGACTATGATGGTACAAGCTTGGCACTCCTATTTTTGGGTCATTTTCTCCCACTCTTTTTTGCAGGACCTCTCAAGCTCCATCAGGTTGGATGGGGAGCGTTGGTGCACAGCCATTTTCAGATCTCTCCAGAGATGTTTAATTGCGTTCAAGTCTTGGCTCTGGCAGGGCCACTTAAGGACATTCACAGAGTTGTCCCGTAGCCACTACTTTGTTATCTTGGCTGTGTGCTTAGGGTCGTTGTCCTGTTGGAAGATGAACCTTCGCCCCAGTTTGAAGTCCAATGTCTGGAGCAGTTTTTCATCAAGCATGCCTCTCTACATTTCTGCTTTCATCTTTCCCTCGATCCTGACTAGTCTCCCAGTTCCTGCCACTGAAAAACTTCCTCACAGCATGAGGCTGCCACCACCATGCTTCACTGTAAGGATGAAATTGGTCAGATGATAAGCGGTGCCTTGTTTCCTGCAGACAAGACCCTTTACCATTCAGGCCAATCAGGTTCAATCTCTGTCTCATCAGACCAGAGAATTTTGTTTCTCATGGTCTGAGAGTCCTTCAGGTGCCTTTTGGCAAACTCCAGGGGAGCTGTCGTGTACGTTTTACTGAGGAGTGGCTTCTGTCTGGCCTCTCTACCATACAGGCCTGATTGCTGGAGTGCTGCAGAGATGGTTTATCTTCTGGAAGATTCTCCTCTCTCTACAGAGACATGCTGGAGCTCTGTCAGCGTGACCATCAGGTTCTTGGTCACCTCCCTGACTAAGGCCCTTCACCCCCGATTGCTCAGTTTGGTCTGGCCCCCCACTCTAGGAAGAGTCTGGGTGGTTCCAAACTTCTTCCATTTATGTATGATGGAGGTCACTGTGCTCATTGGGACCCTCAATTCTGCGGAAATGTTTCTGTACCCTTGCCCAGATCTTGTGCTTTGATACAATCCTATCTCAGGGGTGTACAGACAATTTCTTGGACTAAATGGCTTGGTTTGTGCTCTGACATCCACTGTTAACTGTGGGGCCTTATATAGACAGGTGTGTGACCATATATATCCAATCAACTGAGTTTACCACAGGTGGACTCTAATCAAGTTGTAGAAAATTAGCAAGGATGATCAGTGGAAGCAGGATGCATCTGAGCTCAATTTTGAGTGTCATGGTAAAGGCTGTGAATACTTTTTTAAAAAAAAATAAATTTGCAAAGATTTCAAACCAACTTCTTTCACGTTGTCACTGTGGGGTATTGTTTGTAAAATTTTTAGGAAAATAATTCATTTAATCCATTTTGGAATAAGCCGGTAACATAACAAAATGTGGATAAAGTTTAGTGCTGTGAATACTTTCCAGATGCACTGTGTATGTGTTATGTCTGCACCACACCTTTTAATGGCAAGCCCCCCAGCTGCTGTATCAATAAATCGCCCCCCCCCCCCCCCCCCCCCCGATATTTAGAGTACAAAATTAATTAAAACATTACAGCACTAATTATATCTGTGAGCAGTTTAATGTGCACTATCCCTTTAAGCTAATGTGCTATAATCAAGTGTCTGTGCTCTTAAGGCTTGTTAAACCATCTTCTATACATACTGTGTGTATATAGGAATGTGTGAATAGAAACCATTCTGTGATACAAAAAATCTTTGTGCAAAAGTCCTTTGCCGGGAGCTGTGCATACACCAACGCAGTCAATGCAGTGCTATGTGCAATTCAGTGCAATTTTCAATCACATCAAAGGTGTAACCTTCAGGCTGGGTTCACACCTATGCAAATTGGACGTGGGTTTCCCCGCATCCAGTTTGTATGACAGGAGATTGTGACTGGCTCTTTATGGCTTTATTCAGCCCTGATTCATCCCTGAAATGGAGAACGGGGACGCACTGGACCCCTGCTGCGAGCCGTATCCCTTGACGATGTGAACCAAGCCTCAATCAAACGTGTGTGAATCCTTCCACCAACTGTGTCCGATTGGATTGGATTGTAGATCTCAATAGGATCATTCTCTTTGAAAAGCATACGTATTTCCTAAGGAACTACTGGATATTGTTGTTCTTTTTTTTTTTTTTTTAGATGTTATATATATATATACAGTGTGGACGGAAAGTATTCAGACCCCCTTAAATTTTTCACTCTTCGTTATATTGCAGCCATTTGCTAAAATCATTTAAGTTCATTTTTTCCTCATTAATGTACACACAGCACCCAATATTGAAAGAAAAACACAGAATTGTTGACATTTTTGCAGATTTAATAAAAAAAGAAAACTGAAATATCACATGGTCCTAAGTATTCAGACCCTTTGCTCAGTATTTAGTAGAAGCACCCTTTTGATCTAACACAACCATGAGTCTTTTTGGGAAAGATGCAACAAGTTTTTCACACCTGGATTTGGGGATCCTCTGCCATTCCTCCTTGCAGATCCTCTCCAGTTCTGTCAGGTTGGATGGTAAACGTTGGTGGACAGCCATTTTTAGGTCTCTCCAGAGATGCTCAATTGGGTTTAAGTCAGGCCTCTGGCTGGGCCATTCAAGAACAGTCACGGAGTTGTTGCGGAGCTACTCCTTCATTATTTTAGCTGTGTGTCATTGTCTTGTTGGAAGGTAAACCTTCGGCCCAGTCTGAGGTCCTGAGCACTCTGGAGAAGGTTTTCATCCAGGATATCACTGTACTTGGCCACATACATCTTTCCCTCGATTGCAACCAGTCGTCCTGTCCCTGCAGCTGAAAAACACCCCCACAGCATGATGCTGCCACCACCATGCTTCACTGTTGGGACTGTATTGGACAGGTGATGAGCAGTGCCTGGTTTTCTCCACACATACCGCTTAGAATTAAGGCCAAAAAGTTCTATCTTGGTCTCATCAGACCAGAGAATCTTATTTCTCATCATCTTGGAGTCCTTCGGGTGTTTTTTTTTTAGCAAACTCCATGCGGGCTTTCATGTGTCTTGCACTGAGGAGAGGCTTCCGTCGGGCCACTCTGCCATAAAGCCCCGACTGGTGGAGGGCTGCAGTGATGGTTGACTTTCTACAAATTTCTCCCACCTCCTGACTGCATCTCTGGAGCTCAGTCACAGTGATCTTTGGGTTCTTCTTTACCTCTCTCACCAAGGCTCTTCTCCCCCGATAGCTCAGCTTGGCCGGACGACCAGCTCTAGGAAGGGTTCTGGTCGTCCCAAACGTCTTCCATTTAAGGATTATGGAAGCCACTGTGCTCTTAGGAATCTTAAGTGCAGCAGAATTTTTTTGTAACCTTGGCCAGATCTGTGCCTTGCCACAATTCTGTCTCTGAGCTCTTCAGGCAGTTCCTTTGACCTCATGACTCTCATTTGGTCTGACATGCACTGTGAGCTGTAAGGCCTTATATAGACAGGTGTGTGGCTTTCCTAATCAAATCCAATCAGTATAATCAAACACAGCTGGACTCAAATGAAGGTGTAGAACCATCTCAAGGATGATGGACAGCACCTGAGTTAAATATGAGTGTCACAGCAAAGGGTCTGAATACTTAGGACCATGTGATATTTCAGTTTTTCTTTTGTAATAAATCTGCAAAAATGTCAACAATTCTGTGTTTTTCTGTCAATATGGGGTGCTGTGTGTACATTTAAAGGGGTGGTTCCGGCCGGGAAAAGTTTTTTTAAAAGTCAGCAGCTACAAACACTGTAGCTGCTGACTTTAAATAAGCACACTTGCCTGTCCTGGGTGCCCGCAATGTCGGCCGCCCAAGGCCGACCCGTCCCTCGCCTCTCGGGTCCCGGCACCACCATCCTAACTAAGGGAAACAGGCAGTGGAGCCTTATGGCTTCACTGCCCGTTTCCTACTGTGCATGCGCAAGTCGCGCAGCGCTTTGTGAATGGGACGCGATGTGTTGTGGGACACACACAGTTCCCATAACACACCGCGCCCCATTCCCCAGAAGACAACGCGGGGAGGAGAAGACAGAACATCACCGCGGCGTAGGAAGAGGCAGATTAGGAAGACTGCCTAGCAACAGCCATTTCAGATGAGTTAAAAAAAGTTTTTTTTTTCTTTCCTCCAATTTTTATGGGATTTTTTGGTGCAATTTTTTTTCTTGTGGTGGACCTCCACTTTAATGAGGAAAAAAATGAACTTAAATGATTTTAGCAAATGGCTGCAATATAACAAAGAGTGAAAATTTTAAGGGTGTCTGAATACTTTCAGTCCCCACTGTGTGTGTGTGTGATATATTTATATATATATATATATATATATATATATATATATATATACGCTGAGTGAGCGGCGGGTGGTGGGATTGCGGGGTTATTTTTATTTTTATTTATTTGGGGTTTTGGTTTGGTACGATTTCTATTTTTGTGGTTTTTATCTGTATTGTGTCAATGTTGTTTTCATATAAAATAATAAAAAGGATTTGATTTAAAAAATAATCCTTCCCTGTTTCTCTGAGAACTCACCAGAAACCAAGACTCAATAAGATTTATGGTCCATACTTGTTTGTGGATATCCAGATCTCAAAAGCCATCATTTCCCCATATGGATTATACATTAAATCAGAAAAGGATAAGAGGAAAACATTGCATAATTATTTTTATTAAAATACATTAAAAGCAAATAAAACCAGTCTACGCACTACTTTGCAAAATGTGGTATTTTTGTGGCAGTTTCTCCTCTCCTGGCACTTCAGGGCCTCAAGAAGTGTGATAGGTAGTCAGGAAATCTGATGCATTATTTATGGTCCTTGATTTTTAGGCCTCTCTGTGCATCTAAGCAGCAAAAAAGTCTCACCCGTGTTGTATCCCCATACTCAGGAGATGTAAAAGAATGTGTCATGTGTAATTTTAAGTACAGTGCCTTACAAAAATATTCACCCCCCTTGGCTTTTTACCTATTTTGTTACATTACAGCCTTTAGTTCAACGTTTTTTTAATCTGAATTATATGTAATGGATCAGAACACAATAGTCTAAGTTGGTGAAGTAAAATTAGAAAAATATATACATAAAACTATTTTTCAGAAATAAAAAAAAAATGATAATCGGCATGTGCGTATGTTTTCACCCCCTCTGTTATGAAGCCCATAAAAAGCTCTGGTGCAATCAATTACCTTCAGAAGTCACATAATTAGTGAAATGATGTCCACCTGTGTGCAATCAAAGTCACATGATCTGTCATTACATATACACACCTTTTTGAAAGGCCCCAGAGGCTGCAAAACCTAAGCAAAAGGCACCACTAACCAAACACTGCCATGAAGACCAAGGAACTCTTCAAACAAGGGACAATGTTGTTGAGAAGTACAAGTCAGGATTAGGTTATAAATAAAAAATATCCAAATCTTTGATGATCCCTAGGAGCACCATCAAATCTATCATAACCAAATGGAAAGAACATGGCACAACAGCAAACCTGGCAAGAGACGGCTGCACACCAAAACTCACGGACCGGGCAAGGAGGGCATTAATCAGAGAGGCAGCACAGAGACCTAAGTCAAGTCAGTAACCCTGGAGAAGCTACAGAGTTCCACAGCAGAAACTGGAGTATTTGTACATAGGACGTCAATAAGCTGTACGTTCTATAGAGTTGGGCTTTATGGCAGAGTGGCCAGAAGAAAGCCATTACTTTCAGCAAAAAACAAAATGGCACGTTTTGAGTTTGCGAAAAGGCATGTGGGAGACTCCCAAAATGTATGGAGGAAGGTGCTCTGGTCTGATGAGACTAAAATAGAACTTTTTGGCCATCAAAGAAAACGCTATGTCTGGGGCAAACCCAACACATCACATCACCCAAATGATGCAAATGCTCAAACAATCCATGTTAATTTCAGGTTGTGAGGCAACAAAACACAAAAAATGCCAAGGGGGTGAATACTTTTGCAACTGTATGCTTATATATAAAATTCTTTGGAGTGTCTACTTTCCAAAAATGGGTAATTTTGTGGGTATTTAAAAAAATGATATGATATAAGATTCATTTGGGTACAGTTTTGCATGACCAAATAATTGTTAGTCAAAGTATGCTCAAAACCCCAAAAATTGCCTGAACAGCAAGGGCATTTAACATGCTGGTCTTTGGGTGGTTAAAGACCAAGCAGAAATAATCTCTAGTTTTGAAAAAATTCCATGTGTGTTAAAGATAGATTCTGTTTTGAAACCTTGCTGAAACATCTTTAAAGTATGGAATTCAAAATTTGGGAGATGAACATGATTGGATTACCATAAGCATTAAACATAAAAGCCGACGTGTTAGGATTGAGTTTACCTGCTGGTGGCTCTGTGCTTCTCTGGGCTGTTTGCTGCATTTTCAGTGCCCACTAGCAGGTGTCTCCCTGAAGCCAGCAGGCTGTAATAATCAGTCACCTGCATTCAGCCATTAGGTGGTTATTTAGGGCTGCTCCTCCCTTTCCCCACTGCGTCACTATTCTGTTTGCCTCCTTGTTGCCAGAGATTCTGTTCCAGCCTGCACCCCTCTTCCTTGCTCCTGTCCTCCTATGCCTTGCTCTGGCTCCCTGCCTGGTACCCAGTTTGCCCACTGCTACCTTGCATCCCTGTACCCTTGTCAGTACATTATATATATAGTTGTATTTAGTCAGTAGTTTAGTTCTTTAGCTATTTTGTCAGTGGGGTTTGGTTCTGTTTGCTGGGGTTGTTTATGTTCGCTGTTCGCTTTGTTTGTTAATAAATCTCACTTTTAAAGATACATACTTTGGTCACAGTTTCCATGTGTAGCCATGTCTGGTCTCCTTGCTGCAGAAACCTGATGTAATAGTGACGGTGTGACGCCCACCAACGACCAGATCAGCTACACGTGGGAACTGGGAGCCAGTTGCTTTAAGCTTTTTGCTTTGCCTTTGTCGAGATGCTTAGAGCGAGGGTTATTTGTTTTGGAGGAACTGTTGGGAAGGAAGATTATTATTATTATTTCCGGTTATCTCTCAGGACCAGGATATTTCACTCCTCCTTTTATTATGTACCAGGTTGGATTTTTTAGATGGTTGCTGAAACATTGTGCAGGTTCTTTTTTCCAGCAATATTCAGCCTTTTCACAACTGGTGTTGGATTGTATTGCTGCTGTGCACTCATTAATTGAGCAATGTGAGCAAGGGAGAGACAAACTGACTTTAGTTCAACCTTTGCTACAAGTTTGGTGAGAGATCATATCCCCAGTGCTAGATGAGTCGCATAAGGTCAGATCTGCTAAAAATCAAGAATCTCTTCCTCTGTTACCCTTAGCAACTACAGCTGCTACTGAGTGTTCTTTACCTCCTGTAGATTAGTAACCTGCCACCAGTAACCACACTTCCTATTCCTATTCTATGCAATACAATGAAGGCTCCCCCTGTAGTACCGTTACCCATAGCAACGTCTCAGGCCTCTTCCTGTACTTCTGCTACTCTTCCCTCTATTCTCCCTAGTACTGTAACTACTTTTACATCAGCAGTACACTCTGGTCAGCACAATGCAACTATGTGCAGGACTCAAGTATCTAAGCCCAAAAAGAAAAAAAAAGCTTTTCTCCTGCTCTTACTACTCTGCCACTATCCATGTTGCTTGCTGATAGTGTCCATTCCTCCATGCTGATAACTGCTGATGAGATCCTGTCCTCCTCCATGCTGCTGACTGCTGCCAATGAGATCCCGTTGTCCTCCATGCTTCTGACGATGAGATCCCGTCCTCCATGCTGCTGACTGCTGCCGATGAGATCCCGCCCTCCTCAGTGTTGCTGACTGCTGCCGATGAGATCCAGTCCTCCTCCATGTTGCCGCCTGCCGATGGGGTCCATGTCTCCTCCATGTTGCCGCCTGCCGATGGGGTCCATGCCTCCTCCATGTTGCCGCCTGCCCATGGGGTCCATGCCTCCTCCATGTTACCGCCTGCTGATGGGGTCCATGCCTCCATCTTGCCGCCTGCCAATGCGGTCCATCCCTCCTCCATGCGAACGTCTGTTGTCAAGCCGGCCAAGGGTGACCTGCAGCCTGCCGCCCTACTGCACTATGCTTATTCCCGGGCCACCGCCCAGCCTGACTGTGCTGATTCCCGGACCGCCGCCCAGCCGGACTATGCCGATTAACTACTTGCTGTCAAGCCGGACTTTGTTGACTGGGTTATACTCCTGCCTGCTGATGTGTCTGAGGCTTCTATAGTTCCAGTGTTAGGTGACCTAAATGGGTTATCTGTGTGGGTTAAGATCCCTACTTTTGCTCATCCTAAGTTCTTTTTTGCAACAAGCTGATCCTGTTATGCCAAGGCCAGGAGGTCCAGATCTCCACTCTGAACATGAGAACTGCATCTGCTGTTACAGCCCCAGTAGTAGAGGTCCTATGGGAAAGGACAGTGTTCCATATGAACTTTGTCCTGACCCAGGGGTCATCTCTGCGATCCCTTGCGCATTTGGAGACCCCAGTGGGGTAACCTATGCCCTGGGTAGACCTGAGTGGCAGGTAAAACACAGAGCAGTCTCTAGCAACAGAGAGAAAGAAGGTCCAGTTGTGATGGGACACCCTTGCGTCAGTATACCTGCACGGACCAGGGACTCTAGCCTTAAGCATTCAGGTATCTTTTACTGTCCCAACATTGGGACACAGGCTGCGTTTAAGAACTGTAAGTGCCTTCAGTGTTGTGCCTCAAGGATCTGACCAGCAGTAAACCCAGCCAATTTTCTGGGGCCCTATGGAGTTCCAGAGGCTGCTTCTTAAGGGGGGGGGGGGAATATCTTAGGATTGGGTTCACCTGCTGGTGGCACAGTGCTGCTCTGGGCTGTTTGCTGCTGTTCCAGTGTCCAGCCTGCACCGCTCTGCCTTGCTCCTGTCCTCCTCTGTCTTGCTCTGGCTCCCTGCTTAGTACTGCTGCCTTGCATCTCTGCATTCCCTGTACCCTTGTCAGTACATTGTATATAGTTGTACTTAGTGAGTAGTTTTTGTTCTTTAGCTATTTTGTCAGTGGGATTTGGTTCTGTTTTCTGGGATTTTTATGTTCACTGTGTTTGCTTATTGCTGTGTTCACTGTTAATAAATCTCACTTTTAAGGATATATACTTTGTTTCGTCACAGTTTCTAATCATGTCTGGCTGCCAGCTGGCCCCCCCAACATCCAGCCTGTCCCCATGGCTGGGAATTTGAGAAATAGCTCCTGGGCCCAAGGGCAAGGGCATCCCATAAAAATATAGTTTTAAGAGGGGGGAAATGGGAGACAACTTGGATGGGTTACTGAACCCACAACAGTAAATTCAGTCTGTATATGCAGTAAAGTGGGGGTCGGTAACCTGTCGATCACGGGCTACCTGTCGACCTTGGGTAAACGACATGTAGATTGGGAACAGGTCTGGGACGCCGATCCTCTCTCTGCCCTCAGCTTCCTCCACCGAGCCTTTGGTCCTTCTCTGTCTATCCCCTCCTGCCTCCTCCGCCACTGCAGTCAGTGAACAGCGGAGAACGAGAAATGGCTCAGGACAGAGGGCCGGGGGGTTGAGCTAGCCAAATTAACTTTTCTAGTTAACCCGCAGGTGATTGGTTGCTAGGTCTTAAGCACCCAGTCACCAGCTTGTTAATATGAAGTCACTTGGCCAGCACCTGCTCCTGCCCCCTGTCCAGAACTGTGCTGCCTCTCGGTCTCGTGTTCACAGGTGGGATGCTTTGGGAGGGGGGGAACACTACTTTGTGTGTGTGTGTGTTGGGGGGGGTCTATGTGTGTGTGTGTGTGTGTGTAACGCACTCCTAATACCTGTGTTCTGAGCGCAAGGCACTCCTGAACCCTGCATTCTGAGCGCGAGGCACTCCTGAACCCTGCATTCTGAGCACAAGGCACTCCTGAACCCTGCATTCTGAGCGCGACGCACTCCTGAACCCTGCATTCTTTTTTTTTTTAATTCTTTATTTATCATTTTCCAATACAAAACATTTCCCAACGGGAGCATGCCAGAGAAAATACCAATTCATCTATATATTCAAGCAATAAACCTGACAACTCCGCAAGCATGCCCTCCATCCCCTCCACTTAACCCCCCTCCCAGATCCCCCCCCCCCCCCCCCAATCCTACCACCCTCCCCTGCGGGGTGTATTTCGATAGGAGCAAATATCATCTTGCCTACCCTCCTTCCGTTATCAACCCATTCATATTAAGCCCTTTTTATATTATCTCCCTTAGATAGGACCATGATTTTTAAAATTTAACCCAGCCTGCCCATTTCCCCCTATACTCCTGGTCCTCATCCGGTCCTATTCCCCTCCGATCCAAGCACTCAACGTTGAAAATTTCATTAAGATCGAATAACCAACCTCGCGTTTTGGGGCTTAGAGGGTTCAACCAGTTTAGAGCGATCTGTCTCTTGGCTGTATCTAGTATTATCGGGATCAGGGAGGTTTTGTAGCTCTTGACTGTATCCCGGGTACCGTGGAAGAGACAGACCCAAGGGTCCTCCTCAATTTCCCTCCCCGTAAATTCCTTTGACAGAGACAGAATCTTTTTCCAGAATACCTTTATGATAGGGCATTCCCACCAGATATGGGCCATTGTGCCTTTAATCTGGCATCCTCTCCAGCAGGTATTTCCCTTTGTCCCATCCATCCTACTTACTCTGTCCGGGGTGGCATACCATCTTGTTAAGACTTTATAATGGATTTCCGTTCTCCTAATATCTAATGCTGCGTAATGGACCAGATTAAAAATTTTACCCAAAGTGTTACTATAACAAAGTGACCCCAGTTCCTGCTCCCACCTTATAATGTAAAGAGGCGTCTTATCCTCTTGTACCGCCCCCAGTACTCTGTAAATTTGGCCTATAACCCCCCCTGGGTTCTCCGTCATGCAGAGTTTCTCCAGGGGTCTTAGCTCTTCTATACTCCTTAGGGGCTTTGGTAGTTTACCTATAAAATGGGAGAGCTGGAGATACCTCCACCTATCCATCACCCAAAGATCTACTTCTCTACTCAGTTCCGTGAAAGTGCGTATTTTCCCCCTGCAAATAAAATTTTTCAATTGAAGGGCGTCGTCTTTTAGCCAATCCCCGCCCACTGTACTCATTCCTGGTTCAAAAAATAAATTGTTTTTCATATATATTAATGGTGAATTGTACGACCATTTGTGCTGAATGTGAATTTTATCCCAAAATTTAAAAGTGTTTTGTGTTAACAGAGAAATATCAGTGCTGAATGTCCTAAATTTTGGAGGATTCCATAGTGAGTGTGCCAAATTATTGTTGCTTAAAGAAAACTCAATGTTCACCCAACGCTTGTCTGTCCCTTTCTTACTCCATTCTATAACCCGAGAAAGCACTACAGCAATGTAGTACCTATTAAAATCTGGTGCAGCTATTCCCCCTTTTTTTTTACTTCTACTCAATGTTGCATAAGAAATACGAGGTTTATTGCCACCCCAGACAGCCTCGATGATTAATTTCCTTAAAGCCCCGAGGAAATACCTAGGTAAGGGGATCGGTAGCAGTTGAAATTTGTATAGAACCTTTGGAGCGATCATCATTTTAACCACATTCGCTCGTCCAAACCAGGAGAGCGGCCTCGACCGCAGTCTCCTGGCCTCATGCCTGATTTCATCTAATAATGGGATGTAATTACTTTGAAACAACTCTTTAATAGAGTTGGCTAACTTAATACCTAGGTAGTTGATCTCCCTTCTCCAGGGAAAGGGGAACACAGAGGTCAGATGAGCTTCTTCCTGCTTCGTGAGACTTATATTTAAGATTTCGGATTTGCCGGGGTTGATTTTAAAATTGGAGACTTCACCGTATAGCCTAAGAATTCGCAATATATTAGGGAGGGTTATTCTGGGATTAGAGACGAAAAAAAGTATATCATCGGCAAATGCTGCCAGTTTGTGCTCCTCTGATCCCACCCACACCCCGTTGCAATCAGGACTGCTCCGGATGGTGGCCAGGAGAGGTTCGAGGGACAAGACAAACAGGAGGGGGGAGAGAGGGCACCCCTGCCTAGTTCCGTTTTCCATTCTAAAAGGTTTTGATACAGCCCCGTTCACCCTTACCACTGCAGTTGGCCTACTGTATAGGACCTTAACCCAAGAAGTAAACCTGGGCCCAAACCCCATTGCTTCCAGTGTGTCCATCAGAAACCCCCAGTCTACCCTGTCAAAGGCCTTTTCGGCGTCTATCGACAGGAATAGAGCTGGGGGTCCCCTACGTCTACAGCACTCCGACAACAGCACCGCCCGAACCCCGTTGTCTCTGCACTGTCTCTCTGGGACAAAGCCAGACTGGTCCGGGTGTACCAGGTCCGCCATAAATCGCCTTAGTCTGATTGCCAAGACCTTAGCGTACAATTTTACATCCGCGTTGAGCAGAGATATAGGCCGGTAGCTCGAACACAACCTAGTATCCTTCCCCTCTTTTAATATTAAAGTTATCGTGGCAGCCAGTGCCTCTCGCTCCATCTCGCCTCTGGTGCCCAGGTCGTTCCAATATTGGCAGAGCCTGGGGACCAGAATGTGTTTCATTTTCGTTAGGTAGATGGAAGAGAAGCCATCCGGGCCAGGGCTTTTACCCTTCGGGGTATCTCTTAGCGCTGCCAGAATTTCCTCCTCCTCTATAGGTTTGTCCAGGAGATCTCTGTCCTCTCCAGACAGTGCCCCTAGACCTGCCTCTTTTAGGAAATCTCTGCTCCTGGCTAGCCGAGCACTAACCTCCCCTTTCCTTTGTCTAATTGAGTAGAGGTCGGCATAGAATTTTCCGAACTCGTTGGCCATATCTTCACTTGACACAAGCTCTTTCCCACCCGCACCGTTTATTTTCTCTATAAAATTCCGCCCTCTTTTTTTCCTGATTAGCCTCGCCAGATGTTTACTGGATTTATTGGCCCAAAGATATTTTTCTCTGGCCATTAAATTTGTGGCTCTCTTAGCCTCCTGCTCCATCATGTCCCTCAGCTCCTCTCTCCCAGCAACCATTGCCCGGTAGCAGTCCAGATCCTGCCCTTTGGACCTCTTATGAGATTGTTCCAGATGGAACAGGTCCGCAATCAGTTTTTCCCTTTTTTCCTTCCTTTTCTTTTTTAGACCCGCTCCTATAGATATAAAGATCCCCCGGATGTAGGCTTTGTGCGCCTCCCAGAGAATAGAGGGTGAAACCTCGCCCGTGTCATTCAATATGAAGAACTGATTTAGCTCGCTCTGGATCCGGTCTATTACTTCTGGGTCCCTGAGCAAGCTCTCATTCAACTTCCACGAGAAGGAACTTCTTCCCAACTCTGGGAACTTCAGCCTCATCGTGACCGGCGAATGATCTGAAAGGGTTGTTATTTCAATTCTAGTTTCAACGACCCCCTCAAGCAAGCTATGGTCTACAAAAATATAGTCCAGCCTAGAGTAGGTCCCGTGCACAGGGGAGTGGAAGGCGTAGTCCCTCTCTTTAACATGTTGTATTCTCCACACATCTATTAATTGGCTGTGGAATAATTTCCGCCTGATGGCTCCTAATGACACCTTCTTAATCCCCTGGGCACGGGACGTACTGTCCTGGGCCGGATCCATGCAAAAATTCAAATCCCCTGCCAGGACCATCTCCCCTTCGCCAAATCCCATTAATTTCTCTAGCACTTGTCCCAGGAATACAGTAGGACTCCTATTCGGGCAGTACACATTGGCCAGCGTGAACTTTCTAGTACCTATAGAACCCTTCAGGAATATAAAACGACCTTCCGGGTCTGTTAATCTGTCCCGTATTGTGAAGTTCACTGCTTTAGACAACCCTATAGCTACTCCTTTGGACCCCCTATCAGGGGAGTCCCCATAAAACCATTGAGGGATCTTGGGGGAAAACAATCTGACCCTAGTATTAAGGGTCAAATGGGTCTCCTGCAGGAAAACTATGTCACCGCCTAGATGACCCAGTTCCCTCAGTATTTTATGTCTTTTCCTGGGAGAGTTCAACCCTTTTACATTGTAAGTTATAAATTTGATATCGGGCATCTTTAAAAAATATTCATGTTAATCTCTATACTCCGCTCGCCTCGAACACAGCCCGCCCCCACCCTCCCCTCTCCTATCCCCCCCCCTCTAGGGACCCACCCTCCCACCTCCCCTCCCTCCTCTCCCCACCTAACCACCCCCTCAACCTTGCCCCACCCCTCTCCCCCCGCCACCTGCCTCCCACCTCCCCCCCTCCCCCCCATGGCGTCTACTACGCCCAAAGCCCGCCCGTATGGAAGTACACTCATACCACACGGCGGTGCCTCTTCCTCAGGGGATGGGCTCCTGCGCCGGTGTCCAGGACCTGCTCCTCCCGTAGAGGGAGAAACAGGAGCTGGAGACTCGGGACATCCCCGCCCCCAGGTGTGCCCCCCACCTCCCCGCAATCCTCCACCCCATACCCAATGCAAATTATTTTCTGTAGAAGGGGCCCTGTTGCCCTCCCCTTTCCGTCTAGCTACATTCTATTTATTAATGTCTTGAGTCCATCATACGAAAGTCCTCATGCTCTGAGGGCAACTGCCCCTCCAGTGGGCCGAGAGGAGCGGTGGAGCAGTGGAGGGGGGGGGAGGAGGGGGGGGGGAGAGGAGAGAAAGACAAAGAAAAAAAAAAAAAAAACCCCCCTCTCTTCGCTCCCGCACCCCAACCCCCAGCCCACCCCAGGCACCTATGGCAAAACAGGGACAGGAATGCCCAGGCTGCCACAAAAGTCCTGCATTTCTTCCATGTATCTCATTCTGAAGGATCTACCGTCTCTGATAACTATCAGGGATGTTGGGAACCCCCAGCTGTACTTTATGTTAGCCTTCCTAAGTTGATCCAGGATTGGTCTCATCTGTCTTCTCCTCTCTAGGGTCCCCGCTGAGAGGTCGGTGAAGATCTGCAGGTCTTTGTTTTCAAATTTGAGTGGGGGGGCCCCCTTTAATTTATTCCAGATTTTTTCTTTGTCCTCATATTGGTGGAATTTAATTATAACATCTCTTGGGGTGTCTTGCTTAATATGGGGGGGCTTCCTTATTCTATGGACCCTATCGATCCTCAACACCTCATCTTCCTGCCTGTCCAGTAGGGGATTGAAAATTTTCCTCATCTTCTCTCCCAGGTCCTCGTTCTGCTGTTCCGGGATTGATCTAATACGTAAATTTTGTCTACGGCTCTGGTTCTCCTGTTCCTCGAGTCTAAACGCCAGCACGCGATTTTCGCTCTGCACCTTCTTGACTTGTTCTTTTAAAACTGCTATATCCTTAGCTTGGTTGCTGAAGGCCTCTTCCGCCTCTTCAACCCGACGGAGAAGATGCCCCATATCAGAGCGGACATTTAAGATCTCTTCTTTTATAATGCTCTCTAGTTTCCTTTCCAGTTTAGCGAACATTTCACTCATATCTGTTTTACTTGGCACTTGGGCCATAATTCTCTGCTCTTCAGCTGCAGTATAAGCAGATGTCCCCACCAGGTCCTGCTCCTCGTGAGGCCTGTCCCCCTGTCCCCCCTTTTGTTTCTGTTGATCCTTTTTCTTAGTGCCTGGATGTTTCACCTCCATTACTGGGCTCTTTACGCCTGCTTCTTTTAGGTATTTTTGAATGGAGCTAGTGTTTAGACTCTCTCTTTGGTTATTGGGTTCCACTAGTCTCGATGACCGGCCTTTCATGTTTTCCTCTCTTTCCCGGTTTTCTCTTTTTGTAGTTTAACTGAATACCGACTCACTATGCCACCTCTCTTTACTTTTCAGTTTAATAAGCCGTACCCCCCTTCAAACCGGGGGGGGTTAATAGTGTCCCTGAGGTTTAAATAAGGTCACTGAAGTGAATGTCCTTTTTTGTTTCCCCCTCCAGACACAGCATCGATGGAAAGAGTTGCTGATGACAGCGCTGCTTATCAAAACCAGCTCCAGCCTGTGAGGGGTACCCAGGGCTGAGAAACTTAGCCCTTGCTATCAAGGTGCTGACTGTGTCTGAACAGTTACTTACTGCAGGGGGGCAAAGAGGGCCAATGTTATCGTTGCCAGCAGGAGGGTCCAAATCTAATTGGAAAACCTGAGGGGAGGGGAGAGACCAGAGCCACCCCGTGCTTCAATCCCTTTTGAACTGTCCTTCGGGGTAATTCGTGCCCCCTAAACAAATGTTATTTCCAGACCCCCTCTAATAACCACTAAATACTCCAGCAATGGACAGGTCTGAATCATGACCGGGAGTCGAAATTCTTGGATGGTAACATTGACGGTGAGAAACTGAGAGGCGTCTCCTACCTGTTTATCTCATCCCGGCCATTGAATTTAGAAGAGGGTCCGCTGCTTCTCCCTAGTCAGGTCTCTTAGGGAGATTGTCCTGTCGGCGGTTCACTGTTCCGGACGGAGCGCGTCAGAGAGGATGTGACTGGGGACAGCCTTCACCGGGTCCGCAGCGGGTCCGTGACATATGATCGCTCCGGGATCGCTGCTACAAGGAGAAATGGTAGGGGGGAGCAGGGCAGGTGGGTAGCCGGGCTCTCGGACCTAGACCGGCCGCTCGTGGTCTCTCACCCCACGAGGCATCACCTCGGCTTGTCGGCGTCCCGTCTCACAGCTTCCTGGAGCCGGCGCAAGGCTCCTCCCCCGTGCTGACGTCAGCCGCACATCACGTCGAACCCTGCATTCTGAACATAATGCACACTTGAACCCTGCACTCTCTTGTAATACTTTATGTCCACTGTGTTTGTGGTCTACATTTGGGGTTAACAATATACCATTGCCCACAATAGATCACAAAGGGAGTGCGTTTTGAACATTGTGCAGGAAGCACACATGGAACATGCCTTTCTGGCACCACGTTCTGTTGTAAACCGGCCCTAACAGGACACTGTGCCCAGTGATCTTTGACTTCATCGGTGTTGTTCAAGTAGATCTCCTTCTCTCTAAGGTTGCCTACCCCTGCAGTAAAACATGCTTGTTATACTCACTGTGAAACCTAAGGGTTAATTCTCTGCATTGTGTAAAAAGGCTGTTTGATCCTGTATGCACAGATCCTCCTTTTCTTGCACTATCTCCAAATAATGTTCGGATAAGATAGCTAGTGGAGTCAGGCTGCACATGCTCAGTTTGCTGTATATTGCTAGAGAGTTTTTCTTTCTTGGGAGAGTGCATGTGATCAAAACAGGGCCAATCGGCACTGTCCAGACAAAGGGTCAGGGGTCCTGCAGTCTGATAGGACAGCCAGTGCAGTATGAAAACTAATCCTACAAGCTTTAACCAGGCACTGATAGAGGTCACAAACCTGCTATATACTGCTGATGAAAAAAGGTATTTAGCAGTTTATATTTACTAAAATGATTGCTTTTCCATATTATGTGTACTGTGGGAGAATAGATATAGTGAATGCAGAGCCCTGGGTTTAGTAACACTTTAGGTATCCAAAAATATACACAATCTCTTCACAGCAATATATAACAATTCATATCCACAATTTTTACATCTTAGCTACAGGTCCCTGCAGCTAACTCTACACAGTATTCAAAGCACAAGCAGGGCCGGAGCACCTCTCTATTGAGGAAAACCCTCTCAGCCTGCTGGAACATGTTGTCTGTTGAAGAGTAGGGTGGGTGGCTGCCCACAACGACACCTGCGAGACAAACAAAAAAATATATGTAGCGACCAGTAACTTCAACTAACTATTCACAGATGCTGTCAGCCGGGGGTTATGATCCCACCGACAGAAAAAAAAACACATTTTTTAAAATTCTGTCAGCAGGGGGTTATGATCCTGCTGGCAGAAACAAACATTTCAAAGGAAAATGTGTCTCTTTTCTTCTTTCCCTGGTGAGAGGAGCCCCTCACTTTGTCAGCAGGCTCTTATCAAAAGGCTTGTGTCAGGATCTAGGCCTCACCCGAGTTCATCAGTGGGAAAAGTTCATTCAGCTGGCATAGGGCAGGGTGGCTGGCAGGCAGGCCGGCCTAGTCCAAAATTAACAGAAAAGCAAGACACAGGCAGCAATCTCCCAGCTGTCCATGTAACTATCTCCCCCTGCACATTCCAGCAGTCCTTCACATATAGATATCCAGATCAGGCAACCTTCTCACGCTGCCATCAGCTCTTCTGACTGTGACAGAGTGACTTCAAGCTGGCTGTCCCGCCTTCACGATTACCACTCTGTCCTTGTAAATTGCTCTCCCCAGCCTCCATTCTTGGCGAATGTCCTGAAACTGGGCCCAGGTATCCACAGTCTGGCACCGACAGAGGCTTAGGGATATGCATGTACTCCCATACCAGGTCATCCTCGCACACCCCCCGGAATTCTATGATGTCCATGATATCAGGAGGGACATCGGGGTTGTCCAAACGCCACTCTAAAGGTGTCTTGCGCTGAACCTCCCGCTGGAACCTAGAAAACCTGGGCAGCTCTCTGGGTTTCCCTTTTCCTGGAAGGACACGGGCACTGGGTGACCTCCCTACCCACTGCCTGTATTCAGCTGCTCTGGTCTGGGTGGTTTAGGGTTTGGCACTGACAACTGCTGTTGGTATTCTGCAAGCAGGACACAGCGGGCACAGTCGCTCGGTCCACTCAACCATGCAGAGGGCGAATCCCCCGCAATGCTCCAACCGGACATCGATGTCCACCAGTGTGCGCTCCTGCAGATCAGGCAACCAGGTTAAAGCTGGGTACACATGCGCACCCTTTGCCATCTTGCTCCTCTCTCTCGCTGCTAGCAGGGAACACTGGGTCTTCTCAGGGGCGTGGCTCCATCCCCAAGCCTCCAGTTTGGCCTGCGCCTGCAACACTGATAAGCAGGCCTTTTCCCACGCACCCTGCTGTAACCCTTTGCTCACTGTACTGAGGTTAGCAGGCACACTGATACTTGCAGAACTTGCCCAGACATGCTGCTCGGCACCAACTGTGCCCTAGCAACTGGGAGCAGGTGGCAGCTGGCAGATACTGTGGTTGCCTTTAGTAACAGCAAAGTCTCTGGCACATGTCTCACTGTAGTTAGCAGGATTAGGACAGTCCTTCCCATCATCCATGGTTGGACACCTGGCAGACTCCCCCCTGCAGTCACCCGCTGGCTTACCTCGATCATCATGGGCAACAGCAGAAGTTTCTGTGCATACTTTACTGTGTTTAGCAGGATTTTGGAGCATAAAGCCACTTCTTCCAGCTTTGAGCAGATCACTGGAAATATTTGTAATCCATGGGCACGGTTGCCCGCTGTGGTTGCACGGGTTACAGTGCATACTTTGTAATCTAAGAGCGCGATCGCCCACTGTGATTGCCATGGGTGACAGCACATGGTAAAGGTCACTGAGTAGCAGGTTAGCATTAGTGTCCCTCCCAGCCGCGGTTGGGGCAACTGGGTATGCAGGGCAGCAATAGTTTCAAAGGCAGCGCTCGCTGGTTGCTATGGACAACGGCACGTGGATTTTTTTGCAAACGGTCGCAAGTTTGGCAAAGCACACAAGTCCTTTCTCTGGTTTAACCCCTCTTGTGGTCCCTGGAACAAGGCACAGTTCCCCGGCTCAATGAATCTCCAGTAGCTAGGACAAGAACTGTGCAGGTTGCCATGGGCTATATCCCGGACGACGCCCCCAAAGTAGTGCACCTCCTATGGAGCTGCAACAGCCAGACACATTGCATCTTCACAGGACACTTAAGTCTGAAGAACAGTCGAGTGCTTTGTTTTTTTATTTTATTGAGGGAGTAAACTTGGATAGGGATAATATGGGATGCCCACTTGATCAAAGTAGTAGAGCTTTCCAGGGACACAACTATATACAGTCTGTATATACACTTCTCCTCTACCTCCAGCACAAATCTTGCTTGTAGAACTACAAATCCCAGGACCAGCTGACACTGTTTTGATGGTCTGATAAAGGCTCAGCCAGACCAGTAGCAAATGCCCTTTACAGGCAGGGACTGTGGGCCCCTTGTTTTGTTTAGCACAGTGTTAGTGTCCAATTGTCCTCCACCTGTGGCTACTGATCCCAGCACCACCTCTTCAGGCACTACAAGCCCGCCGGGCTGCAGCTGCCCCTTTCTCTAGCCCGCCTGGCTAAGACTTCACAGTCCTCCTCCCAGACTGACTCTGCATCCATCCCAGACTGCTTCCACCCAGTCCTCTCAGGCATGCCTCTTAGTCCTCTCTGACTGTATCACTTACCAGCCCACCTGGCTGTCTTCCTCCCTGGAGATTTGATGTTCTTCTGCTGTCCTCCACTTGCTCCCTTGCCTCAAGACACTTCTGGGTGTTGTGAAGGGGGTCCCTTCCACACCCGAGGCCTGAGGTCACCCCCCAGACAAGGGGGCTACCCTCAAGGGCCATTGACAGTCTAACACTCCATCTCCAGCTTCCACCTTAACTCCACTGCCCCAGCTGGGCTGCCCCTGAGTATTTTAGGGGGCCTGCCCCCTGCCAACCCATCTTTTGAGGATTGGTAAGGGCCCTCAGAATACTCCAGGCAGCTCCCCTTTACCTCCACGCCCATTGTTCTGGAAATTTCCAGCAAGTTTCAGAAGTAGGGTGAGGTCTCGGAGATGCTGCCTGTGAATAATCCAGCCCTCCCTGAGTCAATGAAACCTTGACCCAGAAAAACACACTGGTTTGGCTACGAGCCAAGCCTGAATTTACCTACACTAAATGAACAAAAATCCTAGCACTCTAGCAACACAGCTAGGGGGTGCTACATATGGATCCCCAACAGGTTTCAAAAATAAAATGGCACAAGTTGCTATGCTCATCCAGTCTCTTGATCTGCACCGTCCCCCTAGATTCGCTAAGCCAATGATGTGGCACCACTTCTAATCTAGACACCCATAGTCCATTAACTCACTTTGTTGTGAACTAGGGACATCAAGGCTCCGTTTCCTGCAGAATGCTGCAGAAATCGACAACACTAGTTACAGGTCCTCTGTAGGAAGAAGAGGTGAAGATTATCAGTGCTGTCATTGGACCAAGTATATCTGGGAGAAAAAGGTATGAATGTTGATATTTTTTTTTTTTTTTTTTTAAGTGCAGGGCTAGCTTACAGAGTTGGGCTTTGAGGTTCATTTCTTTCACGATCATTGAGAGATGCACTTGATGATCCATGAAATCACAAGACCTGTTTTTGGGGTCATTTGCTGGAGTAGGATGCATGGAGCAAGAAAATTACACCTAAGGAGATGGCACCATCTAATGGCCAAACTCAACTGCCAGAAAGCCTTATGCCGCGTACACACGACCGGACTTTACGGCATACTTGGTTCAGCGGACCGGAGTCCGTCAGACAATTCGATCGTGTGTGGGCTCCAGCTGACTTTTTTACCCCAAAAGTTCGACGGACCTAGAAATGAAACATGTTTCAAATCTTTTCAACGGACTCTAGTCCGGTCGAGAAGTCCGCTCGTCTGTATGCTAGTCCGACAGACAAAAACCGACGCTAGGGCAGCTATTGGCTACTGGCTATGAACTTCCTTGTTTTAGTCCGGTCATACGTCATCCTGTATGAATCCATCGGACTTTGGTTGATCGTGTGTAGGCAAGTCTGTTCATTCGGAAAGTCCGCTGTAAAGTCCGTCAAAAAGTCCGCAGGACAAAGTCTGCCGTAAAGTCCACTCGTGTGTACGCGGCATTTGTTTTTTGTTAGAACATCAGAGGAAGGATATCTGTCACCCAGCTCTGTGTGTTTGAGGCTTTGTCTCGAAGATGTCTAGATTATTTTTCCTGGAAATCCCAATTACATTTTTTTTATATCTGAGATCTTCAATCAAGTGCTGACTTGATTGGACATCCTAAATCCTTGTAGTCTTCCCAGCTTAGCCATCAAACATATGTGTCTCTTTGGTGGTCAGATTAATCCATACATTTCTACTGATCTGGTCCCTACCCAGCTGCTATGCAGGGTCGAGCTGAGTGGAAATCCTGTCACTCCAAGTAGGACCAGTGGGCCTTGTACACTGAGTTGATTGTCTCTTCATGCAGACCAGCTACACAGCCCATGTGTTAAAAACTGACAGCTTATCATAACAAGCAGAACGTGGATACCAGGGAATGTGTGTTTAATACACCAGTCTTTCAACAAATCTGTTTAAGGTAAGGTAGGGGATGCTTGACATGGATTTTCAGTATCTAGATTCACCTAGATTTTGGAAAGGTACATGATGAAAGGATCTGTTGGCAGATGCAGCTAATAACTTCTTAGCTTTATGGCATCTTTATTATGTAAACTGTACGTAGGATCAGGTTGGAAGTGGTTCTTGCCATCCTTGTGTCTCAAGATTGCATCAGAAAGGCCTGGTATACAGATTTAATTTGCCTGATGGCACACACTCTATGGAATTCGCTGTTACATCTGGACCATGTGAAGCAAGGTCTCATCTTACATTCTTCTCAGTTGTTGACTTTGATATGTTTGTTAAAGCCTAGGTGCTGAGAGAGAACATTTCTGAGGCTGCAAATATTCCAACACACCTTTTGCAAGTTCACCTCTCCCCGAGGAATACAAATGTATCTAGAAAGCCCACTGCAAGTCTCTGGGAGTTTACCATCCCACCTTCTCAACTGGTAATCTTATCATTTCTGCAGCAGGGATGGGTCAGCCCCTGCCATTAAATTCCATCAAATTACAAGTTTTGGCCTTCGTAATCCTTTTCCAGTGCCAATTACCAATTATATCTTGGTGCAGACTTTTATATAGAGGGCGATCTATGTCACTGCAAGTTAGGCATCCTCTTAAGAACTACGCCTTTAAGGCATACAATTTGATACAATCATGGCCAAAAATATTGGCACCCCTGCATTTCTGTCAGATAATGCACCACTTCGTCCAGAAAATTGTTGCAATTACAAATATTTAGGCATTCTCATGTTTCATTTGTTTGTATTGGTATGACACAAAAAAGTGGAGAAACAAGAAGCTAAATCTGACATTTTCCATGCAAAACGCCAAGAATAGACTGGACAAAATTATTGGCACCCTCAATTTAATTTTTGTAGGCACACCCCTTGGAAAAAATAACTGAAATCAATTGCTTCCTGTAACCATCAATGAGTTTCTTACACCTCTCTAATGGAATTTTGGACCACTCTTCTTTCGCTACCTGCTCCAGGCCTCTCAGATTGTGTTTCTTTTCCCAACTGCTGTTTAGAGATCTCTCCACAGGGGCTCTATGGGATTTAGATCTGGACTCATTGCTGGCCGTTTTTTTACCAGCGCTTTGTCTTAAACCATTTCTGTGCGATAAGTAGATATTCACCAGCACACCAAGGATCATCAATTTTGTCCAAACGATTTTTATTCAAGTAAGATCACAGCACAAAATGGTGTAGTGCAATGTTTCGGAACCACGCAGGACCCCTTCGTCAGGCGTGTGATGTGATCTTTCTTGAATAAAAACTGTTTGGACGAAATTGATGATCCTTGATGTGCTGGCAAATATCTACTTATCGCAAAGGTTCCAGTATCCAGCTGGCGGTCGTTACAGCACCCAGTAGCTTAAGAGCTCATTCCAGCAATGTGTGCTATGGGACTATGGACTGTTAAACCATTTCTGGGTGGTTTTTGACGTGTGCTTTGGGTCATTGTCCTGCTGTAAGGCCCATGACCTCTGACAGAGACCCAAATTTCTGACACTGGGCCCTACATTTCACCCCAGAATTCTTTTGTAGTCTTCAGATTTCATAATGCCATGCACACAGTCAAGACATCCAGTGCCTGAAGTAGCAAAGCAACCCCAAAACATCAGTGAACCTCCACCATGTTTGAATGTAGGGACTGTATTCTTTTCTTTAAAGGCCTCATTTCTTTTTCTGAAAACCGTAGAATCATGTTCTTTACCAAAAAGCTGTAATTTTTGTTTTGTCTGTCCACAGCACATTTTGATACTTTTATTCTCTTTTGTCCACATCCAGGGAGATTAGCTACAGTGCCGTGGGCTGTAAACTGTGACAATGTTGCGCACAGTGGACACAGGAACATTAAGATCTCTGTAGATGGGCTTGTAACCTTGAGAATGTCCATGCTTTTCCACAATTTTTGTTCTCAAATCCTCAGACAATTCTTTGCTACGCTTTCTCTTCTCGCTGCTGCGTGTGGCACACAGACACACAACAGAAAGGTTGAGTCAATTGTTCACCATTTTAACTGATTCCCGGTGTCATTTCTATATTGTCAGCACCTGTAAATTTATACAGGTGGGTTTAATTACAAACTACAGAAAAAAACCTTACAAAAAAACCCCTTCTTTTTATTTCCGATTTAGGGATGGAGGTAATGTAATGCACGTCATTTAAAGTCCCATTACCCTCTTGCTTTCTAAATTACAAATTACAGGAGCATCACAACCTTGGAATGCAATTATTTCTTAAAATTTTGAGAGCGCAATAATTTTGTCCTGTCCATTTTTGTGTGGAATGTGTCAGATTTGGCTTTTTTTGTGCCATACCAATACAAACCAAATAAACATGAGAATGCCTAAAAATTTGTAATTGCAACAATTTTGGTTGGATGGTTTATGGAGCTAGCAACCAAGAGAGTATTTCTAAGACCTTGGAACATTCTCTCTTGCAATTTTTTAATAATTTTCCATCCACAATCTATACATAAACATCCCTCCAGCAAGTTCCCTGAGCTGCGAGTACGCTTATGTATTTTTAATGTTTGCAGGTTCAGAACCCACTGGAAATCAGGAGGGTGCTGCAAACTGTTTTAGGGGGTTGGAAAAATTGACATGTAGCCGCTCAAGTAGTTTCATCAAATTCTAGGCATAGTTTGTAAGAAGGAGTAAATAATGAGAATTTGGAATAATTTTTATAATTATAATTCAAATACTAACGATAATTTGGATAGTTTTGCTGAACTTTATAAACAAAATAAAACTTTTTTTTTCACATTTTTGAGAATTTCTTTGCTTATTATAAAAATATATTTAGGGTATTTTTCAACGCAAATGAAGGCCTCTATATGAGCTATGCCAAAAAAACCCCACTAAAAATAATTTTGGTCTGCAGAGCAGTTAAAAACGATTGTTGCATAATTAGACATCTACTTCCAGGTTCATAATTGATCAAAGCCTACAATATTAATTTGAAAATGCTGGTTTCAGTTTATTCCTCATGTTTTCTTTAATAGTAACAGAAAGGGGGATGGGGGAAATAACATCTACAAATGAGAGTGTAGAAAATTTGAGTACCTAAATTCTCAAGAGGTAAAAAATGGAAAGACATGTCAAGAAAGAAAACATTTTCTGTCACCTCAGAGCCTCTTGGATGCATACACTGTAGTTATTGGTTGGCCAACAGTTTAATTTCCAAATGGATGTTGCCTCTGTAAACCAAGAATTAGGACTTTTGGATTGCTTCCTAAAATCATTTTATTATTGACGTTCACATAAAAAAATCTAAGTTTTATGTTTTTTTTGTTTTGTTAATTCACCTATTTGTTTTAGATACGTCATTTCAACAGTCAAGTTAAAAATCTTTTTAGTGTTCTTAACTTTGAGAGAAGCAAGTCTCCTGGCATCATAGGCTCTACTGTGTTTGGTTTGGATGAAATCTACAAGAAGTGGAAGAAATTTGTTCTTGGGATCCAAGCATCAAATGCAGAAAAGGTCAAATTTTATTTTGTAAAGGTATGTACCGCATTGAATGTATTTTACTTCATTTGTATTAAAGGTTTGCTGTAAGTTTCTAAGGTTCATTATTAGTCTTGGGCAGTCTTGTTGACCTCCACAGTGGCCTTGATTTAAGTTATTAGGTGATAAACAGCAATTGCATATTTTTAATTTTCTTTCTTGGCTGGTTTGTAAGTATCAAATACTGTACAATAATACCAAGAAAAGAAAATAGGACTTTATGGTGCTCAAAATCTCAGGAATTAAACATTCTTCTGCCTTGACCGACTAAACCCCCCCCCCCCCACTCAATCCTCTATACTGGTTATGAGAGTTTTCTACACTGACATATGTCTAAACACAATAATTCTCCTGATGAAGCTATAACAGCAAAAAGCGTAGCGATAACTCAATTGCCTCGACCCACCAGTCTAGCCATGGATTTGTTATTATTCCTATGATGTCATACAGTATACAATTTCTTTCTGTTATGTGAAGGGGCTTGGAGGCAGATTTGTGTCTGGCACTAGCTGTATTGTTATTAATCTATTTGGGCTTTAATGAAAAGCTTTTTTATTTTTGTAAACCAATAAAAGATCTTTTTTATCTTAAAAAAAAGTCTGTATAATTCCTGAGATATTGAGCACCATAAAGTCAATTTCTCTTTCTTGGTATTGTACGTTCTACAGAGATGTAGGGCTTGTTTCACCTCCCAAAGCCTGATTTTATTCAGAAGTAATAAATACTGATCGCATATGTTCCACTTGCATGTACATTGACCTATCACTGCCTATTATGTACTAGTTTTATTTATATATAATGTTTTGCGTTAAATATGCTTTCATGATCGCCTGACAAATATCAAATAATTACATATATAACTATGCAAATGTGTCTTTTGCTTGTTTTGTAAATCGTTTATAGAATTTTTGTTTTCCTGACAGACTCCAGGCAGTATACGTATGGGTTAACCTCGCCTCCTCTCCTACCATATAGGACCCCACTCCTACAAATTTTGGCTCTGTGCCAGGGGCTGCGTTCCTATTTTTGTTCTCCTAGGACCTTAAGGTTGAAATCTTACTTTGTTCCTTCGCTCAAGTGATCACATCCACGACCAAGGCCTGGTGGCTCAGCATGCAAGTCATATGCAGAAGACATGAGGAGAGGTGTCCCTATTCAGTTTCAGCAGGCCCCAGCTATTAGCGCGGTGGAAAAAGGGCAGAAGGATATGATGACATGAAGAGCTAAGGCCCTGCTATTGGTGGGCAAATGTCAGCCGGCCAGATAATCCTGCTACTAGTAATGCAATTTCCTGATCGAATGCAGCAATCTCCTTGCTCCAGGTGGGTCATGTGAGTGCCATTTCCATGGTGATGTACATGTTCCTTTTTTTATATATATAACATGGCAGCCGTTTATGTGTGTTTTCTGTTTTTCCTTGGTGCTAGTTTTTGGCCTCTTATGGCTGCTGGAGCAGATTTGCGTTTCAGAATGCTGCTCTGTGTTCCGGCCAGTGCCCTCGATGCTGGGCATGTGCGGACCTTGGCTGGGATTGAGGCTTTGTGCGGTTCCGTCAGGATGGCGGCGGTCACACATGGGCACCACAGGGTACTCGGCGCATGCGGACTACGGTGGCGTCGGCACAGGCTGGGAATTTAAACAGCTGTCAAAGCTGTTACAATGGGATTTCCTGCGGTTATAGGTGGCAGTATCCCCAGGCGCTGTGGTTCTCTGGCTGAGGTATGTGATGGCCTTTGGACCTCCCTGTCTGCTGCCTGCTGTATCCTAACTATGCCTTGCGCTGCAGGTATGAGTGGGTGTTTTTAACTCTTTACCACCTTTGCTTGTCTGGGCATCCCTTTTAGGTCTTTAATTCCTTTTTGTTTTGTCTGCTTTGTTCTTGTAGATCTTCCAGGTTTGATCGACAACACATGATAACGCAAATCCTTCTAGGCCAGAACACTGTCACTCCTCTTCTAGATCCAGACGCCATAGGTCTCCGTCTTGATCCAGGCATCATGGGTGAAGTTCTGAATCCACCAGGCACTGCTCTCTCTGCCATGCCTGCTGCTCTGAGAGAAGAGCTTGCTAAAGTTGCGGGACTCGGGTCCCAGAGAGGAAGTCTCTTTGGGAGTCATGCTATGCCCGGGCGGTCGGTAAAAGGGAAAGTGGTAACCAGCAGATACAGTCCTTGGTTTGACGGCTGGTACATGAGTCCCTTAAAGAGTTGGGTACTAGCCACATCCGTAGTCCAGACCCGTCCACACCCATAGTTTGGTGCGTTCCCTACCAAAGGACAGTCACGATTTACTGGAGCCTTCCCAGCCAAGCCACCCATCAGTTGGGGCCTCAGACAGTGAGGCGAAGGAAAAGAATCCCTATTTCGGCTTTGACTTTACCTGACTTGGTACCTCCCTTGGTGAAGGAAATCAAGGAAGCCTTAAAGTGGGAAGAGTCTATAAAATCTCCCTTCAAGCGGAGAAAAATTTTCAAGCATCTTATTGGAGATTGTAAATCAAATTTTTGAATTTCCTATTCCTGGAGGAGCTAGGAGATATTACAGAGGAATGGGGTAAGGTGACAGAACTCCCTGCTAGGCAATACTGCTAAGCTCAATCCACTCAAGGATGAGGAAGTGAGTAGTATAGAGACGGCTCCTCTAGGCCAGCCTTTCTCAACTCCAGTCCTTAAAGCGCACCAACAGGTCATGTTTTCAGGATTTCCCATAGATAAAACAACTGTGGTAATTACTAAGGCAGTGAAACTGGTTAAATCACTTGTGCAAAATAAGGGAAAGCCTGAAAACATGACCTGTTGGGGCGCCTTGAGGACTGGAGATGAGAAACACTGCTCTAGACAATGAAGCTAGTGAAACATGCTACTCTTCTACTGGAGGATGCTGTTTCCTTTAAAGAAGGCCTTGAGAGGCAAATTGACAATGATCTTAACCGGCTTTATCTATGGAGGTATGGTCTGTAAACCAGCTCTGACCCTTGCAGCGATGTCCAAAGTGATGAAGGTCTGGACGGATAATGTAGATGCAGTGCTGAGGAGCGTCTCAGAAGAAGTGGCCAGAAGTTCTGCTGTTCAGGAGCTGGTAATGGCGTCGGCTTTCCTCGTTGAGGGCTTAAGTACCTGGAGGAGAAGCCATTGATCCTTTCAGAAGTCATCTAAAAGCTCAACCTCGGGTGGCGGGGAGTCTTTTTGAGACTGGGCCCGCTCAGGCAGGCAAAGTGGGGGCACGTCTTCTCCACTTGTCTGTCCGCATTGTCTGAGCAGCCTCAATCCAGGACTATTGGACGGTCAGAATGGTCTCTTTGGGACACGCTTGGTCATTCAGGAGCCCTCTTCATCTCAGGTTCATTCCCACAGCTTTGCCGCACTCCGTGGAGAACAAGTGAACACTCTTATCATACGTAAATTGGCTGGTCATACAGGGTGCTGCTGTGCCAGTTCTGGAATGCGCAAAGTCTCAAGGCATGTACTCGCCCCTCTTCATGGTCTTCAAGAAAATCTGCTCATGGATGCCTGTTCTAGACTTTACACAACTGAACACGTTCATAAGAAAGGAAAAGTTCAAAATGAAGAGTATTCACAATTCAACAAGCCATTCAACCAGACTGGCTTGTGTCCATAGACCTGAGGAAGCTTACTTTCATGTGCCCATAGCTGAAGATTTTCAGAAGTTTCTTTGGTTTGCTGTAGGTCGGATCCATCTACAGTTCACCTGTCTCCCCTTTTGGGCTTTCGACATTGCCTCGTGTGTTTTCAAATATATTATTGGCGGTGGTGGCTCTGATCAGAACAAGGGGCATATGTCTGCACCATTACCTGGATGATCTTCTGTCCCGGGACAGAGCGCAGCTGCTGGAGCACAGAGCTCAAGTCTTCTCTACGCTTCTCGAGTTTGGCTGGCTGTTGAACCTGGGGAAGAGCCACCTAGAGCCCACGCAGTCCCAGTTATATAGCGGGACCCAACTTGACACCATCAGGGGCACCTTTTCCTAGCCCCCAGAGAAGATCCCGGTGATCCAAAACAGGCTACTACCGGTCCTGCCCCCCTCTCACCTTCAAGCCTTCCAATGCCTTAGGATCAGCGGCACCATGGTGGCCACACCACCTATTATGAAATATGCGCAGTGGAGAATGCGACCCTTCCTGAAAGGCTTTCTCTAACAATGGAGTCTGGGAAGCAGGGACCAAGTTGCCTACATAACCTCGACTGAGGGAGAGTCTTCTCTGGTGGCTGCAGTGAAAAAATCTCCTCAACTGCCACCCCATTTCCCCTCATTGCCTGGGTCACTATCACAACAGATGCCAGCAACACAGAATGGGGCGCTCATAGCCTATCGGAAATAGCTCAGGGCAGTTGGAGCTTTCCCTCTCACAGAATCGTGTCGGATATTCTGGAGCTTCGGGCAGCATTCTAAACTCTACAAGCCTTTCGTCACCTGATGGTGGGAATGTCAGTGCTCTTAAGGTTAGACAACACATAAGGGAGCTGGGGGCCTCGCAGTCTATCCTTGTTATGGGAAGTGGAGCCAAACATGTCCTGGGCTCAGAAGAACCTATCCAACATATCAACAGTTTGTTTTCAGAGTCCTGAACATGCAAGCAGATTATCTGTCCAACTAGACAATGAGAGGTCTCTCCATGTGGAAGTCTTAGATTTTCTTCTGACCCTGGGAATCCGCTCAGAAGTCGACCTGTTTGCCCTCCCATGCAGCAACAAACTAGAGAAGTTGTTATCCCCAGGTCTTCGGAACAGATACCTTGATGGATCAGTGGAGGTTTCGTAAGTTCTACGTGTTTCCTCCGATTCCTGTCATCCTCAGGTTCCTACAAAGACTCAGAGCGGAAGATGTGGAAATAGTGCCGGTAATTCCATACTGGCCAAACAGGCCATGGTTCCCCTTGTTGAGGCAGCTCAGCTTTCGGAATCCAGTTCCTCTGCCTCTCAGTTCGGAACTTCTGTCGCAGAGGACAACTCTACATCCATTCTCGGCTCAGCTACATCTGATGGTCGGTTTCTTGAGAGGGGGAGACCGGAGTCCCTAGGCTGTCCTGTTTGAGTTATCTCTACTTTGATGAATGCCAGGAGAATGAGCACGAACAAAATCTATGGCAGAATCTAGTTGAGGTTCATAGAACACGTCTGCTACTGGCGGGATATACAGTGACCACAAATTCAGTATATTCTGTGTTCCTGAAGGGAGTTTGCCTTATCAGTTGGCTCCCTCAAGTGTCGGCCTTCACCTGGGTGTCCTGGGCCAGACACTCTCTTGTTTGTCTGTTTTTCAGAGGAGCTGTAAGACTTAGACCTCAGAGAAAGCCAAGATGCCCCAAGTGGGACCTCCCTCTTGTCCTCAATTTTCTCTTGGAAGCTGGGATAGAGTCTACGAGGCTGATCTCAATTGGAGAGCTTTCCCTCAAGTCTGCCTTTCTCGTGGCCATTACATCTGCAAAAAGGGTCTATGAAATAGCAGCTCTTGGTTGTAAATAACCATTCTTAACCTGCTTCCCAGATAAGGTGGTACTCGTACAAACAGCTTCTTAGAAACTCAAAGGCTGTATCTGCAAACCACAGGTCCCTTCCGACTGTCTGATCATCTGTTTTTTTTTTTTACGGGAAGAACAAAGAAAATTGTGCCTCATCCAGAATGATTGCAGTGTTGCTTGTATAGTCCTTTCAGCTGGCCTACAGCACTAAGGTCTTGGGGTCTCCGGAAGCTGTGACCGCACACTCAACCAGGGGTGTGTCTACATCATGGGCGGCTTCGTGTCCTGTTACCCCTGGAGATGATTTGTACAGCGGATCGTGGTCCTCGATCAACACCTTTTATGGCTCATTATTGTGTAAAGCCTGCTTCTTTATCCTCTGTTCTGGTTTGAAAGTCCTGTCCGTTATGAGGGCTTTCCTACCTGTCAGGAAAGGTTCTCTCCGCTGGTAATATCAGTCATTTGGCATGCAGTACTGAGGCCCACCAACAGGTGTCTCCTGGCAGTTTGGAGCGGTCAGAAGAGCTTTTCCCTGCTGGTATTATGTCATCTTTTGACCGCAGTACTGGCGTCCACCAGCGGAGGGATCCTGGCAGTGTGGAGCAGGTATTACCTTCTGCAATCAGGCTTCACCTGACCTCGTTAGCAGCTATTGTATAAATACCCGGCAAGTGCACACTCACCTTGCCCTGGTATTGTCCTTGTGCCCTGACCTGCAGCCTGTTTACCTGTTATCCTGATGCCTGATGCCTGATTCCTGATTCCTGTATTCCGTATTCTGAACCTGTTATATCTGTTCCTGTATCCCTGGATCTTTGCCCTGCAGCCTGATCCCTTCCATCTTGTTCCCGGTCTGTTTACTCCTGGCCCCCCATCTACTGATCTCCTGTTTCTGACCCTGGCCTGGCTTGACTACGATTTTGGTTCTCCCTTTTGCTACATATGCTGGTTGGTTTATTATCACTGTTTGGTTTGTTCACTCTGTATTGGTGGTGTGTTCACATGTATATGCATTTACCTTAATAAACTTACTTTCACCCATTTATGTCTGGTTCACTCTGTTGCAGTCCACACAGTTCTGGTCACATCTGGTTTATGACAGAATACCAGGGCCATCCCTGACTGGAAGTGGCTGCACAGGGGAACCATTTTGATTCAGTTTGGTTGCAAACATGAATGCCGATGAGGTTATTTATTTTTCTCTGCTGGCATCTGAAAGTGTTGATTATTGCCGCCAGGCTTTGAAAGGATGGTCTAGTCACCAGTTGTTTGCAACTATACGTTTGGCTCACTCCCTGGTCGATCAGGGTTATATATTGTTTGGGGAGGTGCAGCCTTTGATCAAGATCTGTACTGAGCTGGCCCTGCCCTGTATTCTCGAGGGCTGTGATGATTTCACTCCTCCTTTTGATATGAATCAGGTTGTATCCCTAGTATGGCTTTTTGAAGATGATCCCGCCGATTTTTGTGAGCACTGCTCAGCCTGTTCCCCACAGGTGATTGCTGGGTGCATTGTGTCTGCTCAGTCGTTTGTTAGACAGGGAGATTTAAAAGCAAGTTTGTACAACCTATACTTTCAGCATGGTCTGATATGGTACAATCAGCTCCAGCCAAACAAACCACCTCTGCCACCAAACACCAGCCTACCCAAATGTATGTTTCCCCATCATCATGTCAACCTCAGTTGCAGCTCTGTATACGCTGCTCCCAACCAAATACTCATATCCGGTCTCTGCTCCCTGTACCTATCCTGCATTCAACCCACCTGCCTCTTCTCAGCCGCCTACAAACCCACAGGAACTTCCCTCAGCTACTGTTACCTCTTCTCTGCCATATCCCAATCTTCCTTTCCAGTCTGCTGCACCCCTCACCTACAGAGCTTCAGTGGCTAAGCCAAAGAAAAAATGAAAGTTTTTTTCCAACCAAGACAATCCTGCCAGTAACCCAACCTGCCTCCGCACCAGCTAATCCAATCCAGTCTGACGTCCCAGTGCTTGCTATCCAGTCTGACGTCCCAGTGCTTGCTATCCAGTCTAACATCCCAGTGCTTGCTATCCAGTCTGAGGTGCCAGTGTTCCAGCCTGATGTGCCCGCTCTCTAGCCTGATGAGCCCGCTCTCAAACCTGGTGTGCCTGCCTTTCGGCCTGATGTGCACGCCTTTCGGCCTGATGTGCCCGCTTTCCGGCCTGATGTGCCCCCCTTCCGGCCTGATGTGTCCGCTTTCCAGCCTGATGTGTCCGCTTTCCAGCCTGATGTGTCCGCTTTCCAGCCTGATGTGTCCGCTTTCCAGCCTGATGTGTCCGCTTTCCAGCCTGATGAGCCCGCCTTCCAGCCTGATGAGCCCGCTTTCCAGCCTGATGAGCCCGCTTTCCAGCCTGATGAGCCCGCTTTCCAGCCTGATGAGCCCGCTTTCCAGCCTGATGTGCTCGCTTTCCAGCCTGTTGTGTTGCTGTCTGCTGCCCAGCCTGGTGTGTTGCTGTCTGCTGCCCAGCCTGGTGTGTTGCTGTCTGCTGCCCAGCCTGGTGCGTTGCTGTCTGCTGCCCAGCCTGGTGCGTTGCTGTCTGCTGCCCAGCCTGGTGCGTTGCTGTCTGCTGCCCAGCCTGGTGCGTTGCTGTCTGCTGCCCAGCCTGGTGCGTTGCTGTCTGCTGCCCAGCCTGGTGCGTTGCTGTCTGCTGCCCAGCCTGGTGCGTTGCTGTCTGCTGCCCAGCCTGGTGCGTTGCTGTCTGCTGCCCAGCCTGGTGCATTGCTGGCTGCTGCCCAGCCTGGTGCGTTGCTGGCTGCTGCCCCTGCCCAGCCTGTTGACCCAAAGCTTGCTGCCCAGCCTGATGACCCAGAGCTTGCTGCCCAGCCTGATGACCCAGAGCTTGCTGCTCAGCTTGAAGTGCCTGCTGCCCTGCTTGATGTGCCCATGCCTGTTGCCCCGCTTGACGTGCCTGCTGCCCAGCTCGATGTGCCTGCTACTCAGCTTGAGGTTCCTGTGCCTGCTATCCAGCTTGACATACTTATTTCCCAATCTGATGTGACTTTGCCCGCTGCCTGGCTTGACGCCATGGACTTTACCCAGCAACAGCTAGTTGGAGCGTCCGGAGGTCGCTCCTTCGAGGGGGGGGGTACTGTCAGGAAAGGTTCTCTCCGCTGGTAATATCAGTCATTTGGTGTGCAGTACTGAGGCCCACCAGCAGGTGTCTCCTGGCAGTTTGGAGCTGTCAGAAGAGCTTTTCCCTGCTGGTATTATGTCATCTTTTGACTGCAGTACTGGCGTCCACCAGCGGAGAGATCCTGGCAGTGTGGAGCGGGTATTACCTTCTGCAATCAGGCTTCACCTGACCTCGTTAGCAGCTATTGTATAAATACCCAGCAAGTGCACACTCACCTTGCCCTGGTATTGTCCTTGTGCCCTGACCTGCAGCCTGTTTACCTGTTATCCTGATGCCTGATTCCTGTATTCCGTATCCTGAACCTGTTATATCTGTTCCTGTATCCCTGGATCTTTGCCCTGCAGCCTGATCCCTTCCTTCTTGTTCCCGATCTGTTTACTCCTGGCCCCCATCTACTGATCTCCTGTTTCTGACCCTGGCCTGGCTTGACTACGATTTTGGTTCTCCCTTTTGCTACATATGCTGGTTGGTTTATTATCAATGTTTGGTTTGTTCACTCTGTATTGGTGGTGTGTTCACATGTATATGCATTTACCTTAATAAACTTACTTTCACCCATTTATGTCTGGTTCACTCTGTTGCAGTCCACACAGTTCTGCTCACATCTGGTTTATGACACTACCTGGTGGGCCTACTTCCAAAAATTACGATTTAAGGTGGTCTCAACCTCGAAATCTTGGGTTTTGTTGTCCCACATTATGATCCAAGGGGTGATCGTATGGATGACCACCTCCCCAGTGTTCACAATGTTTTTGTTGTTTTATATCCATGTTATAACACAATATGTTTTATTTATCGTACATCATAGGACACAGAGCCTTAAGTATTTACTTAGTGGGTTATAGCTACCTTCAGGTGTTGACACAGGCACACCCAATACAGGAAGTTGACTCCCCTATATAACCCCTCCTCCTTCCAGGAGTCGTCAGTTTTTTCGCCAGTGTCTAAAGGTGTTGGCACGAGTGAAGGTTTGCTCTGCGGAGCTCCAGGAGGGATCCATGCTGGATTTAAAAAGCCTCCACAACCTGATCCATTCCACCACTGCGGCTCCAGGATGGTACCCGGGCCTCGCATACAAGAATGAGGTTTTGCCTGTAATGCTCCTCTTTGAGGGCTGGACCATAGGAACCAGGACTCTTTGTGGTCTTGCTACATTATCTAAAGCTGTCCTGAGGGGTGCTATACATGGTCCAAAGGAGTGGAACCCCTATTAAAAGGGCCCCAGTCTTTGAAGGTTTAAACACGCTGCCCGCCGTGATGGGTAAAGTTTGGATCTGTCTGTTTACAGCAGTATCCTGCAGCGAGGAAAAGGTAAGAGGAAAGCATAGGAGCTGCAAAGTCCACCTATGACTTTTCTTTCAATTATATTGTAAAATGCCTTAAAAACTCCTCTGGAGGGAGTAATAGTGTATAGACCCTGTTTAAATCTGTGCTAATACAGTGTGTGTCTCAGTAGCTGGAGAGGGGGGTCTCCTCTCCCCCTAAATGGGGAAATTGAGTGGATAGGGATACATGTTATGTTTGAACAAGCATAAATCTGAAAAGCTGATAAAAAGGCTGTGTAAAATCCCCTTCTTCCCTCCCCCGCCTCCCCTTTGAGGTGACTCTTGCTAAAGCACATGAAAGGGTGTGGCGCATAGACAATCAGACTCACACCTGAAAAAGCTTAAAGCTGATACTCTGGGAAACAGACAGTGTCTATCAGAGCAGCTGCAGCAAGGCTGCCACAGGACACAGAAGTGCTGATGCACGTGATGGGTTTACACAGGCATTTGCAGTACAGGAAAAAACTTATTGTTTAGCATTAGATCATTCTATGCTACCACTGTTTTTCCTACTATTGTTCAAATAAATAGAACAGTTCTTAGAGTACCTTTTGCTTTTTGTGCTTTGCACTGTGGCTTCAAGGCTTACTACTAAGGCACCAAAACCACCCCCAGGTGCTGGGAACTCCAGACATGCCACATTGTCATCCTTTCCGGAGATACCTGACATGGCAAGCAAGGGTGAGTCATTGGAAGCAATTGGTGCAACTGCTTCTCACACTTCAGCCCCTGTATATGTGACTGAAGATGCGTTTTCCTCTGCCTTGCAGGGCTTAGAAGGAAGATTAGCGGCTTTAATCACATCCTCCATTAAAGGGGATAAGAAGCGTGCTAGATCCCTCTCTCCCACTCCAAACCCTTTACAGGGGAACAGGATAAGGTATTACCCTCAAACGATCGGGAAAAACAAACCAATTTACTCCTCTGCGGAGGAAACAGTTGAAGTTTCAGCTTCACAATCTGAGGTACAAATCCTTACGGACATGGTTCGCTCCACTTTCATGCTACCCCTAACAGAGTCAGCTGAAAGTCTGGTTTCTTCTTTGGGTTCCTTGAAACCTTCACAACCAGTGCATGCGTTTCCAGTCCACACATCACTAGAGAAGCTTATTTATACCGAATGGGATCATCCGGATAAGCATTTTCTCCCTCCAAAGAGATTCTCAGTTCTCTATCCTTGTGGGAAAAAAAAAAATTAGTTCACCAAAAAATGGAAAGTTCCAGCAGTAGATGCTGCGATTTCCAGTGTGAATAAAAGTTTAACTTGTCCAGTGGACAATGCACAAATGCTAAAGGATCCAACAGATAAAAGGTTGGAATTCCTGTTAAAATCAATTTTTTCTTTAGCTGGTACTGTTGCTCAGCCTCCAATTGCAGCTATAGGCATCTGTCAGTCCTTAAAAGACCAGTTCACAGAGGCCCTTAACAAGCTCCCTGCACAACAGGCCAGTTAGTTGGCCGATTTACCAAAAGCATTATGTTTTGCCATAGATGCTATAAAGGATTCTATTCACCAGGCGTCTCGCCTTGCACTTGTGTTAGTACACATGCGTAGGACCCTTTGGCTAAAGGGTTGGTCTGCCGAAGCACCCTGCTAAAACCTGTCTAGTTTCCCATTTCATGGGGAGCGGCTATTTGGCAACGATTCGGATAAATACATCCAGACAATTTCCGGTGGAAAAACTCTTTTGCCAGTCAAAAGAAAGTATAAACGTCCTTCATTTAAACTGACTTTCTCTCCTGCGCCAAGCGCATCTGCCTCTAGGCAGTGGCGACGGTTTCCACCGTCAGATAGCAGAGGAAAATCGCAGGGTCAGGCCCAGGCTCGAAGGAAGACCTGGAGCCGCAAGACTACAAAGCAGAATAAGAAGACCTCTTCATGAAGAGGCGTCTCCCCTCACCAAGCTGGGGGGAAGACTTCTGCATTTCGCAGAAGTCTGGCAGACAGAAACTCAGGACAGATGGGCTCTCTCCACAGTGACTCTAGGATACAAATTAGAGTTTCGGTAGTTTCCACCATCTCACTTTGAGATCAAACGTTCCCAAAGATCCAGGGAAAAGACAATCCCTGTTTCAAGCATTGGACCGATTATTGACTCAAGGGGTAATCATAGAGATCCCCACAGAAGAACAAGGTTTAGGTTTCTATTCAAACCTGTTTACGGTACTAAAACCGAATGGAGATGTCAGACCCATTCTGGATCTAAAAAATCTAAATCGGTTCCTAAAAATTCACTTAAAATATTTCCTGCTCACCAAAGGTTTCTGCGATTCGAAGTGGAACAGCAGCACTTTCAGTTCACTGCCTTACCCTTCAGGCTAGCCACCGCACCACGGGTATTCACAAAAATACTGGTCCCACCTCTAGACAGGTTGAGGGCACAGGGCATAACAGTGTTGGTGTACCTAGATGATCTATTGTTAATAGACCAGTCAGTGACTCGCTTAAGGGAAAGCGTACGCATTGCAACCAGTTACCTGTAGAAGTCTTCCTTAAAACCAGTAAGAATGCTGGATTACTTAGGCCTGATCATAGATACTGCCCAGAAAAGGGTGTTCTTGCCTCCAGCAAAGATCAGCTCCATACAAGAGCTGGTACGGATGGTCAGGTCAAAAGCAAATCCTTCAATTTGCCTTTGCATGAGGTTGTTAGGAAAGATAGTAGCTTCATTCGAAGCAGTCCCCTATGCCCAGTTCCATTCAAGACTGTTGCAAAACAGAATTCTCTCTACGATCCAAGCTTTGGACTTGCCAATGCAGCTGTCCCCAAGAGTGTCTCAAAGCCTCAGTTGGTGGTTACGAAGCCAGAAATTGCTGAAGGAGAAATCCTTCAGACCAATAATCTGGAAAGTAGTAACGACAGATGCCAGCCTCTCACGCTGGGGAGCGGTACTAGAGAAGACGACTGTCCAGGGGTAGTGGTCAAAACTCGAAAGAGCCCTGCCCATCAACATCCTAGAGATTTGGGCAGTGTATCTGGCTCTGAAAACCTGGACCTCCAGGTTAAAGAATTGTCCAGTCTAGATTCAATCTGACAATGCCACGGCTGTGGCCTATATCAATCGCCAAGGGGGCCAAGAATCTCTCAGCTCAGAGAGAGGTGAACCATATCCTAACTTGGGCAGAAAGGAATGTCCCATCCCTATCGTCAGTTTTCATTCCGGAAGTAGAAAATTGTCAGGCGGTCTAACTAAGTCGCCAGAAGTTATTCCCAGGGGAATGGTCTCTTCAGCCTGAAGTGTTTCGGGCTTTTTGCCAAAGATGGGGCACTCCGGATCTTTTTTTTTTCTACAAAATATTTTATTGAAGAAAAACAGAAGTGTTTGTACAATACTTTGAACAATGATGCTGAAAGGAGCATCCATGACAGTGTTACATATTATGACAGAAACTGCGGTTACAACAAAAGTCACGGAGGAAAGGACCATTGGGTTTTAAAACATAAAAACAGATCATATCGGAACAAGGATATTATATGAGAAACCAACATTGATACATCTTTAAGTGATAATGTAAAGGTAAAGAAGTTATTATAATTGATTGCTGTCTATAGGGGACAGCAACAGCAAGTCTTTTCAAGATGTTCAGAAGAGCAATGTCCTTGAATGTCAGGGAGGGTTCGGTATATGTGTATCTAGTAGAAGAATTACGCTTAATTTGCTGGCTGTGTCGATATGATGGTATAAGGATGGGGGGGGGTCGGGATAAGGATATATGAGAGGGGAAAGTTTGGGAAAGAGGGGGGCTTAGAGGGGAGAGAGGGGGGGAGGGGCGGTTAATTGGGGGGCAAGGTAGGGGAGGGTAAAGAGAAGTAGAAAGGAAAATGTAATGGGGGGAAGGAGGCCGCTCCTCCTCTCAGGTCTCTGTGTCCGCGCCAAGCTCGAGGGAGTCAATACTGGTAAGGCTGGGTAGAGAAGTATTACAAAGGGAAGTAGGATCGAAACTGTTCAGCAGTCTTAAAGTGTGTCCAGCATGCCCAGGTGACGTTGAATTTTTGAATGCGATCTTGTGATATGTAGATCAACTCTTCCATCTCCTCAATCTTTGCAACCTTGGTTAACCATTCTCTGATGGTTGGGGTGATAGTAGATCACCAATGTACCGGAATGCATAGCCTGGCTGCATTAACCATATGCATGGCTAGTGACTTCGTTTGGGCAGGGTTGTATGATGGAGGAGGTATTCAGCCGGGTTATAATCCAGGGTGTAAGTGGTGACATGAGCTATTATACAATGTACCTTTTCCCAGAAAGGTTGAAGTTCAGAGCACTCCCACCATATGTGGATCATGAATCCCACTTCCCTTTTGCATCTCCAGCATATGTTTGAAATTGTGGGTGTGAATTTATGCAAACGGGATGGGGTTCTGCACCATTTTGTGACTATTTTGTAGCCATTTTCCTGAATCGCTAAGTTTAGTGATCCCTTGTGGGCGTATGTATTAATGGTTTCCGACTCCTCGTCATTAAAAGTTGGCCGAACTGACCGAACCATGAAACATTGAGATTGGCCCAGGTTTTCAGGTCTGTTTAGATTTTTGAAAGGGTACGTAAGAAATTGTAGTCATACAGGTCTGTCATTTGTCTAGTAATCTGAATGCCCAGGTAGGCGATAGCTTCTTTTTTCCATTGAAAAGGGAAGGAGTCTTGGCAGTGTAGTACATCTTGTGGGGGTAGGGAGATGTTTAGGGCATGGGATTTGGAATAATTAATTTTGAGATTCGACAGGGTACCAAAGCAAACGCGGCTACTTTAAATTCTTTGTTGATAAGAGATTCCCTGAATGTCTGGGTTTGCACGTATTCTATTAAGGAGGGGTTCTAACGTCAGGAGAAAAATCAGGGGGGATAATGGCCATCCCTGGCGAGTGCCTTTGCTAATAGAGACTGGAGGCCATTTGCTTTAACCCTTGCTGAGGGGTTAGTGTATAGGGCGTTAATGTGTGTAAACATGCGTGGTAACAGGCCAATGCCTTTTAGTACCTCCCGCATGTAGTCCCAGGCCACCCTGTCGAACGCCTTCTCAGCGTCTAGTGACAGGAGGAATCCCTTGGTTTTTGACATGGTGAGCCAGTGGTGGATGTTTAGGGTGCGTATAGTGTTGTCCCTGGCCTCCCTACCGGGGATGAAGCCTACTTGATCAGTTGAGATGAGGCCAGGGATAAGGGGTAGTAACCTATTTGCTAACATCTTTGCATAGAGTTTGATATCCACATTTAGTAATGATATGGGTCTGTAATTAGAAACCTGTAAGGGGTCTTTGCCCTCTTTGGGTATAACAGCCACATGGGCTTCTAGCATGTTGTCTAAGGTGGTGAGTGGATTCGATAGGGAATTAAATGCTGCCACCATCTTGTGTGAGAGAGCATCCGAGAAGCTTTTATAGTAAATTAAAGGAAGGCCGTCTGGATCTGGGCTTTTACCTACTTTCGTTTGTTTGATTGCTAGGTGAAGTTCCTTGGTAGTGAGTGGGAGTTCTAAAGCTTCCGCTTGTTGTGTGGTGATGGGTTTGGGTCAGTGTTGGGTCAAGAAGTCTTTTTTTTGGGAAGTTCAATTAGTTGTATCAGGTGTCTCTGTAGAGGGCCGTGGAAGGTTATAAACTTTAGAGTAGAAATTTTCAAAATGTTTGGTTATGTCCTCATTTTTAGAGAGAAGTGTCCCATGTTTATCTCGGATCTGAGGAATTATCGATGTGGTTTTAGCTGCTTGAATTGTGCAGGCTAGCAGTCTTCCACTTTTGTTGCCGTGCTCATAGAACACTTTCTGTCTGAGAATGTATCGTCGTCTGGTGCGCTTCCCTAGCTGGTCCATCAAAGATAAACGGGAGTATAAAAGGTCTTGTAGTGTGTTCTGTGAGGTAGAGTGTTTGTGGGCTGCTTCAAGTTTGTTGATCGTTTTGATAAGCGATGTGATCTGTTCCTGATGTGTTTTTTTTGCAGATGTTGCTAGTGCTATAAGTTTCCCCCTAATGACACACTTGTGTGCCTCTCAAAGTGTGATGGGTGTAATATCTGGAGTAGAGTTTTTTCTTGAAAGTATAGATGGATTCGGGCATTTATTTGTCGTTGTATTTCTGGGTCTTTTAGAAGGGACGGGTTCAACATCCAGGTTTTGGATGTTTTTTTAGATTCCGGGAAAGTGAGGGTCACCGTGATGGGGTGATGGTCGGATAGGAACATTGGTTCTATTGTGGCTTGCGATAGGAAAGAGAAATCCGTCTGAGAAAGGAATATGTAATCTATTCTAGAGTACTTCTGGTGTGGTGGAGAGAAAAAGGTATAGTCTTTGTCGGTTGGGAACATGGTACGCTATGTGTTGTGGAGGGTCAGGTTTTGTAGTTGAAGTTTAATCTGTCGTAGTGCCCGCTATGGAAGCGTAGATGTTCCTGTAGATGAGTCCAGTGTCAGATTTAGTGGAACGTTAAAATCTCCACCCAGAAGTACTATGCCTTCTTGGAACGTGGAAAGGAGGTCACAGATTTTCCTGAAGAATGTTACTTGGTGTTCATTTGGGCAGTATATATTTGCCAGTGTGATTGGTTTAGAGGCGAATGTCCCTTTAATAAAAATATATCTTCCGTCATGGTCGATCAGTGAGTCAGTAAGTTAGAAGTCAGCATGTTTTGAGATGAGTATTGAGGCCCCTTTAGTTTGGAGATTGGATTTGTAGAGTGTAATACTCGTGTGTAAATATGGTTTGCTAATTTGGGAACAGCGTCCAAACGGAAGTGTGTTTCCTGTAGTATTAGAAAATGGGCTCTGTGTTTCGTTAAGGCAGAGAGAACTTGTGATCTCTTCTCCGGAAGGTTTAGGCCTTTCACGTTAAGTGAAAAGTGATGTTTGGTTGATTGTCCTTGCTGCATGTTGCGTGTTTTGGGGGAGGTAGGTAATGTCAAGCGAGTCTAACGGATACTGCTTTGCGACTCCTGTGTGATATAGAAAGATCGATTTAGCATCTCTATGGGTAGGGAGATAGAGGAGCGGCCTCAGGCAATAAGAGGGGTTAGAAAGTTGCAGAGGGGAATCAGGGGAGAGAGGGTTGGATAAGTGTAGGAGGTAACAGAGTAAAAGAGGGGGAAGGGGGAGATAAAGAAAGTTATGTAGAATGTGGGGTGAGTACTTTGGTATTTCTACTGAAATGCTTATGTGGTCTGTTACCAGAGGGGGTCGTAGGCAGGGGCGTAACTAGAAATCACAGGGCCCCATAGCAAAATGTTGTATGGGCCCCCCCCCCACAAAAAAATGGCGTGCGCGTGGCTCAAGTCTGAGATGAATGAGGAGAAAGAAAGAAAGACTATATGTGTTCCAGAAAGTTTCCAATGCTGCCTCACCTGTGCCCAATGCTGCCTCACCTGTGCCCAATGCAGCATGACCATTGCCCAATGCAGCCTCACCTGTGCCCAATGTGGCCTGCCTGTTCCCAATGCAGCGTTGCCTGCCCGTGCCCAATGCAGCCTCACCTGTGCCCAATGCAGCGTGACCCATGCCCAATGCAGCCTCACCTGTGCCCAATGCAGCCTCACCTGTGCCCAATGTGGCCTGCCTGTTCCCAATGCAGCGTGGCCTGCCCCTGCCCAATGCAGCCTCACCCTTGCCCAATGCAGCCTCACCCTTGCCCAATGCAGCCTCACCCGTGCCCAATGCAGCCTCACCCATGCCCAATGCAGCCTCACCCGTGCCCAATGCAGCCTCACCCGTGCCCAATACTGCCTCACCTGTGCCCAGTGTAGCATGACCAGTGCACAATGCAGCCTCACCTGTGCAGAGAAAGGCGAGCCAGTGGCGGAACTACCGGGGAGGATGAGGAATGCATACTGCAGCCCTCAAATGGCTGTTGGTGAGCGTGGGGCTACCTCAGAGTGGGGGGCGAGGACCGCCCGCACAGTCCCCCAGCCAGAGGAAGTGAGGAGAGGAAGAGGAGCTTTGTTGCCCGTCGACTGAAGGAAAGAACTACTGCGTTGTTTTTAAAAATTTTTTTTTACCCCCCACCCTTTGCGTTTACTTGGAACTTCCCTTAGACCTCCCTCCCCTGGCGCCAAACCTCACATCCCCCCCCACTCCCTGGACTTTCAGTACTGTGCCTTCAGGCTCTGCGACAAAGAGGAGGGACAACTCTGACTTTAGCAAGAAATGCTCGGAAGCCCCCTTGGAGCTCGGACAGTTTGCATTGCGGCAATATAGCACAGCGACCTGCTTTCTGCCTGACCCCGAAAAAGCATCAACTTTTACTTACGTGCCTTACTGCTTCTGTATCCCAGGGGAGTGGGGAAGGGGAAGCCGGACATTTTCTGCACCTTGAGGTCAACAGGTGGTACCGTGGTCCAAAAACTGCCTTTTACACTGAAACTCTGGACTTTCTCCCATTTCCCCTCCCCACACCTTAACCCTTTTTTTCTTTTGCAGGAGATGAGCCCCCCTCAGCCAGCATTAACCTCTGGCCACTGCACATTCCTAAGCGGCGGGCGGTGGACGATCTGGGCGCTATTCACTCCTTGGGGGAGGGAAAAGTGGTGGAGACTGCTGTCCTGCGATGCCGTCTATAGTTCAGCTTTGACCCCCGCTCCCATTTTTTTGTTGCTCAGGCAGGATGTCACCAGTTTTAACATATATAGCATTTGCCTTCCTGACCCCTCCCCCGTACAAACTGGGAGCAGTATTTATGGGCGATAAGAGGTGCAGATTTCAAAGATGGAACTCCAGCAGCAGCAAAGTTGTCCAGCTTGGAGAACGCCACAGCCAGGAACCTACTGGGCCCCACCGCATCATCGCGCTAATAAAAAGCCCCGCGGCTGCCTCAGAGTGGGGGCGCCCGCATGGTCCCCCCAGCCAGGGGAAGTGAGGAGAGGAAGAGGCGAGCTGTCAGTACGAGCACAGAGCTCAGCTGTAAGAGCTTTCATTAGACATTCCTGTGTTCCTGGGACTCCCTGTCATATAGCCCCACCTCTTGGCCCGGCGCCTTTGATGACGTCATATGTCCCGCATTGGACCGGCGTTCTGTCTATCAAAGGTGCCGGGCCAAGAGGTGAGGCTATATGACGGGGAGTCTTGGGAACACAGGAAAGTCTAATGAAAGCTCTTACAGCTAAGCTCTGTGCTCGTACTGACAGCTCGCCTCTTCCTCTCCTCACTTCCCCTGGCTGGGGGACCGTGCGGGCGGTGCTCGTCCCCCCGCAGTATGCATTCCTCATCCTCCCCAGTCCCCACGAGCCCTCTCGGCTGCGGGCCCCATAGCGACTGCATGGCTCGCTATGGCGGTAGTTCCGCCACTGGTCTTAGGCGTGCCTTATCACCTAGTAGAAGAGATCTGGATTGTCGGCTCTGGTCTGTGTGGACAGCTGTGTGGGGACAGTAAACTAGGAAGGGATCAGGCAATGTAGCACTGAGGAGGACGAAGAGGGTATATAGATGTAAAAGAGGGAGTTTCGGATGTTATGTAAATGTGTGAGTTTTGAGGGTTTGAGGTGTAAGAAGTGAGGAAAATGATTTAGGGCACTTCGTTAATGAGTGGTATCATATAAATCGTACCGGGTAACAGGTGATATCAGGAGTAAAGTGATCTTGAATGAAGAACATTACAGTAAGTTATTGAGAGAGAAAACAACAGTCTCTTAATAAGTAATATGGAACCGTAAATATTTGTTCAAGTATTTGTCTAATTCCGCTAGGCAGGATTAGGGGTTACAAGACCATCATAACAACATTCCCCGTTTCAGACTCTTGCTTCCTTATCATTGGGGCTCTACTGGTAAATTGGATCTGAGATTTTTGTTTAAAAGTGAGATAGGTTATGTCACGAATTCGCACGCCCACGGTGACTAACTAACCGCGACGCGCGTTCCGTGACCGGGGATATGAGGAACTAAGGGAATAAGGGGGAACTTATACTGCGCATGTAAGACTGGCTGCGGTACTTTCACAGCCTACACTACCTTTGGCCACCACTAGAGGGAGACTCCACTCCAATCCAGCTAGCTGACCACACACAGGCAGATACAAATCTTACATACAATCTGGTGCACTCTAAGGGTTGGGGAGCAGTCTAGCAATTACCATACACTTCTAGGGTTCCTCCAGCTATCCTGCAAGCCTGAACCCCGGTGTTAATCACTCTTCCCACTGTCTCCACACCCACCCACCAGACATACAATAAACGATAGCCTGCCACCACCCAACAGTTTGTCCGCAGACTGGTCTGCTGAGCCACCACACACACAGATCTCTGTCTGGAAGATCTGTTAGCTTACAATCTGCATGCAATCTGCCAACACACAGTGCAATTGCATACCGATTGGTACGTAACTTAAACCGAGTACTTAGGCACTAAAATACAACAACCTCTCCAGAGATATGAGTCCTAGCTTAGTACACAGAAGTCACTTATTAATTTTATCATTTAATATCCCGAAAGTGGGCAGTGCATATAAGATGTACAAAGAAAAAGGATTTACCAAAAAGATACAAAAAATGCAGAAAGACACACAAATTGGCAATTTGCTATGAAAATAAAAAGGGATAAAAACAGAAATAAACTTTACCCAAGTCTATTTGTTAGTAGAAGCATACTGGAACATGTGGGAACTCCCCAGTTTCGAACTGGCTTCGTGGAAGAACAATGTCCATATCTCAGTCTACCCAATTTATTGAAATATGGATGTGGGGTGGACTTTAGCCCTTGGCCAATCAACCCTGGGGGGGTGTTCCTGTCTCAGCCCACAAGAGGTTTTGTGTTCTGAATCTACCAGAGTGGAATTGGCCCAGAATGGCGCTGATTGCTGGGTCATGGATAGGATTTCCGATACCAGCGCATCAGTCCGATCGCAACAGTACCAATCACTGCCTACCTGCCGCAATCAGGCGCCATATAACGGTTTTGTGTGGTTCTCCAGGATTCCACACCTGCTAAACATACAGAGTCACATGTACACGTAACCCATCAGGTGTACGATCAAAAGGAATTATTTTCATCCCTCTGCCGTTAATATTTTAGCTTTTATGAGAGATAAAATAGGTTCCTTAGATCTCTTGATATTAATCAAAGCCTACAGACTGTCCGGAGCCTTGTGAATGCCCCCTGCAGATCCGTGTAGCCAAGATGACTAGCTGTTTTCTTTGAGCCCCAGGAAGGTGGAAATCTATGTTTACTCTAAGGGGAACTTTTATTGGCATCTAGGTGTCACTTCGATCCTAGAAAAAACTGTTTATGTCCTTTTCAAATGCTAATGAAAGAACATATGTGCATGACTGACATAGAATACTATATTTTTAGTAACCCAGAATTAAACTACATCTACAATTACACTACTTCTACAGATCACACCACATCTAGTTAAGGCAAAACTATCCTACGCTTATATTTTCGTCACAGGTTACTCTATTAAGGTGGGAGGAGGATATTGTATGTAAGCTTTCATGTTGAATGATATATTCAATGTTAAATTTGGTGTCAACTGTATCTCGCAATGAGTGTTCTAGGATGTTACCTGGTCTCCAACGGCATTGTGATAAAGTAAAGATTTGGGGTGGTCGTCACTAAATTGAGAGTTCAGGTAAGAGGTGCATATCATTCCTTAGGGCTCTAGATAGGTATAAGGAATGAGATTCTAAGGGCCCCCTGGTGGTCAACTTCTCCTCAGTTGAGGGGAAGGTAACCGACACGAGAGGTTTCTGACATTGGTCCTAAAATACATGTGTCTAGGTACCGTAAAACTCTTGAGTTTGACCACATTAACATCACATATTATATTTTGCTTCCAGATTCCTTTTTACAGTCAAGAGGTTAAGCAGAGATAGGTATAGTTCCTGAAACAATTTTGAGAAGGCAGGAAAGGTGGTATCAGACTGATGTCGTGATAGGATTCCATATACAGATAAATGTTCTCTGTTATAGTGTGAGTGTATGAATGACAACAGTACCTTGCAAGGAGGTGGATGAGCTTCAGATCCAGGTAAAGTTGATTGTAGTCGAGTAGCTTGTGGGATGCAAAGAGTCTCTGGGGATCCGGTGCTTGAGCAAAAATAGAGAAACAAGGAGAACAAGCATAACAAGCAAACAAACAGTTCAGGTGAATTCATGAGCTGGAACAGTTCGGAGGTAGTTCAACTTACTGAGCCAGGTATGCAAAATAGAAAAGACAGGATCATTTTATGCCTCCTGGTATCCCCTACGTGGGGTAGTGGCGCACTCCGCGCTATGTGAGGGAAGGTCCCTTCTTGATTGGCGGTTTCCAGGTGAAGTAGGGTCCAGTCTGCGATGTCTGGAACGTGGGCGCTGTGCTTTGGGTGATGAACTGTGTGAGACAGGTTTCCACGGTTTGGAGGGGAAGTAGAATGAGTTCCATTCCGGTAGATCAACTAGAGGAATGTCCAGGTGTTTGCAGAATGTGGGCAGATCCTCTGGGGTCCGGAGGAGAGCCGTGCGTCCTCTGAAGGTGGCAGATAAACAAAATGGGAATTTCCACCTATACTGGATGTTGAGGTTGCGCAATACATCCAGTAGGGGGCGCAGGGTGCGCCTGTTTTGCAGGGTTATCTGCGAGAGGTTTTGGAAGAGTTTTATGTCTGCTTCATTGAATAAAATGCGTTCCCGTTCTCTTGCAGAATTCTTGAGAATTTCTTCCCTGAGGGGGAAATTGACTATGCAGCAGACAATGTCTCTGGGGGGTTCAGAGTCATGGGGAGGAGGCCTGAGAGCGCGGTGTTCTCGCTCCATCTTAATGGGGGAATCAGCGGGGCGGGCTAGTAGGTTGTTGAAAATGGAGCTCCGGGGGGGCGTGGCCAGGCAGCGCATGTAGCAGGACGCACCTCTCCTCCGCTCCGCCGAGAATCCTGTAATTAATCCTGCGGATCATCCATCCGACCCAATAACACCCCCGATCGGAACCGCACACTGTTGGTGACTCGCCCGGTCCATATCGCCGTTCGATCTGCGGCTGATTAACATGCCAAAACGGGGCAAGGAAGGCGCCGGCCCGCCCGTGACACAGGCCCAAGATGGCGCTTTGCCACAGAGATCACAGAAGGAGAAATACAAGGAGGCCACTCAGAGACTCCTGTTTGGCAACAAAACCTCCAAAGAGCCACCCTCACCTACATCCGATCTTAGTGAAGAGGAGGGAGGCCAGCTGGAGTTGGACAATACTATTCCGCTGGAGGATGGCACTGGATCTCCTGCAGACTGGGCTGCAGTAAGTACAGCATCACACTCATATCAGGGCACCCAGACACCAAGCATGCCCGTGGATAATACTGAACCCACTCTGAGACATACTCTCAGCAGTGACTGTATGCAACAAATCCATATCAAATCTGACAGATGAAGTTAAAGGAGTCAAAGCTGAGATATCCTATGTGAGACAGGACATGCAAAAACTGAGAGAGCGCACAGCTGCAATAGAGAGCAGGGTCAGTATGATGGAAGACGATCTTGTACCCATGCAGAGAGATTTAAAGTATAACTGCCATTTAACAGACCAACACGCAGCTCGTTTGGATGATTTAGAAAATCGCATGCGTCGCAACAATGTACGCGCTCTGGGATTTCCGGAAAGAATAGAGGGTAAAGACCTGGTCACCTTCATTGAGCAATGGCTTCTCAACACATTTGGAAAGGAAGCTTTCTCTCCACTATTTGCGGTTGAGAGAGCGCACAGAGTGCCATCTCGCCCACTACCACCTGGCAATCATCCTCGCGCCTTTCTCTTTAAGCTTCTCAACTACAAAGATAGAGATGCCATCCTTGCCAAGGCCAGAACCATGGGAGGTAAACTAGTTGTGGAGAACTCCAAGATATCCCTATTCCCGGATTTCTCGGCTGAACTCCAGAAACAGCGAGCAAAGTTCATGGATGTTAAACGAAGATTGAGAGATCTGAATTTACCCTATGCAATGTTGTATCCTGCCCGCCTACGGGTGGTCGCACTCGGGGAAACCCGCTTTTTTGATCGGCCAGACATGGCGGCTCAGTGGCTAGATCGGGAAGACAGAGCCCTTAAAGCTGCTAGACCGCAAAGAGATGTCCCCCCTTAAGTGATGGGCCTTGTGTTGGACTGATGGGATCCAGCCTCCTCTTCCATTTTTGGGGTGGGCACCTGAGTCGGGCGCGGGCCTCAAGACCTGAGTTTGCTGATAGATGTGGACAGTCCCTGCACCCATATCCGTTGTTTAGGCAGATGAGGAGTTCTGTTTATTTCAACCCCCCCTTCTTGCTCTTTTTTTTCCTCCCCTCCCCATTTTTTCATTTTTTATCCCTTTTGGAATACCAGTAAAGAAGGATTACGTGCCTGCCGTTACTGTAAAACCCCTGCAAGAACTAACCTGTTGGTTAACCGGGAGTTTTCAAGGCTCTTACCCCCCCCCCACACCTGTTGTGTGGAGGAAAAGTTAACAATGCAACTGTTGCGGTTGTGTGAACTACCAGCCTTTAGAGTTATGCCATACAGAGCAATATACATTAAGCTTAAAATTTATTTTTCTCTGTGCTTGTACCCTAACATACTAGAGTATTTTTCTTTGCTTTGCATTCTGATTCCATGTCTACAGATACCTAACTGTCTCCAGAAGGAGGAAATTAAGAATAATATGGTTTATCTTTTGTTTCATTGGTGTCATGCTGATATACAAACTGTGGGGGCTAATAAGGGATATACTAGACTGACTAATGTCTCTAAAGTGAGATGGGGATGGCTAAACTGACAGTTGTGACTTGGAATGTCAGAGGGCTGGGTAGTCCAATAAAACGGATGGCGGTCCTCAGGCATCTCAAGTCGTTGAATGCGGGGGTGGTCTGCCTGCAGGAGACTCACTTCTATGCGGATCCTACCCCCAGCTTCAGCCCACGATTGTATGTGACCCAGTATCATGCAACCCACTCCACCTATTCTAGAGGAGCAAGTATCTTGATCAGGAGGGATGTTCAATTCAACTGTATAAAAAAACACATAGACGCAGATGGCAGATATATATTTCTTCTATGCACAATATCAAACCTAAGATGTATTCTCGCTATTATTTACATTCCCCCACCATATACCTCCGAGATTGTTAAACACCTGGCAAGTTTCATGGCCCAATACCCAGAAGCACCCTTGCTGGCAATGGGAGACTATAACAATTTTTTAAACACTATTAAGGATAAGTTACCTATACCTGCTGCTAGTACATGTCAAATACAGGGTAATACCCCTTTTGCTAAAATGCTTGAAGAAATAGGACTGATAGATGTGTGGAGGTGTAAACATCCTGGTGACAAAAAATACTCCTGTTACTCGGCCTCTCATGGCGGATTGTCTAGAATAGATTTGGGTTTGGGGAATGATAAGATGCTACATCTAGTTTTGGAATCAGGATATGCAGATAGGAATATTTCTGATCATTCTGCTTTCTGGGTGACCATTTCATTGCCAGATAGGATCAGGCGCCCAATCTGGAAGCTTAATCCTTTCTGGCTTTCGCTGTTTACTGAACCTGACCCTATACATACAGCACTTAGGTTGTTTTTACAGGACAATATTGGCACTGCTAAATTAAGAGTGGTCTGGGATGCAGCGAAGGCCTTTTAGAGAGGACAGCTTATTAAAACAATCTCACAGATTAAGACTGACACCAAGGCCTGGGAATTGTTGGTACGGAATATGGTCACCGAGACTGAGAACACTTATACTAATGACCCCACAGAAGATACTAGAAGAGCATGGTTAAGCGCGCAGACAATGTCTGGCCAACTAGCACTGCAGTTAGCGGAAAATAAACGCTTTTTCCTGCAACAATCACACTTTGAGGAGGGGGAGACAACTGGACATATGCTCGCAGTAATGGCAAGGTCTCAGCAATCATCCTCTCTTATTCCCGCCATTTGCGATGGGCAGGGGTCTCTGAAAACCTCTACCTCTGATATCCTAAAAGTCTTTAGCGATTTTTATGCTTTTCTTTATACCTCCAAAGTGGCACCCACTGACAGTGCAATAGAAGATTTTTTAGGAAGTTGCGAGCTCCCCAATCTCCCAATAGAAGATAGGACCATGCTTAATGCCCCTTTAACGGCAGAAGAACTAGACCTTGCCTTATCCCAAACTAAAAATAACAAAGCACCAGGCTTGGATGGCCTCCCGTCAGAGATATATAAACGCTATGTTGACTCTATGCTTCCCACATTACTGAAAGTTTATAATGAGGCACTAGAAGAGGGCTTCCTACCAAACTCGATGAACGAGGCGATCATTGTTGTCCTATTAAAACCGGGTAAAGATGCAAACTCCCCTGGTTCTTATAGGCCCATATCATTGCTTACATCCGATATTAAGTTGCTGGCACGGATGTTAGCAAACAGGTTAGCCAAAGTAATCCATAAAATAGTGCATAGAGACCAATCTGGGTTCATCCCCACGAGATCCACGGCCCAAAATATAAGACGGCTATTCCTGAACTTACAACTCCCAGTGGACAACACAGGCAATAGGGCAATTTTCTCACTAGATGCAGCTAAGGCCTTCGACAGTGTCGGATGGCCTTATCTTTGGTAGACACTACGGAACATGGGACTAGGGGACACCTTTATCCGCTGGATAAAGCTTCTGTATGCCACGCCCACTGCCAGGATACGGATTAATGGGGAGATTTCTGAACCTTTTCCTTTATTTAGGGGCACCAGACAGGGGTGCCCACTGTCGCCCCTGCTGTTTGCCCTGGCCTTAGAGCCCTTGGGGGCAAAAATTAGAGGGGACACAAGAATAGTAGGTTTTCAGAGAGGAAGGAATAAAGATGTGGTATCCATGTATGCAGACGATACCTTGCTGTATTTAGGAGACACAAAAGATACATTACAAACGGTTATGTCCCTCATTAAGGATTTTGGAGAACTATCAGGCTTTTCCATTAATTGGGACAAGTCGGTGTTGATGCCACTTGACCCCCTGAATACTCCACTGCCCCTGGGTGCAGAAATGATACAACAGGTGAGCTCATTCCGCTACCTGGGGATTCAGGTGACATCGAACCCGGCCACCTATATTGATCAGAACCTGGCACCCCTCTTAACTAAATTCCGAGAAAAATGCAGAGCTTGGTGTAAGCTACCCTTGTCTGTGGCTGGTAGAGTTAACCTTATTAAAATGGTTTGGGCGCCACAACTGCTATATATTTTTAATAATTCCCCAGTAGGGATACCTAAGAGATGGTTCGATAGGATAGAGACCCAATTTAGGGAGCTTATTTGGAGGAAAAAAATAGCAAGGATAAAATTATCCACGTTACAACATGGTAAGGAGGAGGGGGGACTTGCTGTTCCTCATCCCAGAATGTACTACTTAGCATCCCAACTACAACAGCTAGGGGGATGGGGCCTATTGGATCCCAAAGACCCGATTCGGATGCTTACAACATGTGATGAAAATAATTATTCAGCACAGGCAAGCTTGGAGGCGGGGTTCTTACATTTGGACCCTGAGGCCCCTACGGTTAAATTGTTGATTATGCTATGGTCTTTTGTTAAGAAATTATTGGGCGTTGCAGGTTTTTTGTCCTGCACACCTCTTTGGAAAAACAGACAACTTAAAGAAATACAAAAATTAAAAGGTTTTAAGAACTGGGAGGATGCAGGCATCAAATATATTTCACAACTATACCAAGATAATACCCTCAAATCATTCCAGCAGATTCAAATAGAGTTTGAGATCCCACATAACAATTTTTATAAGTATCTCCAATTGAGACATGCTATACAAACCCAGAGCAGAACTGTCAGGATCCACCACACAGAACATCCGATTATTCAGGAAGTTTTTATGGAAGAAACTAAAAAGGGGATGATATCTCGCTGCTATAACACTCTTCTTACGCGAATACAAGATTCCTCTAGACTACCATGTAGACAGCGCTGGGAGGAGGACATAGGGGCAATAGACGGAGATAGTTGGGATATATGCCTGGTGAATGCCCCCTTGGTTTCATTATCTGCATCACAGAAAATCTCACACCTATACTTACTACATAGAGCATATAGAACTCCCCTTCAACTATATAAATGGGGAATTAGAGACACTCCCCTGTGCCCAAAATGTGAACGTGATCATGGGGACTTGCTCCATATGGTCTGGAAGTGCCCCAAATTATTTAGGTACTTGAAGGATGTACTAGACACAATAACAGAAATATATATGATACCTCTTGAGAGAACACCAGTAACATGTATATTGGGAGGAATAGATGATGAGTCGATACCTCCACCCACTCGTATAGCGCTCATTCGCCTATTATACATGGCAAGGAAATTAATTGCTCAGTGGTGGATTACTCCGCGAGTACCCACCAAGAAGCAATGGATAGACAGTGTTAATAGGCTTTTAATAAGAGAAAAGATTGCTTACCAACATAGAAAAGTCCCACAAAAATTCCTATCGATATGGCAAGCGTGGTTGGATGTCCCCGGTCTAGCCCCACACCAATTAATTAAGGATAGGCTACTTCTGGGTTGATGTAGACATGACTATTATACGGAAAATAAACGTATGTAAAGGAAAGGGATATATAGAGCAATACGTTCCCTGTGAGGTATAAGACAGAGTGTGTAATGCTGCAATGTATGGCAGGAATTTGCTTTGTTTTGCTACGATTTCTTTCTTTTTCTCTTTTCTTTCTTCTTTCTTTTTATTGATTAATGTTTTCTTCTTTTGCTCTTTATCAGAGAATATTATATTGCACTAAATATAATGAATGTAGGCAAGGATAATAGAGTTATAATGCACTGAGATTGATCCCACTAATTCTGCTAGAAGATCATCTTGTCTCCCCTTTTTATAGCCTAAGGATATAATATAACATTGGAGTTCTTTCTGTATAAGGGAGACACTGTTGCAGTCGGAATCTGATCATATTATCTGACATCTGGATACATACTCTATACGAGTCATATTACACGCTAATTCTATTGTTAAAGGATAATAGTGCAATAGTCTATACCCCTGTTAGAATGTAAATAGAACCTCCTTTTGGCAATCTTAAAATGTTGATAACTGTATCTTTAACAGATTGTGTTAGAACTCTAAGATGTGTATGCATTCAGTACTCTAACCTGTACGCTGTATAATTTCATTTCTTATGCAAAATAAAAACCTTTTTGATTTAAAAAAAAAAGAAAATGGAGCTCCGGTACTCCTCTCAGTCTAATATTATGTCTGCGGCCCTTGTTGTCTAAATCTTCTACCTGTCTGTGTAGTTCAAACATATGGGGTAGTTGTAGATCATAAGATTTTTGCACTTGCCTGATGGCTGCGGCCTGTAGCTGGGAGGTTTCTGCCACTTCTGTGAGGCGGTTATTCATCGTCTGGATATCTGTTTTTAGGTCAGATATTGCCGCCGTCAGTGTGTGTTTGATGTCTAAAACGACATTTTGCAGGTCTCTCTGTAGGTCCAGAAGGCTCGGGTTGAGAGTCGCGGAGCCCTCCGTTATCTATCCTGCCAGGCTAGGCGAGCCCGGGGATGAGGCCTGTGAGCCCTGTGTCTCCACATGTTGGCCTGCCGGGCGCGTACGGAACATCTCTGGGATGTTATTGCTGAGTTGAGTCCCAGTCTCTTTCATGGTACGGGGAGTAGAGGTACTTCTGTTGGATCTGCCCATGGTGGGTATAATGCCAGTGGGTCCCTGGCATTATACCCACTATTAATAGGCTTTTTCGTCCTCTTTGTGCAGGAGCTCTTGTTTCAGGCAGCCATCTCGGGTCCCATCCAAGCCACGCCCCCCATAGATCTTCTAGCGTCCAGATTCACCTTGAAGTTAGTCAACTTTGTGTCCAGAACAAGGGATCCACTCGCATACGGAACAGATGCGCTGGTAACTCCATGGGATCAGTTTTTACTGATCTACGCTTTTCCCCCCGATTCAGTTGCTGCCTCGACTTCTTTGCAGGATCAAGCTGGAAAGAAAGCCAGTAATTCTGGTAGCACCAGCATGACCCAGAAGGTCATGGTACGCAGAGATCGTAAAGATGGCAGTGGAGGTTCCTCTCCCACTAAGGCCAGACCTGCTATCGCAGGGGCCGATATTCCATCCTACTTTACGACCGCTAAATTTAACGGCTTGGCTATTGAAACCCACATTCTGAAGAAGCGTGGGCTTTCCAGGTCTGTTATCTCAACTTTAATCAATGCAAGGAAACCAGTTTCCAGAACTGTATATTAAAGAGTTTGGAAAGCTTACGTTTACTGGTGTGAATCCAAGGGTTGGCACCCTCTGAGATACATTATAGGCTGAATCCTTGCCTTTCTATAATTGGGCGTAGAGATGAAGTTGGCCCTAAGTATTATTAAGGGCCAAGTCTCAGCCTTATCTGTTTTATTTCAAAGACCGCTTGCTACGCATTCTTTAGTTCGGGATTTTATGCAAGGGGTGATGCGGATTAATCCGCCAGTTAAATCACCTTTAACCCCTTGAGACTTGAATTTTCGTTTTGTCAGTGTTACAAAAACCGCCATTTGAACCATTACAGCATGTTCCCTTAGTCCTTCTGACTAGGAAGCTGATATTTTTGGTTGCTATACCTTCAGCAAGGAGGGTTTCAGAATTGACTGCTCTTTCTTGTAAAGAGACATATTTGATTATTCATGAGGACAGAGTGGGGTTACGCACTAGTGCAGGCTTTTTGCCAAAAGTGGTTTCAGGCTTTCATCTTAATGAAGATATTGTCCTGCCATCGTTTTTCCCAAAACCATGTTCCAGGGAAGAAAAGTCACTACATTGGCTTGATGTAGTGAGAGCAGTGAAAATCTATTTAAAGAAAACTGCTCAGATTCGTAAGACTGATGTCTTATTTATTCTGCCAGAGGGTCCTAAAAAAGGACAGGCAGCGTCGAAATCCATTGTGGCTAAGTGGATTAGGCAAGTTATAATTCAAACTTATGATTTAAGGGGTAAGATTCCCCCTATTCAAGTTAAGGCGCACTCTACTAGAGCGGTTAGTGCTTCTTGGGCAGTGCGTCACCAGGCCTCCTTTGCTCAGATCTGCAAGGCTGCAACTTGGTCTTCGGTCCATACATTCACAAAATTTTACCAAGTGGATGTAAGAAGGAATGAGGATATCGCCTTTGGGCGCAGTGTGCTGCAGGCAGCAGTATAAGTCCTCAAGGTCTGGGGGTGCCCTACGGTTTGTGTCTCCCTCCCCTCAAGTAGCATTGCTATGGGACGTCCCACTAAGTAAGTACTTAAGGCTCTGTGTCCTATGATGTACGATAAAGAAAATAGGATTTTTAAAACAGCTTACCTGTAAAATCCTTTAATTGGAGTACATCATAGGACACAGAGGTCCCGCCCCTCTTTTTATGGGGTGTAAGTATATTGCTTGGCTACAAAAACTGAGGACTCCTGGAAGGAGGAGGGGTTTTATAGGGGAGTCAACTTCCTGTATTGGGTGTGTCAGTGTCAACACCTGAAGGTAACTATAACCCACTAAGTAAATACTTAAGGTTCTGTGTCCTATGATGTACTCCAAGAAAAGGATTTTACAGGTAAGCTGTTTTAAAAATCCTATTATTCCTGTCCACTTCTGTAGGTGGTCAAATGCTCACCTGTCAGCTTAGAGCAGACCTACCCAATTGCTAAGATTTTCTGCTATTTTGTTTCCTCCACATGTACCATTTCATATTGTCTATACAGAGCATGCAATGATTGTTCCCTGCTCTGCACATTGCTCTTGTTGCTTTTACTCTTCTCAAAATCTTAACAAAAACAATTGAAACAAAGTCCTGTCCGCTGAACGTTAAAACTTTTTTATGTTCAGCAACTGCCCACCCGGGTGTGTATGGCTAGTAATTTCCCATACGTATGCTGCCATGGAGTCTGTCAGGAAAATGGAAAATTTCCTATTAAATACTTATCGTAATTTTCCTTTCCTGATGGACTCCATGGCAGCAGAATTTCCCTCCCAATATCTCAAGTATGCTAGTTATGGAACGCGGCCTCTAGCACTGAGTCAAAATTTATTGAAGTGGGGTCCAATAGGGTAGAAGAAGAGGCGAGGTTAACCCATACATATGCTACCATGGAGTCCATCAGAAAAGGAAAATTACAGTAAGTATTTTGTAGGAAAGTTTCTGTTTTAATGTAGTGCCAGTAAAATAGTGCTTTTTCTTCTGATTTCAGACAGATGTGAAGGGAGCCTATGAAACAATTCCCCATTCAAAGCTTAATGAAGTGATCAGGAAAGTTATAAATCCACACATTGAAGAGAAATACTGCATACGACGCTATGCCAAGCTATGGATAGATTCAAATGGCCAGATAAGAAAATTATTCAGACAACATGTAAAAATTCTTTTCTTTTTTTTAAAGTTTTATTGTATTCTTACTGTGATCTTAGAAAGATTGTCAGGTCAAGTGCAGGTGACCAAAGTCAAAGTTTTAGATAGATTATTGGAGTAATGGCATACTATTGAAGACTAACAGTCTGTTGATCGAGATAAGAACTGACAAGCTAAGTACAAGTGCAGTCTTTACAGTTCAAAGGACAATACAAGCCACAAATAGTAAGGGAGAAGTCAGAGACAGACTGGCCTCTATCCAGTGTATGCACAAAAAGACAAGCATGTTTGATCATTGAAAGTAATTTGGTACATCTGTTCTAAAAATGTAAAAAAAAATGTTATTCCAGCCACAAATCTATTTCTACCCTATATCCTGTTCGCTCTGCATTGTTATCTCAAGAAGTGTTATGAGCCCTTCAAGTTTCACTTGTGAATTACAGAAACTTCTGGAAGTTCTGTAATTCAAACATGCTGTTCCATGGTGACAACACTGCTCCTCAGGAGATACAGTACAGTAAGTGGTCATTGTAACCCTAGGACAGGAGTTGTGTTATTGGCAGAATAACCAGGTAAAAATAAGAGAACAAAGCCTAAAAAAAATAAATCAAACTAATGCAGCTACCACATCAAAAGACTGGTAAGCTTCGATATATTAAATTTTTTTTCTTGGGTTTAGATAGGCTTTAAAATGTGCTACACAACATTTTTGTTTCAATTTTTACTCAAGACCTTCTTCAAAAACAGTTTTGTTTTGGCTCATTTTATCTTCACATATGAATAGACTTTCTATCTTGTGGTCACAGTATAGGCAAAGTAGGCAAATAGTAGTGTGCTTGCAGGGAACACATGATATATGAGGACAAATTTAATTATTATTTTAGTTTTGATTACAATGGTGTGGGATTATTTATGTTCTTGTGGAGGAGAACTTAAAGCCAGTGGCGTCTCTAGCTTTCATATTTGGGGGGGGGGGGGGACAGGGACAAAAGTAGGGGGGCCAACTCTTGCTGTCCTGCCCCTGCTATTGACAGCGCTGGTCTGGTGTTTGTTTCCTTGGCAGCGGCGGCAGTCTATTAGGACCTAGTGCTGGTGACATTATGGGTATATGCAGGGGAAGGCTGGCACTATTGGTTGTAGAGAACTGAGCCCCCATCTGGTCACCTAGCAGCAGTAATGCTGTATAACCTTCTCTGTTGACATGCTGATCAGGCTGTGATTCAGGGTATGTTCCCAGTCAGATGTAATAAACACAGTATTTATTCGAATCAACAGTACAAATATATATATATATATATATATATATATATATATATATATATATATATATATAATATATACATATATAATATGCAACCGCCTGTTCAGATGCCATGTGGGCTCCATGCCTGTAGGGTGTGGGCTTTGATCAATAAAATCACTATCATATTTAACACTAGGATTTGACTAGGAGCATCACCTGGATTGCATCCCGATCAGTATATCAGAGAAGGCTCCACTGCTGCTAAGCAACCTGCAGGGAGCTCAACTGTCTACAACCATTAGAGCTGGGCTTGGGTGTGTTTGAAATCCCACATGCCCGATCCCGCCAAGAAGCTGACACTGCACATGGCTAATCATAGGCAGTGAGACATTTCCTGATCTGTGCAGCTGTGAACCCAGAAATGTCTCCCTGCCTGTGATTAGCGGTGTGCAGTGTGGGCTTCCTGGCAGAATCGGGCATGTGGGATTTCAAACACACCCGAGCCCATTTCTAACAACCAATTGTGCTGGCCCTCCTGTGCATGAGTCCCATCATCCTCATAAAGTAATCAGCACTGGGTCCTAATGTGCTGCTGCCATTGAGATAGAGACCAGCGCTGTCAATAGCCAGGACAGGACAGCAACCCTGATAGTTCTGCTGCAGGTCCACACTGGAAGGATTCCCCCATCCACCTGGGATGTGTAGACGGGGGAATTGGAACATTTTTTTTTTTTCATTCAACCTAACAGTTGAATGAAAAAAGTGATCAATGTATGGGCTGCCTAAGAGCTAAGATCAGCCATAGATAGTTTAAATCTCGGCTGGTTCATCAGGAATTGGCTGAGATTAAGGCTGGGTTCACACTAGTGCGATGCGGGAACCCTGCAAATCCACTACCGGTTCCCGCATCGCACCCGACTCGCACGGCAGTTCACACTGTCATATGCAAACTGCTGGGGAGTGTCAATACATTAATGACAACCCCATTTCAGCTCGCATATTGCACTACGAACTGTCAGTTCGGACATGAATCGGATGGCATGGGTGTGAACACCCATGCCATCCGATTCTGGTGCGGACCAAAAATGGGGTCCCATGCGAGTTTAGTCCGAATGCGATGTGATTTCAGCCATACAAATCATACGAATCACATGCGATCTTGCACAGCGCACTAGTGTGAACCAGTCCTTTAAACCATTAATGAGCAGACTGAATGTACCAAGTTGATCGATCAAATTGGGTACAACCAGCCTGTCAGATTCTCTTATGATTATCGCTAGTGGTTGCTAGTGATAATCACTGTTTGTCGGGAGAATACAATTATTCAGTGGAAGGGATTCCCCTGTCAGCACTGACTGTGCTGATGGGGGGAATTATGCTAATTTCTTTCCTGCAATCTGTGGCTGCAGGAAAGAAATCCATATTATCTAATTCTGTGAAGGTCTTGAAAGAACAGGAGGGGGGAGGGAGACAGATGGGCGAGAGAACAGAGTGGGATCGAGATAAGCACAGTTCTTTGATTACAGTGTATTGCAGTGTGCACTCACCCACAGGTCCAGGCTGGGAGCTAAGGCATCATTCACACACACAGAGGAATTCTGCATTCTGCAGCTGCTGATTTTCATATTTCCCGCCCGCACATCCCCTCTCTTCAGATACAGCTGCACGCCGGGGATTGTGTGTAAGAGTGTCATAGACACTCAGCTCTTACAGAGCTGCAGCCACCAGTCTCAGAATTTAGAGGCTGATTTCTTCTGTCCTACGGAAGGGAGAAGTCAGTCTGCTTTTTCACTGTCACTGAGATACAGTAATGGGAGGCTTGCTCGTCCCCTGTGCTGGTGCCTGGTGGAGTCCTTCCTGAAGTCTCTCTCCTCCCTGCCAATGAGGATGCAGGGGGAGGGAGCAGATCGGGCAGCCGTGGCTATGCAAGCGGCTCTCATATTATGCACAGTGTCAGCGAGCAGAGGGAGGGGGAAAAATCCCCCGCAGGAGCTGACAGGACGCTCTGCCTCTCAGGAGAGCTTGTGTCAACTTGGCGGTGACCCAAGCAAGATGTGGGACACCCGATACATTAAGAAACAAAAGGTGTTTCAATTGGGGGGGCACATGGTGGGGCACAGCACGTCGGGGGGGGGGGTCAGGGCCCCCCTTAGTGACGCCATTGCTTAAAGCGGAGTTCCACCCAAAAATGGAACTTCCGCTTTAAGTGTTGGTGACCCCCTGACATGCAAGGCATGTTATTTTTTTTGGGGGGGGAAGCAGGTACCCTGTTTTCAGAGACACCCAGCTCCCACTTCCTCCCCCGGCGCCGGAAGGAAGATCACCTCTCCCCCTCCCTGCAATCTTCTGGGACATGTCACAGGTCCCAGAAGATTGCCTGGCCATTCACAGCGTGGCTCGCACAGCCGGGTGCCCCCACAGTTAGAGTGCCGGCACCATGGAGCGGAGCTTCGTGCGCCCGCATCGCTGGACTGTGAGACAGGTAAGTGTCTGATTATTAAAAGTCAGCAGCTACATGTTTTGTAGCTTCTAACTTTTAAATGGGTGGAACTCCACTTTAATTACTGATTTTACTGATAATATATATATTATCATCTCACAAAAGTGAGTACACCCCTCACTTTTTTAAAAAATATTTTATTTTATCTTTTCATGTGACAACACTAAAGAAATTGGTGGTCTGAAGTTAAATGTGTTATTCCACCTGTAAGCCCCACTGGCAGCATAGGCATATTTATCTCTTTCTAATTTTGCATTATTCCCCAAAACTATCTCTCTATTGAGTTTTTTTCCACTGATAAACATATCTATTTCTCTTTTTTGGATATAGGAGAGCTTCTGCCACGATGCCGATAGGGATTCCAGGATCTTGCCAAATTTTTCATCAATACCAGTTGTTGCATACAAATTGATCAGTAAGACCACCATATTTTTCACGCACTGCTGCAGATTTTCTTCCCACTTTTTCCTGAAATCAACTGTGATCTGTCAGATACATGGGAAGATCTGTATCAGCAGTCCCTTTTATTGTACATTTGTTTATCCATATATTGTTAAAAATATCCAATATTTCACCAAACTCTTGATATACGTTCATACAGAGCCTTCACTTTAAATAACTGTCTGTCCACCTCCCTCTCCTGCGTGTTATATTTCAACCCACTATTGGCCTTGTTGGATCTTGAATACCATCCTGTCCCAATATTTTGGATCCATACTGAAAAAGTGTTACCTTGTAACACTAACGAGTCACGAAAGCGGGGAGGGAAAATTGTTAATTGGGCTCAATTTGGACATTTTCACTTAGGGGTGTACTACTGTGAGATGCTGTGTGTCTATGTGTGTGTGTGTGTGTATATATATATATATATATATATATATATATATATATATATATATATATATATATATATATATATATATACATACATACATAGTAGTTACGTAGTTAGGTTGAATAAAGACACCAGTCCATCCAGTTCAACCTGAGCGAGTGTGGGTGCATGTCTACAATTGTCCATATCCCTATACATTGTGTCTCATTAAGATGCTCATCTATTATTATTATTTTATTTAAGGTACCCATATAGCGCCGTCAATTTATGCAGCGCTCCACACATACTTAGCACTCTCACATCAGTCCCTACCCCTCAAGGAGCCCACAATCCAAGGTCCCCAACTCACATTCATATATATGTGTAAATGTATATGATATCTATCTATCGGGAGAGAGGGAGAGAGAGAGATGCGGCACAGTGGTGTAATGGGTAGCACTCTCGTCAAGCAGTAAAAAGGGTCGCTGGTTCGAATCCCAACCACAACACTACCTGCCTGGAGTTTGCACGTTCTCCCTGTGCCTGAGTGAAAAAAAAAAATATATATATTAGATATAGCTATGTATTTTTTTTTCCCGTATGGATCCCAAATATTGGGACAGGATGGTATTCAAGATCAGGACAACAAGGCAATGGTGGGTTGAAAGATAACACGCAGGAGAGGGAGGTGGACAGACAGTTATTTAAAATGAAGGCTCTGTACGAACGTAAATCAAGAGTTTGGTGGAATATTGGATATTTTTAACAATATTTGGATAAACAAATGTACCACAGGGGACTGCTGATACAGATCTTCCCATCTTAGAAAGGGATAATATGCCTATGCTGCCAATGTGGTGGAATAGCTCATTTAACATCAGACCACCAAGAAGAGAGAGAATGGGGTATGCTACTCAGGAGGAGAGTAGCCAGTCAATCACAACCTTAGAGTAGGTATTCTGCCCCCCCCCCGTCCCCGTCCCCCCTATGGAGAGGTTAGACATGGTGGTGGTGCTAGTGGGGGATATTCCAAAGCACAAAAAATGGCTTGGGATGAAGGCTAGTCTACGTATAATTCTGATTAAGGAGTGGAGGAGAGTGTAAAAAAAATGGATTATGCTTCCAATGGCAGGGGAGGGGGGCAGCAGGCGGAGAGAGAAATCTAGGTGACCTAGGCCCCCAGAATACGGGCTGAGGGGGTCCTGTGACGATTGTACCCCACAAGCCAGGAGGAGGAGTTCCACAAAATTAAACTTCCTTGGAGAAACCGATTTCCCCTCAACCCTCATGAGTATGACCCCGTTAACCAAAAGTATGGCATGGACCAATATGTAGTCAGCAACAACAGGGTGGACAGAAAGGCATGAAGGTGATAAACCTGTCTAGTACATCTTTGTCACCCTTCAGGTTTCAGTCCTACTTAACCACTTCAATACCGGGCACATTTACCCCCTTCCTGCCCAGGCCAATTTACAGCTTTTAAAGTGATCACACTTTGAATGATAATTGCGCTGCCATGCAACACTGTACTGATAAGAAATTTTTATCCTTTTCTTTGTTTCTGTTATACAATTTTGCAGATAAATAATCTTTCTTTATAAATTTAGGTTAAAATGCATTCTGCTACAGTGCCTGCTACAGTATCCATACCCCTTGAAATTTTCCACATTTTGTCATGTTACAACCAAAAACTTAAATGTGTTTTATTGGGATTTTATGTGATAGACCAACACAAAGTGGCACATAATTGTGAGTGGTTTTCCAAATGTTTTACAAATATCTGAAAAGTGTGCCATGCATTTGTATTCAGCCCCCTTTGCCTTCAGAAGTCACTTAATTAGCAAATAGAGTCCACCTGTGTGTAATTTAATCTCAGTATGAATACAGCTGTTCTGTGAAGCCCTCAAAGGTTTGTTAGAGAACCTTGGTGAACAAACAGCATCGTGAAGGCCAAGGAACACACCAGGGATAAAGTTGTGGAGAAGTTTAAAGCAGGGTTGGGATATAAAAAAAAAATCCCAAGCTTGGAAAGAGTATGGCACAACTGCAAACCTACGAAGACATGGCTGTCCACCTAAACTGACAGGCCAGGCAAGGAGAACATTATTCAGAGAAGCAATCAGGAGGCCCATGGTAACCCTGGAGGAGCTGCAGAGATCCACAGCTCAGGTGGGAGAATCTGTCCACAGGACAACTATTAGTCGTGCACGCCACTGTAGTGATATAAAATGTGGGATTACATTATATTATTATATGTATGTACACATACAACAGCCACAAATCTGCCCTTTATAGAAGAGTGGCAAGAAGAAAGCCATTGTTGAAAGAAAGCCATAAGATGTCCCGTTTGCAAGAAGCCATATGGCGGACACAGCAAACGTGGAAGAAGGTGCTCTGGTCAGAATTTTACTTTTTGGCCTAAAAGCAAAACGCAATTTGTGGCATAAAACTAACACTGAACACACCATCCTCACCTTGTAACATGGTGGTGGAAGCATCATGTTGTGTGGATGTTTTTCTTCAGCAGGGAAAGGGAAGCTGGTCAGATTTGATGGGAAGATGGATGGAGCCAAATACAGGGAATCTTAGAAGAAAACCTGTTTGAGTCTGCAAAAGACTTACATAGTTACATAGTAGGTGAGGTTGAAAGAAGACACACGTCCATCAAGTCCAACCCATGTGTGTGATTATATGTCAGTATTACATTGTATACCCCTATATGTTGTGGTCGTTTAGGTGCTTATCTAATAGTTTCTTGAAACTATCGATGCTCCCCGCTGAGACCACCGCCTGTGGAAGGGAATTCCATATCCTTGCCACTCTTACGGTAAAGAACCCTCTACGTAGTTTAAGGTTAAACCTCTTTTCTTCTAATTTTAATGAGTGGCAACGAGTCTTGTTAAACTCCCTTCTGCGAAAAAGTTTTATCCCTATTGTGGGGTCACCAGTATGCTATTTGTATATTGAAATAGTATCCCCTCTCAAGCGTCTCTTCTCCAGAGAGAATAAGTTCAGTGCTTGCAACCTTTCCTCATAACTAATATCCTCCAGACCCTTGATTAGCTTTGTTGCCCTTCTTTGTACTCGCTCCATTTTCAGTACATCCTTCCCGAGGACTAGTGCCCAGAACTAGACAGCATACTCTAGGTGCGGCCAGACCAGAGTCTTTTAGAGCGGGAGAATTATCGTTTTATCTCTGGAGTTGATCCCCTTTTTAATGCATGCCAATATTCTTTGCTTTGTTAGCAGAAGCTTGGCATTGCATCTACTAGGACCCCCAGGTCCTTTTCCATCCTAGATTCCCCGAGAGGTTCTCCCCCCCCCCCCAGTGTATAGATTGCATTCATATTTTTGCCACCCAAATGCATTATTTTACATTTTTCTACATTGAACCTCATTTACCACCCCATTAATTTGTTCAGATCTTTTTGCAAGGTTTCCACATCCTGCGGAGAAGTTATTGTCCTGCTTATCTTAGTATTGTCCGCAAATACAGAGATTGAACTGTTTACCCCATCCTCCAGGTTGTTTATGAACAAATTAAATAGGATTGGTCCCAGCACAGAACCCGGGGGGACCCCACTACCCACCCCTGACCATTTTGCGTACTCCCCATTTATCACCATCCTCTGAACTCGCCCTTGTAGCCAGTTTTCAATCCATGTACTCACCCTATGGCCCATGGCAACTGTATTTTGTACAGTAAACGTTTATAGGGAACTGTGTCAAATGCTTTTGCAAAATTCAGATACACCATGTCTACGGGCCTTCCTTTATCTAGATGGCAACTCGCCTCCTCATCAAAGGATAATAGATTGGTTTGGCAAGAACGATTCTTCATGAATCCATGCTGATTACTGCTAATGATACCGTTCTCATTACTAAAATCTTGTATATAATCCCTTATCATCCCCTCCAATTGTTTACATACTATTGATGTTAGGCTAACTGGTCTGTAATTCCCAGGGATGTATTTTGGGCCCTTTTTAAATATTGTTGCTACACTGGCTTTTCTCAGCTTGTACCATTCCAGTCAGTAGACTGTCAGTAAAAATTAGGAGCAATGGTCTGGCAATTACTTGACTGAGTTCCCTAAGCTATCTGGTCCCGGTGATTTATTAATGTTAAGTTTCCCAAGTCTAATTTTAATTCTGTCCTCTGTTAACCATGGAGGTGCTTCCTGTGATGTGTCATGAGAATAAACACTGCAGTTTTGGTTACTGAAGCCCCCCGATTCCCTCGTGAAGACTGAGGTGAATAAATTCAATACCTTCACCATCTCCCCATCCTTTGTAACCAGATGTCCTTCCTCATTCTTTATGGGGCCAATATGGTCTGGCCTCCCTTTTTTACTGTTTACATACTTTTCTTGAATTTCTTGGGATTTTTTTTGCTCTCCTCCGCTATGTGTCTTTCATGTTCTATCTTGGCCGTCCTTATTGCACCCTTACGTTTCTTGTTGCATGCTTTATAATTTTATTTTTTAAGTCTGAATGCTGATGATGATCCCTCAACCCTGTATTTTTTGAAAGCCTTCTCCTTTGCTTTTATATGCATTTTTACATTGGAGTTAAGCCATCCAGGACTTTTGTTCGCTCTTTTAAATGTATTGCCCAATGGGATGCATTGGCTAATGCCCTTATTTATAAAAAGGAGGGGATTCCGGCGCTCCGAATGATGTGATGCCTTTGTAAATGGTGCAATGGTAGCTTTAATAGCACATCTAAATCAGTCAGTATTATTTAAAACAAGAAGGTAGCCATCCTCAGAGGGTGTCCATTACCTCTGTGAGCAAGGAAAGTGAAAGAAGGGGGTGGAGGTGCCAAACTGTGATAGTCATATCATATAATTGGGTGTTAGTGTAATATATACACTTACTGGTTCACAGGGTGGAGATGCCCATCTGGGGTAGAGGTGTCCTGGGGTGTGCTAGTACGGCACTGCAGGCTCCGGTGATGTACCTTCGGCCGTAGGGGTGTTAGATCCAGTCACAGGCTGTTCAGCGGTGTCCACTGGATGGGAAGCTGGACACTGGAACGCGGAAGTGACGTCACCAATGCACGGCAGGCATCCAGGCAAAGGATAAGGATTGTACAGGCTACGCGCTCGGGGCTCACAGCTAGTTCTACTGGCCTCTAATGCCCTTATTTAATATGCTCTTAAAGCAAACCCATCTCTCCTCCGTGTTCTTTGTTCCTAAGATTTTATCCCAATTTATGCCTTCTAGCAAGGCTTGTAGTTTTAGGAAGTTGGCTCTTTTGAAATTCAGTGTCTTTGTATTCCCCTATGTTTCCTATTTGTGTGATTTATTCTGAAGCCAATTGACCTGTGATCGCTGTTACCTAACTTGCCCCGTATTTACACATCCATGATCAAGTCTGTATTGGTAATCAGTAGATCCAGTAACGCTTTATTTCTAGTTGGTGCGTCTACCATCTGACCCATAAAATTGTCCTGCAAGACATTTAGGAACTGGCGAGCCTTAGATGAATGCACGGTTCCCTCTGCCCAGTCTATGTATGGATAGGTAAAATCCCCCATTATGATAACACTTCCCATCCTTGCTGCTAATCCAAATTGTGATAGGAGATCTGTCTCCCCGTCCTCCCTCAGGTTAGGGGGCCTATAGCATACTCCCAGTATTATTTTCCCCTTAGCTTCATCCCTTTGGGGATAAGGATTCCACCTCCTCCCTAGCTCCCTTAGTGATGTCATCTCTCACATTCACTTGTACATTATTCTTGATATATAGGCATACCCCTCCCTCTTTTTTTTTACCCTCTATCCTTGTGATAAAGGGTATACCCTTTAATGTTTGCCAGCCAAGCATGAGAGCTGTTGAACCAAGTCTCTGACATTCCCACAAAATCCAAATCCTCCTCGTACAACAGTATCTCTAGTTCACCCATCTTGTCCGCCAAGCTCCTGGCATTGGTGAACATGCCACGTAGTTTAGACCGGTCGCATATTATCCTCTTATTGGGTGTTCCCAGACTGCAACTAGGACTTGCTACTATACTTACCTTGGGTTTATGTGCTTTGGTCAATCTACCACTAATGCCCCCAATACTACCCTCTGGAATATGTTCCGCGCTGATTATCTCTACCTCTGGACCCTCCCCCCCATCGCCTAGTTTAAAAACCCCTCTAACTTTTTGGCCATCTTCATTCCCAGCTGATCTGCACTCTTCTCATTTAGGTGCAGTCCGTCCCTTCTATAGTACTGGTTATCAACTGAGAAGTCGGCCCAGTCCTCCAGGAACCCAAACCCCACCTTACTACACCAGCTCTTCAGCCACTTGTTTACTTCTCCCTCTGCCTTTCTGATGTGGCTCAATGTACCGGTAGTATTACTGAGAATACTACCTTGGAGGTCCTTTTCCTCAATTTAGCTCCTAAGTTCCTAAAATCGTTCTTTAGGACACTCCATCTGCCTCTGACTTTGTCATTGGTGCCAACTTGCACCATGACAGCTGGGTCTTCCCCAGCCCTTCCCAGTACCCTGTCCACCAGATCCGTGATGTGTCGAACCCGAGCACCCGGTAGTCAACATACTGTTCGGCGCTTCAGGTCTTTGTTACAGATTGGCCTCTGTCCTTCTAAGAATTGAGTCCCCTACCACCAGAATCTGTCTTTCCTTTCCCTTCGCACCACTCCCCCCCCTACTCTCACTGGAGGAATTCTTCCCCCAGCAGCTAGTAGAGTCCCTCAGCTCCAGCAGTGCTGGTTCCTGACTGGTTTCACCAATGTCACTCAGTGGAGCGTACTTATTGGGATGCTCCAGCCCTGGATCGGCCTCCCTGGCACTTCCCCCTCTACCCTTCCTGACTGTCACCCATCTACTCTTTGCTAGTGCCTGCACCTCTTTGTCTCCACTCGCCTCTGTGCTGGCCCCAGCCGGCACCTGCCGTGTACGTTCCTGGCTCTCCTTTAGTATGGAGGGACTTAGTGCTGATAGTTGCTTTCCCAGATTCAGAACCTGGGCTTCCAGGGAAACAATGCGCTTACATTTTGCACAGCAGTATTCACCCTCGATCGGTTGATCAAGGAAAGCATACATGCCGCAAGATGTAAAACGAGTCGCCTCTCCACACCCACCGGGCATCGTACCTATTAAATTTAATGAGGATTGGGGATTATACCCTGTCCAAATTACCTAACAACTAGCTTCCTGACACTAATGCTCAACAAGACAATACACAGGTACTTGCAGACCTACGTGCACTCGCAGAACTACGTGCACTCGCAGACCTACGTGCACTCGCAGACCACTCGCAGACCACTCGCAGACCTACGTGCACTCGCAGACCACTCGCAGAACTACGTGCACTCGCAGACCTTCATGCACTCATAGACCACTCGCAGACCTACGTGCACTCGCAGACCTACGTGCACTCGCAGACCTACATGTACTCGCAGACCACTCGCAGACCTAAGTGCACTCGCAGAACCTCGTGCACTCGCAGACCACCCGCATACCTACGTCCACTCGCAGACCATTCGCAGACCTACCTGCACTCGCAATATACAGTACACAATACACTAGTACTAACGATCCACACATACTACTCAGACAACACTCAGGTACTCACACTACACAGGTACTATGACCCCTGTTATAAGCTCCTATTTTCAACTCTGGTTTTTAACTCACCACTTAGACCAGTTCCACTAACTCTGGTTTTTAACTCACCACTTAGACCAGTTCCACTTGGACCAGTTCCAGCAGACTCAAAGATGAGCAGGCTCACAATGAGTTCTGCACAAGGTTATATAGGCCTCAAGCACCTGTGACCAATTAACCACTCCCCTTAATTAGTAGACTGGAGGAAGCAAAGAAAAAAAAAAAAGCTGTTTAAAAAGTGTCAGTAAAAGGTGTTAAAAAGCTACAAGGAAAAGCCCCAAAAAGGAACCTAAAAATGTAACCCAGCAATCACCAGCAGTCAAAAAGCAAGACTTGTTCACCCTCCACTCAAGGCCCCCACCATTTAGCTTCCAACCAGCAACTTGGGGCAGATGTTTTACCTTATACCAAGAGAACAACACTAAACATACAGCCAGAGCTACACAGGAATAGTTTAGATCAAAGCATATTCATGTGTTAGAATGGCCCAGTCAAAGTCCAGATCTAAATCCAATTGAGAATCTGTGGCAAGACTTGAAAATTTATGTTCACAGATGCCCTCCACCCAATCTGACAGAGCTTGAGCTATTTTGCAAAGAAGAATGGGCAAAAAATGTCACTCTCTAGATGTGCAAAACTGGTAGCGACATACCCAAAAAGACAGGTGTCAATGCAGTGACAGGTGGTTCTACAAAGTATTTACTCAAGGGGGTTGAATACAAATGCACGGCACATTTTTCAGATATTTATATGTAAATTTGAACACCATTTATCATTTTCCTTCCACTTCACAATTATGTGCCACTTTGTGTTGGTCTATTACATAGAATCCCAATAAAATACATTTACGTTTTTGGGTGTAACTGGGGTGTGACAAAAATGTGGAAAATTTCAAGGGATATGAATACTTTTTCAAGGCACTCTGCATTTCTTTACTTTAAATCAGGAAGGCTGGCAACTCGGATGCACTTGAATAAAAGTAATTAGTTACATGGCTACACGGGTACAGGCTGTACGCTGAATGCATTTCAGCTTAAAGCGGAGCTCCACCCTAAAGTGGAACTTCCGCTCATCGGATTCCTCCCCCCCTCCAGTGCCACAATTGGCACCTTTCAGGGGGGAGGGGGGTGCAGATACCTGTATAATACAGGTATTTGCACCCACTTCCGGGAATAGCTAGCCGCAGATGCCTGCCCCCAACCCCCCCCCGTTGTGTTTTGGGAAACACACAGTTCCCACAACACAACGGGGACCAGTGAAGACGCGCAGCACGACTCGCACATGTGCAGTAGGGAACCGGGCAGTGAAGCCACAATGCTTCACTTACTGATTCCCTGACCGAGGATGGCGGCGGGGGCAGCCGAAAACCGAGCAATTGCTAGTCATCTGCTGCCGACATCGCGGGCACCCTGGACAGGTAAGTGTCCATTTATTAAAAGTCAGTAGCTGCAGTATTTGTAGCTGCTGGCTTTTAATAATGTTTTTTAAGGTGGACCTCCTCTTTAAAAGCCTTCATCAAAGCACATGTGTTTGATTAAAAAACATATTTATAACAAAGCAAGCCCTCCAAATGGGGTGGGTGCATTCTGATCAGAAACAATCAAATCAATTAAAAACACATGTAGAAAAAAGAGAGAGACACAGCAGGCATATGAAGGACATATCATGAAGAAATAAAACATGTTCTGCCAGTACTCCAATGAATACATCAAAATAATGTAGTTATGTTAAGAAATGATTTATGTCCATCCTATAATTCAAGCCATATAGTTTTCTAGTATTGAGGGTATGGATCCACCACACCTAAAGTTTAAGCAGAATACAATGAGTGTCATCTCCTCTTGGGAGTTTTTTAACCTGTTCAGTGCCAAAAAAAGGAAAGGTGTCAAGATTGCCCAAAAAAGTACCTCAGTTTTTTTCCTTTTCTACTAAGAAAAACAGTATAACAACAAAACATCAAAAAGTATATTGTAATTCTAAATCGGTGGTTTATGCAATTCATTGTAGTGCCTGCAACATGTTGGGTGTACCATACGCTCGTTGGGAGTTAGCATCTCGGAACATGTGAATGACACTACAAATACTAATGCTAAAAATATTTCAAATGTGTCAAAACATTTCCGAGACGTGCACCAGGGCAGTCTTGACACCTTTTTCTTTTTTTGCGCTGAACAGGTTTAAATACTCCCAAAAGGAGGTGACACTCATCGTATTCTGCCTAAACGTGATGTGTGGAGGATCCATACTCTCAATACTAGAAAACCATATGGCTTGAATGATAGGATGGACATAAAACAATGTAGTTATGCAAAGAAAAGATTTGATATATTCATAGACGTACTGGCAGAACATTTTTTATTTGTTCATGATATGTCCTTCATATGCCTGCTGTGTCTGTCTCTCGTTTTTTTCCCCATGTGTTTTTAATCGATTTGATTGTTTCTGATCAGAATGCACCCGCCCCATTTTGAGGGCTTGCTTTGTTATAAATATCCGTTTTTAAATCAAACGTGAATGCTTTGATGAAGGTTTCTTAGCCGAAATGCGTTGGCGTATAGCCTGTACCCGTGTACTCATGTAACTAATAAAGTACTTTTATTCAAGAGCATCCGAGTTGCCAGCCTTCCTTATTTAAGTATCATATCTGTGGGGCCTGAATGTCCTGACTAGAGCACCGGATCACAGTTCGTGGACTTTTATATTGGCAGTGGAGCTGGGGTAACAATTTGTTTCTCTTATGACTGTGCATTTCTTTGGTGAAATTAACCTAAATCAGTGTTTATTATGGAGGCTGTAGGAAAGTTATAAAGTCCACAAACTATGGTATACAGTATGTGTGTGTGTGTGTGTATATTGTGATATTGGGGGTGTTTAGCTCAAGTGATGCTTTTTTTGTGCGGTGAGTCCACATCAGATGTTTATAGTTAAGGGCCTTGTAGCCCGCGTTTATTAAATGGAAACACAAAAGCAAAAGTCCATTCAGGATTCCCACTTAGTGGTTCAAGCTTCATTTAGCACTCATGAATAACAAAAATATACGGAGCTACCTGAAAAAATGAATGAATAAAAACCAAGCGCTGATGTGGATAGATATGTGTGATATAAATAAATTGTGCTAAAAAATATATATAAACCAATATAGTTAGTGCTATAATAAAATCAGTAAATTAAAGCTGCTATCAATATAGGGTGATCAGATAACCAAACAAATAGTACTAAGTATAAAATTGATGCGCTTTAAATAAATAGTGCACAATATGCTGCTGCGACTAAGCTTAAATCCAGGAATAAAAAATGCATACATGTGAATAAAATAGATAAATAATTATGGTGCTAATACATGTGTTAAAATTGCCAAAATAAATCTTCAAATTGGTGATGTGACGGTGAATATAAATAAAATAATAATGACACTCTGAGTACAATGTCCAGATAGAGATAAATAGTGGGGGAAAGTAAAAATAATTAAACAGTTCCTTCCCTTAATCCAGATTGATTGACTCACTGGGTTAGATCGTTTGTCTCAGGATATTTAGTTTTTCTTGCATCCCACTTCAGCCATAATACTGCTGGTGATTCAGCTCTCAGGATAAAGGTTTTATGCAAAGCAAGCAAAGAAAAAATAGATCATTGTGCAGTGAACTTACTAGATAGTGCACAAGCAAAACAGGGACAAGAGATACACTCACAATCTCCCAGTCTATTAGAAGCATTCAAATATGCAGATTGCAGTCAGCCGCTGTGGACGAAGTTTCCCATAGAGAAACAGCTGCTTTCTCTATGGGAAAGTGGGAGGAGCTTAGGACGTTCAGTGCTGCAATACACCTGAAGGTTAACAGCAGCTGTTTATGGGAAACTTCATCCACAGCGGCTGACTGCAATCTGCATATTTGAATGCTTCTAATAGACCGGGAGTTTGTGAGTGTATCTCTTGTCCCTGTTTTGCTTGTGCACTATCTAGTAAGTTCACTGCACAATGATCTATTTTTTCTTTGCTTGCTTTGCATAAAACCTTTATCCTGAGAGCTGAATCACCAGCAGTATTATGGCTGAAGTGGGATGCAAGAAAAACTAAATATCCTGAGACAAACGATCTAACCCAGTGAGTCAATCAATCTGGATTAAGGGAAGGAACTGTTTAATTATTTTTACTTTCCCCCACTATTTATCTCTATCTGGACATTGTACTCAGAGTGTCATTATTATTTTATTTATATTCACCGTCACATCACCAATTTGAAGATTTATTTTGGCAATTTTAACACATGTATTAGCACCATAATTATTTATCTATTTTATTCACATGTATGCATTTTTTATTCCTGGATTTAAGCTTAGTCGCAGCAGCATATTGTGCACTACTTATTTAAAGCGCATCAATTTTATACTTAGTACGGAGCTACCTGGCTGTCTTGTCGGCAGTTCCTCTGCTTGCACTCAGCAGACTTGATTCTTTCCAGCCCCCTGGACTAGCTGGCTTCTGTCTCCCACAGGGCAGACCGCTTTCCAGACACAGGTCTGTCTTCACACAGTAACAGCAGTAGCAAGCTGCTCACACTCCACCTTCCTCCCCTTACTGCTCTCACCAGCCCCTCGTTATATGCACCTGGGCACACACCCTGCTGGAGATCCCGTCCCACCCAAGACTTTGAGGGATCTCCAAACTACAGAGCCCCATCCGGAAATAGCAAGATCTGGAGAAAGCTGCCAACGCAGTTTTCTCTGTTTCAAATCTATGCTCTGCAATCCGCCGATATGCAGACTGTGTCCATTTTTGCTCCATTTCCAAAGGGACAAGGACTCTCACTACTACATAACCCCCCCCTTGTTTGGATCCGGAGGGAGGAACACCAGCACCCGTCCTCACGGTTGAGACACCTCTGTGCTGGTTGCCGGCCACGTAGGCCCAACCTTTTTTCCGGGTGCATTTCCAGGTAAGTCCTACCCTGAATCTCACTAGGGTCATAGAGTTCCTTATACCCAGCCTTCTCCCACTTCTCTTGAGGTCCCTGGGCTTATTTCTTGTACATCACGGGACACAGAGCCATAGTAGTTACTATGTGGGTTATAGGCCACCTTCAGGTGATGGACACTGGCACACCCTAAGACAAGAAGTCCATTCCCTATATAACCCCTCCCACTACTGGGAGTACCTCAGTTTTTTTCGCCAGTGTCTTAGGTGTTGGTCACGAGTAAACATGTGCTATGCTGAGCTCCACTGGAATATTCCTTGCTGGTGCAGGCTATGCAACCGGATCCATTCAAAGTGTCTTTTCAGGCCGAATTGAATGGTACCCGGGCCTCGTGGCGGAAGAAACGAGGTTTAACGCTTCTCTTTTTAGAGAGCTGGCCCCCGGGATCCAGTGCTTTGGTTTTTTTCAGCCATAAAGTTTCCTGGCGGGGTGTTTTACGGGTCCAGGAGTGTGGATCCCCTGATTAAAAAGGGGCCCCAGTTCCTAAAGGTTTTTTAACAGAGCCCACCACGAGGGGTGAAGATTGGGTCTGTTGGTTTTACCACAGAATCCCTGTGGTGGGAAAGGTAAGTGGAGATTTCCAAGGAATTTTAAATTCTCTTATGAATTGTCTCCTTTAAAAAAAGTAAATGTCATGCTTAAACGTCACCGCTGGGAGGTGTATGGAGCACGTACCTTGTCATGCTTTCCTCAGATCACGCTGTCTCAGCGGAAGCTGCAGATCTCCCTCCGGCGAGCAGTCCCAGGACTCCGATAAGGTTATGGAGGGGGGGGATTTTTTCCTAAAAACACCCCCCACCAGTAGCTCTCCCCCTCTCTCTGGATAGAGGGGGAAACCAGAAACGGCGGATGCCGCTCCATTTTTCACCGCCTGCACTGCGATTTGTCACAGCCTCCTCGAACCACAAGCCAATCCCGTCGGATCGGAGGCCTGCGCTCGCGCGGGAAATGCTCTTTTTTTAAAAAAAGAGGAGGAGGGGCGTGGTGGGATACGGGGGGCATGGCTTAGCACAGTGTTGGCGTGCAGCAACGTCCAGAGCGGGAGAACTTTTAAAAAGCTCCATTTTACTGTCTGCTACTGTCAGAGGGACACGAGCAAAAAGGGGGCATATAAGTGATGACACAGGCATTCCCTTGGCACATTTACTAAAGCACCAGGCTGAGCACTAATGGCAGCAGCAGTTGTTGGACTATTTTCTCAAGCAGTGGGTGCAATTTCTTCTGGTAGTACCTCTGCATTTGTGCATCGGGCTATGGTCAGAAGGGGAGGTAGAAACACCCCAAAAGAGGGCTCAAGAGGGACTCCTTCAAGCTCTAAAAAGCCTAAACTCATCTCTACAATGGCATCCTCCCCTGAGAGATCTGAGGTGGCTGGTCAGAGTGAGCCATCGGGGCCGTCAAATGTTGCAACTGTTTCCATCACTGCAGTCCCTGTCTATATTACTGAAGAGGTTGTTTCTGCAGCCATGATAGGTTTGGAAGATAGTTTAGCGGCTTTAATCGCATCCCAGTGTTGGTACAAAACGCGACAGGTCCCCTTCCATTACCCAGGACCATCAAAATGAGGATCTCGGGGCGGGAGAAGACTACTTTCTCTCAGGGGACCATGAAGAGGCTGATGACTCCTCTTCTGAGGGGTCAAATGCGGAAGGATCAGCTTCACAATCTGATAGATTGTTGGTGCAATCTCTTACCAAGATGGTCCGTTCCACATTTTTGCTACCCTTAACTGAGTCGGTTGATAAGCCCACTTCTTCTTTGGGTTCGCTAAAGCGTCCTCAAGCTGTGCATGCCTTTTCTGTCCATTCATTGCTGGAAAAGTTTATGTATTCTGAGTGGGATCACCCAAATACAAAATGTTTTCCTCCTAAAAAGTTTTCAACACTTTATCCTATCGAAGAGAAATTCACTAAAGTGGGAGATAACAACAATTGACGCTACTATATCCTCTGTGAGTAAAAGTTTGACTTGTCCGGTAGACAATGCTCAAATGCTTAGGGATCCAACAGACAAAAAGTTGTAATTCCTATTAAAAAACACTTTCTCTGGCAGGTTCAGTGACTCAGCCTGCGCTGGCAGCAATTGGTGTATGTCAATCCTTGAGAGACCAGTTTAAACAGGTGCTCAAGGTTATTCCTGATTAGCAGACCCAGGATCTGTCCGAACTACCAGCGGTGTTATGTTTTGCAATAGGCGCCATGAGAGATTCTATTCTTCAGGCCTCACGTCTTGCGTTTGGGCTGGTGCATATGCGTAGAATCTTATGGTTGAAAAGTTGGTCAGCCGAGGTGCCCTGCAAAAAACTCCTGGCTAGTTTTTCTCTTCACAGTGAATGGCTGTTTGGGGATGATTTGGATAAATACATCCAAAGAATTTCTGATGGGAAAAAAAGTAGTCTCTTGCCAGTTAAGAAGAGGAGTAAACATGTTTCATTTAAACTAGCTCCTTCTCCAGTGCCAGGGGCATCAGCCTCCAGGCAGTCATAACGGCCTTAGCCATCAGGTTCAAGAGGTAAACCTCAGGGTCAACCCCAGGAACAAAAGAAGTCCTGGGGGAGGAAACCTACAAAACAAATTACTAAAGCCTTCTTATGAAGGGGTGCCCCTGCTCGCTCGAGTTGGGGGGGGAGACTTCTGCAGTTCTCAAGGATCTGGCAGGAAGAGTGTCGAGACAAATGGGTGACTTCAATAGCTCTAGGGTACAAGCTAGAATTACGAGAGTCCCCATCTCCTCGTTTTCTCAGATCAAACGTTCCTGAGGATCCAGAGAAAAGTCTCTCTTTCAAGCATTGGACCGTCTTTTGTCAGAAATGGTGATCTCGGTGGTCCCCATGCAGGAGCAGGGTTTGGGGTTTTACTCCAACCTTTTCAAGGTGCCAAAACCAAATGGAGATGTCAGACCCATTCTGGATCTCAAAGATCTAAACCGGTTCCTGAATATCCGCTCTTTCTGCATGGAGTCAATCCGATCAGTAGTCTCCATCCTACATAAAGGAGAACTTCTGGTGCAAATCGACATCAAGGATGCATACCTCTATGTACCGATTTTCCCCGCTCCCTGGAAGTATCTACGCTTAGAGTTAGAGAATTCATTTTCAGTTTGTAGCTCTGCCTTTCGGTCTAGCTACTGCGCCTCAAGTGTTTACAAAGGTCCTGGCCCCTCCTCTAGCCAGATCAAGGGCCCAAGTATAATGATTATAGCGTACCTAGACGATCTACTCTTGGTAGACCAGTCAGTAGCCCGCTTAGACCAAAGCAAGACCACCACAGTCAGCTACCTGGAATACCTAGGTTGGATTCTCAACCTAGAGAAATCCTCCTTAAAACCATCAAGGAGACTAGAATACTTGGGTCTGATCATAGATACAGCCCAGAAAAAGGTATTCTTGCCCCAGGCAAAGATCAGTGCTATAAAGGAACTGATTCAGGTGGTCAAGGCAAAGAAGAATCCTTCCATTCGACTTTGCATGAGGTTGTTGGGAAAGATGGTGGCTTCGTTCGAGGCCATTCCTTATGCTCAGTTTTATTCAAGGCTGCTGCAAAACCGTATCCTATCGGCTTGGAACAAGAAGGTCCAAGCGCTAGATTTCCCAATGCGTCTGCCTCCAAGGGTGCGCCAGAGCCTCGGTTGGTGATTAATAACCAAGAATCTGCAGAAGGGAAAATCCTTCCTACAAGTTACCTGGAAGGTGGTAACAACAGATGCCAGCCTTTCAGGTTGGGGAGCAGTCCCGGAAGAGGCGACTGTCCAAGGGAAATGGTCCAGATCAGAAATTACCTTGCCCATCAACATTCTAGAGATTCGGGCAGCATGCTTGGCCCTGAGGGCCTGGATGATCAGGTTGCTGTCAGGATCCAATCCAGCAATGTCACAGCAGTGGCCTTTATCAATCCCCAGGGGGGGCACGAGACGTCGTGCGTCTCTGAGAGGGGTAAATCATATCCCAACTTGGGCAGAAAACAATGTACCTTGCCTATTGGCAGTCTTCATTCCAGGAATGGAAAATTGGCAGGCGGACTACTTGAGTCGCCAGCAGTTGTTCCCAGGATAGTGGGTCCTTCACCCCTGATGTATTCCTGGAGATATGCCGGAGATGGGGGATCCCGGACGTAGATCTGTTTGCGTCCAGGTTCAACAAAAAGATAGACAACTTTGTATCAAGAACAAGGGATCCACTAGCATGCGGAACAGATGCCTTAGTGTTCCAGTGGAATCAGTTCTCACTGATTTAAGCATTCCCTCCTCCTATTCTGCTGCTTCTGCGTTTTCTTCGCAGGGTCGAGCAGGAAGGGAAGCCGGTGATTCTTGTGGCCCCAGCGTGGCCCAGAACACCCTGGTATGCAGAGATCATAAGAATGGCGGTAGGGGAACCATGGACCCTACCACCACATCCAGACCTTCTCTCCGGTATTCCATCCTACCTTACAAATGCTAAATTTAACGGTTTGGCTATTGAGACCCACATTCTGAAGAAGCGTGGGCTATTAGATTCTGTGGTATCTACCTTGATTAATGGCAGGAAACCAGCCTCCAGAATCATATATTATAGAGTCTGGATAGCATATGTCTCCTGGTGTGAATCCAGGGGTTGGCACCCCAGGAAGTATGTCATTGGCAGAATCCTTGACTTTTTCCAGATGGGGTTAGAGATGAAGCTGGCCTTGAGTACTATCAAAGGCCAGGTCTCGGCATTATCGGTATTGTTTCAACGACCACTTGCTTCGCAATCTTTGGTTCGTGGTTTCATTCAGGGGGTAACACGGCTTAATCCTCCGGTTAGGTCACCACTGAACCCTTGGGACTTGAATTTAGTCCTGCCGGCATTGCAGAAACAGCCTTTTGAGCCGATACGGCATATTCCCTTGGTCCTTCTGGCAAGGAAACAAATTTTTCTGGTAGCCATATCTTCTGCAAGAAGGGTATCGGAGTTGGCTGCTCTTGTAAAGAATAATTATTCACAAGGATAAGGTAGTATTGCATCGTCATCCTAAATTTCTACCGAAGGTAGTGTCAGGTTTTCATTTAAACCAGGATATTATTCTGCCTTCATTCTTTCCAGAACCCTGTACTATAGAAGAGAAATCACTACAATCTCTGGATGTGGTGAGAGCAATCAAAGTCTACTTGAAGGCGACTGCTCAGATTCGAAAAACAGATGTTTTGTTTGTGTTGCCTGAAGGTCCTAAAAAAGGACAGGCAGCATTGAAATCTACTATTTCTAAATGGATTCGGCAAGTAATTGTTCAAGCTTATGGTTTGAAGAGGAAGATTCCACCCGCTCAAATCAAAACGCACTCCACCAGGGCTGTTAATGCTTTGTGGGCAGTGCATTACCAAGCCTCCATGGCTCAAATCTGCAAGGCCGCAACTTGGTCTTCAGTCCATACATTTACCAGATTCTATCAGGTGGATGTGAAAAGGTGTGAGGATATTGCCTTTGGGCGTAGTGTGCTGCAGGCAGCAGTATAAGTCCTCTGGTCTCATGGTGCCCTACTTTTGTTGTGTCTCCCTCCCCTCAGTTGGCATTGCTCTGGGACATCCCACATAGTAACTACTATGGCTCTGTGTCCCGTGATGTACGATAAAGAAAATAAAATTTTTATAACCGCTTACCTGTAAAATCCTTTTCTCGGAGTATATCACGGGACACGAGGTCCCTCCCCTCTTCTAATACACGTATATTGCTTTGCTACAAAAACTGTGGTACTCCCCGTAGTGGGAGGGGTTATATAGGGAGTGGACTTCTTGGTGTGCCAGTGTCCATCACCTGAAGGTGGCCTATAACCCACATAGTAATTACTATGGCTCTGTGTTCCGTGATGTACTCCAAGAAAAGGATTTTACAGGTAAGTTGTTATAAAAATCCTATTTTTCTTTTCTTGGGGGAGCACTGCTTTCCCTGATCCTTCCTTTGAACTCTAGAAAAGAGAGTTGATAAACCCGTGACCAGCTTCGATGTGTATAAGAAAGCACACCACACCACGTGGAAATCCAATCTGCTTACCAGACACCTGAAAAAAGCAGGCATCTAATAGACAGACCAAGACCATAGCTCCGTTCTTAAGCTTTAAGTGGTATCCAAACCAGGATTGCGGCTAATCGTCAGACATTTTAATACAGCAAAAACGTCTTTAAGCTCTCATATGGGATGTAATCACATTCACCCAGGTGACCAGTGATACCCAATGAAAAGATAATGCAGTCAATAGTGAAGCTGGTAAAGTAGTATAAAATTTTATTCGTAGTAACTTAGTTTAGTACAGGAAGAAGTAAATCAGGATGTTCAAATTTTCTGGTTCTCAGCGTGCTAGTGACAGCCCACCTGACATGTTTCATCCAACAGGATTTTGTCACGCCTCTGACGAAATCCTGTTGGATAAAATATTTCAGGCGGGCTGACACTAGCACGCTTATGACAAAATCCTGTTGGATGAAACATGTCAGGTGGGTTACTATGGCTTACCATAGTAACACTGTACTACTCTGGGGAAGTGATCTGGATTTTTTTTTTTTTTTTTTTTTACATTGTTACAATATGATTGCATATACCATTGAATTTCGTTGGTAAAAGCAACCATTTTTCTTGAATGAAACTAGTTAATTCAGTGTTTTTGTTGTGATTAGCTGTGATTGGGCAAAGTTAATCACATGGTACAGATGGGCTGTGATTGGCCTGTCTGTACCATGTGATCACTGTGACCAATCACAACTAGCAACACAATTGTAAACCATGGATGGCATGAAAGAAAGCCATTCGTTGTTTACAATTGCCATGTGATCTGCTGTGATTGGTCATAGTGATCACATAACACTTGGAGCGGGCCGGTGCAGTGATCAGTCATTGTCTTTGTCTGGTGGACACAGCCGGTTACAGATTGTGCCGCTGCGTGGCCCTGCGAAAGGTGCGTTCTGGGACGATGTCATATGATGTCATCTAAGATTAACAGTGCTCCCATCCGGCCGTCAATTTACTTTAGGCCAGACGGGAAGGTGTGAAAAGCATGTCCTTGTGCCCAAACCTTTTTGATGTGATAAAAGATGTATATTTGCAAGAAAACTAGTGTTGCAAGTTTTACACTTTAGGAAGACCACACCATTTCCATTTGGTCCAGTGGGGGGCTGGTCTAGTCTCACCAGGTGGGAATACAAAACCCTACGGGCCCTAATTGACCTGTGGAAAGAAGGTCATACAGATGAAACTGTTGATATTGATGAAGAATTTGCTAAATTAATGTTGGACTTGGCGATGGAGGTTAGTGGGAAGCCACCGGAAGGTGATGAGCCACTGGTTAAAACCACTAAATTAAGGGATGTCAATCTGTTCAAAAGATCTAAATCTTTTTCCTCCCCCTTGTGGGGCAGTACCTGGCAATATATGTTTTGTTAGGGCGATAGTGCATGAACTCAGACTCCTGAATCCAGATGTTGGAGTTTTGGATGATTTAAGTCCTCAAGAACGTGAAGTCCTAAGAGAATTATGTATGAATGCTGATCTTATTGTCAAAACTACAGACAAGGGGGGGCCAATATTGTGCTTATGGATAGGATTAAATATATAGTCATGTGTGAACGCATATTGACAAACCAGTGTTTGGTTTAATATGGAATTGGATGAAAAGTTACTGTTTGATATCATTGACCAGGCATTTAGGATCCAAATTATTGGCAAAACTGTAGAATATCTAAAAGCTGGTTTTCTGGTCTAATGCACTCCCTAAAATCCACAAATTCATACAGGACCCACCTGGGTGCCCTTTTATTTCAGGGCAGGGTCCCCTGGCTGAGTGTGTAAGTGAATGTATAGACCAGATCCCCAGCCATTTCTGACCAATCAGCCTTTGTATGTGAGTGATATTTTACAGCTATTATCATTGTTACATGACCTAGGGGTCCCGGATAACACCTTGCTGTTGGCATTGGATATAGAGGCTTTGTTTTAATCTGTACCACATTCTAGGGGATTACTGGTGGTAGATAAAGTTCTTAAAACACAAGCTTTGAGTAAGTGAGACCATAATATATTTATCAAACTTTTATCATTTTTGCTTACCCATAATAAATATGAATTTAATGACTGCTTCTTTTGCCAGGCACAAGGTACTGCCATGGGCAGTAAATGTGCTCCGGCATACACAAATGTTTACCTGGGTGACTAGGAGTCATGACTTTTTGGGGGACAGGGTGTCGTCAGTGTATCTGTCCAGGATGATGTCCTGGTACAGGTACATGGGTGATGTCCTGGTGTTGTGGACAGGCACTAAGTATGAGGCTTTGGACTTTGTTGCCAGCCTCGCCAAAATCAATTATAATCTTAAGTTCACCAGTGAATAAGATGAACAGCAGATCACATTTTTAGACCTGATACATTTGGATGAAGATCATAAGATTAGGACTAAGCTATATTAATAACCACCTACTACAAATGGCTTTTTACGGGCAGCTTCCACCCAAAGTCACTTGTCTGTAATATCCCTGTGGGACAGTACCTGTGCATCGGTTGCAATTGTACGAACGATGTTGACTTTGAGCTTCAGGCTGACAGTCTGAGAAATACTTTTCTTCAACGAGGCTATAGGGAAAGATGGGTGGCTAATGCATACCAGGGAGTCCTTGATTTTTCACAGCAGAGGTGCCAATATGGAGAGCAAGCCCACTACAAGATTGGTTTTACAATGAAAGTGGATGTAAACCTTCTCCTATACCCAGTGAAGTGAACAGCTGATACACAGGATTGATACAAATATCCCTACATATGTTTTACATGTATATCTGCGGTCTTTCCCTTGCTGTATTCTTTCTTGAAGGGTAGAGATAGTGCTGGATGGACACATACTAAAATATAAATGGAAAAAAATGGAGACCAAGTAAAAAAAATAAAATAAATTAAAAAAAAAATATATATATATATAAAATATATATATATATACACACACACACACACACACAGTATTTCACAAAAGTGAGTACACCCCTCACATTTTTGTAAATATTTTATTATATCTTTTCATGTGACAACACTGCACTGAAGAAATGACACTTTGTTACAATGTAAAGTAGTGAGTATACAGCTTGTATAACAGTGTAAATTTGCTGTCCCCTCAAAATAACTAAACACGCAGCCATTAATGTCTAAACTGCTGGCAACAAAAGTGAGTACACCCCTAAGTGAAAATGTCCACATTGGGCCCAATTAGTCATTTTCCCTCTCCAGTATCATGTGACTCATTAGTGTTACAAGGTCTCAGGGGTGAATGGGGAGCAGGTGTGTTAAATTTGGTGTTATCGTTCTCCCTCTCTCTTACTGGTCACTGGAAGTTCAACATGGCATCTCATGGCAAATAACTCTCTGAGGATCTGAAATAAAGAATTGTTGCCCTACATAAAGATGGCCTAGGCTATAAGAAGCCTGCCAAGACCCCGAAACTGAGCTGCAGCACAGTGGCCAAGACCATACAGCGGTTTAACAGGACAGGTTCCACTCAGAACAGTGAAATACAAATCTAATACCGGGCTACACCCTTAAATATGAAACAGCAGCTGACACGGCTAACAGACAATTGCAATGATAGTGGTAAAGGTAAAAGTATAGCGCTAAAACTTCAGGTGAACAAAGACCATTTGATAGGTCTCGCAATGATCAATACAAACAATGTGAAACTCTAATTGAATAAATACACAGTGGTTTTGCATTGAAAATTAATGAAGAGAAAAAAATAATAAACGTAAAGTCCATAGGTGAAATGAAAACCAAATGTGTGGTGAGTCCAAATGACCCTTAAAGGAACATACGCCAAGTGTTCTTAACATCACTTTGACATCAAAGTAGTGAATAAATGGTGAAACAATATGTGAAGGTGAGTGATCCGCCACCGAGGGGATGAAGGCTTATTAAATGGTTTAAAAACAAAAGGACCTACGTCCTATGAGTCAAACAAGCTTGTATTGGCAAACACCAAAGTTGGAAACATCAGATCTGGAGACCTTTGACGGATAAGCCAAGTCCTCAAGGGGTCCTTAGGGTAGTAGTCTCCATGAAAGGTATTTCATAAAGGAAAATGGATAGGTTCTCCCATATGTTCATGTGTATAGTTAAAGAAAGGAGAACAAAAAGTGCCACATGACACGTTTCATCTACATAGACATCATCTGGGGTACCAGTCCATTGTAACCATTAGGATTATATATTTAGTTTGACCCCAATAATGAGATACAGATCCGTGGTGTGTCGTAAAACTCAGAAGTGCAAATCTGCAATCATTTCATGTAAAACAAAATGGCAAATCGGTGTGTGTTCCACGCCTCGCTATGAAAATTGAGTTACTTCCTGTGTAGACCTTTAAGGGTCATTTGGATTCACCACGCATTTGGTTTTCATTTCACCTATGGACTTTGTTTATTATTTTTTTCTCTTCATTCCTTTTCGATGCAAAATCACTGTGTATTTTTTCAATTAGAGTTTCACATTGTTTGTATTGATCATTGTGAGACCTATCAAATTGGTCTTTGTTCACCTGAAGTTTTAGCGCTGCACTTTTACCTTTGCCACTCAGAACAGGCCTCACAATGGTCGACTAAAGAAGTTGAGTGCATGTGCTCAGAATCATAGTCAGAGGTTGTCTTTGGGAAATAGATGTATGAGTGCTGCCAGCATTGCTGCAGAGGTTGGAGGGGGTCAGCCTGTCAGTGCTCAGACCATACGCCGCACACTGCATCAAATTGGTCTGCAAGGCTGTCGTCCCAGAAGGAAGCCTCTTCTAAAGATGATGCACAAGAAAGCCCGCAAACAGTTTGCTGAAGACAAGCAGACTAAGGACATGGATTACTGGAACCATGTCCTGTGGTCTGATGAGACAAGATAAACTTATTTGGTTCAGGTGGTGTCAAGCGTGTGTGGGGACAACCAGGTGAGGAGTACAAAGACAAGTGTGTCTTGCCTACAGTTAAGCATGGTGGTGGGAGTGTCATGATCTGGGGCTGCATGAGTGCTGCTGTCCCAGGGGAGCTACAGTTCATTGAGGGAACCATGAATGCCAACATGTACTGTGACATACTGAAGCAGGGCAGTATTCCAACATAACTACCTCAAACACACCTCCAAGATGACCACTGCCTTGCTAAAGAAGCTGAGGGTAAAGGTGATGGACTGGCCAAGCATGTCTCCAGACCTAAACCCTATTGAGCATCTCTGGGGCATCCTCAAACAGAAGGTGGAGGAGAGCAAGGTCTCTAACATACACCTGCTCCATGATGTCCTCATGGAGGAGTGGAAGAGGACTCCAGTGGCAACCTGTGAAGCTCTGGTGAACTCCATGCCCAAGAGTGCTGGAAAATAATGGTGGCCACGCAAAATATTGACACTTTGGGCCCAATTTGGACATTTTCACTTAGGTGTGTACTCACTTTTGTTGCCAGCGGTTTAGACATTTAATGGCTGTGTGAGTTATTTTGAGGGGACAGAAAATTTACACTGTTATGCAAGCTGTACACACACTACTTTACTTTACATTGTAGCAAAGTGTCATTTCTCCAGTGTTGTCACATGAAAAGATAATAAAATATTTACAAAAATGTGAGATGTGTACTAATTTTTGTGAGATACTGTGTGTGTGTGTGTGTATGTATGTGTATATATATATATATATATATACATACACACAGTGGGGACGGAAAGTATTCAGCCCCCCTTAAATTTTTCACACTGTTATATTGCAGCCATTTGCTAAAATCATTTAAGTTAATTTTTTTGCTCATTAATGTACACACAGCAACCCATATTGACAGAAAAACACAGAATTTTTGACATTTTTGCAGATTTATTAAAAAAGAAAAACTGAAATATCACATTGTCCTAAGTATTCAGACCCTTTGCTGTGACACTCACATATTTAACTCAGGTGCTGTCCATTTCTTCTGATCATCCTTGAGATGGTTCTATGCCTTCATTTGAGTCCAGCTGTGTTTGATTATACTGATTGGACTTGGTTGAGAAAGCCACACACCTGTCTATATAAGACCTTACAGCTCACAGTGCATGTAAGAGCAAATGAGAATCATGAGGTCAAAGGAACTGCCTGAAGAGCTCAGAGACAGAATTGTGGCAAGGCACAAATCTGGCCAAGGTTACAAAAAATTTTCTGCTGCGCTTAAGGTTCCTAGAAGCACAGTGGTCTCCATAATTCTTAAATGGAAGACGTTTGGGACGACCAGAACCCTTCCTAGAGCTGGCCACCCGGCCAAACTGAGCTATTGGGGGAGAAGAGCCTTGGTGAGAGAGGTAAAGAAGAACCCAAAGATCACTGTAGCTGAGCTCCAGAGATGGAGATGGGAGAAAGTTGTAGAAAGTCAACCATCACTGCAGCCCTCCACCAGTCGGGGCTTTATGGCAGAGTGGCCCGACGAAAGCCTCTCCTCAGTGCAAGACACATGAAAGCCCGCATGGAGTTTGCTAAAAAAAACACCTGAAGGACTCCACGATTGTGAGAAATAAGGTTCTCTGGTCTGATGAAACCAAGATAGAACTTTTTGGCCTTAATTATAAGCGGTATGTGTGGAGAAAACCAGGCACTGCTCATCACCTGTCCAATACAGTCCCGACAGTGAAGCATGGTGGTGGCAGCATCATGCTGTGGGGGTGTTTTTCAGCTGCAGGAACAGGACAACTGGTTGCAATCGAGGGAAAGATGAATGCGGCCAAGTACAGGGACATCCTGGATGAAAACCTTCACCAGAGTGCTCAGGACCTCAGACTGGGCCGAAGGTTTACATTCCAACAAGACAATGACCATAAGCACACAGCTAAAATAACGAAGGAGTGGCTTCGCAACAACTCCGTGACTGTTCTTGAATGGCCCAGCCAGAGCCCTGACTTAAACCCGATTGAGCATCTCTGGAGAAACCTAAAAATGGCTGTCCACCAATGTTTACCATCAGACCTGACAGAACTGGGGAGGATCTGCAAGGAGGACTGGCAGAGGATCTCCAAATCCAGGTTTAAAAAACTTGTTGCAACTTTCCCAAAAAGACTCATGGCTGTAGGCTGTATTAGATCAAAAGGGTGCTTCTACTAAATACTGAGCAAAGGGTCTGAATACTTAGGACCATGTGATATTTCAGTTTTTCTTTTTTAATAAATCTGCAAAAATGTCAACAATTCTGTGTTTTTCTGTCAATATGGGGTGCTGTGTGTACATTAACCACTAGGCGTCCGCGCTATAGCTGAAAGAAGGCTACAGCGCAGACTCCAATTGCCGGGAGGGCTTCCCTGGACGTCCTCCTGTTTACTTCTTCTATTTTCTTTACTGCAAGAGCAGCAAGGATGTGGAATTCCCTTCCACAGGCGGTGGTCTCAGCGGGGAGCATCGATAGCTTCAAGAAACTATTAGATAAGCACCTGAATGACCGCAACATACAGGGATATACAATGTGATACTGACACATAATCACACATAGGTTGGACTTGATGGACTTGTGTCTTTTTTCAACCTCACCTACTATGTAACTATGTAACTTCCGCGATGTGGGCGCGCATCGGGGAAATTCTGTGTTGGCCGTGTCCCTTGTCTCTCTCCTCACACAGAGACAGCGTGTGAGGAGGGAGAGCGAACAGCTGCAGCGGTGAGTGAAAAAAAAAAATAGAAAATACATTGCCCACAGTACCTGCCAGTGCCATCCTTCCCCAGTGCCATCTGTCATCAGTGTCACGTGTCATTAGTGCCATCTGTCATCAGCGTCACGTGTCATCAGTGCAACGTATTAGTGCCATCTGTCATCAGTGACACATATTAGTGCCATCTGTCATCAGTGCGACATCAGTGTCGTGTGACATCAGTGCTATGTATTAGTGCCATCTGTCATCAGTACCACGTATCAGTGCCATCTGTCATCAGTGCCATGTATCATTGTCCTGGTGCTCCAGGGCCTTCAAAAGTGTAATAGGTAGTCAACAAGTTAGATGTGTAATTTATGCTCCTAGAACACGTGATGGTGCTCCCTGCATGTTGGGCCTCTCTAAGTGGCTAGGCTGTGAAAAAGTCCCAAACATTTGGTATTGCATACTCAGGAGGAGTAGCAGAATGTATTTTGGGGAGTCATTTGTGGTATGCACATACCATGTGAGAGAAATAACCTATTACAATGACAATTTTGTGGGGAAAAAAAAATCTTCATTTTGCAAAGAATTATGGGAAAAAATGACAGTGACACTGTCAAAAACCTCACCATGCCTCTTACTAAATACCTTGGAATGTCTACTTTCAAAAAAGGTGTCATTTGGGGGGTATTTGTACTTTCCTGGCTTGTTAGGGTCGCAAGAAATGAGATAGGCCGCTAGTACATCAGGTGTGATCAATTTTTTATAATTTGCACCACAGCTTATAGACTCTCTAACTTTCACAAAGACCAAATAGTATCCACTAATTTGGGTTATTTTTACCAAAGATATGTAGCAGTATAAATTGGGGCCAAAATTTATGAAGAAAAATTAATAATTTGCAAAATTTTATCACAGAAACTAAGAAAAATGTGTTTTTTTTCTCAAAATTTTCGGTCTTTTTTCATTTATAGCGCAAACAATAAAAAACCCAGAGGTGAGCAAATACCACCAAAAGAAAGCTCTATTTGTATGAAAAAAAGGACAAAAAATTAATTTGGGTACAGTATTACATGCCTGAGTAATTGTCATTCAAACTGTGAGAGCACTGAAAGCTGAAAATTGGTCTGGTCACGAGGGGGGTTTAAGTGCCCAGTTGTCAAGTGGTTCATGAGGAAAAAAAATAAACTTAAATGATTTTAGCAAATGGCTGCAATATAACAGTGAAAAATTTAAGGGGGTCTGAATACTTTCCGTCCCCACTGTGTGTGTGTGCGTGTGTATATATTATACACACAGTATCTCACAAAAGTGAGAGCACCCCTCACATTTTTGTAAATATTTTATTATATCTTTTCATGTAACACTGAAGAAATTACACTTTTATATAATATAATTTTATATAATTATACTTACAATGTAAAGTAGAGTGTACAGCTTGTATATTAGTGTAAGTTTGCTGTCCCCTCAAAATAAATCCACACACAGCCATTAACCACTTGCCGTCCATCATATGACAGGCAGCATGGCTCTCATTCTGGGAGATCGTCATATGACGCCCTGCCCTTTGAACAGGGAATGCGCGCGATCGTGTGCGAGCATCCCTGTACCTTCGGTGGCGTCGTGTCACGGAGACACCGCTCACCACCGAGGAGGGTGAACAGCCATTGGGCATGGCTGTTTACCACGTGATCAGCCTTGATGAAGTCACGGCCGATCACAAATGGTACCGCCCCACTGTGCACGGCGCATGCGCAGGAGCGCGGTGTGTTCCCGGGAACACTGCTTGTCATCGACGATGGTAAACAGCCATTGGCCGGCGGCTGTTTATCACGTGATCGGCTGTGATCCTTTTACAGCCAATCACTAAATGTAAACACAGCAGTAACTAGCTGTTACCAGCTCTTCTCTCCTCACACACCGTTTCCAGTGTGAGGAGAGAAGAGCCAGGAGCAGTGAGTTACCGATCTGTGTCTGTACTGTACTGCACCAAGCACAACACTTGTCCCATCGCCCCCCCATTGTCATCTGTCACCCAACAGTCACCACAGTCACCCCATAAAGTGCACTTGTCACATAAGAGACTGCCATCAGTGACCGTCAGCAGTGCACCTGTCACCCGTCAGTGACCGTCAGCCATCACCCGTCAGCCCTCAGCCATCAGTGACGTCAGCCATTACCTGTTAGCCGTCACCCATCAGTGACGTCAGCCATCACCCATCAGTGATGTCAACCGTCACCGATCAGTGACCGTCAGCCGTCAGTGATGTCAGCCATGACCCGTCAGCCATCAGTGACGTCAGCCATTACCTGTCACCCATCAGTGACCGTCAGCCATTACCCATCACCCATCAGTGACCATCAGCCATCAGTGATGTCAGCCATTACCCATCACCCATCAGTGTCTGTCAGCGATCACCCATCAGTGACTGTGGCCTGTCACTCGTCTGTGACCATCACTGTCACCGTCTGTGGCCTGTCACCCATCAGTGGCCATCGCCTGTCACACCTTCCTAACCTATCAGTGAACGTCACCTGCCACCCATCGCACAGCCCATCAGTGACCGTGACCTGCCACCTGTCACACAGCCATCAGCGTCATTTCCAAAAGAGTTTACAACAGTGAGGAGGTGTTGCAGATACTCTCCATGACTGATGAGAGCAAAGGGGAGTTCTCATCAGATTCCAATTCTGATTCCGAATCAAATTCGGAATTTGAACGGATTGAGTATAGTGAATCAGCAAATGATTCGGAGGAAGAATGGGTCCCTCCTAAAAGGGCAAGGCACTCTGGAAACCAGGATTATATTCTCAGGCCCAGTACCAGCGCTGCCGCCAGCAATAGGCCCCAGGAACAAATGCCCAGTACCAGCACTGCCGCCGGCGATAGCCCACAGGAACAAATGCCCAGACCCAGTACCAGTGCTTCCACATCACACCTGAGTACCAGCACAGGCAATTCAAATCCCCTAATTACTGGAGTGTCAAGTCCCCCAAGAGCCAGTGCCTCTACATACATGCTAGGTGGTCTTGCCAAACCAAATGGCTGCCATCCGACTCGGGATCACCAATTATTCCCCCCTTTCACACCACAGCCAGGTGTGCAGACCAACACCTAAAATTTCTCAGAGATTGATTGCTTTCATCTGCAGCAATTCATTGTGGACCAGACAAATTTATATGCCCAGCAGTATATTGCCAACAACCCAGAATCATCATATGCCCGTCCGTTTGAGTGGAGAGATCTGAATTTGGAGGAATTCAAATTGTTTATGGGCCTCACCCTAAACATGAGGCTTACAAAAATAATGAAGGACATGCCTATTGGTCCACCAACCCCATCCACAACATGCCCATTTATTCTGCCATAATGGCCTGGTCCCGATACGAAATAATGCGCTTTCTTCATTTTAGTGACAACACCCAGTGCCCTCCCCGCAATCATCCAAATTACGACAAATTATATAAACTTCTCCCACTGATAAATTTCTTTTCCCAACAATTTGCAGAACTCTATGTACCCGATCAGAATATATGTGTCGATGAGTCTCTGGTACCCTCTTCAGGGCGGCTAGGAATAAAGCAATATATTCCTAGCAAAAGGGCCAGATACGGAGTAAAATTATACAAGCTTTGTGAGAGAGCCACGGGATATCTGTATGCGTTCCACGTATATGAAGGAAAAGATTCCCAGCTCCAGCCCCCTGAGTGCCCGGCCTACATGGGCACAACTGGAAGGATTGTATGGGACCTGGCATACCCACTTCTGAACAAAGGATATCACATATACCTTGACAACTTCTACACCAGTTTGCCCCTTTTCAAACACTTATACATCAAAAAAACCCTGGCCTGCGGAACCTCCAGAAAAAAATAGGAAGGGCTTCCCACAATCTCTAGCAAACAAAAAACTGCGAAGGGGGTAAGAGCAGTACTGAGATGCAACGAAGTGCTGGCCTTGAGGTGGAAGGATAAAAGGGACGTTGTCAGTAAAGGGTCTGTCCGCTGGTAAGATATATCATTTGGCATGCAGTACTGGGGTCCACCAGCAGGTGTCTCCTGGCAGTTTGGAACTGTCAGGGGAATCTTTCCCTGCTGGTGTTATTTCATCTTTTGGCCGCAGTACTGATGTCCACCAGCGGATGGATCCTGGCAGTATGGAGCAGACAACACTCCCTGCGCTCAGGTGTTACATGAAGACAATTATTGTCAGTCCCATAAATACCCGGCAAGCCCTCACATGCTTGCCTTGGTATCTCTCTCCTTGAGCCCTGACCTTGTTCGCCTGTTACCCGATCCTGAGCCTGCATCTGACCTTGTTCCGTGCTTATCCTGACCCGGTCCCTCCTGTGTTCCTGTACCCTTTCCTTTACCCTTCAGCCTGATCCATCCCCTCCCTGTCCTGTTGGTTCCCAGTCCATCTACTGATCTCCCATGTATGACCTTGGCCTGGCTAATGTTTACGTTTCTGGAACACCCCCTGTCTTTCTGCTGATCTGCTGTGTATGACCCTGGCCTGGCTGACATCTGTGATTTTGGTACTGCCCCTTGCTGTATATACTGTTGTTGATGGGTTTGTTGGGTTGGTTGTGCACTGTTTGTATTTTCTTATTTATCACCTATCTTAAATAAATATGATTACTATTCACTTTTCATGCGATTTTGGTTATCTCTGTGCAGTCCACATAGTCTGGTCTACTAACTCCCCAGACAGTATACCAAGGCCATCCCTGACCAGACGTGGCTGCACTGAGAAACCATCCTGGTACGTTGGGTGCGCAAAAGATGGACTTTAATGAAATTGTCTGCTGGCGGCAGAGGATAATGAATATTGCCGCCAGACTCTTAAAGATTGGACCAGTGACCAACTGCTGGAAACGATCCGATCAGCCCATTTTCTGGTAGATCAAGGTCATATGTTATTTTGTAGATATTCAGCCTTTGATCCAATTATGTGCAAAGCCAGCCTTGTCATGCTTTCCCGAAGGAAGTGACGATTTCTCCCCTCCTTTCAGTTGTGACCAGGTTGAATCCCTGGTATGGTTGTTAGAGGATGATCCAGCTTTTTTTGATGAACATTATTCCTCTTGTTCCCAGCAGGTGTTATCCGAATGCATTTGTTCAGTACAATCTCTGATTAGACAGGCTGTATGTGAACCAACTTTTGTTCAACCTGTGTTACAAGCATGGTCAGATCTCCTGCATTTAGCTAAGCCACAGCAATCCAGCCCCGCCATTAGTCACCTACCCAGTCTCTACTCACTGCCCTATCCTGCTTTCAATCCACCTGCCTCTTCTCTTCCACCTGTAACAATCCCACAAACCCCTCCTCCAGCCACTGTTCCCTGGTCTTCCTTTTGCCCAGTTACATCCCTTCCTTACAGCCCTGCAATTACCTACAGGGCTGCGCTGGCTAAACCAAAAAAGAAACAAAAGTTCTTTCCTACCCACACGATTTTGCCAGTAACCCAACTTGCTTCCACACCAACCAACCCACTCCAGTCTTCTTGTGTGCCAGCTAAACCTGATAACCCACCTGATTCTGCCAAACCTCTACCTGCTATCCAGCCAGTGTCTCCGCCTGAAGTCCCTGTGCCCCAATCTGATGTGCCCACCTTCCAGCCGGATGTCTCGGCGCCTGCCTCCCAGCTTGATGTCTCTGCTTCCCAGTCTGATGTGCCCGCTTTCCAGTCTGATGTACTCGCTTTCCAGTCTGTCCTGATGCCTGCCTTCCAGCCCGAAGTCTCGGTGCCCGCTTTCCAGTCTGATGTGCCTGCCTCCCAGCCTGATGTCTCGGTGCCCGCCTTCCAACCGGATGTCTTGATGCTTGCCTTTCAGCCGGATGTCTCGGTGCCTGCCTTCCAGCTTGATGTCTCTGCTTTCCAGGCTGATGTGCCCGCTTTCCAGTCTGACGTGCCCGCTTTCCAGTCTAATGTGCCCGCTTTCCAGTCTGATGTCCTGATGCCTGCCTTCCAGCCTGAAGCCTCGGTGCCCGCTTTTCAGTCTGTTGTGCCCGCTTCCCAGTCTGATGTCTTGATGTCTGCTTTCCAGCCTGATGTGTCTGCCTTCCAGCCTGATGTGTCTGCCTTCCAGTCTGATGTGCCCGCTTTCCAGCCTGTTGTCTCAGTGCCCGCTTTCCAGCCTGATGTCTCGAAGCTTGCCTTTCAGCCTGATGTCTCGAAGCTTGCCTTTCAGCCTGATGTCTCGAAGCTTGCCTTTCAGCCTGATGTCTCAAAGCTTGCCTTTCAGCCTGATGTCTCGAAGCTTGCCTTCCAGCCGGATGTCTCGGTGCCTGCCTTCCAGCCGGATGTGCCCGCTTTCCAGTCTGATGTGCCCGCTTTCCAGTCTGATGTGCCCGCTTTCCAGTCTGATGTCCTGATGCCTGCCTTCCAGCCTGAAGTCACGGTGCCCGCTTTCCAGTCTGATGTGCCCGCTTTCCAGTCTGATGTCCTGATGCCTGCCTTCCAGCCTGAAGTCACGGTGCCTGCTTTTCATTTTGATGTGCCGGCTTCCCAGTCTGATGTCTTGATGCCTGCCTTCCAGCCTGATGTGCCCGCCTTCCAGTCTGATGTGCCCGCTTTCCAGCCTGTTGTCTCAGTGCCCGCTTTGCAGCCTGTTGTCTCAGTGCCCGCTTTCCAGCCTGATGTCTCGATGCCTGCCTTCCAGCCTGATGTCTCGATGCCTGCCTTCCAGCCTGATGTCTCGATGCCTGCCTTCCAGCCTGATGTCTCGATGCCTGCCTTCCAGCCTGATGTCTCGATGCCTGCCTTCCAGCCTGATGTCTCGGTGCCTGCCTTCCAGCCTGATGTCTGCTTTCCAGCCTGATGTGCCAGCTTTCCAGCCTGATGTGCCAGCTTTCCAGCCTGATGTCTTGGTGCCTGCCTTCCAACCTGTTGTCTCGGTGCCTGCCTTCCAGCCTGATGTGCCTACCTTCCAGTCTGATGTCTCCGCTTTCCAGTCTGATGTGCCCGCTTTCCAGTCGGATGTCTTGATGCCTGCCTTCCAGCCTGAAGTCTCAGTACCTGCTTTCCAGTCTGATGTCCCGCTTTCCAGTCTGATGTGCCCGCTTTCCAGCCTGTTGTCTCAAAGATTGCCTTTCAGCCATATGTCTCGGTGTCTGCCTTTCAGCTATATGTCTCGGTGTCTGCCTTTCAGCCTGATGTCTCGGTGTCTGCCTTTCAGCCTGATGTCTCGGTGTCTGCCTTTCAGCCTGATGTCTCGGTGTCTGCCTTTCAGCCTGATGTCTTGGTGTCTGCCTTTCAGCCTGATGTCTTCATGCCTGCCTTTCAGCCTGATGTCTTGATGCCTGCCTTCCAGCCTGATGTCTCGATGCCTGCCTTCCAGCCTGATGTCTCGATGCCTGCCTTCCAGCCTGATGTCTCGGTGTCTGCCTTTCAGCCTGATGTCTTCATGCCTGCCTTTCAGCCTGATGTCTCGATGCCTGCCTTCCAGCCTGATGTCTCGATGCCTGCCTTCCAGCCTGATGTTTTGGTGCCTGCCTTCCAGCCTGATGTCTCCGCTTTCCAGCCTGATGTCTCCGCTTTCCAGCCTGATGTCTCCACTTTCCAGCCTGATGTCTCCGCTTTCCAGCCTGATTTCTCGGTGCCTGCCTTCCAACCTGTTGTCTCGGTGCCTGCCTTCCAGTCTGATGTGCCCGCTTTCCAGTCTGATGTGCCCGCTTTCCAGTCTGATGTGCCCGCTTTCCAGTCTGATGTGCCCGCTTTCCAGTCTGATGTGCCCGCTTTCCAGCCTGTTGTCTCAAAGCTTACCTTTCAGCCTGATGTCTCAAAGCTTACCTTTCAGCCTGATGTCTCAAAGCTTACCTTTCAGCCTGATGTCTCGGTGTCTGCCTTTCAGCCTGATGTCTCGATGCCTGCCTTTCAGCCTGATGTCTCGATGCCTGCCTTTCAGCCTGATGTCTCGATGCCTGCCTTTCAGCCTGATGTCTCAATGCCTGCCTTCCAGCCTGATGTCTCCGCTTTCCAGCCTGATGTCTCCGCTTTCCAGCCTGATGTTGCCAGCTTTCCAGCCTGATGTTGCCAGCTTTCCAGCCTGATGTTGCCAGCTTTCCAGCCTGATGTTGCCAGCTTTCCAGCCTGATGTTGCCAGCTTTCCAGCCTGATGTTGCCAGCTTTCCAGCCTGATGTTGCCAGCTTTCCAGCCTGATGTCGCCAGCTTTCCAGCCTGTTGTCTCGGTGCCTGCCTTTCAGCCTGTTGTCTCGATGCCTGCCTTTCAGCCTGTTGTCTCGATGCCTGCCTTTCAGCCTGTTGTCTCGGTGTCTGCCTTTCAGCCTGATGTCTTGGTGTCTGCCTTTCAGCCTGATGTCTTCATGCCTGCCTTTCAGCCTGATGTCTTCATGCCTGCCTTTCAGCCTGATGTCTTGATGCCTGCCTTCCAGCCTGATGTCTCGATGCCTGCCTTCCAGCCTGATGTCTCGATGCCTGCCTTCCAGCCTGATGTCTCGATGCCTGCCTTCCAGCCTGATGTCTCGATGCCTGCCTTCCAGCCTGATGTCTCGATGCCTGCCTTCCAGCCTGATGTCTCGGTGTCTGCCTTTCAGCCTGATGTCTTCATGCCTGCCTTTCAGCCTGATGTCTCGATGCCTGCCTTCCAGCCTGATGTCTCGATGCCTGCCTTCCAGCCTGATGTTTTGGTGCCTGCCTTCCAGCCTGATGTCTCCGCTTTCCAGCCTGATGTCTCCGCTTTCCAGCCTGATGTGCCAGCTTTCCAGCCTGATTTCTCGGTGCCTGCCTTCCAACCTGTTGTCTCGGTGCCTGCCTTCCAGTCTGATGTGCCCGCTTTCCAGTCTGATGTGCCCGCTTTCCAGTCTGATGTGCCCGCTTTCCAGTCTGATGTGCCCGCTTTCCAGCCTGTTGTCTCAAAGCTTACCTTTCAGCCTGATGTCTCAAAGCTTACCTTTCAGCCTGATGTCTCGGTGTCTGCCTTTCAGCCTGATGTCTCGGTGTCTGCCTTTCAGCCTGATGTCTCGGTGTCTGCCTTTCAGCCTGATGTCTCGATGCCTGCCTTTCAGCCTGATGTCTCGATGCCTGCCTTTCAGTCTGATGTCTCAATGCCTGCCTTCCAGCCTGATGTCTCCGCTTTCCAGCCTGATGTCTCCGCTTTCCAGCCTGATGTCTCCGCTTTCCAGCCTGATGTTGCCAGCTTTCCAGCCTGATGTTGCCAGCTTTCCAGCCTGATGTTGCCAGCTTTCCAGCCTGATGTTGCCAGCTTTCCAGCCTGATGTTGCCAGCTTTCCAGCCTGATGTCGCCAGCTTTCCAGCCTGATGTCGCCAGCTTTCCAGCCTGATGTCGCCAGCTTTCCAGCCTGATGTCGCCAGCTTTCCAGCCTGATGTCGCCAGCTTTCCAGCCTGATGTCGCCAGCTTTCCAGCCTGATGTCGCCAGCTTTCCAGCCTGTTGTCTCGGTGCCTGCCTTTCAGCCTGTTGTCTCGGTGCCTGCCTTTCAGCCTGATGTCTCGATGCCTGCCTTTCAGCCTGATGTCTTGATGCCCGCTGCCCAGCTCAATGACCCAGATGTGCCAGCTGTCTGCCCCGATGTGCCTGACAACCAGCCTGAAATACTCTCTTCCACCGTTCTGCCTGATGCCATAGACTATGGACAATTTAGACTAGTTGGAGCGTCCGGAGGCTGCTCCTTTAGGGGGGGTACTGTCAGGAAAGGGTCCGTCTGCTGGTAAGATATATCATTTGGTGTGCAGTACTGGGGTCCACCAGCAGGTGTCTCCTGGCAGTTTGGAACTGTCAGGGGAATCTTTCCCTGCTGGTGTTTCATCTTTTGGCCGCAGTACTGATGTCCACCAGTGGATGGATTCTGGCAGTATGGAGCAGACAACACTTCCTGCGCTCAGGTATTACATGAAGACAAGTATTGTCAGTCCCATAAATACCCGGCAAGCCCTCCCATGCTTGCCTTGGTATCTCTCTCCTTGAGCCCTGACCTTGTTTGCCTGTTACCCGATCCTGAACCTGCATCTGACCTTGTTCCGTGCTTATCCTGACCCGGTCCCTCCTGTGTTCCTGTACCCTTTCCTTTACCCTTCAGCCCGATCCATCCCCTCCCTGTCCTGTTGGTTCCCAGTCCATCTACTGATCTCCCATGTATGACCTTGGCCTGGCTAATGTTTACGTTTCTGGAACATCCCCTGTCTTTCTGCTGATCTGCTGTGAATGACCCTGGCCTGGCTGACATCTGTGATTTTGGTACTGCCCCTTGCTGTATATACTGTTGTTGTTGGTGGGTTTGTTGGGTTGGTTGTGCACTGTTTGTATTTATTGTATTAATTACGCTACTGCTCACCGCTTTGACTGCTTGCACGTGAACTGACCCTGGCCTGTTTTATGGGCTATGCTTTTGCCTACCGCTTAGACTGATCTGTTGCCCTACTACTGTAGCACACAGGGGTCTCACATATGTGAGGGGCTCCAGAATTGTTTTTCCGGATGGAGAAAACAATTTTTTTTTTTGTTTTCTCCAGGTTTCGGAATTTCCGGATTAGGGTCTGGAGTCCGGAGGCTTCATAGAGATTTGGGTGGGTCGAAGCCTCTACCCCTGTGCACAGATCTTACCAGTCTGCTGCTGACTTACTGCCATCATGCCTCTTCCTGCCGCATGACCGGACCACACCGCTACCTGGACTATGCAAATAATTAGCTGTAGCAAGAGGCAGTATGTTTATGAAGGGCTGGAGAGCGGTACAGTGAGTGTGTGCATGGAAACAGTGTACCAGGACCAATATTATGGCTGTGCTGGCTGTCTCTGCCTGGACAATTTCTATGGACTGTGCTGTGCTGATAATATCCTTGTGCTGACTATAGACAATATTGCTGCCTGGATAATTACTATTGCTGTCGCTAAGCACATCCCTGCCTGCTGCCTGGACCAGTGCTCTCCTCTGTGGATACCACTAAAAGCACAGGTAATGCTTTTATTTCTTTACCCTTTCCGCAATAGAATTTATTTTGGATTGCAATTTTTGGTATGTACATACTGTGTTAGAAATATGAAGGGCCTTCAAAAATGATAGGTTGCCAGGAAATTATATATGTCATTTATGCTCCTAGAACGCCTGAAGATGCTACTTCAATGTTAGGCCTTTGTATGTGGCCAGGCTGTGTAAAAGTCTCCCATGTGGTATCACAATACTCAGGAGGAGTAGCGGAATGTATTTTGGGATGTCATCTTTGCTATGTACATGCTATGTGTTGGAAATATCTGATAAATGGACAACTTTGTGGGGAAAAAAATGGGTTTTCATTTTTTCCCACATTTTCCAAAAACTTCTGGAAAAAAATGAGCCGTTTAAAAGACTCACTATGCCTCATAGATTATACGTTGGGATGTTTGCTTTCCAAAATGGGGTAGTTTTGGGGGCAATTCCATTGTCCTGGTGCTCCAGGGCCTTCAAAAGTGTAATAGGCGGTTGAGAAATGAGAGGTTTATGCTCGTAGAATGTCTGAAGGTGCTACTTCAATGTTGGGCCTTTGTATGTGGCCAGGCTGTGTAAAAGTCTCACATATGTGGTATCGCCATACTCGGGAAGAGTGGCAGAATGTATTTTGGGGTGTAATGTATTGTATGCATATGCTCTGTGAGAGAAATAACATGTTAATGTGACAATTTTGTTAAAAAAAAAAAAAGAAAAAAAATCTTAATTTTGCAAAGAATTGTGGGAAAAAATTACGACTTAAAAAAACTCACCATGCTACTTACTTAATACCTTGGAATGTCTACTTTCTAAAAAGGGGTCATTTGGGGGGTATTTGTTCTTTCCTGACTTGTTAGTGTCTCAAGAAATGAGATAGGTCTAAAGTGCATCAGGTATGATCAGATGTGATCAATTTTTAGTGATTGGCACCATAGTTTGTAGACTCTATAACTTTCACAAAGACCAAATAATTTACGCTTATTTGGGTTATTTTTACCAAAGATATGTAGCAGTATAAATTTTGGCCAAAATTTATGAAGAAAAATTAGTAATTTGCAAAATTTTTATGACAGAATCAAAGAAAAGGGCATTTTTTCACAAAATTTTTTTATTTATAACACAAAAAATAAAAAACCCACTAGTGATTAAATACCACCAAAAGAAAGCTCTATTTGTGTGAAAAAAGGACGCAAATGTCATATGGGTACAGTGTTGCATGAGTAATTGTCATTCAAAGTATGAGAGCGCTGAAAGCTGAAAATTGGTCTGGGCAGGAAGTGGGTATAAGTGCACTGTATTGAGGCGGTTAATGTCTAAACTGCTGGAAACAAAAGTGAGTACACTCCTAAGTGAAAATGTCCAAATTGGTTCCAAAAGTGTCTATTTTGTGTGGCCACCATTATTTTCCAGCACTGCCTTAACCCTCTTGGGCATGGAGTTCACCAGAGCTTCACAGGTTGCCACTAGAGTTCTCTTCAACTCCTCCATGAGGACATCATGGAGCTAGTGGATGTTACAGACCTTGCACTCCTCCACCTTCCATTTGAGGATGCTCAGAGGGTTTAGGGTTTATATATATATATATATATATATATATATATATATATATATATATATATATATATATATATATATATATATATATATATATATATATTCGTACATATATACATGGTCTTTATCTTTTGCACAGCCCTGAGGAAGGGGGGTCCTTTGTCCCCGAAACAAGTTGGCTATACTCTAAATAAAGTTGTTTATTTGACAACTACTGCATTTCAGGTGCCCCTTTACATTCACCTCCTTTGCTATATTCTTTAAAATTCTTAGATCATGTTAGAGATTTTCTCTTCCTTTTCAGCAGTAGAGGTGGATTATTGGCATACAGCCGAGACAGTTGATTGGAGGAAAGGCACACACCCCCACTCCACATAGGCAAAGACTTGCTGAGCTGTGCTCTGAATCGAGCAGCTCTGTGCTAATCTATTTATTGCAACCTCCCACGACACAAACTTCAGGCTGCTTTTATCTCCCTTGTCAGAAGTTGTCAGGGTGATGATAGAGCTACAGAACAGCAGAAACACACAGGACCCAGTGCTTTGGAGAGAGATACGAAAATACTACAGATATGTACCCAGCTCAAATTTTATGAATCCGGTTTACGTCCACTTTAGGGAAATTCATTCCATTGGTACCTTCTGACTGATGATGAGGTGCTGTGTAGGTTTGTGCCTAGATAGCTGCAATTTATTTTTAAGAGGGCGTGTTCCCTGGGGGACCTACTTATCCACAGTGATATTTCTTGGAGCCCCGCTCCCTCCAGGGGATATAGCCCTATGAGGAGATGCAGTGTCTGTGGCTTTTGTGAACTCATGGTTGAGGGTGAGTCCCTCACTTTGTCGAATGGAAGAATCTTAAAATGCAGGCAGCAGGCTAATCGTACTTACAACCTGATGGCACCTGTAGCAAGACATGCCTGATTCATAACAAGGACATGAGGTCACTGAAGTGTTGGGTTTTGGAGGTAGCCAAACCTAGCCTCAGAGGGGGAAATTTTGATCAGGCTATACTGATTTGGGAGCTGGGGGCCAACAAACCCCCCCCCCCCCCACCACCACCACCACCACCCGAACAATAGTTTATCCTTTGTACCTTTTCTGAAATAGTAATGCGATTGTGTAACTGTTTGGCCATTTAAATTCTCTCAAACTTTTTTTACCATACAATATGGAGTACATAGATGGGTTGTTTAGTGCAGCCATTTTCATCCAAGGTGCCTTCAGGTTTCCTCAGGGGTGCTTTGGTGAAATGACTACAATTGCCATACAAGCCAGCAGGTGATTGAAGCCTGCCTTTTAATTACACAGAGCCACAGGATTTCATTGGTTGATAGGACATTGGGCGCCTGCACAGCATCCTTGTTTAGCCCTGCCCCTCTCTGTCAGCACTGGGGTCACGTTAGCTGAGTGATGGAGAAAAACTTAAGGAAAAGAAAAAATTTGCAATACTATTCAGTACCAGTGTGCAAGTGTATTTGCTTTGGATGAACACATCACCTCTAACATTGGGTGTCCAATGTGTGTGGATGTTGGTGCATTATGTAAAACGATTAATTTCATTTTTTACAATTTAGAATGAGATGCCTTGAGATTTTGCATAATTTTAAAGGGTGCATTGATTGAACAAAGGTTGAAAAACGCTGTTTTAGTGTGTTCCAGCTTGGCACATGAATATTAAAGGTTTATTACAATAATATTTTAATAATTATTTTATATAATTATTTATAATATTAAAGGAGTTATTTTTTAAGCTGGAAGGGTTGGTATCATCCTGGGCAATTGTTGATAATTTATGTCAGCATTAAGTATGGCAACTTTATATACCTGGCATATCATTTTGATGAAATCACATGGATGCCGTTGTTTACAGCGCATGCGTGATAACTTCATTGTGCAGCATGTGCCATTATTGCACACCAAAGGCAGCCATTTTAAGTTCAGGACAAGCCGGCAAAACCAGACAGGTTTCACACACACACACATGCTCCTTTAAAAGATGGATCAGACCACATATGTTTCATACACTAACCAGACCACATGTGCCTTATATGGATAAGTGCTTCCCTTCATTACGAAGAAAAATTTGGGCATTTGGACTGTATGCTTTAGTTGGCGTCTCCCTTATGCAACAGTTTGTGTTACATGGAGTGTTAGCTCTGTTACTTATGGTGACCCCGCTGAGAGGGCTATGGTTGCCAATTGGGAAGGGCTTAATTTTCAACATTGAAGTCATTTATACATATGCTAGACTTTTGGCATATTTGGAAGAATAAAGCCTTCCCTTGGAGTCTTCCAGCATTGCCCACCTACAGTTGTGCTTATAAGTTTACACACCCTGGCAGAATGTATGATTTCTTAGCCATTTTTCAGAGAATATGAATGATAACACAACAACTTTTCTTTCACTCATGGTTAGTGTTTTCTAAGGAATTTTTAAATTTTCTTATGAAATGTCTCCTTAAAAAAAAAAGTAAATGTTTGCATGCCTAAGAGTCACCACTGGGGGCTGTATAGAGCACGTACCTTGCATGCTTACTCAGAGATCACGCTGTGTCAGAATCAGCAGGCTTTTCCCCCAGCTAGCAGCTCAGACCTCTGGTAAGTTTGGGGGGGCATTTTCTTCCACCAAACACCCCTCACCTGGACAAAGCTCTCCCTGGAAAGGGGGAAGCCAAAACGATCGGCGATGCCGCTCCATTTCTTCACTGCCCCTGCACGGCGGCTGGTCACCAGGTCTCCTCCTCGCCACCCCCCCCCCCCACCCCACACACATACATGCTGATCCCACACACACTCCGGTCCTTTTTGAAAAGAGAAGGGGGTGCGATGTGCGGATGGGGCGGGGCTTAGTGCAGCATTGGCGTGTAGCAATGCTTAGCGCGGGAGTATGTTTTAAAGCTCCATTTTTGCTGGCTGCAGATGTCGGAGGCACATAAGATCAAAAAGGGGCATATAAGAGGTTGGTGACACAGGCTTTTCCTTGGCACATTTACTAAAAGCATCAGGCTAAGCGTTAATAGTGGCGGCACTTGCTGGACTATTGCTCAAGCAGTGGATGTGATTTTTTCGCATCCACTGCGTAGTACCTCTGCAGTTATGCATCGGGCTATGGTCAGAAGGGGAGGTAGAAACACCCCAAAAAAGGGCTAAAAGGGTCTCCCCCAAGCTCTGAAAGCCTAAAACTCATCTCTGCAATGGCATCCTCCCCTGAGAGGGGGTGGCTGGTTAGAGTGAGCCATCAGGGGCTATATATTTATTTATTTCAGTTACTTATATAGCGCCGTCAATTTACGCAGCGCTTTACATATACATTGTACATTCACATCAGTCTATGGCTATGAAATGTTTGCAGCTGTTTACAACACGGCAGCCCCTGTCTTGTCTATATTGCTAAAAAAAAAAGCCATGATAGGATTGGAGAAAGGTTAGCGGCTTTAATCGCATCCCAGAATGGGATAAAATGCGACAGGTGCCCTTCCATTACCCAGGACCCTCAAACTGAGGATCTGGGAGCGGGAGAAGATGTTTTCCCTCAGGGGACCATGAAGAGGCTGATGACTCCTCTTCTGAGGGGTCAAATGCGGAAGGATCAGCTTCACAATCTGAGATTGTGGGTGCAATTTCTTACTGAATTGGTCCACTCCACATTTATGCTACCCTTAACTGAATGTCCACTTCTTGTTTGGGTTCACTAAAGCCTCCTCAAGCTGCGCATGCCTTTCCTGTCCATTCATTGCTGGAAAGACTTTTGTATTCTGAGTGGGATCACCCAGGTAAGCATTTTTTTCCCTCCTAAAAAGTTTTTCACACTTTATCCTATGGAGGAAAAAATTTACTAAGGGTGGGAGATAGCAATAATTGACGCCGCTATATCTTCTCAATAAAAGTGACAATGCTCAAATGCTTAGGAATCCAACGGATAAAAAGTTGGAATTCCTTTTAAAAAAAACATATTGTTTTCTCTGGCAGGTTGAGTGTCTCAGCCTGTGCTGATAGTAATTAGTATATGTCAATCCTTGAGAGACCAGTTTAAACAGGTGCTCAAGGTTAGAATTTTAAAGCGAAGTGCCAAATCTCATCACAGGATGGTCTGTGGAGACTTAATGGATAAAGCAGTGCCAACGTCCCAAGTCTACAGATTATCAATGCTACACTAACAGTTGTGAAAAAATTGGACTTTGTAGGCACCAGTCATAAAATCAAATACCAAAATTTTATTTATAAAGAAATACAAACAACATACATATTGTTAAAACATTGCAGCGTGTTGCAAAACAATGACAAATGCTCTCTTCATATATACATCAAAGCACAAAGAGGGGTACCTCTTAAAGCAGAGGGAACAACAGAGGTTACCACCCCTTATTGGGCATAGGAGACATCAAACCAGTGTATCTCTCTACATGTTTCGCAATTGAATGCTTCCTCAGGAGCCTGTTTGAGTCATCTGTAGAAAGAGAGGGGAGAGAGCAAGCACCAAGAAAAAATTACTATACATTCTGAAATTACATAAATAAAGCATCTCAATCAGTGTTAACGAGAACCAGAAGGGGGGCCATCCAGTGAACCCAGCAGCCAGCCATAAAACGGTGACAACCAATCACATGCGGGGACGTGTCTGGTAGCGAAATAGTAGCTCGTAGTACGATAGTAGAAAGAAGAGTCCCAACTGCCAGGGAAAGATTTTAAGGTAATACCAGGTAAACCCAAACGGGTGGTAAAGTTGAGGCCAAATTGACTGTGTCAAGCAAGAGTGGGAAAAAAGGAGGAAAGAAAAAAAGGGGGGGGGGGGAATAAGGAAAGACCAAACGGGGAACGAGGGGGGGGATATGGCTGGAGTAGGACAGGGGAAGGCAAAAGTGGGAAGTGGGGTGGAAGAAGGGAAGCAAACGAGAAAAAGGGGAGCAAACGAGAAAAAGAGAGGGGGGGGAGAAAAGGGAGAAAAGAAACAGAAAGAAAGGGAAAGAAAGAGAGAAAGAAAGAAAAAGAGGGGGGGGGGAGAAAAAGGAAAGAGGGGGAGGAAGGAATGGGAGGGGGGGAAAAAAGAAGAAAGGACGGGGGGGGGGGGACATGGGGGGAAAAAAAAAAAAAGGGAAGGAGAGATAAAAAAGCATTAGAGGGAATGTAGAGACTGATGAGGCTGAGTAGACATGTCCATTTAAGCATACCTCCAAGCGGACTAGAGATCGCAGATAGAAGAGAACATATGCAATCACGCTCGGCTTAAGCGAGCCAAGTTGCATTGAGTAGTCAATGGTATGAATTCTGAATTATGACTGTCTGTCATAAATTGTTTGCAGATCTAGTATATACCACGATTGACTTTGTCGTCGTACATATCAATACCTATTATTTGATTTTATGACTGGTGCCTACAAAGTCCAATTTTTTCACACCTGTTAGTGTAGCATTGATAAGGTGCTCAAGGTTATCCCTGTTCAGCAGGCCCAGGATCTGGCAAGTTCCTAGTAGCTTTATGTTTGCAATAGAGGTTATGAGAGATTCTATATTTCAGGCCTCACGCCTTTCGCTGGGCTGGTACATATGTATAGAATACTATGGTTGAAAAATTGGTTAGCCGAAGCGTCATGCAAAAAACTCCTGGCTAAGTTTCCTTTCTGCGGTGAAACGGCTGTTTGGGATATCTTGAGATAATACATCCAAAGAATTTCTTGGGGAAAGTACCCCTTTGCCATTTAAGAAAAGGAGTAAATGTATTTAATTTAAACAAGCTCCTTCTCCAGTGCCAGGGGCATCAGCCTCCAGGCAGTCACGATGGCTTCCGCCGTCAAGTTCAAGAGGTAATCCTCAGGGTTAACCCCAGGGACAAAATAAGTCCTGGGGGAGGAAACCTACAAAACAAAATACTAAAGCCTCCTTATGAAGGGGTGCCCTTGCTCGTTCGAGTGGGGGGAAGACTTCTGCAGTTCTCAAGGGAGTTCCCATCTCCTCGTTTTCTCAGATCAGACGTTCTTAAGGATCCAGAGAAAAGAAGTCTCTCTTTATAGCATTGGACCATCTTTTGGCAAAAAGTGGTCATGGTGGTCCCCATGAAACAACAGGGGTTGGGGTTTTATTCAAGCCTTTTTTCACGGCAAAACCGAATGGAGATGTCCAACCCATTCTTGATCTCAAGAATCTAAACCGATTCCTGAATATCCGCTCTTTTTCGCATGGAGTTGTTACCCTGAAAAATCTATATTTAAGATTTTTCATATCTCATAGATATGATGTGGGTTAAATGAGAGTTCTTTTCGACCAAGAGTGAAAGCTTTAAATATAATAACATTTATTAGCAAGCATTTGAAAGTCTAGCTAATACACAATCATCTAACTATCGACTTACACCAAGGAAGAAAATATTAGGTTGAAATAAAATATTTACATGAAGGAATACAGAGTATATTCCTTAAAACAGTTATCTAAGTTACAAGTAAAACAGACCTTTTGCATAATTACCCTTTAGTTCCATTCTGATGGCTACTGTTCCCCAGAGAGAGCGAGTTACCTCTCTTTGCTCTGAGTATATCAAACCAGGCTGATATCCCATTGGTTGGCCTAACTTGCATCATGATTGGAGGGCTGACTCCATAAGTCGGCCCCCTTTCATGCAAATCCTTGTGACTATGCTGGCCAGTTGATTTAATTGAATTTCCCCAGGAACTTGGGTATTGATTATGGGTTGGGCTCCCTTCATGGCATATCCCAGCATGGGACCCTTTAAAGCGAGTAGGTGTAAAACAATGGAATTGGCTCTCCATTGTTTGTATATACAAGCCTCAGCCCACATTGTCTGCTCTTAACAAAAGCTTCAATGAAACCCTTTTGCCCGGCTTTCATAGATGCCAGCTAAATGAAATATATTCATAATTACAATATTTTACAGCTATTAATGGAGATTTGACATAAACTCATAAGGCAACAGAGTCAATCCAATCAGTTGTCTCCATCCTCCGAGGAGAACTTTTGATGTCAATCGACATCAAGGGTGCATACCTCCATGGGCCTATTTCCCCGCTCACTAGAAATATTTACTTTTTAAGGTAGAAAATCTCCCATTTTCAGTTTGTAGCTCTGCTTTTCGGTCTAGCTACTGCACCTTGAGTGTTTACAAAGGTTCTGGCCCCTCCTCTAGCCAGATTAGGGGCCAAAGGTATAACGATTATAGCTTACCTAGACGATCTGCTCTTGATAGAGCAGTCGGTAGCCCGCTTAGACCAAAATATGGTCACCACAGTCAACTACCTGGGATACCTAGGTTGGGTTCTCAACCTAGGGAAAGATCAGCGCCATAAAGGAACTGATTCAGGTTGTCAAAGCAAAAAAGAATCCTTTGATTTGGCTTTGCATGAGGTTGTTGGGAAAGATGGTGGCTTCAATTGAGGCCGTTCCTTATGCTCAGTTTCATTCGAGGCTGCTGCAAAACAGTATCCTATTGGCTTGGAACAAGAAAGTCCAAGCTTTAGATTTCCCAGTGTGTCTGACTCCAAAGGTGCGCCGGAGCCTCAGTTTGTGGTTGATAACCAAAAATCTGCAAGAGGGAAAATCCTTCCTACCAGTTACCTGGAAAGTGGTAACAACATACGCCAACCTTTTTTAGGTTGGGGAGCAGTCCTGGAAGAGGCAACTGTCCAAGAAAAGTGGTCCAGATCAGAAATTACCTTGCCCATTAACTTTCTAGAGATTCGGGCAGAGCGCTTGGCCCTGAGGGCCTGGACGTTTAGTTTACAGAGCTGCCCTGTCAGGATCCAATCCAACAATGCCACAGCAGTGGCCTATATCAATCACCAAAGGGGAACAAGAAGTTGTGTGGCCCAGACAGAGGTGAATCATATCCTATCTTGGGCAGGAAACAATGTACCTTGCCTATCGGCAGTTTTTCATTCTAGGAATAGAAAATTGGCAGGCGGTCTATTTGAGTCGCCAGCAGTTGTTCCCGGGAGAATGGTCCCGTGGACCCTACCACCACGTCCAGACCTTCTTTCGCAAGGTCCGGTATTCCATCTTACCTTTCAAACGCTAAATTTAATGGTTTGGCTATTGAGACCCACATTCTGAAGAAGCATGGGCTGTCAGGTTCAGTGGTATCTACCTTGGTTAATGCAAGGAAGCCGGCCTCCATAATCATATATTATGAAGTCTGGAAAACATATGTCTCCTGGTATGAAACCAGGGGTTGGCACCCCAGGAAGTAGGTCATAGGTAGAATCCTTGACCTTCTGCAGTTGGGGTTAGAAATCAAGCTGGCCTTGAGTACTTTCAAAGGACAGGTCTCAGCTTTATCAGTATTATTTCAACGACCACTTGCTTTGCATTCTCTGGTTCGTAGCTTTATTTAGGGGGTAACGCGGCTTAATCCTCCAGTTAGGTCACCCCTAAACCCTTAGGACTTGAATTTAGTTCTATCGGCGTTACAAAAACAGCCTTTTTTGAGCCGATACGACAAATTCCCTTGGTCCTTTTTGACAAGGATCTAGTCTTTCTGGTAACCATATCTTCTGCAAGAAGGGTATCAGAGTTAGCTGCTCTTTCTTGTAAAGAGCCATACTATTATTATTCAAAAGGATAAGGTAGTATTGCATCCTCATCCTAACTTTTTACCGAAGGTAGTATCAGGTTTTTTATCTAAACCAGGATATTGTTCTACCTTCATTTTTTCCAGAACCCTGTTCTATGGAAGAAAAATCACTACATTCTCTTGATGTGGTGAGAGCAGTCAAAGTCTACTTAAAGGCGACTTCTCAGATTCAGGAAACTGATGTTTTGATTCGTGTTGCCTGAAGGTCCTAAAAGAGGACAGGCAGCATAGAAATCTACTATTTCTAAATGGATTTGACAAGTAATCGTTCAAGCTTATGGTTTAAAGAGGTATATTCTACCCTCTCAAATCAAAGTGCACTCCTCTAGGGCTGTTAGTGCATCATGGGCAGTGCATCACCAAGCCTCCATGGCTCAAATCTGCAATGCCGCAACTTGGTCTTCAATCCATACATTTAGCAGATTCAGGTGGATGTAAAAAGACATGAGGATGTTGCCTTTGGGCGCACTGTACTGCAGGCAGCAGTATAAGTCCTCTGATCTCATGGTGCCCTACTTTTGTTGTGTCTCCCTCCCCTTAGTTGGCATTGCTCTGGGACATCCTACATAGTAATTACTATGGCTCTGTGTCCCGTGATGTACGAAAGAAAAAAAAAGAAAAGAAAAAGAAAATAGGATTTTTATAACAGCTTACCTGTAAAATCCTTTTCTTTTGAAGTACATCACGGGACACAGAGGTCCCGCCTCTCTTTCTATTATACACGTGTATTGCTTTGCTACAAAACTGAGGTACTCCCGGTATGGGAGGGGTTATATGGGGAGGCAACTTCCTGTTTAGGGTGTACCAGTGTCCAGCACCTGACGGTGGCCTATAACCCACATAGTAATTACTATGGCTATGTGTCCTGTGATGTACTTCAAAAGAAAAGAATTTTACAGGTAAGCTGTTATAAAAATCCTATTTTTTTCACTTCTTGATTAGAGTTTGAACACTGCTGATTGGCAGTCTCAATTTCTTCTATATCTTTTTATATCCCTTTCCTGTTTTATACAGTTCAACTACCTTTTCCCGCAGATCCTTTGACAATTCTTTTGCTTTCCCCATGACTCAGAATCCAGAAACCTTAGTGCAGCACTGGATGAAGGATGCAGGGGTCTGTCAGGAGTCCAGAAACTCATTGACATTTTATACACACACACACTAATTACAAGCAAACAGATCACAGGTGAGGATGGTTACCTTTAATAGCCATTCAAACACCTTTGTGTCAACTTGTGTGCATGTTATCGAGCCAAAATCACTAGGGTGTGTAAACTTTTGATCAGGGTCATTTGGGTAGTTTATGTTGCCATTATGATTTAAAAAGAGTAAACACAGTTGATTGAGAATAAATGGCTTCAGCCAAATGCTACGTATGAGTGAAAGATATGTTTTTGTGTTATCATTCATATTCTCTGAAAAATAGCCAAGAAATCATAAATTCTGTAAACTTATGAGCACAACTGTATATGAAGGAAACTCTGTGACGTGGTCAATTCGAGGCTGAAGCTTGGGACTTGTTAAATCTCCAAAAATTTTCATGTGCAGTATTCAAACGAAAATATATGAATTAATATGTGGTTGGTTCACATTCCAATTTGGGATCTCTCTTGATATGCCCTTTCATATTTGTTTATAGCACTGGAATACCTTATTTTCAAGTGTTCACTGTGGGGCAATGTGTTATCTAAGGAACATGTTTACAAGAACTTTTTTTCCTGGAGGGTTGTTCTTTTTTCTTCAGCTGTTGTGGAACCTTTTTTATTAATAGCTCAATTATAATTTTTTTGTGTTTTTGTAATTGGTGCTTGGCTGTTCTTTATTTTACAATTTGGATATACCATATTTTTCACTCCTTAAGACACACTTTTTTCCTCCCAAAAAACAGGGGGAAATGTCTGTGCGTCTTATAGAGCGAATACTGACCAGCAGAGCCGCTGATTGGGGAATTGTTTCAGCAGCAAAACGATGCCCTGTGCATCTCTCTGCCCCAGCTAAATCCTGTTTCTCCCCTGCATTCAGCTGCTAGAGGAAGTGAAAACAAAAGGTTTTCCTGTTAACACAACAGGATCGGCAGTCACGTGTAAATCGTGCGGACGTTGTTATGTAAATGAGTCCGACTGCCGCAATTCATATGCAAATTACACCCCCTCCTCTGCATGCCGCCTACCTAGAAGATGTAAACAGCATACAGTACAGGTGAGCATGGGGGCATGTAGAGGTAATCAAAGAGGGGGGTTTGAGGTGCAGAGGTGAATGGGAAGGAGGGGTTGGAGTGCAGAGGCTAGTAGATGAGGGGTTTGGGGGACAGAGGTTAGCAGATGATGAGTTAGAGGGGCATAGTTGTACTGAGAGGGAGATAAGAATGTAGAGCTTAGTAGAGAGATGGGGGGTTACTGTAAATGCACCTGTTACATCACTGGTCAGTGTAAATGTCTCAATACATTGGTGGTTGATGTCAATACTCCTGTTGTGTTGAGGTCAGTGTAAATGTCCCAGTTACATTGGGGATCAGTGTAGATATTTTATTAAATATTTTAGTACACTATTTGATTCAGAATATTTTTTTTTCATATTTTCCTCCTCTAAAGCCTAGGTGCGTCTTATGGTCAGGTGCGTCTTATGGAGCAAAAAATATGGTCAATAAAGTATATGATTGAAATGAAATGGGGGGTGGTGCTGCACTAATCCAGCAGAAAAATGTAAATATGGTAAAATAGCAGTGCGAGTAGAATAAAGCACTAAGAGTAGAATAAACCCTAAAGGGATAAATAGCAACCACTAACAGAGACTATATATAAAAATAGTGATAAATACTAAAGCGCTGAAGTGGAAACCGAATTATGTGAGAATATATTAAAAGATGCCCAAATAATACAGCTGCAATCAATATGTGAACTACACAAAAAATTAGTAAATAATAAATGGATGATTGCGCTACTATTAACCAATTAATATCACACTAAGTGCTAAAATCCACAAATCCTATGTGTCAGATTACATCTTTCAGTACAAATAAATGTGTATAGTGTATAAATAAAATAAATAAATAAATAAACTTATGTGCATAAATATAAAGTGACTGCAAACATACACTAGTATGTGTCATACAGGGATCTTTTACACATAAACACGGAACTGGATTAAAATGCACCAAAATTGAGTGGTGTAAAACAAACCTCCTATACAAAAACTATAAAAATTGTGCAACTAGTTAGTAATATAGTCCGCTTTTGGTGAGATAAAAACTCCACAAAGCCAACACCTAGTGGGACAAGCTAGGATGGGACACAAGGCAAGTTGGATGGTTCCGTTCACCTGCCGGTGCTTTCTGATGTGATTCTCAACCCTCAACGGCCATCCACGGTATAGAAGACAAAACAGGGAAATAAAACCATTGCGCAGGGATTAACACTAGAATGATTAAAAACGCTGGATTAATCTCACTCACGTGTCCCCTTTTTAATAAGATCGCATAGATAAAAAGGTCAGCTACATGTAGCTCCGAGCTGCGGTCTCCTTATTCACCGCCAGTGTTCACACTGCTGAGAGCGTCACAGGCTCCTCCTCCCGACGCGTTGCATCACTAGACACGTGACTTTTTCAAGGGTGCCTGTATGACACATACTAGTGTATGTTTGCAGTCACTTTATATTTATGCACATAAGTTTATTTCTTTATTTATTTTATTTATACACTATACACATTTATTTGTACTGAAAGATGTAATCTGACACATAGGATTTGTGGATTTTAGCACTTAGTGTGATATTAATTGGTTAATAGTAGCGCAATCATCCATTTATTATATATATAAAAATAATATGTGACAGATAATATATAAAAAATACAATAATGTTAAAGTGCAAAGTGGAGTCACAAATACATAAATGACACTAACGAGTGTACTTGATAAAACACTTTGCACTTTAACATTATTGTATTTTTTATATATTATCTGTCACATATTTTTTTTATATATAGTCACTGTTAGTGGTTGCTATTTATCCCTTTATTCTACTCGCACTGCTATTTTAGCATATTTAAATTTTTTTCTGCTGGATTAGCGCAGCACACCCCCCCAATTTCATTTCACTGATTATTTGGGTTTGGTTAGACCCTATTCGGTGCAGGCAGCTTTTCCATTCGCTCCGCCCTATTATACATGTATATACATTATAATTGAGCTATACACAAGTAGAGCCTTAGTCAGGTTTTTACATTTTATTTACTTATTCAATCAATACTTGCGGCTCCCTCCTGTTTTGTTTTGTTTTCATTAAAGGAAAAGTCCAGCCAAAGCTTGTTTGGCTTTACTTCTCCTATGGATCACAGAAGTGCAATTCATTTTGCACTCCTGTGATCTGTTTTCAGCAGAGAGCGGGCTGAAGTCTGCTCTCTGCTGACGTCACCAATTTTCAGTCCAGGCACCGCGTCATCCCGACCACGGAGTCTGGATCCGCCAGGTGCCTGGACTGACACCCGTCTCAGCCTCTCAGTGAGCTGCTGAGAGCCTGAGATGACTGCTCTGCCCCATCCACAGCCCAGCGCTTCAATGAGCGAGGAGGGAGAAGAGCAGAGAGCTGTGACTGACAGTCTACAGCTCTCTGCTCATGGAGCTCTGAAAACTGAGTGATTGGTGGTGTTCGATCGCTTGGCTCTCAGTTTAGAGGTGCCAGGGAACAGATGCAGCAACAGACCGATGCTGAAGCCACCTAGGTAAGTATGATTGGGGAATAAAAACAAAAACCCTTTACTTCTCTTTTATTATTTGACACCGGATCTGGAGGAATGTATAATATATGTACTGTACACAATATAAATGTTACAGAATAATAAAAAAAATAGTCACGGCACAAACAACTTAAGGAGACACCAAAAGAAAAGGTCCCCTGAGGAATGAGACACAGGATACTTGAGGGGATACAGAGTGACAGCAAAGGCTGTTGTGACATGGGCTGACTTGGGAGAAACAGAACAGTCTTTATGTTCAGTAGAGGTAAGCCCTAAGAAGAGTTGAGGTTCAGAGTCTGAGGAGCTGCCTTTCATCTGCCATAGCACCCTGCAAGGGGTGTTGTGTTAGGCTCTTCTGCAGGATTGACAGAGAGAAAACTGTGTAGGAACCAAGGGTACTCAGAAGAGAGTCTCTGAAAGCACCAGTGTACAGGAATCACAGGACTGAAGACTGGGGTCACTGAAAGATTTATTGGCAAAGTGTTAGAAAACTGCTGGAGCATTACAGAGGCCAAAGGGCATATCTAGTTATTCATAGTGGTCATCTCTGCAGTTTTCCACTTGTCTCCCTCTTGTATGTGAATCAAGTTGCAAGCGACAGGTAGGATGAGATTCATAAACATTTGGCCCCCCACAAAGTTGGTTGAACAGCGGGTATCGATTTATAATGATGATCTCTCTCGCTCCCTCTCTCTCTCTCTCAACACACTGTATATGAATAAAAAAATGGGGTAGATTCAATGTTCCACTTGGGCTTTTTCTGCCATTACTCTTCTATTTACCTATTGAAGTCATCCCACAATAATTGACGGAAGGGCAGAGTGATGAAGAAACACCCAAGGGGGTATCAGAAACAATAGAATACTTTTATACAGTAGCTCTCAAAAGTGAGTACACCCCTCCCATTTTTGTAAAATATTTTATTATATCTTTTCATGCGACAACACTGAAGAAATTACGCTTTGCTACAATGTAAAGTAGCTTTCCCCTCAAAATGACTCAACACAGCCAATTATGTCTAAACTGCTGGCAACAAAAGTGAGTACACCCCTAAGGGAAAATGTCCAAATTGGGCCCAATTAGCCATTTTCCCTCCTCGGTGTCATGTGACTCGTTAGCGTTACAAGGTCTCAGGTGTGAATGAGCAGCAGGTGTGTAAAATTTGGTGTTATCGCTCTTACTCTCTCATACTGGTCACTGGAAGTTAAACATGGCACCTCATGGCAAATAATTCTCTGAGGATCTGAAAAAAAAATTTTTTACTCTACATAAAAATGGCCCAGGCTATAAGAAGATTGCCAAGACCCTGAAACTGAGCAGCAGCGCGGTGGCCAAGACCATACAGCTGTTTAACAGGACAGGTTTCACTCAGAACAGGCCTTGCCATGGTCGACCAAAGAAGTTGAGTGCCGGTGCTCAGTGTCATATCCAGAGGTTGTCTTTGGGAAATAGACCTATGAGTGCTGCCAGCATTGCTGCAGAGGTTGAAGGGATGGGGGGTCAGCCTGTCAGTGCTCAGACCATACGCCGCACACTGCATCAAAATGGGCTGCATGGCTGTCATTCCAGAAGGAAGCCTCTTCTAAAGATGATGCCCAAGAAAGCTCACAAACAGTTTGCTGAAGACAAGCAGACTAAGGACATATATTACTGGAACCATATCCTGTGGTCTGATGAGACCAAGATAAAAGTATTTGGTTTAGATGGTGTCAAGCGTGTGTGGCAGCAACCTGGTGAGGAGTACAAAGACAAGTGTGTCTTGCCTACAGTCAAGCATGGGGGTAGGAGTGTCATGGTCTGGGGCTGCATGAATGCTGTTGGCACTGGGAAGCTACAGTTGAGGGAACCATGAATGCCATGTACTGTGACATAGTGAAGTAGAACATAACCCCCACCCTTTGGAGACTGGGCTGCAGGGCAGTATTCCAACATAATGACCCCAAACACACCTCCAAGAAGACCACTGCCTTGCTAAAGAAGCTGAGGGTAAAGGTGATGGACTGGCCAAGCACGTCTTCAGACCTAAACCCTATTGAGCATCTGTGGGGCATCCTCAAACGGAAGGTGGAGGATCCTCCAGCTCCGTGATGTCTTCATGGCGGAGTGGAAGAGGAATACAGTGGCAACCTGTGAAGCTCTGGTGAACTCCATGCCCAAGAAGGTTAAGGCGGTGCTGGAAAATAATGGTGGCCACGCAAAATATTGACACTTTGGGCCTAATGTGGACATTTTCACTTAAGGGTGTACTCACTTTTGTTGCTAGCGGTTTAGACATTAATGGCTGTGTGTTGAGTTATTTTGAGGGGACAGCAGATTTAACTGTTATACAGTGTCTTGCAAAAGTATTCACCCCCCTTGGCATTTTTCGTGTTTTGTTGCCTCACAACCTGGAATTAACATGGATTGTTTGAGGATTTTCATCATTTAATTTACAGAACATGCCCACAACTTTGAAGATTTTTTTTTTTATTGTGAAGCAACCAACAAATAGGACAAAATAACTGAAAAAGTCAATGTGCAGAACTATTCACCCCTCTAAAGTCAATACTTTGTAGAGCCACCTTTTGCGTCTATCACAGCTCCAAGTCACTTTGGATAAATCTCTATGAGCTTACCACATCTTACCACTGGGATTTTTGCCCATTCCTCCTTGCAAAAGTGCTCCATCTCCTTCAAGTTGTATTGTTTGCGCTTGTGAACAGCAATCTTTAAGTCTGACCACAGATTTTCTATTGGATTGAGGTCTGGGCTTTGACTAGGCCATTCCAACACATTTACATGTTTCCCCTTAAACCACTCAAGTGTTGCTTTAGCAGTGTGTTTGGGGTCATTGTCCTGCTGGAAGGTGAACCTCCGTCCTAGCCTCAAATCACATACAGAGTGGTACAGGTTTTGCTCAAGAATATCCCCGTATTTACCACCATCCATCTTTCCCTCAACTCTACCCAGTTTGCCAGTCCTGACTGTTGAAAAACATCCCCACAGCATGATGCTGCCACCACTATGTTTCACTGTGGGGATTGTGTTCTTTTGGTGATGTGTTGGGTTTTCCCCAGACATAGCGTTTTTCTTTGATGGCCAAAAAGTTCAATTTTTGTCTCATCAGACCAGAGCACCTTCCTCCATACATTTTTGGAGTTTCCCACATGCCTTTTTGCAAACTCAAAACGTGCCATTTTGTTTTTTGCTGAAAGTAATGGCTTTCTTCTGGCCACTCTGCCATAAAGCCCAACTCTATGGAGCGTATGGCTTATTGTCATCCTATGTACAGATACTCTAGTCTCTGCTGCGGAACTCTGCAGCTCCTCCAGGGTTACCTTAGGTCTCTGTGCTGCCTCTCTGATTAATGCCCAATCCGCTAGTTTTGGTGTGCGGCCATCTCTTGCAGGTTTGCTGTTGTGCTATGTTCTTTCCATGTTATGATAGATTTGATGGTGCTCCTAGGGATCATCAAAGATTTGGATATTTTTTTATAATCTAACCCGGACTTGTACTTCTCAACAACATTGTCCCTTACTTGTTTGGAGAGTTCCTTGGTCTTCATGGCAGCGTTTGGTTAGTGGTGCCTCTTGCTTAGGTGTTGCAGCCTCTGGGGCTTTTCAAAAAGGTGTGTATATGTAATGACAGATCATGTGACATTTAGATTGCACACAGGTGGACATCATTTCACGAATTGTTTGACTTCTGAAGGTAATTGGTTGCACCAGAGCTTTATATGAGCTTCATAACAAAGGTGGTGAATACATACGCACATGCCAATTATCAGTTTTTAATTTCTGAAAAATAGTTTTATGTATATATTTTTCTAATTTTACTTCACCAACTTAGACTATTGTGTTCTGATCCATCACATATAAATCAGATTAAAAAAACATTGAACTAAAGGCTGTAATGTAACAAAATAGGTAAAAGGCCAAGGGGGTGAATACTTTTGTAAGGCACTGTACCAGCTGTACGCTCACTATTTTACATTGTAGCAAAGTGTAATTTCTTCAGTGTTGTCATATGAAAAGATATAATAAAATATTTAACAAAAAGGGAGGGATGTACTCACTTTTGTGAGATACTGTATATTTATGGTGTTGCCTGTCTGCTTGCCATTTCTTTCCACAACTTCTTTGATTCCCTGCATGCCTTGTAGTTTCTTTTCTACTGTTTTTACTTTCATTTTTTTTTTTACAAAATGTTTTATTAATGTATAGCAAAAATAATACAAAGATACTACATGCATCCAAAGAAAAACATGAAAATGTGCAGGTAGCATTTAGACAATGGAATGAAATTAGGCTCACATTGGATGGACAAAATTCCAAATATAGTGCAAAATATATAAACAATGGTCGCTTATGTAAAACATGTACGAGGCAGAAACTGTTAAGGAGGATGAGCACTGCAATACACAAAGTAGTCATCAAATATAAACATGCCCTAATTTTGCAATTACAAATGTTTAGGCATTCTTTTTTTTTTTTTTAAATATTCATTGGATTTTTCACAATACAATTATAGATAGCATAGCTGTTCTAAGATATGAACATGTAAATATTCAGTTCGACAAATGAGGTTAAATTTTAGGAAAGGGGGGTGTAGAGGGAAAGGGGGAGGGGGATAGGGGAGACATATTTGCCTGTAAAACAGTAGTATCACAATGTAATGCATATAAAAGCGATATTCTATACCAAGTTACCCTAAGGAGTGGAAGCAGAATTTGGATATTTTAGACTAGTGATCACAGATAATGGTCTAATTGCGACAATAATGATGAATGAAGTTGCTGGTTTTAGATATAGGAAAGTCATGGAAGTCTAAGAGCTGCATGGAACTGGGGTTGTCCTATGGTGGTAGAAAGGCAGAGGGGTCAGACAGGTTGGATACTTTGAGGTTTCCTAGTGAGTTGGTAAGATCTCTTTTCAGATACCAGTTCGTATAGCGGAATGGTTGCATGATTTCCTGTAGGACTTTTTGAGTGAATGTGACCTCCATGTTTTTGCGCCATCTTGTAAAAAAGTGTGAAGTAGAATGAAAGTTCAGTATAATGGTGTCTAGCCTCTCCAAGTAGAAGTGTGGTAGCATAGCTTTTTTCACCGCTGGTAAATTGGGAGGTGTTGGTGAGATCCAATGAGACATAATAGGCCTGCGGGCAACCAAGAGGCATATATGAGCCCACTGTGGAATGTTTAAAGGTCCCATTGCAGCTGAAGAGGATAATGGTGGTGTGTAGCCAAACAGACATAGTAGACAGTCTTTGGGTATCCGTTTTTTATTAATTTTGGATATATAGGCCAACACAGAGTCTGTCAAAGTCAGAAAGTGGGTTGATGGAGAATAACAGTATGTAATCTGCGAATAGAGCAGAGCGGAGAACTTGGTCACCTATGTTGATGCCACTAATCCCGTTGGGGGAGTTGAGTATTCTGGACAGGGGTTCAATGGCAATATTAAAAAGTAGAGGAGATAGGGGGCATCCCTGCCTCGTTGCGGGAGTGACAAGGCGTGCAGTTGGAGATACGTACATTTGTTGTAGAAATTGCACGATTGGGCCCGAAAAGCCGAATTGTTCTATCAGTTTGAACAGCCAGGACAAACTGATGTTGTCGAAGGCTTTTTCGACATCGAGTGATATAATAGCGACGTCTTGATTAGGGTGTGTTTTAGCGTGTTCTAGTGCCATTAAAACTTTACGGATGTTTAAAGTGGCTGAGCATCCTGGTACAAAGCCGGATTGGGCTGTGTGTAGTAAGGAGGGGAGTAGGGGACTAAGCATGATGCAATGATTTTAGAAAGGATTTTAACATTGACATTAATTAGGGAAGTTGGGCGGTACGAACCCGGTAATAGGGGGTCTTTACCTTTCTTGGATATTAGTTTTGATGTGTGCCTGTGTTCCGGTGGGGAGGTAGGGGCCCCCATCCCACATGGCTGCATATACATGTTTTAGGGTGTCAGGAATAAAGTAGTTAATTTTAAAAATTCAGCCGTATAGCCGTCTGGGCCCGGGCCTTTGGCAGATGTCATAGATTTGATTGTCAGCCGACTGTCATCGGCGGTGATAGGAGCATTGAGTCTCTATAGGTGTGCATTTTGAAGTTTGGGCAGATGCATCCTAGCTAGAAGAGCGTCCACAGTAGTTTGGTCAGTCACGTCGGCTGCGTATAAATCTGTGTAGTACTCTGTAAGTAATTTGCTAATTTCGGCAGGTGAGGTAACTAGAGAGCCGGACGCATTTCTCAGAGTAGAGATATGGATGGGTCTCCTTGGTCCCGAGCCAGTAGTTTGCCTGCCTTGTTACCAAGCTTGCGAAAATGCAAAGTAGAGTACAACCTTTTAGCTGCTTCCTGCTGCTCTGCCCAGAGGTCAAAAGTACGTTTAGCCTGTCACCATGTTCGTATGTTATCGGGGGTGCGTTTCAGAGTTAGGCTTTGTGTGCCGAGTGTAGAGCTTCACTGGCTTGTCTGTACTGTTGCCTGGCATGTTTTGTAAATTGGTTGGTATAGGAGATGATCTTCCCCCTCAGGAAAGCTTTGCCAGCTTCCTAAAAGAGGTTTGGTTCGGTAATATGGGCTCCATTTGTGGAGGTGTATTCATGCCATGCTTCATATAGCATGTGACAGAAGTCCTCATTATCCGCCAGGTAGGAGGGAAAGCGCTAGCCGGGCGAGGGAGATGAAGGTTTAGCATGGGTCATATGTATTGCGATGGGGCTGTGATCTGAGATTCTGGCGTCGGTGATTTACGTATCGCATAGAGCGAACAGTAGTGCAGGGGAGGCAAAAAAGTAGTCGATGTGGGAGAAAGAGTTATGTGGGGGTGAAAAAAAAGGTGTATTCCCGATCCGTCGGGTGTGTTAAATGCCATAGATCTATGTAGCACATGGAGGCGATGGATTGTGCTAGAAGGGTAGAGTCGGGTGCTAGGGGGTTAGATTTATTCGGTCTGTGAGTTGGATCACTCGTACCGTCCGCCAGTGTGGACATAATAGAGTTGAAGTCTCCGCCTACTAAGTGTAGGGTCTGGGGGGCAGTTAGTGTCCACTGAACCATGTCTTGAAAAAAGGAGGTGTCTGCAGAGTTAGGGGCATAAGTGTTAGTGATAGCAACTTGTTTGGTGCCTAGAGTCATGTGTAGGGTCAGTTTGCAACCTGTCGAGTCGGTCTTAACATCTCTAATAGTATGTCTTAGGTTCTTGTGTATTAGTATAGCCACTCCAGCCTTACGGCCAATTGCTGGTGAGCCATATACAGTGCCCACCCACATCTTGCGCAGATGTTTTAGATCGTCTGCGGACAGGTGTGTCTCCTGGAGCAGGGCCACATCTGTCCGAAGATGCTTCAAATGTCTAAGGATCGACATGCACTTACTTGGAGAGCGGAGCCCCTTAACGTTCCACGAGACAAACTTTAGGTGATTCCCATCGGTTGAAGAGGCCATATCTGAAGTAAAGTAATGTAGTGGGTTGGAGGCTTGCAATGGAGCCCCCCTGTAGGCCATGCATCTGCAATCTGGGAGTCATCAAAGTATCGTAGGTCTCCTGGGGGTATAGGTACAAAACAGGCAAATATGATCAGTATATAAATAGAACCAATATAGAGAAAAAACAACATAACAAAATTAAGGTGAAAGAAGCACCTAACATACAGTATAGACTTCGCTTTTTTCCACGAGGTACATCTAACCAACATAGCTCCAACCAGTTAGCTCCTCTCCTGGGGGCAAAAGGCGGGCTATGGGGAGGGGGGAGAAGAAGGGGGGAAAGGGTATTGGGTAACAGGGAGGAATAATCAGGGGGATAAAGGTTAGGAGGGGAGCATATCCAAGCTGGATAAAGGGGCAGGCTCTGAGGGGTGAAAGCTCGGCTCGTGGGCCAGCTCGAGTGGGGGAGCAGTGGAGCTGACAAGAAGCAGGAGCCTTTATGATGATCATAGGCGTGATCAAAGGAATGCATTGTTGGTAACAGAAATGCCCAACTTACTAATCAAACATAGGTACAGCAATGGGCTGAAACATTAATCGCAGCAAAGAGTTCAATCAGAGAACAAAAGAAAGGGGAGTAATACTACCCGACTCCCAAGTATGTCCAGCGACAGTGCGTTTCTGTGACCTTTCAGCGATTTCCAAAGCGGTCCTCCTTTTGAGTGACTCGGCTGCGTTTATATGGAGGCTTCGTTGGGCTGCTTTGTTGTTTAGGTGGTGCAGATGGAGAGGTCGCTAGGGTTGAGGATGGGCCCTCTGCAGATTTGGTGTGTTCCATTTCCATACCCGAGGCGTTGATGTAACTTTCTGCTTCGACAGGTGGGGCGAAAGTGAGATGTTCTCCCTCGTGTGTTTGGATGCAGAGGATTACCGGGTAGGCCAGTGAGAACTAGATTTGGTTGTTGTGTAGAGTGGAACAGATCAGGGAGAAGGCTTTACGTTGTTTCATTACCTCCATTGAGTAGTCCGCGAAGAGCAGTAGTTTTGCGCCATCCACAGATAGAGAGCGTGTATGGCAAAATTTCTGCATAATGGCATTCTGGTCAGCATATTTAACTATGACGTGGCGAGGTTTGGTGCGGCTTTCTGAATATTGCCCAATGCGATGTGCCCGTTCAGTGGTGCAGGGTATGCGGAGGCCCAGTTGTTCAGGAATAACTTTTGCACAGATATTTGTGAGCAGGGTAGTGGAAACTGATTCAGGGAGCCCAATTATGCACAAATTGTTTCTTCTTGAGCGATTTTCCAAATTGTCAAGTTTGTCCCAGATATCCCTGTTTGTGGCAGTCATGTGCCAGCATAGCAGAGGTTGCTGTGAATCCATCTTCCAGGGATGAGATCCTTTTCCTCAGTATGTGTGATCCTCTGAGCCTGTACCTCTATGTGGAGCTGTTCTAGCCCCCTGTGTACTGCAGCATCCACGGTGGCTGTTAGTGTGGGGCCCAACAGTGTAACCAATGCCTGTGCTATTCCTGCAGGGGATGCAGGGTCAGCGGCCGTTTGTAACTGGGGCTGTGGATGGCTGTGTCTGTGTCAGCAGCGTTTCTGCTGGGGATGGGGCGGCCGCCATTTTGGCTCCGCCTGCCGCTGTCTCTACCGCGGATATCGCCGAGGGTGCCGCTCGTGAGTGCGATCGCTCTACAAAGCATTCCATGGGTGTCCGCAGGATGGAGGGGGGGTCTCCCCGAATCGCTGGCAGGTGTTATATGCCGGGTTTGTGAGGAGCACGGCGGGAGCTGTGAACACTTAGCTCTTCCTCATCTGACGCTGGAACAGGAAGTTTATTATAGTTACATAGGTTGAAAAAAGACACAAGTCCATCTAGTTCAACCAATAAAAGGGAAAAAAAAAAAAATCCTACAATCCCATATACACAACCTTATACCCATAGTTGATCCAGAGGAAGGCAAAACCCCCAAGCAAAGCATTATCCAATTTGCACCAGGAGGAGAAAAAATTCCTTCCTGATCCCCCGAGAGACAATAGAATATTCCCTGGATCAACTTTACCTATAAATGTTAGTATCCAGTTATATTATGTACATTTAGGAGAGAATCCACTCCTTTTCTAACCACATCAATACAGGGCACTTATACACCTTCCTGCCCAGACCAATTTTCAGCTTTCAGCGCTGTCGCACTTTGAATGACAATTGCGCGGTAATACAACACTGTACTAAATTTTTATCATTTTGTTCCCACAAATAGAGCTTTCTTTTGGTGGTATTTGATCACCTCTGGGATTTTTGTTTTCTGCTAAACAAATAAAAAAAACTGAAATTTTGAAAAAAAAAGTTTTTTTTTTTTTTTTGTCTCAGTTACAAAACTTTGTAAATAAGTACATTTTCTCCTTCACTGATGGGCACTGATGGGGCTGCACTGACGGGCACTGATAAGGGGGCACTGGGCACCGAAGAGGTAGCACCAATGAGGTGGCATTGATGGGCACTGATAGGCGGCACTAATAGGTGGCACGGATGGGGCACTGATAGGCGGCACAGATGGGCACTGATAGGCGGCACGGATGAGCACTGATAGGTAGCACAGATGGGCACTGATAGGCGGCACAGATGGGTACGGATAGGCGGCACGGATGGGCACTGATAGATGGCACGGATGGGCACTGATAGGTGGCACTGATGTACTGTAATGTATTGTACTGATGGATGCCAATCAGTGCCAAACAATAATGCCTGCCAATCAGTGATGCCCATTGTGGGCACTGATTAGCTTCCATTGTGGTCACTGATTGGCATCCATTGTGGGCACTGATTGGCATCCCTGGTGGTCTAGGGTGGCATACCTGGTGGTGAGCATCCCTGGTGATCTGGTGGCATCCCTGGTGGTCCAGTGTGGGCATCCTGGAGGGGCTGCACTGATAATAAATCAGCACAGACCCCCCTTTCAGAGGAGCAGCTGACCGGCTATTTACTCTGACAGACGCGAGTGAGGAAAAGCTGATCAACGGCTTTTCCTGTTTAAATCGTGATCAGCCGTGATTGGACACGGCTGATCACATGGTAAAGAGGCTCCTTCAGAGACTCTTTACCTAGATCGGTGTTGCGGGGTGTCAGACTGACACACCGCAACAACGATCGCCACGATGCCCCCCCCCCCCCCCCCCCCCGGGAGCGCGCAGCGGCTTAATATCTGGAAGACATCCTGTCAGGCTATTGAACCACTTTGCCGCCGTCATTTTGCTCTATGGCGAGCGGCAAGTGATTAAAGCAAGCTACTGAGCTGGCCAGAACCAGCTCTGGAGAAAGTCTATTCCACATTTTCACAGCTGTTACTGTGAAGAAACCTTTCCATATTTGGAGATTAAATCTCTTTTCCTCCAGACGTAAAGAGTGCCCCCTTGTCCTCTGTAATGACTTTAAGTGAATAACTCAACACCAAGTTCACTATATGGACCACGTACAGTAACTCTATCGGGGATATTCCTCTATCTATATTTACAAGATTACCTTACTCATTGCCATCGCCACTGCGAGTCGATTTTCCAGGTTGGCAGTTTTAACCTGTAAAAGGGTCCTTTTTTTTGTGCAACACAAAGACAAGGTCTCTTTTCTTCCCAAGGTGGTTTATTCCTTTCCCCTTGTATTGAACATTGTTCTCACCTTTCTTTATCTTGCTCCACAACATCCAAAGGAGATTTCTCTTCATTGTCTAGATGTGGTACATGCTGTTGCAGTCTACCTCAATCCCCCTTTAGACAGTCTGATTCTCTGTCATTCTTGAAGGTCCCCTAGAGACCAGCCTGCTTCTCATTCCACTATAATCAGGTGATTTGCAAGGCTGATCCTATTTACTAAGTTTTACCAGATAGCCATTTAAGCCTCCTGTTAAGTCGAACGCAAAGTTCTTCAGGCACTCTGTACACTCTGTTGAGCCCTCTTCTAACCTGTGGTTTGCGGGCCTGTTAGCATTCGGTTTTCTGTGTTGCCTGTCCCTCTGTTGGATGGCTTTTGGATGTCCCAATGTACGCTGACTGACAGTAATGGCTCTCTGCTCAGAGCAGAGGGGAGAACTGAGCAATCAGCAGTGTTTGATCACTCAGTTCTCACTGCAGACCTGGCAAGGAACAGATGCAGCATTGGATCGATGCTGTATCCACCTAGGTGAGTATAAATGTTTTTTTCTTTCAATTCCCAAACTTCTCTTTTAACTAATTGTTCTAACTGCACTACTACATAAAGTTTTCTTAAATGTAGCGACAGATTACTTAGACAGTTTCTGCAAATGGGAAAGTGATATTTGAATCCAGGCATTTGCAAAGAAAACTCTATTAGGAAGGAAATTCCATTAATTGCCTTATTTACACCTGACACAACTGTCACATGTTAAGATTTTTTATTGTATTCGAAGGACCTGATAAAGGGGACTTAGGCTTGAAAATGTGTTAGCCATAAGCCATATTACACACTGCTGGATGGTATAGCATTTGTGGTGACGGCTTTAAGTATTTGGCCTGATCTTGCCTAGTTTAGCCCATTTGTGAAACTTCTATACAGGGCCGAAACAACTAATCGATTAATCGACAACTAATCAATTATGAAATTAATCGATTACTATTTTCATAATCGATTAATCGGCCAGTAACATAATGGGGTTAAAACTAAAATTAGCCCTTTATAGTACAAAAAGAGCAAATAATCGCTACTGTAAATATTACTTTCACTGTTCCACAGTAAAAAAGATTAACCCCTTACAGTAGAGATTTGCTCTTTTTGTACTCTAAAGGGTTAATTTTACTTTTTTTAACCCCATTATTTTACTAAACGTATGTGTTTTTTTGGTGCTTTTTGCAGAAACACACTACAGTTCATTTAACATGGTTTCCTATGGGACACGTTCACATCTATGCTTTTTTTTTTTCAGTCGCTGCGTATTTGGAAAGGGTCAAGGACTTTTCTCAACGCAAAACAGTGCTTTTTTGGTTAAATATACTTTAATGGAGAAGCTGCAGAAAGGCATGTAGTGTGTTTATCTGCCCAACAACAAATTGGCCAAAAAAAAGCATAATAAAAAATGCAAAAACACAATTTGCAGTAAAATCACGTTTGCAAAAATCAAAATTCACAGCAATAAGCACTGCAGAAACAGATCAAAAGCACGAGAATATTTATACGAAAAATCTTTGTACATTCGCCGAATTAAAGAATTTTGTTTGAAATTTTCACTTGCTTTTAACATTCTGTTTTAAAATGAATGTAATTTCTGAATGAAAACCACATACACTGTCTAAAAATTCCTTTGACCAAGAAGTTTTCTATTTCTAAATTTTCCAATCCCTGTGGTTGAAAACAAACGTCAAATTGACCCCACTAACGATTAGAAAATCGAACAAATGTTCTTAAAATTACATATATTTTTTTTGAAGGAAGACATTGTTTTTGTATGGCCAGCATATAAAATATTACAGCTCTGTTTGAAAATCTGCAAAACAGTCTTTAACTTTTTTTTTTTCTTTAAATAAAAACATTTGATCTGAATCTGATGATATTTACCAGCTTCAATTTCTAATAGTATATAGAATATATCTCTTCTGTCTGTTATTCTCAGAGTGGATTAGAGATTTTGCTCCCTAACCATATAGTTGGTTATTGATATTTAAGAATAAATTGCCTTTTTTTTTTTAAACTTTACATATTAACTAAATTACACACCACACTTTGTTTTAAGGTTATTAACCGATTAATCGAAACAATAATCAGCCAACTAATTGATTATGAAAATAATCATTAGTTGCAGCCCTACTTTATAAGTGTTTTACTATTCTAATCTTGTGAGTACCATTTTTAACAAATAAAGACATACTTCATAAGTGCAAGGTGTTTTGTCTATTTCTTTGCTGTAACAAGCAGTACCTAAACAAGGACCTTCATTGCAGGATCAAAAGGTATACTTTAAATGAAAGCTACATATTTATAATATTTTTTTAAACAGTTTAAATCATATTAATATTTTCAAGCACATATGTTCAATGATTGCATTTACTTATACTTTAATAATCCCAATGAATACTGATACTTCTAGTTGAGAAGCTCTACTAAGTCATATTGTATTTCATTCTCTCTTATTGGTTTATTTGAAAACAATATTTTTTTTTCTCAAACTGGTGAATCTAGAATTTCAGTAATGAAATTAAAACACTCTGAAAACCTGTAATGCGCTTCATTCCTCCTAGCTATACTATGCTTTGCAGTTTTGGCAAAGTGCTGCTTCCGACCAAAATATTGCTTGCTTGGGTTACACATAATTTTTTTCATCACGTACATTTCTTTTTTTCAGGTGTCTACTTTCACTGATTTTATGCCAAACATGAAAAGTTTTTTGTCACACCTTCAAGAGAGAAACTTGGTGCAGAACAGCATCGTTGTGGAACAGGTACAGATACAATGAAAGCTGATTTATATAACTTAAACAAAGCAAAATTACAACAATTTTAAGTTAAAAGCATCAAGTTTATTCCATCATATTCAACTCACATTTGAGTAGAAGTAAGCAGGCATTTGTGTATTACAAAACCATGGGGATTACTTCAGTCCAGCTGGGCAGGGGTGATCAGCAGTCCCGGCCGCTCCGGTGGTATCTGAGGCTGATGAGATCAGCACAGCAAGCATGTCAGCTGTGACGGACAGGGGGCGTGGTAGAGCTCGCGTTCGGAGCATGCGTGCTCTTTCATCAGGTATGTAAAATGGACATCTTTGGTGAGGTCTATATAAGAAAGGAAGGGGGGCGGTCCGTGGGACTGCAATGCTCAGCAGACAAGCCCCACGCAGAGCTCCCTGCATATCTTTCACCAATTAGGGCCACAAACAATACAATAATGCTTACAATAATACTGGCAGTAGTGTATAAAAACAGGTTACATGAGATAACAACTGTTAATGTATCTATCGAGGTATACTTACAAATAGACGTTCATAGCTATGACAATATCATTAGACTATAAGGGTCCTGTATAAAAAAAAAAATATATATATATAAAAAAATCAATTATCAAATATCTTAGATTATACGTATAAAAAATGATATATATATATACAAATACAATAATGAATTAAGTGCCTAGAGCAGCATAAGATTTGAGAATATGATGATGTGTACAGTTAGCTGAATTAACTAGAGGAATTTTTTAGGGAATATGGTGTATATATGTATGTATATGTGTGTGTGTGTGTGTGTGTGTGTATGTATGTATGTATATATATTACACAAAAAGGAACTTCATTAAGATATAGATGAGTAAATTAATTTGGGAAAAGGGGGGGGGGATTTTTATATATTTTATATTTAAAAGAGGAGGGGGGGTGTAATTATGCCCGAAGGCACTGTGTAACAAGGCAGACAGTTATCTAAATAGGCTGGCAGCACATCTTAAAGGAGTAGGGTCAAAGCTCTTTTTGCCCTACTTCCCCTGTGGGTCACTAGAGTGCACTTTGTTCTGCACTCCTGTGACCCATTTTCAGATGACAGTGGGCTAAAGTTTGCTGTTGACTGGCGTCACGGAGCTGGTCCAGGCTCTGGAGAGATTCCAACTTTAATGCTGGGATCCACTCAGATGCTGGACAAGCAACTGGCTTAGGCTCTCAGAGAGCTGCTGAGAGCTTGAGCCAGCCGCTCCCACTTCCTGCACAGCCAGCCCGGTGCTGCAGTGAGCGCTGGAGAGGGCAGAGTAGAAAGCCAGTATAGGTGTTTTTTTGTTTTTTTTCATTATTTATTATTTGATCTTTTCAAAAAGGTGTTGCTAAACCCTAAAATAAATAGCACCACACTGGCGATCGTATGTTGCTGTAACGTACATTACCATAGTACATAAGTGTGAATGAACCCTTATAGTTGTTCAAAGTAACCAATCAAAATGTTTACAAATGAAAATGTTACCTGTTTCATTACTATTAGCAGCAACTCCAATTATAATGTAAGTCCAAAACAACTAATTGATTAATCAACAACTAATCGATTATGAAAATAGTTGGCAACGATTTTCATAATCGATTAGTTGGCCTGCATACAGAATGCATTATTTGTTTTGTTTTTGATTTTGTTGGGGTTTTTTTTTCAAATATGGTTTTGTTAACGCCCACCGTGGGCTAAGGCACAGCAATACAGACATAGTACATCTTCATCAAAGAAAAAAGAAAACAACATATTGGAGAGATTGGGGAGAAACCGAGTCACAGATGTACATTGATCTTACATTGCGTTGTAGACGCATTTCCTGAATCGATGTTCAATGCTAAAACTCTACATTATATGTACAATTATCCTCTTGATGGAATAGGTGGGACAAGGAAACCAAGGGTTCCCTCGCCCCCATTTCCATTCCTCTTTCCTCTTTTTTTTTTTTCTCCCCTTCCCTTCCTTGCTCTCCATTTTCGTCTTTTAGCATATGAATGCATAAGGAAACATAGGGAGAAAGATATGTAGAAGAGGGGAGTTACATTGAAGAGGGGGGAAGGAAGGGCTGAGTAAGAAGAGGGTGCAGGGAGAGAGGTTATTGAGATGGGGTGTAAACGGACCCTGGTTGATTCGGGACAGTCTTGGAGTTTGGCCTTGTGAGGTGTTTGCCCCATTTAGGAGGCTCTAAGAGCAGTTCCTTCCAGGGAAAAGATGAATTGTTTCCATATCGCCCACGTCTTATTGTATTTTTCCTGCTGGTGTTTGGCAGTGAGTACCAAGTCCTCCATTTTGCTAATATCCTCCACTTTCTGAATAAAGTGTGCCACCGTAGGTGGTGATTGCCTTTTCCAGCAAAGTGGATTACAGGCCTTTGCGGCATTTAACAGGTGACATATAATTGACTTTTTGTATAGATTTGCCAGTATGTGTAATGAAAAGAAGGCCGGATCATCTGGGACGGTGTAATCCGTAAATTTCTGAATTGTTGTTCTGATCGTGGACCAAAAAGAAGATAACCTTGGCACAAGCAAAACCCATGTAATAGCGTGCCTCTGTCGCCCCGACACCTCCAACAAAGTTTGGACACGGCAGGGTAGCAGATATGCAAGGCGTGTGGGGTGTAGTACCATCTTGTTAATAGCTTGTAATTGGTCTCTTCTACTTTGGTACAGATAGAGGATTTTAAGGCGAACCTGATAATACGTTAAACCTGGTCCGCTGAAAAGGTGCGGTCTAAATCTCTCTCCCATTTACTTATACAATTCAAGGTCGGTTTCCCATAGGGCAGTTCAGGAGGGTGTACATTAACGATAGAACCCGTGGGAGACTATCCTCTGACGTGCAATGCTCTTCAAACATTGATAATGGTTTATTGAAACGTTGCCGATTCGATATTGACGTGAGGTAGTGTCGCAGTTGGAGGGCAGACCAGAAGAGCAGTCTAAAGGGACCTGTGTGGCATCTTAGTGTCTCCAGTGAAGGCCATGAACCATTTATCAGAAAGTGTTGTGCCCTCGTGCGATTAGCCGTGCGTAGTATATCTACGATTTGGGGGTCTAATCCGGAAGGGAACTGAGTGTTACCTATGATTGGGAAAAACGGCGAGTCAGGCGTGGATAGCGAGTGTGTAAAACAAGCTCGTGAGCCTATGCGGAGCGTTGTGCCTATTAATGGGTGCTTCTTCAGGAATATTGGCAGGCTGTCATAGCACCAGATCGCTCCCGCCTGCGAAACTGGTGTTTGTCCTTGTTCTAGTTGTGTCCATAGCTTGAAATCCGATGTCGACACCAATCAATAATCCTCCCTAAATGGGCTTCTTGGTAATACTTCCTCACATCAGGGACTGCTAGGCCCCCATTGAGCTTGGGGAGGGACAAAAGGTTGCGGGGTAAGCGAGGCTTTTTGTTTGCCCAGATAAATCTGTTAAATTGAGCATGTACCTGTTTGAGATTGGGAGTGTCTGCAGGAGGTATAAAAACTTGGGTAGGATGTACATTTGAATTAGGTTACATCTACCAAACCAGGAGTGGAGGCCATTATGCCATGCGTCTAACAGGGTCCGGGTTTTAATCAGTAGGGATGGGAAATTCAAGTCAAAAGTGCGGGATATGTCGGCTGGAATAGAGGTACCTAGATATTTCAGTGCAGTAGATGTCCATTTGAAATTAAAGCTGGATTGAAGTGCAGACAGGGTAGTCAGCACTTCGATCCCCATAGCTTCTGATTAGCTATAATTGATCTTTGGGTTGGATATTGTTCCGCAAGTGTCAAATTCTCGAAGGAGGTTCAGGAGTGAGATAGATGGGTTCGTTAGGGAGAAAAGTAAGTCGTCTGCATATGCAGAGACTTTGTATTGAGTGTCTTCTATCTGAAGGCCCTGTATATCTGGGTTCGTTCTAACTCTACATAGGAATGGCTCTAGGGATAAGGCGAATAGGAGGGACGATAATAGGCAGCCTTGCCTAGTCCCATTCGCTATCTGCAAAGGGTCGGAAAGGATACCATTGGTTTTGACCTGAGCAGTAGGGGTTGAATAGATCTGAAAAATCCATTTAATCATGGTCTCCCCTGAACCGATGTGCTTTAGGACGGCAAACATATATTGCCAGTGGACGCGGGCAAAGGCCTTTGCCGCGTCGGTGTTTACAAATACTGATGGTATATTGGTTTGAATAGCTATGTAAATTAAGTTCAGTACCTTGGTTGTGCTGTCTCTGGCTTCTCTAGTGGGGATAAAGCCTACTTGGTCTAGGTGAATTCGTTTTTGCAGATGTCGGGCTAGGGGGGTCGCCAGGATTTTAGCAAATAGTTTAAGGTCCGTGTTTAGGAGGGAAATGGGTCTGTAACTTCTACATGTTGTCGGGTCTTTTCCCTCTTTTGGGATAACGGCAATGTGTGCCCTTAACCACTTAAGACCTGGACCATTTGGCTGCCTAAAGACCAGAGTATATTCTGCGAGTCAGCACTGCGTTTCTTCTTCAATTGCGTGGTCGTGCAACGTGGCTCCCAAACAAAATTGATGTCTTTTTTTCCCCACAAATAGAGCTTTCTTTTGGTGGTATTTGCTCACTTCTGCGGTTTTTATTTTTTGCGCTAAAAAACAAAAAAAGCGTCAATTTTGAAAAAAAACGCATTATTTTTTTACTTTTTGCTGTAATAAATATCCCCCAAAAATATATAAAAAAATTTTTTTCCTCAGTTTAGGTCGATACGTATTCTTCTACATATTTTTTGGTAAAAAAAAATCGCAATAAGCATTTATTTATTGGTGAGCGCAAAAGTTATAACGTCTACAAAATAGGGGATAGTTTTATGGCATTTTTATTAATAATTTTTTTTGTTACTAGTAATGGCAGCGATCAGCGATTTTTATCATGACTGCGTTATTATGGTGGACAGATCGGACACTTTTGGCACGATTTTGGGACCATTCACATTTATACAGCGATCAGTGTAATGCAAAATGCATTGACTGCTGTGTAAATGTGACTGGCAGTGAAGGGATTAACCACTAGTAGGTGGCGCTGTAGGGGTTAAGTGTGTCCTAGGGAGTGATTCTAACTGTGGGGGGGAGGGGCTATGTATGACACGACACTGATCACCGCTCCCGATTACAGGGAGCTGTGATGAGTGTTAGTGTCACTAGGCAGAACGGGGTAATGCTTGTTTACATCAGCATTTCCCCGTTCTTCCTCTCTGTGAGACGATCGCGGGTATCCCCGCGGACATAGAGTCCGCGGGACCCACGATCACACTCACGCATTTTGCGGCGCGGGCCTGCAAACCGCTTCTTAAAGGGCAATGTACAGGTACGTTAATCTGCCTGTACGTGCCCTTCTGCCAACGTATATCGACGTGAGCCGGTCGGCAAGCGGTTAGGGAGTCTCTGGAGAAAGCCGCTGTCTGTCCCAGATCATTGTAGAAAGCAATCATACGGGGCTAAAGATCGGGAGTAGGGTTTTGTAATATTTAAGGGTGTAACCATTGGGTCCCGGGGCTTTGCCTGGTTTGGTAGAGCTGATTGCTAGTTCTAGTTCCTCTGAAGTGATTTGGGTATCCAGGTCGGCTATGCTATCAGAAGACAGCGGTTGAACGGGGCCGGTATGTTGTACAGGGATTTGTAATAGTCTCGGAATGTTTTAGTTATTTGGTTTCGGCAAACTAGCTTTCGATCCATTTGAGGTCTTGAGGTGAGGAACATAGGTATGTGTTTTAATATCTCTGACCGCTTTGGCTAGGATTTTCCTGCATTTGTTTCCGGATTCATACGTTGTGAGGTGGCATTTTTGTAACGCCACCTTGGCCCTGTAGCTAAGGAGGTCAGTGATTTGGGTGCGCTGAGCAACAAGTTCCACCTCCAGCAGAGGGTTGGTGGAGTGTTTGATTTGCCTCGACCATGTGTAGTTTAGAGAGGAGCAGCTCCAATTGCAATTCCCTCACTCTTTTAATACGAGTGCCATGCTTTATAAGTATTCCCCTAATTAACTGGTTTGTGGGCCTCCCATACTATCCCTGGATTGCAGTCCGCTGTCGTGTTTGTTGGGAAGTAAAATTTTAGTTCCCTACTTGCCTCCTCTAGGAGCGAGTTCCATGGGATGGGGCGTTAGAGAGTGCATATGTCAGAAAGATGGGGGCGTGGTCTGACCATGTCCTGAGGCTAATGGAGGAATTTCGCACTTCATTGAGTTGGCTGTGGGGGATGAGGAAGTAATCTATTCTTGTGTAGATTTTATGAGGGGGGGAATAAAATGTGCAGTCCCTTTCTCCCGCGTGTTGAAGGCGCCACACGTCGACTAATTGGGCTTCGTGTAATGTTAGGCCAATACGTTTGCTGGAGTTTATTGGTACAGAAGAGGAGCCCGACAAGGTGTCCACCGTAGGGGATAGAGCGACATTAAAATCTACCCAGAGGATCAGATGTTCTGCTTGGAGGTCGGAGAGTTTGGTCAGGGTACGTTTTAGGAAAGTGTCTTGGTCGTTTGGAGCGTAGATATTCACTAATGTCAATTGCACGTCACCTATCAGGCCTCTAATGAATGCGAAGCGTCCCTCTACGTCTAACATAGAGTCCTGGAGGGTCCATGGTAGTTTACTGGATAGAAGGATGGAGGCCCCTCTAGACTTAGTTTTGTCAGTAGAGTGGTATGTTAGAAGAAGAATCTGTTCTTGAGGACAGGAAGGCGGTCCTTTTTAAAGTGAGTTTCCTGAATGAAGGCAATATCTGCCTTAGCCCGTTTTAAGTCATTCATGAGCATGAGCCGTTTCTCTGGCATGTTTAGGCCCTTCGCATTGACTGAGTAGATATTTAGTCCGTCCATCCTCAACCAGGGTTTAAGCGGGGGAGAGAAGGGGGCATATCGGATAGGGGGAGGGGGGGGAGGGTGTAGTTGTGTAGGGGTTGTGATCAGTCTGTATGGTAAGGCTCCTCAATTAGACTTCCAATAATATTGTCACAGTACTGGTGCTGATAAGACAGGAGGGGGGAGACCGACAGCAGAGAAAGAATAGACAGCAGCTAAAAGAATAGCAAGTATCAAACTTGCACTAGCACAACTTGTCCAAAATCGAAGATGTGCTGAGTGACTGGGTCGGGCTGCGAGGAAACGCCCCCGGTCCAACTTGTCCAGCCAAGCCGTTGGAGCTGAAATTACAGGGTTTATTGCATTCCCCTCCACGGTCCCCAGCCCCCCCTCCAAAGAGCTCCGGGGGGGGTAGGAGGCCTAGGCTGGAGCACGGCCACAGTCACCACTCGTTAGTCGCCCAGGAGCCCAGCGTGCAGAACTCAGCCACACCGGGTCGGAACTCTATTTCCCTAGAGGGTTGTATATGAGGCAACCACACAGGGTGCCACACCGCTACATCCTGATTCCATCCGCCCCCTGCATGACCCATCGCTCTGCCAGGGGATCGAGGGACCATATAACAATAATTCCCCCCAGGAGAGCACAGGGGGAAGTAACCAGAATGAGGGGACAGCAGTAGCCGGCTTACCAAACCTCACGCCATTATATATAAGGACATGTATGCCCCAGGTTTGGTTTGTAACTTTGCCAAAGTGGCGTTTTGTCACCTGATCATACAATGCTGCCCCCTCTCCTAATCGCCTCAATGGCAGGGGTGGCAGAACCTGGATACTGAGGGGAGGCCCCAAGTAGGACCCATATGCTAGTTAACATTAAAATATATATCTGAACAGTGGTCTAGTGGTCTCCTAAACAGTAATACATCTTTACTTTCAGTTAGCTTTAGTGGATAATGCAAAATCAGGGTATCAATAGGTATCAATAGGCCCAACGTGGGAACAGTGTTGCAAACAAAGGGAGGAACTGGGGAAAGGAGGGCCCGCTCCCCCATTAAACATACAGGGAGCCCCCCCCCCCCTTTATAGGAGGAACCTGTCGTCACCTGAGAAACCCTGGGTTGGGGGTACCAGTCTCCGAACATCAGCCTGGGTCACGATTCGGCCCCCAACAACCTCTCTAGCGCTGGTACAGTTCTTAACCAACTTGTCTGACAGTACATAGAGGACCGTTTGGCGTCAAGTGCCCTCCATGGGGGAGCAGGACGTGTGGGTAGGTCAATTGCCAAAGGTGGGAATAAGGTCAGTGTATTTGCACTTGATCCTTTCTGCTCCTTGTCACTTAATAATGCCTCAGCAGCAACCCCTCTGGGGGATCCTCCAGTAACTAGGAGCATTTGGGAAGCTTGCTGAGGGGAGAAGGAGGAGTGAGCCGGGTCAAGTCTGCTGGTTGCAGCTCCAGGACAAGGCCTGGAGAGGGATCTATGGGACACAGGTAAGGACAATCTCGATAGGGGCTAAAAGTGAGGTAGGGGACTTGACTTATAGTCATTAGTAGAGCTTGGATGTCCCATTAAGACTCGCGTGTACCATCCGGCGTCAGCGCTCTTGACCTCCGGCGTTGTCTTTGCGGTCTGGGCTGGGAGATGTTCCGTGATGTCCCAGAGCCGGGGTGACCGCCGGACTGCGGAATGAAGAGGAGCCGGTTCTGCATCCTGATGGGAGCCGTTCCCAGAAAGGTGAACAGGGCCGATAGATCTCTTGGGGAGCGGAGATTAAAGGTGCGCTGGTCTTAAAGAGAACCGACAGTGGATATCTCCAGCGATACGCCTCTGTTTGTTGGCGGGCCAAGTCCAGAATGGGGCGAAGCATGGCTCTTCTCTGCAAGGTAGCCCCGGAAACATCCGGTAGAATTTCACTTGTTCCCTGTCAAAGTCCACTGCTCCGGCTTTCCATGACTTACAGATAATGTTTTATTTGTTGGAGTAGTGGTGCAGGCAGCATATGACATCCCTCAGCCTGTTAGGGTCTGCCGAGTGCTGGCCTAGGGCCCTGTGAAATCAAACAAATTCCAATCAAGGAGTAAGTGTGTCGCCTGGTAGTTTATGGAAAATGTCTGCTGCGGTGGCAGCAAGGTCCTCTGCTCCTGTCGCCTCCGGAAAACCTCGGAGACGCAAATTATTGCGCCTACTCCTATCCTCCATTTCTTCCATATGGAGCTGTAGCATCGTCGCGGCGTCTATGTGAGCATCTTGTAGGTGCTCTAGATCGGAGACTCTCCGCTTCCGCTACCAAAGTTTCCCCTGCTGAGAGCCTGGTGGTAAGGGACCTCATCTCTTTCTTTATCTCCTGCATCTCCTTGCGGTGTTGCGTTTCTATGCAGCCTATGAGGGATTCAATGTCGGCCCTGGTGGGGAGGGCCTTTAACAGAGCCCATAGCTCCACATCCATTCCGGCATCTCGTAGCTAAGGTATCGGGGTCCGCGACCCCGGCTGTAAAGCTGCAGGGGTATCTGAGTAAGAATCAGATTCCATTGACGCTGCAAGGGATGCTGGCTGGCCGTCTCGATCCTGGGCCTCCGTCTCTCCACGTGGCTCCGCCATCTTGGAGGTAGTGGGGGTGGGCTGGGGATGTGTGAGAAATTGTTCAATATCGCCTCCGGCTTTACTGGGCTTCGCTGATTTAGTTTTCCCCTTGGTTCTCCGCTTCTTGGGGTACATGCCGTGTATGATGGGGGTGGATAGGGATCGTAGTAGGCTTAGCTAGGCTGGCTGGGGTCGGGAGCTAATGTGCGTCCTCACACAGCCATGTCCAGGCCACGCCCTCTGCATTATTTGTTTACATATCAGGAAATACAGTGAAGCACACCTACAGCTCATTACACCGTCCGTACATGTCAGAAGACAGTGCAGCACACATACAGCTCTATACATGCCAGTAAGTGCCTGAGAACTTATGAATGTGTGAGGAGCAATGCCTCATGGGACATGTAGTCCTGGGCAGGAAGTGAGTGGTTCTAAAGCTAGAAGTTTTTTTTGACTTTGCTATAGGGGTACTCTATAATATACTTTGCAGCTTGTTATTGCGGCACTCTGAAGACAGGAGAAGCCAGATGTGTCGGTGGGGGACCCCAGAAGAGGAGAATCAGGGCTGTTCTGTGCAAAACCATTGCACAGAGCAGGTATAAAATGTTTGTTTAAAAAAAAAATCAGTTAGCAATTGTATACCCTTTTTAACATTTTTACCTACAGGTAAGCCTATAATAAGGCTTACCTGACGGTAAAATGAATATCTCCTAAACCTACACAGTTTAGGAGATATCGTGCTTGACCTTGCTGGAACGACTCCGGCCACTTACAGCACCGGAGCCACGAGTCTGGAGGAAACGCAGAGGGGAAAATGTCAGCTCCCTAGGCGGTGACCGGGATGCAATGCAGACGCTTCGTTCTAAGGTAAGTATTTCATAATGAGCTAGTACTAGCTTATTTTGCCTTTGCCTTACAGGTTTTTTGTTTTTTTGTTTTTTATTCCGTTTGCGGGTATTTAAAGACTCTGTGCAGGGAAGATCAGCATCTGAACACAGAGAAGGTGGAGGCTGATAGACTGGAGGTAATATTAAGGCATTACAATTACATTTAAAGTAAACTATTACCAGTATTGTGCATTATAGTTAAAATGACTATATCTATAAAAAAAAAAAAAAAGTCTCAGCTTTTATATAGCTTCATGTCTGACTCCTAGTTAAAATGCCCATATATCCTACTTCTATTATTACTTTCACTCTTTCACCTTATAAATTAACCCCTTATAGTAGCGATTATCTACTCTTTTTTTTGTACTATAAAGGGCTAATTTCAGTTTTTTTAACCCCATTATAACAGGTGATACAAAAAAAAAAGCATGCTGCTGCTACTAAACGTCTTAGGCTTGGGTTCACACCAGTGTGAATTGGATGCGGGTTTCCTCGCATCCAATTTACATAGCAGGAGAATGTGACCAGCTCTCTATGGAGCGGGTTCACACATCTCCGCATCGGCTCCGGTGCAAATTGCACAGGAGACCTGTCATGCCCCGTACACACGGTCGGATTTTCCGATGGAAAATGTCCGATCGGAGCGTGTTGTCGGAAATTCCGACCGTGTGTGGGCTCCATCGGACATTTTCCATCGGATTTTCCGACACACAAAGTTTGAGAGCAGGATATAAAATTTTCCGACAACAAAATCCGATCGCGTCAATTCCGACCGTGTGTGGCCTGTTCCGACGCACAAAGTGCCACGCATGCTCAAAAGAAATTCCGACACGGAACAGCTCGGTCTGGTAAAATTAGCATTTGCAATGGATACAGCACTTTCGTCACGCTGCAATGTTAACAATGGTTTAATACAGCGCACTCTCTTCTTCTTTATAATGTGACAAGAATTAAGTAGTTTTGCTGCTCATACTCACACACACTTCTCACAAACTTATTTTTTTTTTTGGTAACAACTGGATAAGAGGACAGGGGATTATAGCGGTGCTAAAGCAAGGAATATGAAAATGAGATAGAGATATAAAATTACAAATAATACTTTATTTCACAAAATACAATACATAAAGAAAACAATAAAATCATTAGCAGCAAAAAGCATATATATTGTACTGTGACCCAAATGCAGTGGGGTGGGCCAGGTGGAGGCGGCCTTGGAAGCAAGAGCTCGGTTTCCTACATGTTTCGCCAAAACATTGGCTTCCTCAGGGAATAAGAGCTTTTTGCAATGTATAAGAATCTATGCATGGAGATACAAAAACATTGTATAAACAAACAAAGGCAATGGAATATGGGCTGTTATAAACATTGCTATATATTGAGATGTAAGGTTGGACAATCTCACACAGGGAGGTACCCTAAAATGGCCCCAGGGTCCCGAACATACCTGAACGCCAGACACCCAAGGGAGGCCCGGCAGGGGACCCCCCAGCCGAGGGAGGAACAGACTGCACCGTATTTATGCTTGCAGGGGGCACATAGAAGACCTGGCGATCAAATATGTTGGAGATTAGGAAGTGGTAATGGCTGGGTAGGCTTAAAGTGTATGTATTATTTATAACATTTAAATTCTGAGAACATGTGTAGGATAATATACTATGTATAAGTTAAATAGGGCACAAAAGGCCTCGAGAGAACTCACACTTTAAAAGCAAGTTGGTTGATAAAGGGGAAAGCCTGAGGGTGGATTAAAAAAACACAACAAGCATGGACTGCTGATAGAAATCTTGAATGGTAGTCTGAAAAGATGCATAAGAGAAGATAAGCCAGTTAGCCTTAGAGAGATAGTTTGACAACAGTGTTATCAAAGAATGGAGAAGAATAATGACGAAAAGTAGCTTACCCAATGAGCTATTTGCAAGGCATGTGACTGTCACCAATCAGTGTTCACATGGCTTACATAGAAATAAGAAATTAGACAATGGCCAGAAGTTGGTACAACCTGCGAAAAGGTATATAAGGGCTGAATTAGAAGTGAGGAGACAGATTTTTTAGGGATAACTGAGGGGTGAGTAGCCATTAATCATTACCTTGTCGGTATATGCAGAGTAAGTGCAGGCGTTTTCCTTGTCCAGCTGATGGAGCGAGCAGGCCGGCTTCTTATATCCCCCCCCACACCTGATTAATTGACGATCAAATGTGCGGACGCTAAAGGAAGGCGTCCGCGCATGCGCACTGGGCGGCACCACGGAGCCTACAAGGTCCGTCATGCACCTCGCGCGCATGCTCAAACTACACGGCCCCAGTGTGGCCAATGGGAGCGTGGGAACGCCGTGAGGCAGAAGAACCAGCGGCGCCACCCAAGCCCCATTCGCAGGTGGAATGAAAGAGGCTGGGCAGTGCGAGCAATGAGCAGACACCTGGGGCAGACAGAAATTGTTCTGCCCTGGGCGTCCATACAAGCAACAACAGCGCAAGCTCCGCCCAACCCGGCAGGGGGCCGGGGCCGAAGCCAAAGCCCCCCCCGGGGGATCGAAAGGGGAACAGGCAATGCAGGAAATCAGGGGATGGGACCCCCCGGTAGTGAGATAGGACGTGGGGAGAGGCGCAGGGTAAGGGGAATGAACCCCGAACTATCCAACGATCCCATAGGTCTCTGGGAACGAAAGGAATGTCCCTCCGCATCAACCCACGTGGTCCAGCAACATAGACCATAAAGTGCATAGAGAACCACAGGGTCCCAGTGTGAACAAAAAATAGGTCAAACAATAAATGTTGGGAAACAAATGCAAATCTAATATAAACATAAAAGAAAACAACAAAGGGAATAAGTATCCATTATACAGTATCACAAAATGTATATAGGATAAATGTTGGTATGGACAATTATGCAAGTCACAATTTGTGTTATGGTAAACTAGCTAAGACTGTGTAAGAGGAACACAATAACATACCATGGCAGAAAAGTGGAAGAAAGAAAAATGGGAAAAGAAAGGGAGAAAAGGGAAGGAGAAAGGGAAGGGAAGAGTGGTAAAAAGAATACTATACTTGGCGTGAATGAAAGGGGACATATAGCAACAAGATACACAGGACAATATGATAAGACTAAATATGGTATCTCCAACATATTTAATTGCCAGGTCTTCTATGTGCTCCCTGCAAGCATAAATACGGTGCAGTCTGTTCCTCCCTCGGCTGGGGGTCCCCTGCCGGGCCTCCCTTGGGTGTCTGGCGTTCAGGTAGGTTCGGGACCCTGGGGCCATTTTAGGGTACCTCCCTGTGTGAGATTGTCCAGCCTTACATCTCAATATATAGCAATGTTTATAACAGCCCATATTCCATTGCCTTTGTTTGTCTATAGATTGTTTTGTATCTCCATGCATAGATTCTTATACATTGCAAAAAGCTCTTATTCCCTGAGGAAGCCAATGTTTTGCGAAACATGTAGGAAACCGAGCTCTTGCTTCCAAGGCCGCCTCCACCTGGCCCACCCCACTGCATTTGGGTCACAGTACAATATATATGCTTTTTGCTGCTAATTATTTTATCGTTTTCTTTATGTATTGTATTTTGTGAAATAAAGTATTATTTGTAATTTTATATCTCTATCTCATTTTCGTATTCCTTGCTTTAGCACCGCTATAATCCCCTGTCCTCTTATCCAGTTGTTACCTAATTATTTTGGGATGAGGTGCCGTATCTGATGTAACCTATCTAGCCATACCTCCATTTCTCCAACTATTTTTTTTTTTGTTCCTTGGGATTCCCTAAATATATTGTTATTTGTCACATCGTACAAAAATTTTTTTTTTTTTTTGTTTTGTTTTTATTGGATTTAAAGCCATTTTTCTTTTCGATTTTATGTTTGTAGTTTTTCAAAGGCTGATCTTTGTTTAATGTTATTTTTGGTTTTACTCCAGACTATTTTTGTGTGTGTTTTGTGTGTCAAGTTACCACAACACCATTATTATCTTTTATTATTTAATCTCAAGGAAATTGTTTGTTGTTGGTGTCCTTTTTTAATTTCACATTGTATTTTTGAAATGTACCTGAATCCTCACAAACTGTCTTTTTTGAAGTAAAACACACAGGAGAAATTAGCGAAGCTTGGGACCCCCAGGGCAGACATCAATTCTTGAACATCAAAATTGGTGGCCTGGGGAGTCCATATGTAAGGGAGGGCAGTCTGGTCCAGAAGTCCCAGAGATCCGGAAAGCAGCAGATGACATCTGTGTCCCCAGGCTGTGGTACCACAAGAGGCTGCATCTTTTGGCCGACCAGACTGGATCCAGGGTCCTCGCTTTCTGGTCTTCCTTCCACGCTTCATTCCGGGCTGTGGCTCTGCTGTTGGAGATGTGGCAGGAGGAGGAGTAGGGCCTGGAGGAGGAGGAGGACTAGGAGGACCTGGAGGAGAAGGAGGAGGAGGACCTGCAGGAGGAGGAGGAGGACCATGTATGAGTTCACAAAGGTGTGTATCAGATGTAATTTGGGCCCTCATCCCCTTATTAAGAGCCTCCAATATTAACGACTCACACATGAGTTGTTATCCCTCCTCCATCCTCTGCATTTTAGAGGCAATGATGGCAGCGAAGTCATCCTCCATGGTGTGTGGTGCTCCCAGGGCCTCTGTAGCCCTCCAAAAGAGGCCTATGGCAGCCTCCTCTAGGGCACTCCTCCTCCTGCCACTTTCTCTTTCCAGGTGTAGGGGAGGGACCTGCAGATCAGGCAGGCGGCTCGGCCTGGCCACCTCCTGGCTGAGACTTCCCTGTGTATGAAAAAGGGACATGGTTTTAGTTTTTGCATCATCAATCACAATCATAAATTAGTACTCCAAACTAACATCTAGTTAACATCATTGATTGGACAAGCAGAAATATTTAGAGGAGTGCTATACCTGGCTCAATCTGGGCTCCTCCACATGTTGTTGCCTGGAAGGCCCAGGTTGGGCGTCAGAAGCCTCAGCTGGGGGGGAAGGAAGCGTGGAAGGAAGACTGGAGAGGGATGACCTGGGTTCAGTCTGGCCTGCCAGAAAATGCAGCCTGTCATAGTACCACATCCTGGGGACATAGATGTCATCTGCTGCTCCGTATCTCTGCGAATCCTGGACTTTCTGGCGCTCCCTTACATATGTGCTCCTCAGGCCACCAATTAAGATCTTCAAATATGTGATGTCTGCCGTGGGGATCACCTGCTTCACAATTTCCAACAATTGATCCAGCGCTGCCTTCCTCTTTGTTTGTTTGGTCCCTGTAATGTGGGTGGTTGATCTCCCACAGACAAGGCAGCTCCCTGAACATGTCAGTGAAGATTGCCATGAAGTCTGTATCATTCAAGATATCCATTTTAACTGCAAGACGCAACACAAGACAAACCCTAATGTCAGCCAAAACTCTCCTAATCTTGTTACAATATAGGCCTCAATGTAAAAGCAGTATAGGCACAAGTATGTCTCTTACCTTCGTTCTTACGATCGGCGCCTCAAATGCTCCTTCCTCCGCTCACAGATCGTACGTAATACGCACATGTGGTACGCTTTATACACACTGCGCATGCGTGTAACTCCGCCCGCCCCTGACGTTCTTTCTAGTCTATTCCCTGCCCCTTTTCGTTCGGCGCAGTGGGTGAAGAGCACATGGCGGATACACAGCAGGTGCGTGCTAATTACAGGAACGAGGAGGAGGAGGAAAGCCCGGGTTCCGGACACGTCCAGATCCAGAAGGAGAAGATTTAAGGCCACAAATATGTCCTTTGGGGAGATGTTGGAGATGGTCGACATCCTGAAGAAGGCCGACTATGACGGGAAGTATGGGCCTTACCCCAACCCCAATATCAGAAAGGCCAAGATCATTGCGAAAGTGGTCAAAAGTCTGCACAGGAATTTCGGGGTACGACGATCGAAAGATCAGCTCAGGAAGCGGTGGTCGGACCTGAAATTAAGAGAGCCCGAGCAGTACAGAAAGATCCGGAGAGTGCTGCAAAAAAGTAAGTAGTTGTGCTGCGTTCCTATTCTTTTTGTCTTTATTACGTTCCTGCTGCTCCATATGCTTTTCTTAAGTGTTGTACAGTTTAAAATGTCAATTTTAATGTTCATGGGCCCATTATTAGTTCGTATCAAACATTTTTCTTTCGGCCAATAAAACACCATTGTTTAGGCCATATGCATTTTCCTACATTTTATAGGGCCTACTTGGATGCAAAATATTTGGTTGTGTAGATGGGTTTGTTACTAGAATGAAATGCAAACTAGATTCTGTGTAAGGAGAGGACACTCAGCAACTGTTTTCACATCTGGACACTGGAGCACTAGTGTGGGACACAAGAACACCCTTTTTATTAGGGGGGGCACACAGCTGATCTTCACCAGTGTATGCTATAGGGGGGTCGCCATCTGTGAAGCTTGTACAAAACAGGTAAAGTATTGCAGGTTGACAAAGGACACTAAAAAAACCTACATCTTGGAACTCAGCTAAAATTGACAATTGTACCCCACTTCCAAGCAGTTTCCTATTTATAGTTCTGCCATCAAATATCTGTGTGCTAATTATACCCTTTTTGTTTTACATAGGGGAGAAAAGACTCGGAGGACACCCCTCATCCGAGGAGACCACAGACCCCCCACCTCTGGAAGAAGGTGAAATACCCCCAACCAAAGCTGTGAAGGAGGAGGAAGAAGATGTGGTGGAAATTGGCACCACAACAGGTGAGTGTCTGCGACCTCAGACTCAGGTAAGAGATGGATGCTGGCAGTTTTTTGATACCTGTTTTTGTTTGGTTTCTCTCTTTTTAGGTGATCGTGATGTTGTGGATCGAGATCCTTTCACATCAGAAAGTGCCCAGATCCTGATCGGGGAGATCATGGGGTGTAATTTAGAATTGGAAAACCTCAAGAAAAAAATCAATGATGTGATTCAAAAAAATAATAACATCATTGATGTTTTGGGGCGAAGTTAAAACCCCACAAAATCACTATCTTTTTTTGTGTGCTACTATCTTTTAAATTTTTGAGTGATGTTTCGAAAAGCCAAATTTGGAGGATGCACACAGTGTGCCAACATGTGCTATCTGCCATCACGGGAGATCAATGGACGCATTTTGGGGGTGCAACCCCTTCCTCAATAATAAAGTAGCTGTGAGGAAGGGGTTGCTCCCCCAAAACACATCCCTTGATTTCCCGTGATGGCAGCTAGCACATGTTGACATTCGTAAATTGGTGTGCATCTTCCAAATTTGGCTTTTCAAGGGGTGACTTCACCCCATCTGAACGCAATATCAAACACAGTTCCTAAATACTCATGTCTGATATTGCCTTCAAGTTTTACCATATGTGAACTTTGTAAGTTCAAGCTTTTTGTGTTTCTTGTTGGTTTTACACAGGCCTGTTTTATCGTAAATGGACATTACTATTTTTGATAATGCCACCCCAAAAATTGTTATACAACAAACATGTTGGTTTGTTTTAAAAAACGTTTCTAAATGCACATGTCATTGTGCAGGTATTAAAAAGTTTGTTAATCAAGAATGTGTGCATTGTTGTCTCAACGCTACAACACTTTTGTGGTGATGTAATTGCTGTTTTTTTAAAAAATGGGGGTTATTTCCTAAGGGCAAATCCACTTTGCAATACAAGTGCAGTTTCAGTGCAGTTTCAAGTGCACTTGTAGTATAAAAAGTGTCTACGCCTTTAGTAAATAACAGCCAACAGTACTTTGTATAAGGTTACACAATCACGCCATTTTCACGACTCCACACATTGCTGTCAGCTAAAACAAACACAAGCAGTAAATGTCAACAAAGATTAAATTTTTTTTTTATTTGATAAATGCTTCACAAATTGTCTGGCATATTAATGGCCCCCCTACCCGCAAAGAACTCAAGGTATCTTAACTGTACATCACGGGCACTCAGGGAGGGCAAGCCAGGACGGCCACTTTCAAGCACAGTCAGGGTTGTATCATGTAGATTTCCCGCCTCAGGCCCAACTGAGCCAGCATAGTTGGCAGAATGTTGGCGTAAAAAGTTATGGAGAACACAGCACGCCAGGATTAGATGATTAAGTTTATACTCTGCCATATGGATGGGTGTCAGAAATAGGCGGAACCGGCTGGCCATGATTCCAAATGTGTTCTCCACCACTCTTCTGGCTCTGGCCAGCCGGTACTTAAAAACCCTCTGTTCCGGGGTGAGGGTCCTCATCGGGAATGGCCGCATAAGATGGTCCCCCAGCGCAAACGCTTCATCCGCAACGAAGACGAATGGGAGTCCTTCCACATTGTCCTCTGGAGGTGGCAAGTCCAAGCTGCCATTCTGGAGACGCCTGTAGAACTCCGTCTGGGCGATGACTCCACCATCGGACATCCGGCCATTCTTCCCCACGTCCACATACAAGAAGTCTTAATTAGCCGACACCACTGCCAACATCACAATACTATTGAACCCCTTATAGTTGAAATAGTACAACCCCGAGTTGGGTGGTGGGACGATGGGAACATGTTTCCCATCAATTGCCCCTCCGCAGTAGGGAAAGTCCCACCGCTGGGCAAAGTGGGAGGCCACAGTCTGCCATTCCTGTGGCGTGGAAGGAAACTGTTGAGGAATACAAAAATAAATTACTATTTTTGCACATAAACATGGCAAGCAGATTTGGCCAACCTCCAGATAGCATTTATTAAGGGAAAATTAACACCAAAGTATAAGGTACACCTATCATATCCCCCCCCCATGGGCCATTTCTAACATTATGGGGGGGTGGAATCTTGGACAGGTAACCCTCTTCACTTCATTGAGAGATGAATGCCTAAATACAGGGTATTACTTGGAACAGCCCCTCCTTAGTTACACTAATGGCAACCCACTGGACAGGTAAGAAGTGTCATAATACAAAGATATAAATACACACTGTACACATTTGAGGACATTTGGACATTATGATATTACCTATCAAGATAATAATAGAATACAAAAACTTTAAACAATACCATTGGAAAGTATACAGGCAGGCCCTTGCACTACATGCTTTGGGGAATTCAGCCATACATCTGACCAGTAAAGAGATGGGTGTAGTGCGTATGGGTTTGGCAAAGTCAGCAGATAGATGATTGAGGATAGATAGAGAATTGGGATCAGCTGACTTAGCAGTTGGGGGGAGGGAGGGTTACTAAAAATGATTTGGGGACACCACAAAAAAAAAGCCTCTGGCACTCTGCCTAAATTTAAAGCAAAAATCAAATTTCTAAACATTTTAGGGGGTGTTTGGGGTAAAGCACTACTTTGGAGCTGACAAAATACATTGTTAAGTGACTACATGAGGTGACTATAGGGCAGGAGAGCATGCTGGGGAGGTTATTGTAGGCAAATATGTATGAAGGACTAAAAAAATAATTACGTAAAAATCCTGCATGAATGAGGACAAAGGGGACATTCACAGCATATTCCAATCATGGTAATTAGGGAATGAGGAAAGATATACAATATCTTAGCAAACATTGAATACAATAAAATGTGATATTAAAGGATAAAAATCTTACCTTCATATACTCCTTCTGCAGGACCTGGATGATGGCAGAACAGGTCTCTGGGATAATGATTCCCAGAGCCTGGGGGGAGATGCCTGTCGAGAACTTGAGGTCCTGCAGGCTTCTCCCTGTCGCCAAGTACCGCAGGGTAGCGACGAGCCTCTGCTCCGGAGTGATGGCTTGCCTCATGCAGGTATCCTGCCTGCTGATATAGGGGGTCAGCAAAGCCAGCAGACGGTGAAATACGGGGTCCGTCATCCTGAGAGAGTTCCTGAAATCATCAGGATTATTCTCACGGAGCAAAGGCATATGAGAGAACTGGTCACGCTGAAGCAACCAATTCTTGGTCCATGAACTCCTCCCCATCCTGTTCATGGACTGGACTTGTGTCAAGGTCAGGACCCCAACACCAAGCCCCCGCACAGCACGAACTCTACGAGGAGTACGTATACGAAACATGGCTAGAAAACGGTCGGCTGCTCAGAACGAAGTAACAGAACGCACTGAAGAACAGCAAGGCCTGTGAAAAACCTGCGACCTGAAAAACAATAACGAACGAACAAGAACACAATGACTACTTAAAGTCACGCGGAACTTGCTTGCACGCACTGAAGAGCAGATACAAACCCACAAGCACAAACTGAACCGCAGAAAACGATCTGAAAGCCACGAGTCTGAAAAAGCGCGAATCGTCTCTCACCGAACTTTTACTAACACGAGATTAGCAAAAGGAGCCCAAAGGGTGCCGCGCTTGGTTCTGAACTGGCCTTTTCTAGTCTTGTCGTACGTGCTTGACGTCACTGCGTTGTTGGCGATCGGAAATTCCGACAACTTTGTGCGACCGTGTGTACGCAAAACAAGTTTGAGCCAACATCCGTCGGAAAAAATCCTAGGATTTTGTTGTCGGAATGTCCGAACAAAGTCCGACCGTGTGTACGGGACATCAGTCTTTTGATCCATTTTTCAGGTCCGAATGCAGCCCAAAATTTGCGCTGAAATTGGACCTAAATCGGTGGGTGGAGACACACCAGACTCCTGCTATGAGCCATAGCATGCTGCGGTGTGAACCCAGCCTTACATCTATTTGTTTTTTTGGTGTTTTTTGTAGAAACGCACTACAGTTCATTTAACATGGTTTCCTATGGGATAGGTTCACATCTGTTTTGTTCAGCCTCTGCGTATTTTGGAAAGGGTCAAGGATTTTTTTCCATGCAAAACAGTGCTTTTTTCGGTTCAATAGACTTCAATGGAGAAGCTACAGAAAAGCATGTAGTGGCCGGGATCTTCTTGGCCTTCGGTGGTCTATGATATTGCTGTCTCCCTTCGGTGTGGTCCCACCACTCACCTTGGGCATTACCTGGATGTGTTGTGGGATTTATTAATATGATCCCTACATGCATATGGGCTCACTGAGCCTCCCCCTTCTATGACAGAAAGTGCTGTTGAGGTGGTTCTCTTCCTTCCTCCGCACATGGGGGCTTGTGCTGGCTATAGACCAGCATACTGGCGGGTGTTTCTAGCCGATGCACATATATATTTTTTTTTTCATTTTGGAAGGTCCTTGTACTACCCTGGGACCTCTATGGCTTCTACTGTTTCTCCCCACCTAGGCCCTGCTCTTACTCAAGAGTTAGTTGGGTAAGTCAGCGTTGACTTATAACTTAATTGTGTAGGCTTTTTGTGTAGGTGGGTGCCCAGAGGAGAACTTTCCCTCGGACCCTTGCCAACTCCCCCAACATTTACACTACCTTCCTCTGTTCTCCCCCCCCCCTTCTTTTACATCGCTACTGGTACTGCACCATTAGGTTCACCAGCCGGATGTTAAGTTGTGGTCTCTTAATGCTAAGGGCCTGAACATACCCATGAAAAAATCCCAAATTTTGAGTGAGCTTTGGAGGTCTTGTGCCCATATTGCCTTTCAAGAGACCTATTTCAAGGAGTCAAAGCTACCCAAGTTTGGAAATGCTTGTTATCCCATTGCATACCACAGTAGTTCCCCTGACTCCAAGTCATGGGGGGGGGTCAGTTTTTTGATTTCTAGTTTGGTAACATGGATATGCACTGACATTTTATGAGACGACCAGGGCAGGTATCTTTTTGTTAAGGGAACTGACTACTGTTACCCTGGCAATTTTGTACGCCCTTAATGCAGATCAGGTGGGTTTTATTAAGCTCTGTCTCTGGAAATTGTTAGACTTTGCTGAAGGTACTTGGATTTTGGGCGTCGATCTTAACGTCGTCTTGGGCCCATTATTAGAGGTCTCTAGGGGTTCCACTCATGTGTCGTATTCGGCTTTTCAGAGGATCAAAAGGGCCATCTCTGGGGAAAACCTGGTGGATGTCGGGCGTCTCTTGCACCCAGACTCTGAGGATCACACATTCTACTCTGCTACTACTCTGCTACTCGTACTTCGCCACCAACACTTTCCAGGAGATTTCTTCATGGGTGGTGTGGGAGGGGCACAAATGTGTAATTAGAGATAAAAGTTTTTCCAAACCATATTAATAACCGGCCCCTCCATTTCTGCATGTCCCCTATTACCCCCTTTATTAAAGAACCATAATTTAAATCATACAGCAGTTTAGGATCTGCTGTAATATGTATTCCTAAATACGCCAATTAATTTTCGTTCCAAATAAAGGGATAGGAATTTTGCAAGGTCGTTTTCATCCCTAAGGGGACATGACAGGGTAACAGTACAGACTTTCCAAAGTTTATTTTGAAGTCGGATAAAACTCCAAACTTAGAAACCTCTGCCATCAAAGCCGGCAGTGATGTCTGTGGAAATGAAAGGTAAAATAATAAGTCATCAGTATATGCCGAGACTTTGTATTCAACTGTTCCAATTCTTACCCCCTGAATTCCAATATTTTCCCTCACTTTGCAAAGGAATGGTTCCAATATCATAGCAAACAACAACGGAGATAATGGACACCCCTATCTCGTGCCATTACATATTGGAAAATAATCCGACAGTGTGCCATTTACTTTTACTCTCGCTGTCGGTGTCGCATATAATGCTGCAACCCAGCCCATCATGTGTTCCCCCAGACCCATCCCCCTCAACACCTCAGTCATAAATCCCCAGTTCACCCTGTCAAACACCTTTTCGGCATCCATTGACAATGTCACTCTTGGGGCCCTGTCAGGGCCGTGTTGCATCCAATGAAGGGTGTGTATTGCCCGAATGGTGTTATGTCTGGCCTCATGACCCTTCATAAAGCCCATCTGATCAGGGTGAACTAGCTTCACTATATGGGGCTGTAACCGAAGAGCCAGGATTTTTGCTAAAACCTTAGTGTCTGAGTTTAACAAGGAGATAGGTCTGTAGTTCGCGCAATGCTGGGTATCTTTTCCTGGTTTAGGGAGTATCGTTATGTATGCCAACAAGGCCTCTGGAGGTAATGGATTGGAGGCGTTAATTGAATTAAAGTAATTACATAGCGGGCCCCCTAGTCTGGTAATAAATTTCTTATAATATAAATTTGTAAACCCGTCCGGTCCTGGACTTTTACCTTTTGGCAAACTCGATATTACCTCGTCTTTTTCCTTAATAGAGATTGGTCTATCTATTTATTAAATTACCGTGGGCATCAGCGAGGGCAGCGCTGAGTCTTCTATGTACTCTCGAATTTATAATTTACGCTGTTCCTCCGTCGCACTCGGCGAAACAGAATGAATATTATATAAAACCTTTTCTGGAATTCTGCCGCGATGGCTTGAGATTCCACTATCTTTTTATTTTGGACTATTAAGTTGTGAACATGCCTGGATTCTTGCTATTTTTTAAGCTGTCTTGCTAGTAGCCGACCACACTTATTGCCCTGTTCATAGAACCGATGCGCAAAGTATCTGTGCTTATTTTTAGTTTTGCGGTCTAGACATTGTGCTAAGTTATGTCGCAGATCCTCCAGCTGTTGGGAGTCTGCTGGGTCCAGATGTCTTTTGTGTTTGATCTCTAAATCATGAATCTTTTCCAATAAATCTAATATTTCCTTTTGTTTCTCTTTTTTAATCCGGGACCCATGTGCTATCAGTTCCCCCCTAATCACTGATTTATGAGCTTCCCAGACAGCCTGCTTAGACACTTCTCCAGGCCTATTTATTTCGAAATATGTTTTTATCTTACAAGATAATGCCTCCACCACTTTATCGTCCAATAATGATTCATTCAACCGCCAGGTTATTCCAGGTGACCTGCAGAAACTGGAAGGAGAGTCACGGTAATCGGAGCATGGTCTGAAATTGTTATGGGTTCTATAGAAAAAGAGCGAGTCTTTTCAAGATACAACTGATCCACAAAGAAAAGATCTAGATGAGAATAAGTATCGTGTATTTTGGAATAATAACTATAGTCCCTTTTGCCATAATTTGTTACACGCCATCCATCCACCAGGTGTAAAGAGCGTAAGAGCTGTTTTAGATGTTTTAACGCTTTAAAAGATATGGGGGTTTTGCTTGTTGACGTATCTATCTTTGAATCCAGGGTAAGGTTAAAATCCCCCCCCCGGAATCAGAAGGCCCTCCCTAAATTTCTCCAACAGCTTCAGAGTCTTTACAAGAAAGTTGACCGTTCCAGTATTTGGCACATATATTGAAGCAAATGTATAGCAGAAGCCATGTAGTCTTCCCTTTACAAACAGAAAACGACCCTCTGGATCTATTTGTGAGGCTATTACAACCATTGGACATGTCTTTTTAAAAGTTATTGTTACCCCCCTGGCTCTCGCAAATCGGGGATGGTGCATGAAACCACTGGTTAAACAAGTATACAGCATTCGGTATGGACTCCTTCACAAAATACGTCTCCTGCAAGAAAACCACGTCACCCCTAAGGTGGCGTAGTTCCTGCCAGAGACAGCCCCTTTTCTGTGGTGAACATAAACCTCTCACATTATATGATATCACCTTTATTGGGGCTGCCATAACTGATAGTGTTACTGCCTAATATATTCATCCAGTAGCTGTCGATCTCTCCGCTCCCCGCATGTGTCCCCGGGGGGAAAAAAAAATAAACCCCCCCACTCCATCCCACTCGCCTCCTCCCCCCCCACTCTCCTCCTCCCCTCCCACCCACTCTCCTCCTCCTCCTCACCCCTTCATTTGGCCATCATTACAACCTGGGGGGGAAAAAAAAAAAAGAAAAGAAAAATAATATCTCACTTCATCCCGCCCTACTCTCCCCCACCCGCCCTCCTATACTCAGAACTGGAGGGATAGAGGTGAAGGAGGGTGGGGGAGGCAAAGAGAAGATTCCAACACAAAAACCAAAAAACAAGGGGCTAGGGCAACCCCCTTAAATATCTATAATCCAGTTGTGCAGTTGTGTCAAAAAAAAATGAAAAAAAAAATATTTAAAAAAAATACCCTCCCTTTAACAGAAATAGTACAAAAAATGTACTCCCAACCTGAACAACCTGCACAGGGAGGGAAAAAAAAGGGGGGGGGGACCCCAGAATTGAAAATTCAATCCTCAGACCATTCCCCTTCCCGTTCCCTCTCCCCCTGTCCCCCTCCCCCCTCCATCCCAATCCCCCCACAAAATGGGCCCCTTCATGTCTATCGTATTTCCTTATGTCCCTTTGGTTGATTTCTATGTTGAGATCTTTTGGGCATTTGTTGCCATTGGGCTGGGCTTGTAGGGGGTTCATAAAATTATTCCTTCTCCAGTCCACAAAGTCAATTGGGGGCAAATCTAAAGTTTCTATAAACAACTGCAGGTCATCCTTAGTACGCAGGGTTGCTGTCTTGCCATTTCGGGAGGCTGTGAGGCTAAACGGAAACCCCCATCGATACTTAGTCTCTACTGCGCGTATGGCCTCTAACAGAGGTCTAGCAGTCCGTCGTTGCATTAAGGTCCTATGTGATAGGTCAGGGTACAGAGATACATATACTCCATCAAGAGTAATTTCAGATTTGCTTCGAGTTATTCTCATAATTGATTCCTTAACAGAATATTTATGTAATTTTCATATGATGTCTCTTGGCTTCTCCGAATTTGGGGTAACATTAGAGGGGACACGGTGAACCCTATCCACCTCAATGTTCTCTGGTGATGAGTCCCCCATTATCTGGCGGAATGATCTTTGGACAGTTGGGAGCAAATCAGGTGACTGAATCGTTTCAGGTAATCCCTTTATTCGAATATTTTGTCTACGATCCCTATTTTCATAATCATCCAACTGGTCCCTGTAAAAATTCAGAGCTTCCTCATGGTATTTTGCAGTGTCTTGAATGTCTGCTACTGCTTGTACCACTGCCTCATGACTATTTTCTAGTAACTCTACCCTGTGACCAAGTGCACGTGTATCCTCTCTATGGTTTTCCACTGCTTGTTTACATGATTGTTCCACCGCTGATATCAGTTCCTGAATATCTGATTTAGTGGGAAGGGCTCTTAAAAGCTGCCCCCACCTGCCCCTACAGATAGTTTGTCCCCATGTTGTATTGGGATAGAGCTAGGGGTTTTGGTCTGTGCTATTGATCCCTCTCCAGGGGAGCCTGGTCCATCCACAATCTTTCCTATACCAGCCCCCACACTTTCTTCCTCAGACCCTGGGGGAGTCCTATCCATTATGGACCCTTCCTCACTGAGGTTCAGTACTGTCCTGTCTCCCCCGGTCCTACTCGCCACTTGGATCTTTAAAGCACTTTGCACCTGTACCTGAGAATCCTGGTGCGCTTTGGATGAGCCATCTTTCCTTCTCTCTGTTCCCGGGTCTGCCTTCAATGGTGTTTCTCCATGTCCCAGACCGTTCCGGCTGATTGTAGAGCTGTCTCTATCCCTGGGGGGTCTGCGCTGTTTACTGTACTGCCATCCCTGTAAGCCGTCCTTCCCCTTCCCAGCACAGAAGATCTTTGCTCCGTGGTTTGTATACCGCGACCTGGCGTCATCATTCTCTTCTTCATCCTTCTCATGAAGGTGTTGAGCAGAGGCGGCTCTCTAATTAGGCGAAATAGGCGGTGGCCTCAGGCCTCGCAGTCATAGGGGCCTCGCACAGCTGGTTTGTTTACCTAATCAGAGAGCCGCCTCATTCAGCAGCAGAGATCTCCGTCCCGAGTCCCCTCGCTCTGCTACAGGGAGAGATAACAGGCGGCAAGTGAGACCTGTGATCGGAGCTCACCTACATCTCCGGATCACAGGCAGGGAGGGAGAGCCGCTCAGTAGAGCTCTGACAGATCTCCCCCCTCCCCCTTCTGCCCGCACAGCCAGACAGAAGAGGAGAGAGAGCTTCTGCTCCTCCTCCTCCCGCCCTCTCCTCCTGTGTCTGCCCCGCCCACTCTCCTCGGCAGTGTTCTCTGTTCTGCCTCACAGAAGGGGATGTGTGGGTGGGAAGATTCAAGCTGGAGCCCAGCAAAGAAAAAAGGACAAGGGGAGTCTGATCCATCCAGTCCCTACTGCCTCCCAGTAAGTACATTGATTTGTAGGGGATGCTCTTCTTCCTTCCCTTCCATCTCCACCCCCTTCTCTTTCTTTCTTTCCATTCTTTTTGTCTCTTTCTTTCTCTTTCCTTCTTTTTTCCCCATCCCCTCTCTCTTTCTTTCTTTCTTTCTTTCTTTCTTTCTTTCTTTCTTTCTTTCTTTCTTTCTTTCTTTCTTTCTTTCTTTCTTTCTTTCTTTCCCCATCCCCCTCTTTCTTTCTTCTTTCTTTCTTTCTTTCTTTCTTTCTTTCTTCTTCTTTCTTTCTTTCTTTCTTTCTTTCTTTCTCTTTCTTTCTTTCTTTCTTCTTTCTTTCTTCTTGAGGAAAATATATCTTTATTATGCCTAAGGCCTCACAAAGTCTAGAGCCGCCTCTGGTGTTGAGTTCTTTGTGGGGGGGCGAGCCGAGACAGCCCCCGAGGGACCCCAGAAGACCAGGTTCGGGTCCACTCTGTGCAAAAGGAGCTGCACAGTGGAGGTAAGTATAACATGTTTGTTATTTTAAAAAAAAAATGTATCTTTAGTGATCCTTTAAGCTTTCTTCTTTCTTTCTTTCTTTTCTTTCTTTCTTTCT